>NW_024609880.1:29907151-30507151 GCF_016920785.2 Ixodes scapularis | reverse complement strand
CACATAAGACCTCCAACGTGCACATGACGGGACCCAACCAAGAAAGTGGAACAAAGTCTGACTCTGTGTTTAAAGCCATAATCCCACTTATGTTCACTGCTCTTCGCAAGATACTGGCCACAACGTCACAGACATCAACACTTCATCAAGTGATCAAAGCCGTCCTCACATTAGAACCCATTATTGCAATGCTATGCTAGAGCGTTTCCAAGAAAGCCTTACTTGTCAGTACAGATATTTTCTTCACTGTAACTCGAAAGCTAAATGGCATCGAACAGATGAGCCAGATTATATGGAAACTGAGTCTGTTGCAATAGAGTGGAACGAACCCTGTTCATCACAAGCCCTCTACAAATTTATATGGTATACGCTTTGTAAAACGATCTCATCAGATAATTTAAGGCACAAACACTTCATACACCAGTATGAATCACAGATATCAATGCTGCAGGACAGTAATTTTCCACCATTCGCCTGCCCATACCAACTCATCCACGATGGGAGACATAATTAAGAGGACCACCAAGCATCTTCAACCCCTCTCCTGCTCGGTTTTTCAATGGAACTGTAACGGATTGAGAACGCGACTGCCTGAGCTCCGCAAACACCTATTGGACAACGCCTACAATGCAGTAGCTCTCCAAGAACCAAGAATGTCAGCCGGCGACATGCGCATTGCGGATCATGTAGTGTACGCCAGCAAAACACATGTGGCAAGAGGGTTTCCGCGGGCAGCGCTACTAGTACGTCGAGAGTTGCCACAAAGTGAGGTGGACCTCAATGATTTATGCACTGAGAGTGCGGAGTTTGTGGCGGTGACGGTGGAATGGAGAAGACGTCCACTCACCATCATCTCGGCATACGTGGCCCCTAACGCACCCTGGGACACCCATGTACTTGCTGGCATTCGAGTCCGATCCAAGGGAGACCTTATAGTAGCCGGAGACTTCAATGCGCACTCACAGTCTTGGGGAGACAAGCAAGACTCCCCACGGGGACGGGAGCTACAGGCAACGGTCGAAGCACTTGACCTAAGGAACATAACAAGTGGGAGCCAGACGATTATCCGCCCTGGAGTGACGGGAAGCGTGATTGATCTCACCTTCACAACTTGGTCCCTGAGGTTCAGTGCAACCCCTCAGGCAGACAGCTGGGGGAGTGATCACCTTCCAATTGTCATTGGAAGACCGCCGAAAGTCCCTCTTAGGACTTGCCAGGTAGTCGACTGGGACCACTACAGGACACTGCTTGGAGAAGCACTAGAGGGGGGATTTCCCTTCAATTCAGAAATACTGTCGCGCGTCCTCAAAGAAGCCACCCGGGAAGTCAGCGTGCCATTAACACGTCCTAACCCTGACCTCGAATGGCTTAAACTCCGAGCGAGAAGACGGCGAGCCCAGCGAAAGTCATGGGTCACCGGAAAACCGGAGGATATCCTGGCCTATAGGCGACTGGATGCCAGGTTCAGAAAACACGGAAAGAAACTGGCGCGCCGACAATGGCGTCTCAAGTGTAGTACTCTAGACAGGCCATCCGGAGGAAGCCGGGCTTGGAGGATGTCGAGAACACTGGCGGGCCGCCCGATTCCCCGAAACCCAGTCCTTGGAATGGCCGTGGCCATGAACCTCCGACCAACAGACATGGCAGAACTCCTCGCGGATACTTTCACTAAAGTTCCGCTGGTACCGACAGCGGGACCGCCCCCCGAGAATTGGGACAAGTTCCGTCATCCCACGGCATCTCTGATGCAACAACCGGACACCGACTTTACTCTGCATGAGCTGCAGTACGTCCTTGATTCCCAGACACCGCGCGTCACCAGGCCCGGATGGAGTCACCAACCAGGCCCTGAGAAACGTCAACGAGTCGGCACTCCCAGCAATGCTAGCTCTCATCAACAAAGTCTGGAGGACAGCTGAGCTGCCAGACGCCTGGAGGGTAGCAACAACGATACCACTGCTGAAGCCCGGCAAGCCCCAAGACCAGCTAAGCTCATACAGGCCTATCTCCTTGACATCATGCCTCGGGAAAGTGACGGAACGTATGGTGCTACGCCGTTTTGTTTACCACCTGGAAGGGGCAAGGGCTTTACCGGACTGTTTTTCGGGATTCCGGCACCATCGGAGCACAGTAGATGCAATAGGAGATATCGTCAGCTCACTGGAAGAGGCAAAAGCGCAGGGTTGATCTGCGGTGGCCGTCTTTCTGGACGTCCGCAAAGCCTTTGATGCCCTCCCCCACAAGGCCGTCATTTCAGCTCTACGCCGTTTCGGGGTAAACGGACGTCCACTGAAATACATTTGTGCGTTTCTTAGTGAACGCACTATGTGTGTAAAGGCAGGCAACGCGGTGAGCAACCCCCGGAAAATCATCCAAGGAGTTCCCCAAGGGAGCGTTTTTAGCCCGCTACTTTTTGCTCTGGCCATCGGGTCACTCCCAGCGGCGGCAAGGGTTGGAGAAGAGCCGGCGTTTCCTATCAGCATGGCCGTCTATGCAGACGACGTGGCACTCTGATCCACTGCCCCCAGCTACAAAAGGCAACGTATGGTATGCGCTCTCCAGCGAGCCCTGACAAATGCAGTGCATCGTCTCCCCCAACTGGGCTTGGCAATATCAGCCGAAAAAACGATTGCGCTGTGCTACGCTCCAAAGAGGCCAAGCAAGTTCATGCCCACACTACGCATTGGGGACACTCCAGTAAAACTGGCGAAAACGGCCACATATCTTGGCGTCACGTTGGACTCGAGGCTATCCTGGGGCCCAGCATTGAGGGAAGTGCTTCAAAAGATGCGAACCCATACAAACATCCTCCGGATGCTCGGCGGAACTACTTGGGGAACCTCATCGCACATGATGCTGCAACTGGGGGGCTAAGCTCGGCTCGGCGAGATCGAGGCGAGTTCTCCGCCAAACTCGCCGACCGCCGCGATTGGTCGGCGCCGTGCATGACGACACGCGCCGACACTCCCTAGATCGTGACGTTAAACGGAGGGTTTGAGGCAGTCGGAGAGTTGCATATTCGGAACTCGCGGCGAGATGCGGTGACGTCATTGTGACGGGGCAGAAGCCGCCGCGGATGGGAAAAGCTTGCCGGCTCCGACCTAGGCGAGTTTGGGCGAGTTGGGCGCGAGATCAGGGAGAAGCGTCCAAAATGGCAGCGTTTTCGTTCGTGTTTTGCCGTCGGCATAGGTATTTAAACCACGCCAATGTGTTTGACATGGACGACGTTCATTTTCAACAACACTATCGCCTCTCGAAAGACGTGGTAAGGTGGCTGTGCGGTGAACTGCGTGGCGAACCGGGCTTGAGGCGATGGAGCCGTGAATGAACCGTCGCCCCCGTCGTGAATCCTACATCCAAATTCTACAAAGTGAATCTTAGAAACAAATGTGTTTTTACGGCAATCTGCAACCAGGAGCACAATTTGCCATTACCTACAGGCTTTTACAATTATTTTGATGGGTTGCTGTGCTGCGTAGATGCAAGATAAACGCAATTGATAAAATTCAAACTAAAACAGATGATAGAAGAAAAGCAATATAGATGAATGGCGCAGACTAACAACTGTGTAATTTCTTTCTCATCTTTCTTCTTCCACACCGTATTTTGACAAACAAATTGGCCGTTAGTTGTTTATACAGCAGTAGAACATGCCAGAACATTGCGACATTGTCACCTACTGTAGATAAGCAATTTAGCCAGTGCAGTATGACTGCTAGCCTAGGGTCTTAAACGTGTACCACGTAGTAGTGATACACGACCGCATGCCGGTACGATGCTCATCAACATCGAAAAGGGCAGGGGTGGGGGTGAATCCACGATCCTGGGTTCTGCAGCGCGAGCTTTCGCTCCACGTGCACCTTATTCTGAAAAAAAAAAAAATATTGTGGCTGTGTGGCGGTGTGGGGGGAGAAAGATGAGAAAGAAATTACACAGTTGTTAGTCTGCGCCATTCCTGTATGCTGTTTTTCGTCTATACTCTGCTTTAGTTTATATCTTTATCAAGAGCGTTTTTCTTGCATCTACGTGGCGCAGCAAACCATCACAATGTTTAGTCAACTAGCCCACATCCAAGCAATGTTTGTATAATTAGCATCCCTGCTGTTACCTATTCTTATTTGTCATTTACGATTTAAATAAAAACATCCGGCTGTATGTATGTTGATACTGCCTAAAACTCGGTCTGCCTCAACGGGGAAGATTCTCCCAGATGTAGATGAGAAATTTAGCCATGCAGTGCCGTACAACCGCTAGCCCGGGGTCTTTAACGTCCATCCCGCAGTAGTGTTACACGACTGCAAGCCGGTACGATGCTCATCAACATCGAAACGGGCAGGGGTAGGGATTGAACCCAGCATCCTGTGTCCTGCAACGGACCTTTCGCTCGACGTGCTCCGAGCTGGTGTGCGCTAGCCCAGCCGGCCACCGATCCCCCGATTTAAATAAAATAAAAACCGTTCACTGCGGAGCGTAGGGAAAAATCGGAGCTACGCTGGGGAACTCGCCGCCGCCGGGGGGGTCGGAAATGTAAGAGGGGGAGTGGAAAACTCGCCGGGGCGGAGACAAAAGAAGCTCCTCCCCTCCCTCGTGACGTGGCATCGGAGAGATTCCCGCCGGAGGCGAGCTTAGCCCCCCTGTACAGGGGGCTCATCCTGGCCCGCCCATTGTACGCCCTACCTTTCGCAACACTCAGTGCCAACCAGCTCAAAAACCTTGAACAAGCGCAACGCGTGGCACTCAGGGTTTGCCTCGGAGTTCCCCGCACAGCCTCGTCTCGACATACGCTCACAGAATCCAGGATTAACTCTGTAGAGAACATCATGGAAGAACGGGCGCTGGGTCATCTGACTCGAATGAGCAACTGCGACTCGACCATCACACTCCTAATGAGGATCGCCGAGCGCGCTGAATCAAGACTAGGAGCGCACCTCTGCATTCTTGGTGACATCGCTGGCACACCAGGACCACTCGTTCCACTCCCAGAGCTGCACAGAGATCCCCACCCCCTGCGGATCAGCCTTCATATCCCTGGACTGCGGTCCAAGAAGAACGTAGCAGTGGTCGTAGCAAGGCAGCTCACGGAAGATCACTTAGTTACCCAGTACGATGGGTGGACCCGAGTGTACACCGACGGATCGGTGGACCCCTCCGGAGGCACAGCAACAGCAGCGGCTTTCTTCGAAACAGCAGCTGTGGGTACCAGTGAGCGCCTGGATCACCAGGCATCCTCCACCACGGCAGAGCTAGCAGCCATACGGCTTGCCCTCTGGGGTATTCGGACAGGCTGCACACAGGCCTTACGCTGGGTCATCCTGAGCGACTCAAGATCAGCCCTCGAGCTGCTATCTAGGCTCGAACGCGCAACGCCCCTGGCCCGTTCAATCGCGCAGGATGCAGTCGAGCTGCAGCAAGAAGGCAACGACATTGCCTTCCAATGGCTCCCACGCCACTGTGGCATTAGAGGCAATGAAGTTGTTGATTTTTTAGCGGTGCGGGCTCACAAGGACCCCGCGTGCCCGCTTTCAACCGTTCCCCGCTTCTCAGACGCCAAGCTCCTTGTGAGAAGAGCCATCGCCCTACAGCACCCGGACCCTGTAGTGGTGGCGGGTGCCTTCCCAGCTCGGGTACCGCGCGGCTTCGACCGCCAAACTGCCGCAGTAATGCACAGATTACGGACCGGAAGCGCCTTCACCCCGGCGTGGATGAGTCGTTTCAGACCCAATGTTGACCCCATATGCCAGACCTGCGAGGAAACGGCCGACGCCGAACATCTCCTCCTGCACTGCAGTGATCACGAAGAGGAGCGCACCAAACTCCGTGATGCTTTTTCCCGCCTAGGGCTACCTTATACCAACTTGGAAGAACTCCTGCGACCAAGAGCCTCACGAGCTACTACGGACAAGGCACTCAAGAGTGTAGTCAGCTTCCTGAGGAGCGCGGAACTCCTCGAGGTCCTCTAAGACTTCCAAGAGATCTGGGTTGCTTGCGGCTCCTGGGGCTCTTAGAGATCTTGCATCCAGAGGTTTTCGGGAGTTCCAGGAGTCGCGATTCTGTACCGAAAGCCGCAAGAAACTCAACACTCTGAAAAAATCCTCTTCCCCCTTCCCCCTCTCTCCTTCTCTATCTCTTTTTTCCCTTAATTCCCTTCCCCATCGACAGTGACAAGTGCGCCCAGAGCGTAACTAACAACAACGTCGATTTTCTAATAAACATCGCTTCAACAACAAGCGGCGGAGCACCGGCTCGTGGCACGTGTCTTGCGCGTTTCCCCAACAATGGTTGGCGGTACTTGTAAAAAACGCCTTTATCAAGGGGCTTTAGCAGAGACCCTGGGTTCAGTCGCCCATCTGCATCCTACCGTCGTGCGATCGTGTACCACATATACTGCGTAATGCACGTTAAAGACCCCGAGCTAACAGTTGTGCTGGACGTTTTATAACCTTCAACGGGTAACAATGTCGCCCTACGAAACTGCTGCTCTCTAAAAAACTAACGACTAGTTTTGAATGTGCCGTTACATTGCATTTTTAATGTGTGTTCGCTTGTTCACGTTCTTTTTTTTTGTCTACATCTTTGATTATTCGGCCCTTAATTATGATGAACCAGACTATAGGTGTCAGACTTCTGGAAAAATATTATATATCTAAGAAAATGGCACGTGAACGCAACAGACAAGAAAACACACACAAAAAAAACACATAGGCGCACTTAATAAAAATAATAAAAATAATAGAATTGATTATAATTGTGTTTCTAAAGGTTTGAGTGTACCAAGAGCTATAAAAACAAACTCGATGCTTTGGATGGTGCGTTTGTTCACTGGAAGTATAGTTCAGGGCAGTATGCTCGCACTTGTATGTTCTGCTTCGCTCGCAGGGTAAAACCAAATAATTTGCTGGTAATTTATTTAGTGAAACAAAGCTTATCTTCTGAATATGTGCAATGCCCTCAGTTTTCGCGTGACTACACGCTTGTTTATCATCATTTATTTTCGTTTCCCACTGCAGTTCAGTTCGTGTTCTTTTGTGTGCTACATGCATTAGAGACCAAGGTAACCCAGAAGCATTCTATTTCGCGGATTGTAAAAAAGCCTATGCAACTTGCCACGTGTGCCACAATCAATACAAAACATTATAAGCTTCACATATGCCCGCTTGCCTGAGTAAACACTGTTTTTTGTCAAGAACAACTGTGATTGTATGAAATCACGTGGGAAAAAACTCGTTCTAAGCACGCGACCGTCGGCATGCAGTGAATACTCATAATCGGCGCCGAGATGATTGGTAGCTTTCAGCAGGTGGAGTTTTTCTATCAACCCAAGCTTAGAATATTTCCTTTTTTTTTCTTGCAAGCAATGAGGAGAGGACTTACACCAAATCTGAGGGTAATAAAGTACTATGAGCTTTCAAACATAATGGCCTGAGCAGTATATATGTAGAAGCTTTAGCCTTTGATGCATCCTTAACTTTCGATACACTCAACGCTAGTGCAAAATGTAGGGCTGTTTCATTCTTAAGTACCATATGTGAGTGCTTACACTATATTTTATACAATGTCAAACTGTACCCGTTTGCATCTTTTTTCATTTTTGCACACCACTGCTTGCGCGCATAAATCACCAAATTAAAACTGGTACAGGATGCCACAAAAAAAAAAATGCAGTTTTTTTTTTTTACTTCAAAAATAAACTACGCATCGTTTAACGCTCATTTTTCGCCAAAAGGTAGCGCTAGGTTACAACCAGATGCCAAAGTTTCATCCCGAACGGACACCTTATTCAAAAGTTATGTGATTTTCTGAAAATTTCAATGGGAAAATGAAGCCCATTTTTGCCCGTTTTCGGTTTCTGGTGCCATAGAGCCGCATGTATTCGAAAGCTCCGTCGGCCGCCATTTTCCCAATGAACGTTTTAGAAAATAACTTAAATGTTGAATAAAGTATCGGATTGGGCTGTATTTTGACATCTGGTAGTGACCTCTAGCGCTGCCTTCGGGCGGAAAATGAGCGTTCGGCGATGCCTAGTTTATTCTTGCGGTAAAAAAACAGACCCTGTAATTTTTTTTGTAACATCCTGTACTATGCTTAAACTGTGGAAAAGCTATCCACAGACCAAGAATCCTTGCCTGGCCAGTCATTGCATTTATCACTGAATTCGTTAATTATTATAATAATGAAATTAATGATAATTAATTATTATCATTTATTGTTGTAAGTTAATTTTTAACCTCTGCATTTTTTTTATTATGACTCCCGCACCAGCCCTACTTTGGGTTTACCAAACTCAACATCTCAACCTGAGTGTCATTTTTTTGTGTTTTCCAGTCTCGTGGTTTTGGTCAAAATGAACACCCAGCTACCTAAATGAGGCACCTAACCACCCAAAATAGTTTTTTTTTAGGTGGTTAATTCCTTAGGCTAGAATTTTGGACACATAAGTCTATTCCGTCAGCTCGTTTTCCTGGAAATCCACTAAGAGGCAAACACATGCACGACAAAAGCACCGGCCCGTCATATTGCCGCCCGCCGAGCCGAGAAAGCAACGCTCAGTCACGGATTTCTGGAAGATTTGCGTTCATTCTTTCACCATGCGTAATTTTCGCCCCGTTTTCTTGTTCTCGAAAGTGCCAGTTGATCCTCGCCCCGAGCGCGCGACGCTCGAACCTTCTTTCCCGAACTTTTGAGATGGTGACGCACTCTAGACAAGCAGCTGCCGGCGACCTCGTCGAGTCACTCTCGCTCTCGCTCTCTGTCACGCTGCCGAATTGCGGCCTGCTTTTCTGCTGCCTCGACGCTCTTTCCTTACTTTTTTTTTTTGGCACAAGTTCGCCATTAAGCCTTTATTTTTCAGTTCACTATTCGTCCTCTTATCACCTTCATTCGTGTCAACATAAATCTGATCATATTGAAATATGTGTAATTGGCCTCCGAAATCTCTGGTAACGGCGCGCAAGCAATTTTATATATTTCTACGCGTCAGTGGTTTGGTTGTGCATGTGTCTCGCCATTTGGCTCAGGACGATTTCCGCGTTTTGTTCTGCCCACATTTTCTAAAGACGTGAGCTCGAAGCGTAGGCAACTGGCCCCCTTGCACGAGAACTGGCGCAGCTGTGCACGTTCCAAAGAAAGCTCGTGCAGAGAAAAACAAGCAAAGGACCAGGGATGTCAAATTCAGGATACAGAAAAATACCACACTGTATCGAAGCGCCACCACCCACAATTTCTCGGATTGATGAACAGGCTTGGAAGGCGATCCCACCGCCATCTGTTGGTTCAGAATCACACTAACCAAGGGTGGGGTTGCACCTTAAAATAGAGTTACTTGCGCGGCGGAGGATTAAAAATTCTGATATTGCGCGGATGATAAAGCCTAAAAGCAATGACACTATAATTTTATTGTTTTCTGAAAAACGAAATTTCACTGGACAATTCGTTTAAGTTCACACACTTCCGTTTGAGTACGACCTACTGAGACAAGACCGGTTTTAAGTCTTTTGGGAATGCTTACTACCGGCTGCTCTGCTAAGGAGCCGGTCGTGAGCAGTCACGCCAAGCCCTGATTGGCTCTGATTGAAGGATAGTGGGTAGACCTCAAAGCAAGCAGCCTTGAAATCTGCCCCCTATCCTCCAATCAGAGTCAATCAGAGCTTGGACTTCTGACGTCACCAGAATCCCTGCCAAGAAGCAGACGAACTTTCGTTCCGCATCATGAACAACGCCCTAGCTCCCACGCAACCTGTGTTGCAACCGAGATGTTCTGCATGTTTGGACTAAGAGACGGAATAACAGGCGGCCTTCGCTGCCGCTGAAGCTCAATCAACTCAACAACATTTATTAAACAACGCGCGCGACGCGCTCGAAAAACGAAACCGAAAGAATATGGGACGTGTGATCGGAACATTTCTCTCGTCTGCCTGGAGAAAGAGGTTGTTGTTGTTGAATTATGTTTATTGATGAGATGAGTGGTTCGGCTGTCTTGGTGGGGTGGCCTGAGACAGGAAGGATGGGCATGGGGTTTTAGGGGAAAAAGGAAATGAATGATGTGAAAAAAAAATGTGATGATGGGTCCCCGTCTCCCTGATGTAGCTCATCAGGGAATCGAGGATTGCTTTTCTGTGCTGCGGTGTTCCCTGGGGTCGGGACCACTCCTCGAGCGTCGCCGGTCTGTCCTCTTCCCGAAGAGATTGGATCGCTTTCTTCCTCAGCCGTTCCAGGCCTGCACAGTGCCAGGGGAGGTGGCGTAGTATGGCTGTGTTGTTCCCAGCGCAGGCCTTCGATGTCGACGATGTCGTGCCCTCGATGTCGACGAGACCGAAGCTCTCTTGTTTGGCCGCTGTGAATGCTGTTCCGGTCCTGATCCGTCGGACTCGGACAGCTTCCCATCTGGTATAGCTCGTTGGTATGTTGTCTTCTTCTGACGGCAGCAACCCTCTGAGGTAGGCCTTCCTCGCCTGCCTGGCAAGTTCAGCCTGTTCCTCCGGGTCTACCGTGTTATTCGTTTCAGAATGAGAGGTCTGGCCAGTCGCGGAGCCGTGAAATATTTCTTCCGCTGCGGCCCTGTGTCCCCTCTCATTCCCGGGGATTTTGCTGTACCCGGGAAGCCATGTGATGCGCAGGTCGGTGCCACGTATGCGAAGCTCCGTCGCCACTTTCTTAATTTTTTTTTTATTGTTCGGCCCTTTGGTCTGCTGCTGCGTGTTGCGTTAATCGCTGCTTGCGAGTCTGTAAAAATTCTGGCGTGAGGTGCCGTCGCGCTCTTTCCTGCAATATCCTGGGCCGCCGCCAATATCACCCTCAATTCGGCCTCCCTCACCATCGTGCCCGACGGCAGTAATTCGGTCTGTGTCCTGCCTCTCCTTGCGTCGTGCCAGGCAGATGTCACTTTGTCACCGTTCTTTGCGGCGTCGGTGTAACGTACTTCTTCGTTTGGCGCATGTGTTTCGCACCATGCCGCGTGCATCTTAGTGGCTCTAGCCCTCTTCCCTTGGTTCAAAACTTGAGGCAGAGGCCGATGATCCGTTATCACCTCGTCCTGCCACGGAGGTAGCGCCTCTTCCAATGGCGGCTTGTTGCTTGTCTCGTATCCCGGGTCTTGCAGGAATCTACGCCCATGTTTAGTGCGCTCTAGCCTTTGAAACTGAGCGATTGCTTGGGTTTCGGCCCTGTCTTTTATGTTGTTCATTTGTGCTTCCTTTTCTAGCATTTCGAGTGGAGTGTATTTGGGAAGGCCCGTGACAACTCGCCTCGATTGGTTGTTAAGTCTCTCGAGTTTTTTCCATTGCGTCTGGTTGAGATTCAGCCAGTTGCAACTGTACAGTGCTCGTGACGTGAGAAGGGCCTCTGTGAGGATACGCAGAGCCTTTTCATCTGCTCCCCAGGACTTACTTGTTGTTTTCTTTATGAGCTTGAGACCCTGAGCCCACGCCTTTTCCATCTCCGGGATCCATCTCGTGCTCCTTGCCGTCTGCTCGAAGGTGACTCCAAGGATTCTGATATGTGGCTTTTTGCCGATTTCTTGTCCATTGAGTTCTAGCCGTACTGAGCCTGCTATTCCTTTCCTGTGGTCCCTAGGGCGAGCGACCATCATATATTGCGTTTTCTCTGATGACGCTTCCATCCCCACCTCTGCCAGGTAGGTGGCTACTTCATCTATGCCCCGCTGCATCGCGCTCTCTTGTTCCCCCAGGGATCCCCCTCGTGTCCAGAGCGTCATATCATCCGCATAGATGGTGAATCCCAGCCCTTCGATGACTCGAAGCCGAGCTGGGAGACCCGCCATTACCATATTGAAAAGGGTCGGTGATAGAACTGCCCCCTGGGGCACTTCTCTTTTAATCGGCGTTTCTGGGCCCATGGTCCCTCCGATCTTCACCTGGAACCTCCTGTCGCGCAGGAAGTCTTGAATAAAGTTCAGAGTTCTTCCACGGATGCCGCTTGCTTTTGCCTCCCGGACGACTGCCCAGTGCGGCACTGAATCAAACGCCTTGCGTATGTCCAGGGCGACCACGAGCCGTGGATCTTGTTTGTCTTTTTCAGCCAGCACCTCCTCATAAAGCAACCTGAGGCTATCTTGTGTCCCCATTGCTTCGCGAAAGCCCGTTTGCCGGGGATCCAGGCGTTCGTGTTTTTCCAAATACCATTGTATCCTTCTGAGCACGATTTCCTCCATCGTCTTACAGATATTAGATGTTAGAGATACAGGTCTCATATTTTCAATGCGATCAAGCAGTTTGCCGGGCTTCGGTATTGGAGTGACCCACGAGAGTTTCCAGGCTCTCGGTAGAAAACCCTCTTCCCATACTGTGTTGTACTTGTTGAGAAGTTTCTGCTTCGATTCTTCCGGTAGGTTTCTGAGAGCTTGGTACGTCACCTCGTTTGGGCCAGAAGCACTACTGGTCTTCGCCGTGTAGATTGCCTCGATTATTTCTCCCATATTTAGTGGGTCTTCCATTCCTTCCTCTTCTGGCGTGCGAATGTTCATTGCAACCGGTCTCTGGTTTGCGGTATCTTCTTCTTGGGGAAAGAACAATTCTCCAGCCCTGATCGCCATCTCTGACTCGCTGATATTGAGCTTGAGGGCCAGGTTCTGCGCAACGCTTCTTGTCTTGCGCTTTGCTCCGTCCAGTCCCTTGTAAGTTCTCCAAGCTCTTCCCAGCCCGTTTCGTGCGTTGAAGGACCCGCAATGGGTCCTGCACCTCTCGCGACCGAGCTGTTTAGAGTACTGCCTCGCTCTCGCTGCTGCTCGTTTGAGCTTGATTTTTAGATGCAGCGTCCTGTTCTTTCGGTACCGCTGCAGTGCTTGTAGACGGCTGGCCCAGAGGTTTAGTAGGTTATTGTCCGGTGTTGGGGCTCCAGGCTTTACTAGAACTTTCGTCTTCGCTTCGCTCAGAGCAGTCCGAACGCACTCCTCGATGTCTCGGCTGTCCTCTGTCTCAAGGAGTTCCCTAAAACGATCCCATTTGACTACTGGTCTTTGTTCTTTGCCTCTGTTGCGTTGTCCGTGATGGATTTTCATTTCTACCGGAAAGTGGTCACTCTCAAAATTGCCTCTCCACGTTGACCAGTCGAGCACTAGGCTTGCAGTGGCCCAGGAGAGGTCCGGGGTGGAGTCCTTTTGCCTGCTGTGCATTCCAATCCTTGTCTTAGTTCCTGGCTCGTTGCGAAGTGTAAGGCCCGCAGTTTTCATTGCGCGTTTAATTTGACGGCCTATTCTCGTGCTGTTGGAGTACCCCAAATCTTTGTGTCGAGCGTTGAAGTCCCCGGCTATGACAATCGGATCCCCTTCGGCTAGACCGACAAGTTCGCCTATCCATGCCGTTGCTTCCTTGTCATCTTCCGTTGCCGTTCCTGGTCTTATATAGATGGGGGCTAAAGTCATCCTCTTCCGTTTGTGACTGAGCCTTACGGCTACCACTTCTCTGTTGCCAGTGCAAAGTGACGCCGTATCGAGCTGAGCATGTGGTATGTGCCGCAGGACTGCTACTGCTGCCCAGCCTTTCTTCGTCTCTGGGTTCCTTTCGCTCGGCCTTGGCGTAGTTACTATGATCGGGTTCGTGTAGAAACTATAGCCGGGGAACGTTAGGTTCAGGGTTCGTGTTTCTTGAAGAAGGAGTACATCCGGCGGCGGCTGTCTCTTGAATCTCAACCTCAGCTCTACACTTTTGGTCGAAAATGTGCAGCAATTCCATTGGACAATGCGGGTCTGTTCCGTGGTGGCCTGTCCTGTACTGCTATGGGAGTTACTTCCCATGTCGCAGCAACGCCAGCTCCTTCTTGATCGCTCCGATGGCCTCGAAGATCATCTTGAAGCCGATGTGTACGTCGTTCTTGAGTTTATTCATCTCTTTCTCGGCGTCGAAGTCTGATGCCTGCTGGCTTGGCTGTTGTCATTGGGTAGATTTCGCCCATTCCGGTATCCATGTAGGAAGCTCGTCTTGATCGTTTTTCCCCGATGCCTTGGGTCGCTTCGTGATGGACTTGGCAGCTGCAGCGTAACTCTCCTTATTTTGCGCCGGAGGTTTGGGTGTCATCTTCTTTTTGTCGGGAATTCTTCTTTTTGGACAGTCGTTACTGGTGGCCGGATGTAGGCCGTCGCAGTTACGACATTTTGGTTCTCGGTCGCACTCGCCCATTCCTTCGTCGTGCACGTTCCCGCACTGACCGCACCTTCGTTCCTTGCGAGGGCAGACATCCGCCTTATGCCCGAGCTCGTGGCAGCTAAAGCACACGATCGGGCGCGGGCGGTATTCTTTCACGCTCAAGATTGCTTGGCAGAAGACGACCTTCTTGGGCAGTTCGTTACCTTCGAAGGTAACTAACACCGCACTTGTGCCTTTACCCATAAGTCGGGCAGCGATAATCCTTGCCTTGTCGCATTTCATGTCTGCGAGCAGCGTCTCTGGTGACTCTTCGCTGTTGTCTCCCGGGGGGTGTATGACACCGCGGATCTGGTTCTTCTCCATCGCTCTGTAGGGGCAAACTGTATACTGCTTGCCGTTTTTCTCTATTGCCTTAAGCCGTAGCAGCTTTTCTCCCGTGCCTTCTTCTTGCGTAGTGAGCGTAATAGTGTTGGTCTTTGTCTGATACTGGATTTTGAAATCATCTTGGCTTTCGATTCCTGCCGTTTCCGCAGCCTGCCTGATGTCCCTGGCTCTGAAGCCATTTACTGCCTCCTTACATACCGGCTTAAGGACAATGGCCCTGGTAGTTTTACTCTCAGACCTCTCATCGATGGACATAGCAGCGGCTTTCTTCTCGGGTTCCTCGATTGACGTCAGCGAGCGTTTACGGCGGCGCCTGTTCTGGACTAGTGTCCAGGAGTTGTCCTCGATATTTTCCGCCAAAAGGGTGGCTTCTGTCCTGTTAGGTTTAGCATTCTGGCTCTTTAGCGGGGTCTTTGTCAATTGTGCTGCTTGAGCAATCGTGGGATATTCTTTTCCAAGGCATAAGCTCACCTTTTCTGCTGCGGCTGGTTGCGCGCCTTTTCCTTGCTGCGTGGTAGCGAGGTAGGTCAAGAAGCTTACAAAGAGCCTTCCGATATCTTCCCTCGCAACACCAAATTCGTTCAATTTGCCGAGGGTGTTCAGGTCCAATACAATTTGAAGGCCTTCCTTCGATGGGCCCACCGTGGCCGCGGTTGTCCCTGTAGCAGCAGCCTGAGTTTCCGTGTCTCGCATTCCAGACGTTAGGTTTAGCGAGGTGTCCATAGTCTCGGGTTCCATATTCACCAAACTGGTCCCTCCCGGATCCAAAATCGACGGTCGGAGGGTGGCGGGGGGTCGCCCTTGATCCATGGGGCCCTTTTCCGGGGCGCGAGTGCCTTTTAAACTCGGAGTTATTGTTATGTTCGTGTGTTTAGTACATCCGCATGGCGGTGCCAGCGGCGAGCAGTCTATAGCAACCGGGGATGCATGCGCCATCACGTTCTGCGCTACTGCGCGTGTGGAACATCAAGTCGGAAACAGACCGTTGTTGGAGCTAGTCTGGCCCGCAATAAATGTTGACGCCACGGAGTGTTTGTTTCCGCGAACCCGACGTAACAGTGGCGACGAAGACGGGATTCCTGCAGGACGGCGGCACTGCGGCCGCCAAGGAAAGCTAACTCCGTTGCCCGGCCGCTCAGCATGGCCACCGCTCCCACCGAGGCCTACATCGAGGCTTTCGACTTCTCCCGACCTGAGGATTGGGAGGATTACGCACAGCGGTTCGAATTCTTCCTGGATGCGCAAGGTATCACAGATGCCGGTAAGGAGCGGGCGACGTTCCTCAGCCGTTGCGGCTCCGCTACGTTCCAGTTGGCCAAAGCGCTCGTGGCGCCGGCCCCGCTCGGGGATACGCCCCTCGAAACAATCCTCACCGCGCTGAGGGAGCACCTGGCCCCGAAGCCTCCAGAGCTTGCGAGGCGACACGAGTTCCATCGCCGTGACCAGGCACAGGGAGAGTCTGCGGCGGCCTACCTCGCTGCCCTTCGTACCACAGCGCACCATTGCCAGTTCACCGCCCTCGACACTGCGCTCCGGGATCGTTTTGTGTTCGGGTTGCGGAGCGACAAAGTGAAGCAACGACTCTTAGCTAAAAAAGAAGTGACCCTCGCCAGTGCTGTCGAGGAAGCAATCGCTGCCGAGGTCATCGACCGGGAAGCCTGCCGCGACTCCCGCCCAAGCGTAAGCGCACCACGCATCGAGCCCGTGCACCAGGGGACAAGCGCGGGTATCGACAACGAGCAAGACGCCGCCGAGGACGTCTTGCGCCTAAGGATAGACCAGCGGAGGGACCCGGAAGGAACGGGAGGCGCCTTGTGTGCTGGCTGCGGAGGCTCCCACGAACGGCGGCTGTGCCGTTTCCGGGATGCCCAGTGCAGGGGCTGAGGAAAAACAGGTCATATACTTCGAGTCTGCCGGTCCCGAAGGCCACGGGACTACCGCCAGAATTCTGAGACGGACTGCAAGACGCCTCACGTCAGGGCCACGACTCGCACAAACATTGCCTACTGCGACGATCAAACCGTGACTGCTATCCACGATGTGCCCGCGCCGGCCCTGAGGAAGATACATGTGGAGGTCATGCTCGAGGGCAAGCCATGCCAAATGGAGGTGGATTCTGGGTCAACTTTTTCGCTCATTTCCGAGGCCACAGCCAGGCGGATCTTCCCAAATGGCTGCTTGCCATCCCTGAAACCACTGGATATCACGATGAAGGACTATCAGGCCAACCGCATCGCAGTGCATGGCTATGGCATGTTCAGGGTGAAATTCAAGGACTTTGACGGCCTATTGCGTCTCGTCATCGTCAAGGGTGAGCGTCAGAGCCTCCTGGGGCTGGACTGATTCCCAGCCCTGGGCATCAACATCGTAGGAGTGCAGCACATCACCCAGCCATCTCATGCGATCAGTAACATCCTTAAGGAATTTGGGTCCGTGTTTGATGGAGCGTTGGGATGCTACAAAGGACCACCTGTGCAGTTTTCACTCAATCCTGAGGTCACGCCCGTGCGGTTGAAGGCAAGAAGAGTACCCTTTGCTCTTCGGCCAAAAATCGATGCCGAGCTAGACAAGCTCATACAACAAGGGGTGCTGGAGCCTGTGGATCAAGCTAAATGGGAAACACCTATTGTCACGCCCTTGAAGGCAAATCGGGATGTGCGTATCTGTGCAGACTACAAGTGCACGATTAATAGGGCATTGCAACAACATGCATACCCAGCGCCAGTCGTGAGCCATCTCCTGGCAGCCCTTGGAGGTGCCACAATCTTTGCAAAGCTTGATTTGACACAGGCATATCAGCAGCTGCCAGTGACCGAAGAAGCAGCAGAGGCCCAGACCATCGTAACTCATCGGGGAGCTTTCCGCGTCCGCAGGCTTCAGTTTGAGGTCTGTGTCGCACCCGGCATCTTCCAAAGTCTCACGGAAAACCTCCTGAGGTGACTACCGGGTGTCATCGCTTATTTTGATGACGTGATTATAGCTGGAGCCTCACAGGAAGAATTGCTCGTTCGCCTGCGTGACGTTCTACGGCGGTTTCAAGCCGTAGGGCTCAAGGTCAAGAAAGAAAAATGCCAACTCGGTGTGACACAAGTAGACTTTTTAGGGTTTCGAGTTGACGCTGAGGGAATACATCCGACACCGGGAAAGACCGAGGCCACCATGAATGCCCCATGCCCAGCAAACAAGACTGAACTACAGGCATTCCTGGGACTCCTCAACTTCTACCATGCTTTCCTACCCCACAAGGCAACCATTGCAGAACCACTGCACCGTCTATTGAACAAGAATGCTAAGTGGGCCTGAGGCCGAACACAACAGAGAGCCTTTGATGCGATGAAAGAGCTCTTGGCATCCAACCAAGTCTTAACACACTTTGATGAAAAGAAACCCTTGATCCTGGCTTGTGATGCCTCCCCATACGGAATAGGAGCTGTGCTGAGTCACCACATGCCTGATGGGAAAGAAGCACCTCTCGCATTCTATTCCAGGACACTGTCTACCACCGATCGCAATTATGCTCAGATTGATAAGGAGGCGCTTGCAGTGGTCGCAGGTGTAAAAAAAGTTTCATGACTACTTATGGGGCCGCCAATATCAGATCCACACGGACCACAAGCCACTTCTGGGGCTGTTCACCCCAGACCGTCAGACACCGCAGATGTTGTCACCACGGATGCTGCGCTGGTCGATATTTCTAAATGGGTACCAGTACTCTCTCCTCTATCGGCCTGGGAAGCGGCTGGGCCACGCAGACAGCCTCAGCAGAATTCCCTTAATGCAACAGCACCAGGACGACCCGGCCCCAGCAGAGATCATTATGCTGCTGGACATGCTCCCAGAACCTCCACTCCAAGCCGCTGACATCGCCACACAGTCTGCAAGGGACCGTACCATGTCTCGTGTACTCAACTGGGTGGTGTGGAAGGGGTGGCCACCAAGGCACAGCATCACTTCTGAGTTCACACCATTCGTGTCAAGGCAACATGAGCTGTCTGCCCACAAAGGTTGTTTACTGTGGGGTGACCGTGTGGTGATACCGCTGAAGCTACGGTCCCGGATTCTCGAAGCCTTGCACGCCGGACATCCAGGAATTGTTCGGATGAAGGCACTTGCCCGCAGCTATGTATGGTGGCCAGGAATAGATGCGGCTATCGAGGAATGGTGCGACGATGTTCTCCCTGCCAGGAAACACGGCCAGAGATGCCCCGAGCACCAGTCCATCCATGGGAGACGACCCGGGCGCCGTGGTGTCGCCTGCACATTGATTTCGCTGGGCCGTTCCAAGGAAAGACATTCCTGATCATAGTGGACTCCTATTCAAAGTGGCTGGAGGTCATCGCAGTGTCATCCATGACGTCGCTCACCGTGATCAATGCCTTAAGGAGGCTGTTCGCAACACATGGTCTTCCAGACACAGTAGTGTCGGACAATGGGCCTCAATTTACGTCCGCCGAGTTCCGGGTAGGGTGCCTAGTTCCGGGAGTTTCTTGAGGCCAACCTGATCCGCCATGTGACATCTGCACCTTTTCATCCATCTACAAATGACCAGGCTGAAAGGATGGTGCGAACCACCAAGGAGGCTCTGTCGTGCATTGTGCAGGGAGATTGGTCACGGCGACTGGCAGATTTCTTGTACAGCAGCATGTAACTCCACACTCAAGCACGGGGCGATCACCGGCCGAACTGTTAATGGGCCGCCGGGTATCGACCATGCTGGACCGGCTGCATCCTGACAGGGCTCCGGCCAAGTCATCCCAGCAAACAGGACTGCTGCCAGTGCCACGGGCATTCCTGCCTGAGGACCCTGTATTTGCACGCAACTATGACCGTGGCCCAAAATGGGTCCCCGCTGTGATTGGCCGAGCGACCGGGCCAATCCCCTACGAAGTGACCCTCCCAGATGGCAGGGTGTTGCGGCGGCACGTTGACCAGCTCCGGCGCCGGGCAATGGCCCCTTGCACAAGCGAGGGACCGGCACCAACAGAACAACAGCCAGAGGTCTACCCCACACAAGGGCCATCACCAAGGGAAGTTTATCCTCGGCAAGGGATACCTCCAGGGCAAGTGAGCAATGAGCCAGCCGAGAGTTCGTTGGAAGCGCAGCCAACGGCTGAACCCTCTGCAGGCGACACAACCATGTCCCAACCTGTGCCAACGACCGCACCACGGCCAGTGTCGCCGGAAGGACTAGAGGGGGATCCTGAACCAGCGACCATGCGCCGTTCGCAGCGAGCTCAGAAAGCCCCATCCCGCCTGCGAGACTTTGTGCTGGCACTGGCCGAGTGTTGAGCCTGAACTTAGGGGGAAGGGGTGTTATGTTCGTGTGTTTAGTACATCCGCATGGCGGTGCCAGCGGCGAGCAGTCTAGCAACCGGGGATGCATGCGCCATCACGTTCTGCGCTGCTGCGCGTGTGGGACATCAAGTCGGACACAGACCGTTGTTGGAGCTAGTCTGGCCCGCAATAAATGTTGACGCCACGGAGTGTTTGTTTCCGCGAACCCGACGTAACATATAAATAACAAATATATGTCGGCGGAGCTAGGAAAAACACGTCCGTTAGAACGAGCGCTTCGTCGTTGTTCCGTGTTAAAGAGCTGGAGAAAGAGGAAAACGTCTCGTTCCTCCCGTCTCGTGTTCGCTTGGGGAATGCGTCAATAGAGGGCAGGAAAACGCGCCGTTGCTACTTTTTTTATTCCTTTTTCGCTTAGAGCGTAGGCCGACGGGCACGCTGCGTTCCTTTATGTCTGCACTAAATACTACCGCGGCCAGACGTTGTGTTTGTCAAAACGCCCGAATGTGTATCCGCTCTTCCGACAGTAAGACCGCACTCCCCTTCTGCTCTTGCATGCCGAAGTCACGGTGTTTTCTGCGGAGAGGATGACGGAATTATTTGGGGACGCACCTCACGTTCCATGCATGTTTTTTTATCCATGTCTGAGACAGTTTTGTTGTAGGACCAATGTCATACAAGAAAGAAACACAAGCCAGACAGTTTTGTTTGTCAAAACAGCCGAATGTGTATCCGCTCTTCCGACAGTAAGACCGCACTCCCCTTCTGCTCATGCATCATGCAAAAGTCACGGTGTTTTCTGCGGAGATGACGGAATTATTTGCCGACGCACCTCACATTCCATGCATGTTTTTTTATCCATGACTGCCGACAGTTTTGTTGTATGACCAATGCGACCGTAAGAAATAAACACGAGCCTGACAGTTTCCGCACGCTGCCTTTTGCATGAGAGTAAAGCAGACCAAAGGTAACTTAGCTCGAATATTAGGGAGCTCAAACTGCGCTTTCCGAAAATTCAGAACATACGCCTACGTATGTTTATTTATTGTGCTAGTTAGGAACATATTGTAGATCTGTAGAATAAACGCGAACTGTTTTCGCAGTCGGGTGATCAAAACTGCAAAAGCCATATTTGAAAAATGCCCGTAGAGTGCATACAAATTGTAAACACTTATGCAAGCAGTACGGGGAAACAGCGACGGCTGAGGTGTGAAGTCGGAGCCGCAAAGGTGTCATTTCGGAGCCGCAAAGGTGTCATTTCGAGAATCAACGGTAAAGGTGCGAGCGCGCACCTTAGAGTCCGCATAGGTGTTTCGTGTTAAACCCAGCAACACACGTACCGGACGAAAATTCCATAGCGTTTGGGAACCAATAAAGGTGTAGAGAGCATTTCAGCTGTCTGCGTAAGAGGGGAGCGTGTTTTTGAGCGTCACTTCGGGACAAATAGCTACACGTGCTAAACGAAAGCGCCGAATAAACAGGCCCAAGAAAGTAGACAAGACGAAGTGCACTCTCAAATACAGTTTTATTGAAACAAACACGCACTAGTAATACCATCTTTCTGACTATCCATCTAGAAAATAAAACTCTGTATCTGTCCGGTGCATTGATGGAGCACTAACGCACTTGTTTTCTGATACAGAATGGATCGTAAAATTCTAAGGCAGTAAGGCGCATCTCCCGAGAATTGTTGCTTGTGCTAATTCTGGGTCCCCTGGGCACCCATCTCGCGGTGCACTGCCAGATTTCCCGGCGGGGACTGCTTTCCTAACCGTGCATATTATTTTACTGGCTTCTAATCTTGTTACCAGCAGCTCGTGCCATGTTTCGGCGGAGTGCCGGAAATGGCCCGCGTCCATATGGAGTGCGGTTCAACTTCAACCAATCAACCTCCAACCTGCGTTTACTGCGTTGTTGACGTCACTTCCTTCTCTCTAGCAGCCGTGGAGTGCAAAAAGCGCAACATAAAGCCCCAGCTGTACTTTAGGTTGGAAACAGATTTTGTACATGACTTCCATTGTGTTGTCACGGCGCGGATAATGACAAAAGATGTTTGCGATTCTAACGAAGAATCGGTGCACCCGATTGCCGCACACCGCCGTTCCTGCAACGAATATCCGCCCAGGTTTGAGGAGGCGCGCCTGCTCGGGCGCTATTGCCAAAGATTTGAGAGGGAAGTTATTGGACGCGTAATTGTTGAAGGGGCGGTGCAATGATTTTAACATTGAACGAATGTGCAGATTGTATTTTTTATATTGTTTACTTCGGCATAAGTAAGAGAAAAAGTGCCATCATACCCCGAAATACCTCTATTTCGCTGCGTAATTGCAAAATAAGAAACGCTTTTTTTCACAACCTGCGGCCACATGGTGGCCGCAAATGAAACCTGTGATGTGACGTCATTCGGAGTGGTTTTTGTAAGTGACAGTGTTAGGCAATTGTAAGCTTGATCTAAGGTTAAGTTTAAAAAATCTTGTTGTTTAGGCATGCAGAAACGCTTCAAAAATCTAATATTGCCGCTGAAAGATTTGTGGCTCCATCTACCTCAAGTCAGCCAAGCCTGCCGTCGCCGTCTTCCGTCGACTCCCGAGGCGCCTACGGCGGCTACACGAGCAACCCGGACGTTTTGTCTTTCCCTCGCTCGACGGAGTGCGTTGGTCGTGGTCCGTAGTATCGTGGTATCGTTATAGTTCCTGGTGTCTCGACCTCGACTTCGACTGCCCGCCGCGTCGACTGCCCGCCGCGTCGACTGCCCGCCGCACAAGTCCAACTGACCTACTATGCACAAGCATCTCGCGCTCGACGTGGCTCAGGCCGTCCGCCCATGCCGCCATGTTGGCCGGGAATCAACGGGAGAGCGGGAGAGCGGTGAGCCTGGCGAGCCGTCCGCCCATGCCGCCATGTTGGCCGGGAATCAACGGGAGAGCGGGGGAGCGGCGAGCCTGGCGAGCCGGCGAGCGCTGGGGAAACGGAAGCCAGAAGAACCCAACCGGAAACCAACGCCACTCGGAATGACGTCACAGGCGAAGCTGGTGCCGCTTCAATGTTGAGTTGAGGGGTGCCAGAGATACCAATTTCTTTTATTTTTTTTAATGAAAACTAGGGCAAGCAGGAGAGAATAGTTTTTGGTCCTTCGTTTTATATGTGGCCGGGATCAATTCCCGCAATTAATTGGCCAAAGTCCGCAAATTGTTGCACCGCCCCTTTAAGTCCATGTTTGTTTAGAAAGAAACCTCAAACACATCTTAGAAAAAAAAAAAAGAAGGGTTTTAGGTGAATTTTGAGGTATCTTTATCCCGTGAATCTGACTGTCAGGTTCGTTTTCCTCGAACATGATCCTAAACGCGGGAAAAGACGAAAATCCTCCCTGTCGTGACGTCATAAGGGGATCTTTCGGCCGCTTAACGCGTGTCGCTCGAGGGCTGCGCGTGCAATCGCAAGCTTGCCACGTAGTTATTCCCCCGCACTGGCATATAGCTTTGATAGGCCCTGATGATGCGCGGAGCGGAGATTCCGAAAACTTCTTTTGTGACGTCACGCCCCGGGAAGGAGGGGCTTCGTCGGTACTTCCAAAAGGATTTTCTGCAGCCTCCGTGCACCACATTAAAGAAACTAATATAGATATTCGTGATTCTAGAGGCCAAACGAAGACGATTTAAATGTTTTCCCTCAAATACAGAACCGCTTCCATTTTAAGGCTGGTTTATACATTTGCGTTTGAGTGCGTTGTGACCAACGCAAGCAGCGTTTCAGCCGCCTACGACCGCCAACCCTGCTGATGCGCTACCTGTCGTAAGTCGTCGCAAGAGGCTGAAAAACAGGCGTCGGAGTTGGTCGGAAGTGTGTAAATCAGCTTTTACACCTACTCCGACACCCTGAATTTCATACTCCGAGCGCAGCAACTACGCAGACCGTAGCGCGAACAAGACACACATAAACTATCGAGGCCACTTCCGACCGTGCGGTTCTGACGAACCCGGCATCTCGTGGATACGAACGGCAGAAACGGAAGTAACCTCCGGGATAAATTAAGGCCTGCGTGGGGCGGCAGTGTGTAAAGTAAAAAATGAAAGACGTTCACAACTCCCTGTAACGCCGAATCAGAGCGCAGCTTTTGAGGAGGAGGAGGAAAGAGTATACTGAGGGGAGGCTATGCTCGTTCTACTCACCTCCTCATGCTCCCTGCTACTCCTCCTACCCTACTCCTTCCTCTTCCTGGTCCTTCGTTCTGCCGCGGGTGCGCTGCTCTTAGAGAGTTGGAGGGAACCGTGTTTGCACATCCGATACGGTACGAACTGCGCATGCGCTACCGGCAGGAGACTCGCACATGCGCAGTGCGTACCGGAGGGCCCATCGTACCGTATCGGATGTGCCGGTTCCTTAAAACTCTCCACTGGCAGGCGCATGCGCAGAAGCTTGACGGGAATCTGGTTCCTGCGCAGGCGCAGTGCCCGCACCTCGTGTAGCGTTTGCCCCCACCTCGTGGGTCTAGAAGCAGCGCGTTGGCCTATTAGCGGCGAGATTTCTTGGTGGCGCCCTCGAATGGTTTCCTCTCGTGACGTCATTGCCTTGCGAACAACAAGTTTGATGGTGTTTGTAATGAGCAGGGTGGAAGCTCGAAATCACTGCACTCTAAAACCAACACTGCTAACACCGTCACAATTGAGGCTCTTACATTCCTCTTATTTCCGTCGACGGGAAATCCTGTGCTGACGTCATTGTCAACATTTGGCCAATCGTGCAAGGCCGACCACAGCGACGCTTTCGGTCGCGCACGTCGCCAATACACTGGACCCCATACTCGAGTACGATGTTTAGAGTGCATGAGTGAGTGAGAAAACGTATTTATTAAAGGAATGGGATACATCACGATTTCTTGATAAAGTCATCCAATCGTGACGGGGGAAGGCGATTATGGGAAGGGTAGGGGGAGGAGGCTAAATGTAACAGGCGATCCCCGATGAGCGGACGAAACTAATCAGGGAATCGAGAATGTGTTTGCGGTGCGGGTGCTCGAGCCTGGGGCGGGTCCAGTCCTCGTACGTAGCTGGTCTTGCCTCTTCAGGGAGTGAGTTAATGGCGTCGTTCCGATGCTCTGCGACCCCCTCGCACGTCCAGACGAGATGGGTGCACGTGGCTGGAATCCCGCAGTGCATGCAGAGCGGATCAGGGCCGACGTCTTCGGGTGTGGACGGGCGGTGAAACCTCGCCAGCCAGATGGGGGTAATTGCCGTCTTCGTTTGAAGCCTGCGTATGCAGTGCATGCTCACAACGAGCTTACACTACTAGGCTGCTAAGACCGGTAATCTTGATGGTGCGGAATGCACGTTTCAAAAGAACTCTGCAAGCTCGCTGTCAGCACGCGCTCGTCAGTCGATCACGCAGCTATGGCCGCCAATGAATGCTCCCTTGTTTTAAACACGCGCCAGATTGAGCCGCCGTTGCCGACCTTCTCTTGTCTTACCGGGATGCCGAGCCACCGAAGCGGGCGTTGACGAGCCTTCACAAAGGCCTATGCCGAGGAGAAGAACGTAGTAGCGCCTAAAGTGGCAAGAACCTGTCCTGATTTGGCAATGATGAAGTGAAGCGAACGGATTAAGAGGAAAGAAAAATTCAAGGTCGGTTATGGCGGCGCCCACGCACAACTGCCTGGAAAATACCGGCTGCAGCGCGTTCGATGTTCAGGACGGAAGAGATGGTGCGACCGACTTCGAATCTTAGGTGAGAATGCTCTGTTTATCCTCTAGTGCCGTCGGGCTCGAGCCGACCACTAACTTTGTTGCCTTTGTGGGTCCCGCAGCTGACCGCCACACCACCGTTCATAGCACGCCAATTAATTTTCAGGCGATAGGCGCGCATAAATATTTTTCCCGCAACGCTAACTGATGTTTCGGATTTTTCATCGAAGTAAATTTATTCGCAGGGCTAAGGATTCTAAAAGGGGCAGCGGTCCGAATGTCTTCTTATCTCGACAAGTTTTCTGTCGCTGTGCAAACGGTACGCTACCGTTCAATAGATGAATTGGTTTTCAGGCGAGATGCAGGAACAAACCTTTTGCGGATCGCTAATAGCTGTCGTGGCTTTCAAATGAAATCGTTTTCTTCCGCTAGATTAAGCACTGTTCAAGTGAAAAAGAGCAGCGGTACGACAGTGCCCTTCGTCTTGAAAACCAGCGCTGCCATCTTGTTTATGGACGTGGCGCCACGGAGCGCGAAGAAGTCACTCGCGCTCTAAGAAATGTACCAACTACTTCTCTTTCTGTTCCCACTTTTTCTTAAGGGGGTTGGGGAACGGCGATCGTAACTGAAAATAAACGTTGTTGTGGATTGAAAAACGGTGGCCGTTTGTGTTTAGTCCCCTTCCCGTTTTATTATTTCCGCTAAATCAACGTCGAAAACCAGAACCGTTCACTTCTTAGCTCATGATATGTTGAACTTGTCAATTAGTTCCGAAAGACATGAAAGAAACATCGCCACTTAAGTCATCTCTGGTGTTGTTGAAGCTGATCAGATCTAAGAATGCCAAACAGTGAAGGCCGTGAACCACAGTCTATGGACTGGTAGTGTGTTCCCGAGTATAAACTGGCAGTAAGTCTTCAAACTAAAAAGTTTTTTTAGTACCTGTATACCTGTATTGGTGTTTCAGAATCCCCTTTTATGTATTTGTGAAAGTATTTGGGAAATATCTTATTAAGCCAAAGGCAAATGTTTTTTAGTATCTGTATTTTATCTTTCAGCGCATGTATTTCAATACTTGTATTACAGATGACTTCTTTGAGCATCCCTGCCCAGCCCTAGTGCAGGTGGTGTATTCCAGAATAGAAATATTTATATATGTGTTCTGAAAGCCTCAAATACAAATAATGAGATATACTTGTCTTTGAAGTAATTGGATATTTCAAAGATACTTCTGCAAATACAGTACAAGTGTGCCCAATATCTAGATACTAAAATACTTGGTTTTCTTTTTCATTTTAGAAAAGGCGATGATCTGCCAAGACATTTAATAATGCAGCATAATGTAGACATCAGCCCTAAGTGTTACAAGTCCGTATTCAGTAGAGCGAGCTTCCCACTCTTCACCGTTTGGCATCGCTCAGTCCGGTGTGCTGCAACGGCACCCAGGGACGAATTTAAGATCATGTGGTGGTGTTTCTCTTCCACCTTTTAGGTCTAGGAAACGAGCCCGACAAATCGTGGGCTGAGAGGTTGCTTGTTGTTGTTTTCAAGCTACGGTGAAGGGGTGAGTTGTGCAGTCGCTGGCCATATCAGCTGCCCCGGCCGAACGCCGACCGGAGCAGTGAAACTCCCGCATGTGGCCCGTCGAGCGTGGCCGCGTTTTGGAAGCCCAGCTGTTGAACTCACCCATTTCGTTACCGAAGGGATTGACACACAAAGCTTTCATCAAGTGTGAATCGTAAAAGCACGGCCGATTAGAATTGCTGCCTTCGGCTGTTGGCCTGAAGTGCTCAGTGATCTTATAGCTGCCTGATAAACGCTATAACAACATTTTTTCAGTAAAACGTGCTCACGAAACTTGCCTAAGTCTTTATTCTTCTTTGACGCAAATATTTTTTCTTGTTATTTAAAGCACATGCTTATAGATCAAATAAATTATTACAAGAACGCTCGTCACTGTCTTGTCTCGGATCAAGACTGAAATAAAAGCTTGTGCAAAGGATTGCTGTAAGGATAGGAAATATATAAAATGACTAACCGGTTTCGCAATAAAGAAGTAGCTCATTAGTGGTCACATATGTTATGCAAAGAAGAATTTCGATAAGCCGTCCGCATTTCATACCGACAATTGCAAGCGGGATTGTAATCGCCCGTGCTTCAGACACAAGTTTCAAAACGCGGAAGGCTGTCAAACGTCCTACATCCACTCCTTACATAACAGAATGGTTTTGTTCCAATAGTCTGGCTTCGAAAACACGGCCACGCTCGGCGCGCCGCGTGCTGGATTTTGACTGCTACGGTTGGTTTTGGGACGGGGGAGCTCATATGGCTGGCGACTGTACATAAAATGTAGCTCGTGGAAATGTATTTCTACAGCTACATACAAGGCATTATTATGTTTGCTGTTTTCTGTAACCTTCATCTTTAGGTTTTTCAGTGTAGAGGAGGAAGCAAAAGACTTAACATTGCCCAAGGGGCAAATATTAGCGTGTACCGTTGTTGTCAGTCGACAGCTATATACCGTTCATAAATGCAGGGTGGCGAGGTGAGAAGGGTGCGTCCGTGGCGGACACAGATTGCAGCACCTCAGCCCTCCTGTTGGTGTTTGCCCATTTTTTTCTTCTTGTAACTTGCCTGCCGTTGGCTATGTTCACTGATACCGATAAGGACCCCTTGTCGCACCCAATGAATGCTGGCGACCGATGACACCGCCTGACAAAGCGTACGTGTCTGCCCAAACGTCCCTGCTTTTTTTCCTTCTGACCCTTTTAATAGTAATAATAATAACTTTATTTTCCGAATGAGCTGGAGGGACAGAAGGGAAAACGCCTCCAGTGGAGGCTTGACGAGCCCGAAGCCCCATACAATGACAAACGCAGCAGCATAGGAGAAAAAAAAAAAAAAAAAGAGAGAGAGCCGCACACACGCATATACATAAGAAAGACAATAAACTTCATCAGAATCATTGTAAACACTACACAGTAGACACTGTTGTAGCCCTAAAAATAACCCTACACTCTAAAAAAAAAATGGTGTCATGGGGTACACCCATAGGGGTTGTAAGTGCTTGTCACGTATACTACACCATTTGGGGGAATACATGTGCACCCCAAATATGGGAGTACGTGTACACCCGTTGGTGTGGTGCACATGTACACCTTTTCTACAGAAATCTCACTCGAAGGGAACCCAGGTGCACCCCATTCAATGGTGTACGGCTACACCTCTTTCTACACCCAATGAAATGAAAGAAAACACAGATGCACCCCATTCCATGGTGTACCATTGCACCGCTTTATACACCCGCCTCACTCAAAGGGAACACAGAGGCACCCCGCTCAATAGTGAACCATTACTCCCCTTTCTACACCTACTGCTCTCAAAGGGAACACAGGAGCACCCCGTTAATAGTGTATTGTTACACCTCTTTCTACACTCACTGAATTCGAAGAGAAGAAAGATACACCCGATTCAAAGGTGCATGGTCACACCACTTTATGCACCCGTTTCATAACTTCATAAACCTATTTAGGACATCAAGAAAAACAGCAAAAAATGTACGCGCCCCGGTGATTGCAAAAAGGCAGGTAAACGGACACACGGGATTGTTTTCAAATCTCATAGAAGTTTATTAGACAGCCAATTCCGTGAACAAGTACAAACTTGCAAGCAATCCGTGATATCTGAAGACGTACAAAGTAGCTGTTACACAACTGAAAAGATTACTAAGCAAACAAGAACCGAGGGTGAGTCTTAAGTAGTGTCCATTCTGCCAGCAGCCGGTAGAATTATTTCCACAAAATTCCACCGGCAGTCGCCATTAATTCATCGAATGACGTTTCATCGACAGCTCAGATTAGCCTTTTCTATATTAGCTTCTCTCCTTTTTTTTTTCTTGTAATGAGCCGCCCCAGAATGTATCCAGGAAGTGACGTGCATGAGTGGGACAGGTGGGTTAACATTTTTGTAATGAGCTGCCGCACACTGTCGGCCACGAAGCGGCGCGAACGGGTGGGCTGGGTCGGTGAGCACGCGTCTCAGAGATACACGCGCGACAAAATGTCCCTACAGCGTGCATTTTGCGTAACGAGTGACGTTGAAACGTTACTGTCGATGAAACGTGTCTACAAAACCTGTATCACCGAAAACGTGTTTCTACAAAACGCCAGGAGAATAAGAAAGTCAGTAATCCACCTGCAGTTGTCACATGATTGTAGACAGCTAATGGCAGGCGACTGCCGATAGAATTTTGGGGAAATTATTCTCCCGGCTGCTAGAAAATAGACACTGCCTAATTCTAGAGGTAATCCGGAACGGAAAAGTCAATTGTTGCAAAGAGGTAGGTTCAGTGCACTTACGATGAAAATACCGGACTTGAAATATGTAATCCGATATATATGTCGACACGGGCACTGCAGAACCACACAAACACAAAAACGAAAAGAAACCCAGGCAGCACACGATATTGGGCCAACATTAGAATTGATGGGACAAAGAATGGCCCAACAGTGGCCCAACTGAGCCATGTGTTTACCAATATTGGAATTACCTGGGCCAATAATGGACTATCATAGCCAATGTTTTTCCAATATTGGTGATGCACTGGAATAAGCTGTCCAATATTGGACTGTGAAAGCCAATGGCTTGCCAATATTGGATAAATGCTGGCATAACCCGTCGAATATTGGACTGTCAAAGCCAATGGTTTTCCAATATTGGATATATGCTGGCATAAGTTATCCAATATTGGACTGCCAAAGCCAATGGCTTTCCAATATTGGATATATACTGGCATAACCTGTCCAATATTGGACTGTCAAAGTCAATGGTTTTCCAATATTGGATATATGCCGGCATAAGTTATCCAATATTGGACTGTCAAAGCCGATAGGTTTCCGATATTGGATATATGCTGGCATAAACTGTACAATATTGGACCGTCTGAGCCAATGGCTTTCCAATATTCGATACATGCCAGCATTAGCTGTCCAATATTGGACTGTTAGAGCCAATGGCTTTCCAATATCGGATGCATGCTGGCGTAAGCTGGTCAATATTCAACTGTCAAAGCCAACAGCTTTCCAAGATCAACTCATGCTGGCATAAGCTGGTCCAATAGTGGACTGTAAAAGCCAATTTGGATTTCCAATTTTGGAAGTATGCTGACTTGTGCAGGTCATATTGCACTGCCAAGGCCAAGGGCTTTCTAATATTGAATGTATGCTGTCATATGCTGTTCAATATTGGAGTGTTAAAGCCACAATTTTCAGTATTGGAAATACAGGGATGAAACTGGGCAAAGCAGCTTTGGAGAAATGTTGGGAGCAGAAAAAAAACTATTTTCATGAGCAACTTTTAGTTTTACGAGAGTCTATCGCGCTATAAAGTCATATATTAAACTCGAGTGAAGTCTCAAGAGGGTTGCTTCGACTGCCAGTGCACATGTCATCAGTGTAGGCAGAGCAACGATGTAGCAATCGCGACGCGAGAGCATACTGCGCCTCGATCTGGCCGGCCGCGCTCGCTCTGCGGAAATGTGAACGTGGGACTCTCGAGCCCCGTTAGCTTACTGATGCTGCAAGACGCTACTTTGTTGTCGCGAATCATTTGCCCTTCGAACGGTCGCGAAGCCGTTGCGCCCGGCGTACCCTACGCAGCATATTTCAGAAACCGTTCGCGCAGCATCGCAACCTTCTTACTGCGAGCGTCGGTGATTCATCGTGTGTTGAAAGTCGGACGATGTGCTGTTCGAGGTGTCTTTTATGTGCAACTCTTTCGTAAAAAAAATTTGAAGTTTAAAAACGCGAACCTAACAGTGTACAAACAGTTTTAAATTTATTGATAAAAAATATATTTATATATTTATAGATATATTTGTGTACATCGTGCGCAAAAAATAGTCGCGCTTAGTTCTTCATTCTAAATTATAATGTAAGTTATACGACGCAAAACATACTGTCGTCACACTTGCCCCGTTTAGAACCACTTTTGGACTGGACAGTTTCTTTAGAAGTTCGAAAGCTGACCTTCAAAGAGCTGTCCTGTTAAATCGGTAATGACAGCATGGTAGACGCTATGCGTGTTTAAGGCCAATCCTGTCTCCGGTTAGGGTCACGTGACTACTGTTTCAAAGCTGGCGATAAGACAGAGCACGGAACCTGCCTAAAGCACAAGGTCACGCATAACTTCTACTGCACTATCAACCTTGGGTAGAAGTGACAAATTCTCTCGCTCCGTTCATTGTTGAGATGCCCCTGAAGATTAGCCTTTGTAAGCGCACCCCACCCCCGTTCTGGCCTGCTTGCTTTGTACTCCTTCTCTCTTTTTTCTCTCTCTCCCTAAGCTGAAGGCGCGGTTGCTGTGCGTACTCGCCGGACTTGAATCCGCTCTCTGTGCGCGGGTAACGGCAGAAGTGTGATCATGTGGTTTGACGGATGACACATTACCCGTTGACAAACTCGGAATGCCTGCGTCGCAAGGACCGGACCTAGTTTCGCGCGTGATGCGGCCTGCGGGGTGCAGGCCCGCTGTGGATTTCGCTTCTGTGATAAATGGTATCTCGTTCGAAAAGTCCTACCCGTGTCGATTTCTTCAAAGAGACCCAAGACATTCTTGTGAACAGTTTAGTGTCCGGTTCCGCAAATGGCAGCGTGTGCTACATTGTGTTGAATCTTCACGGATCACTTCCTTGTAGTTTTTGTGTTTGAGTGGTTGTTCTGCAGTGCCCGTGTTGACATATAAGTCGGATTACATCTTTCAAGTCCAGTATTTTCAACGTAAGTGTGCTGCAACCTACTTGATAATCATTATCCTTTCTTGTATGGGCAATCTTCCGGATAACCTCTAGAATTGGGCATTGCCTATCTCCTGGCAGCTGGGAGAATAATTTTCCCGCAATCTTACCGACAGTCGCCTGCCATTATCTGTCTGAAATAATGTCACAACCGCAGGTAGAATACTGACTTTTTTATTCTACCTGCGTTTCGCAAAAACACGTTTCGTTGCCACATTTCTGGTCGACATTTACGTTTCATCGACATTCGTTACGCGAATTGCGCGCTGTAGGGGCATTTCGTCGCGCGTGTATACCTGAGGCGCGTGCTCACCGAACCAGCCCACCCTTTCACGCCGCTTCATGCTAATCTGAAGCGGTTCATTGCAACAAAAAAAGAAGAAAAGAAAACATATTTTTAGTTTTTTTATGAAACATCGCGTGTTGATGAAACGATCTGTCTATGAAATGTAGTTCGATGAACTGATTGCACCGCCAATGAGGGGCGACTAGTGGTAGAATTTTGGCGAAACAATTCTGTCAGCTGCCGGGAGACTGGACACTACCCAAGAATTACCCCGGTTGTTGCTTGCTTTGCAGTCTTTTTAATTGTATCACAGCTGAGTAGTACCTCTTCACATATTACGAATTGCTGAGATTGTGCTTGTCTACAGAATAAGCTGTGTGTAATAAACTGTTAGGAGATTTCAAAACAATCCCTTGTGTCTGTTTACCTTCCTTTTTGCAAACAACTTGGCGAGGGCACTTGCAAAGAGCTGGGCGAGTGCAACGATGGCCAAATATCAGCATGACGGCCAACATTGGATCGGGTCGCGCTTCCAGTGTTGTCCAATATTACGCCGGTCTTCGCCAATGTGGGAGCACCTTGGCTGGAACCATGGTTTAGCGATGGCCCAACATTGGCACCAATGATGGGGCCAACATCGGTTGGAACGATGGCTGAACATTGGCCCAACATTGGCACAGATCACTGGGCCAACATTGGAAAGGGTAGCGCTTCCAATATTGTCCAATATTGAGGCCGGTCTTTGCCAATGTTAGGCCAATGTCGGACCGACATTGGTGTGCTGCCTGGGAAGGGGTCCCTAAAGATTCAACACGATGTGGCAGAAGCAGTAATTTGCCAAACCGAACACTAAACACATCACATGAATTCTTTGGGCATTTTTGAAGAAATCCCCTGTTGCCGATTCTGGGATTTTCCTAGCTACCAACTAACACAGGTACCGATAGAGTAACCAAAGGATTGTCTCAACAGCGGCGATATCTCAAAGGAGACGTCAAACCTAGTAGCGCGCGGTCCCCACATCTCCGCGGTAATATAGACGACGTTTAGGGCTACATTACCGCGGGTCGGTTCGATTAATTACCTCCGTCGGTGCCAATGATCGTCTACCTTGTCTCACTCTCTCAAATATAGCGGAAGAGAAGACACACGTACCAGAGTAAGGACAGAGTCCAAGAGCATTTATTAGAACACTCTTAAAACGAACTGCAATGTCCCCATCCAAAATGCCCCCCGCGCCGGCAAGGTAAGAAAAGGTCCTTACCTGGCCAGACGCGGGGTTCCGGAGAGCCAAGACCGGGGAAGCATCGGAGAAGTCGCCGACACACGTCCTATCTCTTTCGCGGTCACCCGGACGAGTCCCTTTCCCGAAAGCGGGAAAACAAGAGGCGAAACCTCCTCGCCTGTCGGCAGTGATTCGCATCCGAGCGGGGGGACGGAAAGAGGTCCTCCCGGGAGAGAGTAAGAGGGGAGCCCCCCAAGCCAGGCGGCCCTCCGCCTCACGAACAGGTCGGAGCTCACGGCGAAGAAGGCCGAGCGTTCCGACCCGCGGCCGTTATCACAGCCGTCGGGGGAGGGAGACCAGACGAAACCCCACAACTCCCCCTCCTTAAAACGGTAGGTGGGTCTCAAGAAAGAATAAAGGAGGCCCACCTGCTCTCATAAAATAATATATCTCTCTGTGCACCCCAAACATATACACGCGACACCCAGCGCGCGTCTTCACAGTGTCCGCCGTCAACAGCTGGCCCGCAGGACCGAAGACCCGGAAAGTTCAAGTTCCAAGCACTTCACAGTCGCCGCCACAGAACCGCAGAGCATCACAGGCACCGTGCTGACGCCGCTGGACCCAGGTGTCGCGGTACGAGCTGGCCTGCAGTGGGGGGCAGTCAGGCGGTCGTGAAGGCGGCAGCACCAAAAAAGACCAACGACCGCCGCCCACCGGCGGAGACCAGCTGGGGAAGTCCCAGACACGCTGCCCGGGGGGTTCGGCGCCATCTCGGCCGCAGTGGGCTGGTGAAGGGGGGGTGGACGACCCCGGAGCAGACCTGCGAAGTCGTTTTGTGCCAGCAGCCAACACGCCCAGAGCCGGCCGTAGACTTCCCCAAAGGGAAGAAAGGGCGCCGCTGCCTCCAAACGAGGGGGCGCGCGCAACCGACGCTCGCCTGCCTCGGGCCGCAAAGGCGGCAGAAACGGGCAGGAGCAAGCGACAAACAAAAACCACAAAAAAGGTGGCCAGTTTGTCAACGGAGACAGGAACATGCCAGAGTAACCCGATTCGACACCGGAAGAAGAATCCATAAAAAAGGGGGCCCCTCCGTTCGAAACGCGTCCACATACCAAGCAAGCTAATTGAGTTCGTTCAATGTGGGCACCGGGGAGAGAGCTTCTAGGAAAAACGCCGAGTTCTCAATCCTTTGCGCAGGCAGTTAATACAGAGGCTGCCTACAATACCCGGCTTTACAGTTACCGGAAGAGTCCGTTGACTATAAGTGGCCAAAAACAGATAACAGTCTGCAGCTGACCCGTCTTCGGAAGTCGAGGTAAACGGATACGGGGACTTCGAAGGGGCGGATAGAAACTAATCGCCATGCATACGCGTCTGCGAGCGGGGAAGATGCAAGTTCCCGCGCAATATAGCTGCCATCTTGCTCCCCAGGGAGGAAGACAAAAGGGGCCGCAGCTCACACGCTCAAACCTGCTAGCTTCGCCAAATATTTGAGCTAGCTTGCCTACCGAGTTTAGAAAAACATGTCTTGCACTCGATACGGCTTGATCAAGGGCTCACAACGGTGTGGACCCTTCTTTTGAGGCAAGGCCAGGTTTCAGAGCAACGTAATTGCTAAGAGTCTTAGAGTCGCTCTTCCTCCTGGATCACGCGAGTCTGACAGATATCGCCAAAGGGCGCTCTGGCTACATGGCGCCTGGATTTCAGAGCAACATAACCTCCGAAAGTCTTAGAGTCACTCGTACACCCAGATACTGTCACAGTGCGCCTCAGACCGCGTAGCACCACCACCATGAACGCAAAACTAGTGTCGTTCTTGGAAAACAACAACAGGCTGCAGGAGTACGTTGGCATCAAGCAGAAACGAACCTTTCCCGAAGAAAAAACCCTCCCCGCCCACTGCAATACCAGCAGTGAATACAGCGCGCGCGTCAACAGTGTGCAAACTGCTTCTCGACGCCGACGGTTACGCGGCCCGGCTCCCGGAGCCCGTCAGTAGCAGTACCAGCTACTTATCGACGTTATTGGCAGGCGCACCGTCCGACTCTAACTGAGTGTCCGCGACTACTCAGAGTCAAATAAAACGCGAATATTTACATTCCCAGACTGCATTGCTGATCCTTCGCTACTCTTTTCTGCCAAGCCTCGCTCCCCGCCGGACATCGAGGTCCACCCGGTTCTCAAAAACAAACGTCATCGAAACATCTACATACATTTCCCAGGACAAGTTGTTGGTGGCGCACAAGGAACCCAAATACACAAAGGTGAAAGGTTCGCCTCAAGCATGGAGAACAAAGGGCCTCCCGCAACAACGAATGTTGCTTGACGCACGCTAATTCAAAACAGGAACACGCGTACTAATCACACTGCGCTCGCTCAAAGGAGTGGCACTGCGTGTTGCCGACTCGGCATTAATCGCTCAGCCATAAGTGGCGAGATCAGGACGCTCGTGGTACGGGGCGATCAAAGGCAAGAAATTGCTGGCAAAGGCCAGACAGAAACGGACGGAGGCCAGGAGCCACGACCACGATAAAGGAAGCCATGGCCCCACGTTGGGCGCCATTTTGTGTGGGATTTTGCTAGCTACCAACTAACACAGGTACCGATAGAGTAACCAAAAGATTGTCTCAACAGCGGCGATATCTCAAAGGAGACGTCAAACCTAGTAGCGCGCGGTCCCCACATCTCCGCGGTAATATAGACGACGTTTAGGGCTACATTACCGCGGGTCGGTTCGATTAATTACCTCCGTCGGTGCCAATGATCGTCTACCTTGTCTCACTCTCTCAAATATAGCGGAAGAGAAGACACACGTACCAGAGTAAGGACAGAGTCCAAGAGCATTTATTAGAACACTCTTAAAACGAACTGCAATGTCCCCATCCAAAATGCCCCCCGCGCCGGCAAGGTAAGAAAAGGTCCTTACCTGGCCAGACGCGGGGTTCCGGAGAGCCAAGACCGGGGAAGCATCGGAGAAGTCGCCTACACACGTCCTATCTCTTTCACGGTCACCCGGACGAGTCCCTTTCCCGAAAGCGGGAAAACAAGAGGCGAAACCTCCTCGCCTGTCGGCAGTGATTCGCATCCGAGCGGGGGGACGGAAAGAGGTCCCCCCGGGAGAGAGTAAGAGGAGAGCCCCCCAAGCCAGGCGGCCCTCCGCCTCACGAACAGGTCGGAGCTCACGGCGAAGAAGGCCGAGCGTTCCGACCCGCGGCCGTTATCACAGCCGTCGGGGAAGGGAGACCAGGACTTTTCAAACACTGGAAATCTTGGTACACTCGAATACGTTGTCGCGGGCGAAATCTACGGCAGCCCCGCTGGTCGCAGCACAGCACACAAACAACTAGGCCGGGAAACAGACATTCCGAGGTCGAAAAAAGCTACTACGTCATCCGTGAAACCTTTACCACATGATCACGCTCCTGCCGTTATCCGCGCTCAGACAGAGGAGTCGAGGGACAAAAAAAGCCTCCGGTTCATTGGTCCGGCAACTGCGCGCCTTCTTCCGTGCTTTCAGCTTAGGGAGAGAAAGAAAAAGAAATGAGTATGAAAATTGCAGCTCCTTCAAGGCCAAAAGGGGGCGCCCTCGCAGAGGCTTAGCTTCAGGGGCAACCCAACAATGAAAGGATTAGTCGCTTATATCCTCTTGAAAGTTCGACCCGAAGTTAATAGTGCTGTGGATGCTACCCGTGGCCTTGGCCTTCAGGCAAGTGCCGTGCTCTGCCTTTTTTCTACCTTGGAGACTGTAGTCACGTGATCCTACGCGGAGACCCAATTGGCCTAAAACAAGCATAGCGTCCACCCTACTGTCAATACCGAGGGAACAGGACAGCTCCATACTTCCTAAGAAACTGCCCAACCCAAAAAGTAACCTCCTTGGGGGAATCCAAGCACTAGCTGATCGGGGCGCGTGGCTAGCGTGGCGGTGCACTGGTACACCTAGAGGTTTTTAAGGGAGAGGGGGATGCTCATTGTTGGTGTACAAGAACACTTGCTGGGCAACGGAGGGTGCTTCTTTCAGGAATAGGGTGCATGAGCGCCTGACGCACCCGACTACACCCTTTTTTTCTTAGAGTGTATACAGTTCAAACAAACAAGTAGATAATAGGTAACATAGTTGGCATCGATGAAGAATCACAAGCGCAGATAGAATGAACGCAAATCTTTAGTTGATATGGAGTCTACACAAACTTCGTTGCTGGCGAGGTAGCTGAGAAATTTAGGTATAGTGTAACCTAAAGTTTGTGCACCATAGTTTGTGCAGCATAGTCTGGGCATATTGTTTCTCATCTGCGCATTTGTTGGTGTGCTCTTACCCAAACAAATAACCTCAAGTGTACACAGAAAGGCTACTTACTGTCAGCAGAAAGAAAACCGGCCACTGCAAAAGCGAGATGTGATAGCAAAGCAAAAAATCATTCTCATTGCGAAAACGAACCATGTGATGCGTAGGACTTTTAGCGTGGCTTCTATTGTTTCATATCTCCAAAATTTTCAGCCCGTTTGTAACAACAAATTAACAAGAAACGTAAGTCTAGCAGTGTATCCTATTACATCACAAAAGTATTTCATTACTGAAATACTAATCGATTTCGCAAATGCACCTTAGTACAGAAATAGAGATACTCAAAAATGTTTCTAAGATTGTATCTCAATGCTTTCATGTCGTGATGTTGTCCCGAGTGTAATTCCTCATTCGTTTTACACCGCTGCAGATGCCGGTTACTTGTTCAAACAAAAGATCTGCATTCCTGTGTGGAGGCTGATGCTCATGGCCTTAACTGCAGCGAATAATAGCAGTTGACCAGAGAAAATATGTTTTGGCCTTCTACATTAAAATATGTTGTGCGTTTACCTTTTACCTAACGCTGGATGAGAACATCCCACCAACGCAGTCTGTCGTCGACACCAGGCAAGAGATGGACGAATGCAGACTTTCTTCACTTTGTTGTGGATCGCGAGCGCGTTTCCTCCGTTTGTAATGCAGAAGAGGGGCTGTGCATCTGTTGGCAGCATCTTGGCTGCTCAGCATCTCGTACGAACGCAAGGCTTTCAACACGCTGGTGGCTCCGGAAAGGCCTTTCCTTGGCTTAAGCACACAACTCCAAGAACAGTAGTAATTAAGTTTGTGAACAAAGTTTGCAGACAGGTATATGGTTGAAGAGATGTTTTGTGAGCCGTTTTAAAAGTGTAATGCACTTTTCTCGCCAGTATTATCAGGTTCATTTTTATTTTGCTTACAGTATAAATGATAGAAGGTTTTATGGAGGCGTGTTTTCTTTTTCTGTCTTTAAATGTTGGGTACTTTCTGTGATAACTTATGCTGACCTGTAGGCGAAGTGCTCAGAATTTAGCTGTAGAAGTTCCTCGTTCATAGTCGCCTTCCATAGCTTTATAATTTTCCTTGTACATCAGCAAGAGGATAGCGTCTTCTACTGAAACATTTGCTTTACTGCCGTAGAGTGCAAGCTCATTCTGTGATACGTTTTATTACATGTTTGCAGGTAGCATTCTTTATGTCATAAAATGGCAAGTATTGCATTTTACATTTATCTTTTAGGTTGAAGAAATGTTCAATTTAACACATTCTAATTGATGTCCTAATTAATTTCACTTACGCAGATGCGCCTAAGGAGGCAAGTGATAAGCGAAGGGTGTTTTCTGCAATCCTCGGAGACAAACAAAACATGTCACCTGATCTCCAAACAGGAAAGCTCCACATGCTTCGTTTGTGGCAACCCATCATGCTCACAATGGTTCAACCGTGCAGTACGATGCTTGGGGTCACTGCTTGCTCACTTAAGAGTTCGAGAAAGGGGGGCGGCTTAGCACTGCCCAGTTACCCTCAGGGTTATGATGGGGCTTGCAAGGAGCTCTTTTATATTACTTCTTCATGAAGTGAGTTATGTTCAGTGTGACACATTATTTGTTTATCACGTGCCTCGTGTGTGGTGATCTGGACGTCAGACTAAAGGAAAAAAGTGTAAATATGTTCAGTAAACATGATAAGCTGTAAATCATAAAATACTAATATAAGAACATGCAATACCTTATATGAGGTTTGTGCAATTTACAAGTTCTGATATGTGTGCGTATTTGTACAATTTACAAGTTCTGATATGTGTGTAGCGCGGCGGACGCTACAGCCATCCAGCGCCGAGAGAGCGTCATTTGACCTTGAACTCCACATGACCAAAAACGTCGCGTGATACTCTCCCGGCGCTGGATTGGCTGGGATGGCCCAGCGTCCACTGAGTCACCCCAGCGGGCGCCCATTCCATGTCAGGTACCCTTTGCCAAGGGTGTTTTCGGCAAGCACCCATTATGGAGGGTGCTCGCCTGAACACCCTAAAGGTGTTAGCCCTGGGACAAACTGACTGTGTAGCTTAAAGTTATATGGTCCAAGTAGGGCCGGTCTCAGGAATAAGTAACTTTAAAGTAATTGCATTACTTCTTAAGTAAGCTGTAATTCTAATTAATTACTCTTCACGTAGTAGTAATTGTAATTGTTGTTAAACTACTTTTGGAGGAAAGTAATTTTAATTAAATTACAGTTTGGAAGTAATTTACTCATGTATGACCTCCTAGTCCGACTTCTTATGTCGGGAAGAGTATTGTTCTAGAGAAAGCGTGCCAACCACGCCAGTCAAATAAATGCTACCCGTCACTTTTAACAGTAATACTTATTTTATCTCATTCGTTTTATATTTCCGCGCAATGCTCCGCGACTTGAACATATTTTTGTAACAAAACCGCAGTGCCCGAGCGAAATATTTTTTTTTCAATATTTTTTGTCTAGTTCATCCCTAAAAACACAACAAAAAGGAAGCTTTTTCCCAGCGGCGATACTGAGCACATCATTAAAGAACGTCTCACAACTATAGCGTGCAGCAACGCTTAAGGCGCGCTAACTGCTCTAATACATCATACAAAAGACGGACACAGTCTGACTCGTTTCTATTTCTTTACACAATGATAAATTTGCTCATACACTCAAAAAAAGAAAAAAATCGAGTGTCCCTTTACACCCTTTTGTCCCCTATAATACACCCCAAAACTTCATTTCGACCGTACAGCGCCCTATAGTCAAACAGACGGCCCCATATTATACGAGGGGCTTGATAACGGTCCGATATAACTTATTAAATAGCTAAAGTACGCATGAAAGACCACAGAAAGAAAACACTGAGGTTTTGCAGTAGGGCCAAGAAAACCCGGATTAATTTTTTTTTTGTAGTCAGTAACACGTACATTAACTACTTTAATATGTTGTACCACACGGCTATCAAGCCCCTCATGAAAGTTAGTACCGTTAGATCCACGTCAGTGTTCTGCACGTCGAACTGAGGTTTTAGGGTGTCTTATATGGGACAAAGGGTGTAAGAATACAGCCCTTTTTCTGAGAGTGTACAAATATTCGCCGCAGACATGTTGGAAGCACGAACGAAGCCAGAATGCTTCTAAGATGCCTGAGGAGCAGATCACTTTGCCGTCGTTTCTGGAGCTTGAACGCCGAGTCTTTTTTAGGGGCAAACGCCATTCTTCCTGAGCGCAACAAGAAATAAATAAAAAAAAAGGAGGAGTAGCGATAGTTGGTTGTCTTGTTCCGATAATTGCCATGCTCGGCAGATCGCAAGTGCGTATTGACGACTGACCCGGACTCGAGAGCCTGACGTGTGTTCTTCAGCCTTCCGGTCATTTTGGCGAGTCAAAAGAAATGCCTATGCCGCGGCTGGAGATAGCGCGCGCCAGACACGTGAAGGAGGTTCTTGGCTCTCGTTTTACGCCGATGTTGCGATCTGGGCCGGCAATCTCGACTGCTTAAAAGGCCAGCTTGGCGTTGCGCTTAGTGTGTTTCCTGTTGATCAGCGGCTCAAAGACAACTTCGAAAAGATGGCAGCTAACTTCGCGGGCTCGTCCAAGGCGATGCTTTTGCTGGTACTTTGCTTTGCCGTCGTGTGCCGTGAGTATTGTTTACATTTCCTCCAACAGCCTACGAAGATGTAACTTACTCGAAAAAAACTCTTTGATAAATGTTTTTTTTTTTTTTTTGGGGGGGGGGGGGGGGGGGGGGCGGGGGGGCTCATAACTTTATTATAAACTTGCTTTCTAGTGTGTGCAGTTTCTTTGTTTTTTTTTTGTTTTTTAAGGCTGCGGTACCACGGCGGCCATCTTGAACAAAACATTAGTTGAACCACCAGGGCGGCGTTGGCTGTCCGTATGAGCAAATGCTGCAAAACCTGCGCGCCAATTTCGAAACCCTTTTTCCCGTCGCTTGCGACCTTGAGTTTCCTTCTCCACTCTTACGCCCCTCCTTTCACGTGTTCACACTCTGGCGCGTCGCGCCCACGTTCATTGTTGGGAGGACAATGTACCGGATAATCCCCAACTTGAGGCCCCCTGCCAAAATTGTCCGGCTGCCAAGTGATTTGAGCGAGATGGGGTTTTGAAGTGGTATGGAAAAGTGGGACCGTCAATTTTGAACTATGCCTTTTCGATACTGCATAAGTTGTGTACGGGGCTGGCCAAGGCACGGGCGCGAGGACGTAACTGTATACAATGCTTGGGTTGCAGGAGCACTCGCGCGTAGAAATGGTAGGACGCCCTTTCTGAAATCACACGCCTACATTCCGCAGCGTTGCAATCCTACGAGTAAAACAGAGTACATCTTCGGACAGTGCGTGAGTTGATGCCGGCCGTACGAAAGACACACCTCGCGCTTCCTGTCACTACTGCCTCTGCTTGCACGCGCTGCCGATTGGCGGTCCTTTCTTTATTTTGTTTCGTCGCTCTTTTGAAAATACTGAAACTAATATTTTCTCAGACCCTGCTCATCGTACCTCTGCACTACAGTTGTGTAAACACGTTGTGATGTAATTTGAGATATGAGACGGAGTGTCTACATTCTTATTTCGTGTGTAATGCCGGCATAATATTCCTTTGCTGCCAGAGGATCAAAATAATGGTAGGGTCGGCAGCAAAAACTATTTCAATGACCGAATTATGATCAAACACCAGTAAGAACATAAAAAAGAAATCACATGGGGACAATAAAAATATTGCTACAAGAGGATGGTGCGTGTGGCACAAACAATATTCGGAGTGACGTTGAGGGAACGCGACAAGCCAGATCTTTCCTGATGGCAGCCGTAAAAGTTGATCTGGTGCCTCGTTTTGATCGGCTTTGGACGGAAACTCGTAAACTACCGACTATCTTGTCAGTGGTGAACATAGTGAGCATGAACTGGATGATTTTTTTGTTGTTGTTTTTGTTTCTGTAGTTAAATGAGAGTATGGAAATATGAGACGTCCGCTGACGCTTGCGTCGGCTAACGGAACCTCAATCGCCGATCGCGGCCGATGTCATGGGCGTATACAAATACATCAAGTCGTCTGGGCGGGAGCAGTTGAAGCGCCGCACTTTTTTGGCCGGTCAGTAGAGACTCCGCGAATTCTGACTCGAGGCTACTCTGTGCGGAGGGAGCCGCTACTGAGCGCGACCAATCGGAAACCAAGGATGGCTGAAATTTCCTAATTGCCATGAGATTTGCAAATTCGTTCTTCCCGCCGTAGTAAATTCGTCCGAATCGCTATTCGATTTACTAATCGATTATTTGGATGAAAAGATATATTTCAAAATTCGTACGTGGCTCACCAAATGGCAATAAAATTGGTATAGGATTTCAAACCTATATAGTGTCGCCCTAATTTACAAACTTGTTTCACTTGAAATTAGAGTTCACGCGCAAGCGAGCTGGTGGAAGCCTATACTAAAAAGGCCAGAAACAAGAGAAACAAAAAATAAATAAATAAGAGCGGGATAAGCGCAACACAGTCTCAAATCACAGCTGAAAATGGTTACTTGGTAAGTGTAAATGTCCAGACATTGTATTAGTAAAATGTATATATATATATATATATATATATATATAAATAAATAAAAAGTCAAAAATGCGTACTGTCGGAGTTATTAATTCGAAGTTTATTCCGACGTTTCGAGCGGGGACCGTTCTTCATTAGGTGATGAAGAGTGGTCCCCGCTCGAAACGTCGTAGTAAACTTCGAATTAGTAACTCTGACAGTACGCATTTTTGCCTTTGTATATATATATATATATATATATATATATATATATATATATATATATATATATATATATATATATATATATATATATATATATATATATATATATATATATATATATATATATATATATATATATATATATATATATATATATATAGATATATATATAGAGAGAGAGAGATAGGTAGATAGATATTTTTCACTATTTGCTGACGGCCGAAACTAACTATGCAACACAACAAGTAAAACCACAGAGCTGCCCCGCCTCATATCACCCTCAGTTGGAGCTCGACTGACACATTGCGCCGATCAAGCATCACCAACAGCTCAACACCTAAACGCCACGGCGTTCACTATCTTTGTTTGGGTGATTCCACCCACTAATATAACAACTCATACAATGCGCCGTGATAAAGTGCTTTTTGTCTTTGTGTATGTGTTTTCGTGACATCTAACCTCTGTTTGCGCTCTGACTAAGAATGAAACCATGTATACTAAAACATCGATAGTGGTCTCTATTTTTAGCGACGCTCGCACACGTCTTGCCTTTGACGCAGTGGCATTCTCATCTCCCATACACGGACATTTGGACAAAATAGGTTGGTCGGCCTTCACTCATTAGCTGCGGAACGTTTTGACCGTGACGTATGTATAATTCAAAGAAGCACCGACAGGCGGGTGCCCCTTTGAAAACAAATCATGTTCGCGTAGAGATATTTAGCGGCTATAGTATAGTCCGTGGGTATTTATTTCTAGGCCAACTCGTCGGCGTCAGTCGGTACAGGCGCTGGAGGCGTGATGAAAATGCTGGCAGATGTCGGCTTGACGAGCCCCACACTCTCCCCTTACAGCAGATGGCAAATAAACCAACAACAATATTTGTCGACGGGCAATTGATTGCAGAGGCCAATCGGTAGTAGGATGACTCGACAAAGGGTAATTCATCAAAAATTCCAACTCGTTGACAATTGTTTGTGAGGCCATTCAGTTTCCACATTGCACTCATCTTCTGTATTAGAACACATACACATGTTAGACATTTTAATATAAGCAAGTTTCGGGCACCGGATATTTTTTTGAAAAGCTGTTTCACCGAATTTCGCATCTCCCGGTTCGTCGAATTTTGATATGAAATCATAATATAATTATTATACTTGTCACTTCTTCAATTAGAAATGGTTACAGATAATTATAAAATAAAAGTAGGCTTTCGCAAAAATTATGTCGATTATAGGCTATGCCAACGTAGCCGAACAGTAAAAAAAAATCTTATGAGGGTGTTTTTGTTAGGGTTCAAAAAAGACAAAGGCGATTCTTCAAATGAGCACTGGTCACACAGGCCGACTGGTAACATAATTAAAATAAAAGCACCGACTTCACAGAACAGGAAAAAACAATTTCACTAGACGTTTCGCCTCCATGAATAAACGCCTCCATAAATAAACGCCTCCATGAATCATGAATAACCAACTCGCCCAAGCTGAGGTTCTGACCAGTTTCGCCTCCCTTGCGGGAGGCATCTTCAGTAGTCACAAAACAATGCCTGTGTAAGCTTCGTGGAGAGGGCCGCGTTTTTTGTTACACACGGATGTGTGTGTCCCTGCGAACAAACCACGATTCTAGGATTTTCGGGACCCCCATCTGTCCTCCCTCGCCAAGGTCGTCGCGGCCGGGAAGTCAAAATAATGCCCTATTGTCCACACATAGTACACCAGTTCAGACTTCAGTCGGGTCGCGTGGGATGCGCACGTGACGTCACGCTTGTGTTTACAAAGCAAATGAAAAGTTCAACCTCAAGTCAACGCTATTTATCAAATATGTCCGTACTTCGTGGAGAGGGCCACGGTTTTTCTTACACACGGATGTGTCTCTGAGAACAAACACGATTTTAGGAGATTTTCGGGACCCCCATCTTTGTCATAGGGTGACTCGTTTATCGGACTGTTCGTCGCAGCGAGAGTACAGGGAAGGATAATAATTCATACCCTATATCGTGCAGAAGAGAAGAATATAAAAAAAAAAAGAAAACGAAGCGAAAATTTTGATTTCCTTTCTTGTGGACAGGGCATTGTAGGTGAACGTGTCTTCCTTGTTTGATTCGCCAAAGTAGCAACAAAGCGACATTTTACGATCGAGCGAGCACCGTCGGAAACACTGCCCAAAATAATTTTATAGGGAGTTTCACGGCTTTCCACTGCGACATAAGCACGTGGATAGAAAAACAAATATTGACAACAATAATTGTCGAATATTTTTGGCACGCTCACACCTGGTTTTTCTTCATAATTTGATGACTCATATGTTGATTTTGTTTGCGGAACCGTACTTCTGACCGGCAATTTTATTGCGTACGCGAAGCTTTTGCGTGCGATCCACTACAGTTAATTATTTTGGGGTGTCCAAGTTGAAGCGGTGCGTGTTATTTTTCGATCTCTGTCCGAATGATACAAAGTTTCACGTTTTCACCCTGTGAGTGAAGTGAGTTGGTCAGTGCTAGCATCGAAGGCTAACTTTGAACTCTAATTTGGAAATAATGTCTCTGTTGCCGCATCGCGGACAAAGATATATATGCTCTTATCACTGTAGCAAAATAACGTGGCAGGATTTGTGCTCTTGTTATGATCGTGTACCATTGTAGTCGACGTCATCCCAGCACGGCGTATTGTTTTTGTATTCGGTTCAGCCCTGCAAACCACACTTAGGAAAAAAATGAAAGTTTGCACCTTGTTTGTTCAATTTTTTGTTATACTGCAGAAACATATTGCGCCCCGTGTTTTTGAAGGCACGGTAGACGGTGGTGACGGTGAGGTGACCGACTCCCATGTCAGCCGGCGTCTCGCTCGACCTCCTCGGAGGACAGGTCGTTTTTACTGGTGACTGGTGCATACGTGGAGCAACTCCGCGCGCATTGCGTTCTTCATCTCAGAGAACGCAATACATGACTCAGCTCTATCTCGTCATCGCTCCAAAATGACAAGTGGAATTCGCAACTGTAGTTGGTGACAGGTCAAGAACGAAGTGGGAGCTCCTCCCACCCTGTTCCACTTCAGCGGAGCGAACGGGGGAGAGGAGGTCGCCCCCCCTCCAGCGTTCGCGAATGGCAAATATTAGTTTATTAGGCCACTAACTGTCAATTTACGCTCGTTCCTTTACGTCCGCCGCAGCCGATAATGTTATCCCCGGGAATACCAAAAGTATAATTTCTTTCAGCAAAAAAAACAAAACAAAACAAAACAGAATAATAAAACGCCCGGTATATCACAGCTTTGACAACGCTTCACGTGTGTGAGGTTCGATGACCGACAGAGAACCACCGCTGGCCGTGCTCCCGAAGCGGGGAAGTGCAATTTATGGAGACCGATCATATTATCAGAAAGGTGCAGACTAGGGAGCCTTCATGTGCGCGAAGCGCACATGGAGGCACTCTAATGCAGACAATCCAGGAAAAGTATTCTTGCAACTATGAGGTTCAGTTGTACTTACACATGCATTATCGTCAAATTTGACGGAGTTCCTTCCAACACTAAAGAGTTGTCAAGAGTGAAGATTATAAAGGAGAATATCAGCAGGAATCTATTGTCTGTTTACTGAAAACAAAACAAGCATCAGAAAAACGCATTTGGGCGGCCGGGGAGGCCAGAAGCACGGACTGCGCACCCAGCGTGGTACCAGCGAATGAGAGGGCACTCCTAGCAATCTGTTTTCAGAGCCACGGTATGCCGGCTGCCGGCCAAATGTCCACTTTAATTCTATTATGGCTTTCGAAACGTAAATACACGCTCGAGAATTTTCAACAATATCACGCGAGCGCCGACCGGCCTGTAGATCAGCGCATCGTCACGGCGCGAAGTAGCGATATCAATGACAGTACGCGCGTGCGCAGAAGAAACGCGCCGAAGTCGGCGTCGGCTGCTAAGCTGTTTCCCCAATCACGACCCACCCCTGGCGCGACGCCCACCGCTTGCTCCACCCCATAAGCATGGGACCTAGTAATCAAAGCGACACACACGGTACGCAAACACGAACAGCAGCCAGTAGGAAGGACACCGACACGAGCTTAGTCAGCGAACGAAAAGACAGACACAAACTTCACTCTAGGCAAACAGAGCAGGGGTAGTTACAAGGATGAGATGCGTGCGCAGACGGAGGTAAGCAGTGCACAATAAATACGCGAAAACTCGCAGCAACCGAAGAACTACGCAGCAAACACGTACGTGCACACGCACCAGAAGCACGTGCGTCACGCTGCGTATCTACGCAGAACTGGCGATTTTGGCATTTCGGTAATTTGAAACTTCGATATCGATTCCGTGAACAATTTATTCAGCAAACTGAACCGGTGGAGCCTCGCATAAAAAAAAAAAAAAATCGTTTAACAATATGAAAGCGACTGAAATTCTTCCTAAAAGCTATATTAGCAGAAAGTACCGTGTTATAAAGGACCTCACGAGTTTCGACCAAGTTTTCCAGCACGTTATTTGGCAAGAAACGGAAGAAGCCAAGTGTACAACCAGTTTCCGAAGCTGGCAACCACAGCTGGAATCAGCGCCATCCTCGGCAGTTTCCTGAACCTCGCGTAGTCACATTTCAGCCACCGCCACATAGAGGGCGCAACCAGACATCCAATTTGTGTTTTCTGTGTGTTTTATGATTCTTTTTAATAAATAGGCTCGATTAGTGAAAATGTGGGCTAATAATCAGGACCTGGAACAGTAATCTCCATTTAATACTAAAAATATCGGCCTAAATGTCTGCCAAAAGGGGTCAAAATACTCGTTTTTGACTATCAACAAATACGTGATTTCACCTATATTCAAACTTTTTTTATGGAAAATCAAAAGTGATATTTAGAAAAAGGGCCTCGCTTTGCAAAGCAGAATATGTTTTTCTTTGCGGGCCTACAATTTTATTCATGTGTGCCAATCCCTAAGCGCTGTACCACTGTACTACCAAATGAAGTTTGCCAAAATTAACGGTTTTTGTCACTTTTCACGTGAGCATTCCGAAAAAAGTTTAAGCCATATTACGATGAAATTTAGCGTAACTCTTTCGACCATAATTACAAACTGATGTAAAATGTTTCAAATAAAATGACCGAGTAGGCGCCCAAAACTTCGCGACTGAAGTGCTTCCGCAAAGTCAATTTTTCTAAAGTAAATATCTGTCAAAATAAAATAAAAAACGAAAAAAGGGCCTCCGTTGACAATGAACGCACTCTTCTTCTATAACATTCTAAAATTAGAAAGAAATTGCTCCAATAGTGCACCCTGTACCACTGTACTACGAAACCATGTTTTGCCGAAAAGGTCAATGTTCGCGGGTGCCCTCTGAATTAGCTTTTTGCACTAGGAAAACAAATCCTACATCAGATAAAAGATAATGTTGTACATTACAAGGTGATATATAACACATAATTTTAGCAAGCTTGAACACGCCACGATCGCATTTCGAAAACGTGCTGAAAGCGTCATATGTCATGGCCGCCGTGGGACCGCAGCCTTAAGGAGAAGGGGGCAAAATTTTCAAGGAATGTTCCGTAAATTGCCGTTTCAAATTTACTCGAGGATCGTGCACAATCCGTGTGGTTAAAAAATGTTCGCAGCAGAGTCTGGGAGCTGTTTTGCCGGGGCGATCCTGCCGTGTCCTCTACGAAATATAGGATACCCTAGTTTATCCCAGGTTGTTCAAATAGGTGTACCTACAGAGCACCCTTGCCCGAAAGAAACCCCCCCCCCCCCCCCCCCCCCCGGTGTAGGTCGCGTCATTTAGTGTTCATTCGTAAATCGCAAGGCAGCAATGTCATCATCTATGCTCCATCTCATGAGGTGCGTGCAGCAGAGGCAAAAGCCCAGGCTGCAGCGCGTAACTCGCGAAAGGAAAGCAAATCTGAAAGCAATGTGCCCGCGCCTATGCTTTGCTGCGCACAACTCCCTTTGCTGCGCACAACTCCCGAGACAGAGTATTGCGCAACATAAGAACTGCATTCAAAACTCCATCCATTAAGAATAGAAACAAAACTTTTTCCGCTTAGCATTTGATGCGCCGAGGAACATTAATGGTTAGGCGAATCAAATATTTCAGAGAATACATTAGCATTGGACCAGCGCGGTTAAAGCACGAAATTCCGTTGTGCCAAGGGAGAAGGCCCGCGCGCACCGAGATGCCTGATTTGCCAAGACGGCAGGCTGTATCCACCGTTCCCAAGGGTGTCTACGACTCTAGATGGCCGCAGCCAGCCCTTCCAACTAAAAAAAGAAAGAAAACCTTTAGGCTGCGCGCGTTCAGCCGTCTCACAAACATCTGCAGTAAAAACGAAGGCATGGGCACGAACGAGTGGCTCTCGAAGGTGCCTCTGATGCACGAGTCCTCGTACAATTACAGAAGCATGCATGCTGAGAAAGGCTCACGCACTGATGCCTTCGCCTTTACTGCGGACACTTGTGGGTTGGAGATACGTACGCACCTTTCCAATTTTTCTGAATGAGGATTTAAACTTCCTCTTTGTGAACGCTAAATATGAAAAAAAAAAAAAAGCGCTGACGGATGTTGTTTTTGTTGCTTGATGTCAACAAAATGGCCCGTTTGCAGTGAGTGGAGTAGTTAGGACGTTAATCTCAAGGAACTCGAAAGTAGAGTCACTCCCGGAGTTTCTACGTTGCGGCACAATTTAGGTCTGATAAAGCTCGGAAATTCTTTTGATTAAAGCTAGGCTCGCCAACTATAAGTGAATGCACTTACCCTTTCCCACCCTAATATGTTTCTTATTGCATAAATATAGCGAGTTTAGCGCGTGACGGTTGTAGAATTTATTCTGAAGTTGTCGTATATCAATTATAAGATAAATAAAAAAAAATGTTTTTGTCAGATGCCTCAGAAGCGTGAACGGCGTCACCTTGATTTTTTTTTTTGTCCCGACTGACAGCAGCGTCTACTGGCTCCCTTTGCGTGTACAGCAGAGTAATTCGAACTTAAATTACGAGAGCCGCCTCGGCGTCTTGGAGGTAATGTGCCAATGTACGGATCACCAGTCCGTGCCAAGACGCCCGCACTTGGACGGCTCATGATAGAGGAGCCGTCGTGTAACTGACAGTTAAGTACACGTAAAAATTAAAACAAAACGGAATCCATGCCATTAAAAATTGTCTTCAGTCCTTTGCTGTGGCGTGCCAGAAGCCGTACTTTGTTGCCATGGCGCGTAAAACCCCCCAAGATTTCCGGCTTTTATTTTCACTGATGGGAAGCGCTAGCATGAGTGGAGGGATGACGCCACATACGCCAGCTTACACTAATCAGTCAGGAGTGACGAAATGCATAAACCGTATATAGACCTTTTCAGCGGCAGTCTCGAACGAAGCGATTTACAGCGCGCGTCCCTGGTTTTGAGAGTATACGTCAGTGTTGCCCGACTGCGCTGAGCTGTGGAGTTTCTCGTCAGTGAGCTGTGGCAGCCTGCGCAGGCGCAATTCCGGACGCCGGTAGCGGCTGAATTGCCGCGTTTTCTTTTTTATTTTGTGTTCTGAGGCGAACATAATTTATAGAGGTCTTTAAGGAAGCAGTACTCTATTTTTGGGAACAAAAACAAAGAAATTAAAGCTGTTTTGGTGAGTCCGTGCTCGACACAACAAATGCAACTGGAATCTTTGTTTCATTTTATGTTCATCGTTTTACGACACCGTACACTCAGCCGTGTCAATCTATATAGGTCAAAATATTTGACCACACAGGATATCCGAACTGCATGGATATTCCCCGCCCACAACATGAAATTCAATGAGTCTCATCAATCGAACAACATATATTGTACGTACCCCACGGTGCCGCGTTATCCGAACAGGATTTGAGAGAGGTCTCAAATAACACAGCATATCCAATATACACCAACTCATCTCTGTGACGTCACGGCGCGGTGGTGGCGCGTCGGTCGCACTTCCGGTCTGGGGCTGTGGGCAGAAGTCCCCATGCCAGACGTGTATTCCTGCGTTGTTTTGAAAGTAACCAGACAAAAACCTGCCTTCTCGTCAAAACGCCGCGACTGGGGCCGTACCAAAAGTGTCGAGAAAGGTTTGAAGGTCAGTTTTCAGGTGCTCGATTCGTCCGAGAATCTGAATATGTGCCGTAAAAAGGAAAAAGCAGACGCCTTCGGACAACGATTGCTTGGGCGGGAAGCACTTTGGGCTTTGGGTTGAATTCACGGATACTTGTGGTCATCAGATTTATTTGTTTTGTTGCAACATAAACGCCAGAGAACCATCAAGTTGTGCGGACCACCTGCGGACTACGTTCAGTGCGTCTTCAAGTTCAAACGGCCGCCTGATCGTTCGAGCTGTCGTCTGCTCTTTCAAACGTTTCTGCTTGTCGTCTGCTCTTAGACGACGCCGGCCCGTATATGTTGGCCCTGTACTTGCGATAAGAAGTAAGTGCAGGCCTCAAAAGACTTACGTTTGAAGGTTGGTAAGCAGGCTTGATGTAAACAGTAAATAAAAGATGTTGATCATTGTTACCAGTGACTATCACTGACTTGCTATGCCTAATTGACTTGGTCCGATTCTGCTTGCGATTTTCAGTATCGACGTCGACCATCTCAGCTAGGGTTCACGCTTTTGCAGCCCGAGCGTCGTCGCGATTGAAAATTGCGAGCGAAATCTCATCATGCGAATCAGGTTTTAGCGTTCATACTGCGGCGTCCACGCGGAATGAATCGCCACATGTCAGATTATTCGCGCGAAGTTTCGCGGTGTAACGAGCCTCGGTAATTTCGCTAACGCCGCTCAAGTAGTCGGACATCGCCAGGAAGACGTAAAATCAACAATCGGAACGCGAAAAAGAGCAGGGGGACTCACACCGACGCCGATAACATCGCGTTTCAATGGTTTGTCTATGGGCGACGGCGAGCTTTTTGCCCACACCCCCCTCGCGCATGCGCGGCGCCGGTGGCGTCCGCTAGGGGCGCTCCGGTTTGTTTGTAAACATAAGTTGGTGTATACAGTGTCGACGATAGACACTTCACGACAATCGGACGGAACCCGGCGTGTTTTGGGGAACATGTAGAAGAGAGCAGCTTTTTTGCACAGCTTCGTCAAAGCAAATGAATGAACGTGTCTATTCTGTCCCCACACCCCGCACCCGACCCTATCAGCTATTTTTCGCGAAGACCCGGAACACAGCCGGGAAGGCTTTTTGGAGATTATCTCAAGGGAAATAATCCTCCAAGAACGTCGAACTGCCTGCGTCGCAGGCTGCTTGACGTTCGCTCTCTTGGTTCGTTTCCTGCGAAGGCCGAGCAGGCTACGAGCCCTGGTATTCTCTGGTTCTCACTGTGGAAGATAACATACAAAGTGAAAGCATCCTAAACAGGCGAATAAAGTAAAAACTTCCAAGAAAAGCCGGCGAACTCCGAATGCAAAATGCAGGTGGGGAGTCACGCTGACTGGGTTTCCACAGCTCAGGCGGGTGCCAGAAATTTCTGGCTGATAGGGGTCGCTCGATTCGCAAAATGGCGGCGGCCAGAGAGCTCTTTTTGCAAAGGTCTATAGCAGACACGTAAATTTTTCGTGGGGCGATGGAGCGTTCGTGTGGCTCAGAAGCCGGAGCTGTCGTGTGATATTGACGCTTCCCTTTTATCCTTGTTTACAGATACTGTGAATGCGGGTGCACAGCATGTTTGCCCATATCCTCAAGGTATGAGTGTTCTTCGTCTTTCTTTAAAAAAACAATCTTTTTTTTTACTTGCTGCAGCGTTGCTTGCTAAAACTTTTCCAAAGCTCCTGTAAAAAAAAAAGTAAACGTTTTAAGCAATTGTTTAAATCTATTTAACCAATGTCAGTGTCACGAAGGCAACTACATTCGTACTCTCAATGCTCTAGATTTGACTTACTGACTAATTACATTTCTAATTGCAGTTAGAACTGCATTAGCTTCCTATTATATCATCTGAATAACGGTAATTTCGTGTTGATCTCTCTCTCTCTCTCTTCATTTTTATCGCAACGCGTTTGATTGCTAACGTTCACCATCGGCTTTAATATATGACTGCTTCGACAAAACAGGCTGTGCTCGGTTCACTTTATACCACGAGTGGTGCATCTTTAGAAACGAAGGCTTTTGTCATTTGGCAGTAAAAGTCGTTGCAATTTTTTCGTGCTGCAAGCATCGGCATTCTTCTTAATTTATTTTAAATCTTTCGCCCTCGCCGCTCTATGAAATCGGGTTAAAGAAACTCTAGGGCAATCGAGCGACCGAGCAAAATTAACGCTAAAAGTAATACTCGTCGCTTCTTTTATTGCTTCGGAGTCTCGTTGATTTTAGTGACTCGAATTTGAAGCTTCTCTCAAATTGAAGCAGCGTATCTTTTTTTTTTTTTTTTTTTTTTTAGATCACCGTCAATTTAACATGAATGAGCGCGTTTCTAAACCTTTTTTCTCGGCAAACCAAAAAAAAGGCTAAGATTGTGTTTTTTTCTTTTTTTTTCAATTCCTCGTCGTCCAGCTTGTACCAGCCCTGGCGCCCCTGACCCGCACCATACCGTGACCGCGACCGCCCGCTACGACCCGACCACGGGCGAGTGCGTGACCATCCCGTCGGTGACCGGGCCACACGACTGCCAGAAGTTCGCCAGCCTGGCTGCCTGCCAGGCGGCTTGCGTGGTGTCAGAATAAGAACACGAAGAACAGTAGCCTCTCCAAAGGCCCGCAGTCAGAGGACGATCCCAATAAAGCAGTCGTTAATCTAACCATAATGATTCTCTTGGGGAAAGGCAGTCTGTTTATTTTCCTCCTGAGCGCGGTGGAAGTCAAACAAGGTCATGCACTGTGATGCACACCGCCTGCTAATAGTCTGCTGACACTAACAGAGGCTCACGCTTCTATTACGCTGCTTACACATATATATTTACGAAAACGCTTGGAGCATGCTTAAGGCCTCACATAATGTCCGCAGACAGCAGCGTGTATATGAGCAGTCGGACTGCCGCTTTAGAGGGCCGAGTCACGCCCTTTGCGCTTGATTGGATCAGCCGACGGATGAGCACAAACAGAAAGATGGAGGGCGCCGTGAGGTGCGCTTCTGGAGCGGCTTCCCTTCACCCCTTTTTGTTGCGTGAGCTACACCGGCCGAGCTTGAGCAGTTTCGCGTGGCTCCAAAAGAGCCGTGCTGCGCATGCGCGAGGAGCAGTTACGTCAGACGGCGCACTGCTGGCGCGCCGGAGCCGCCGCCGCCGCGCGCTCCGCCGCCGCCTCGCTGGTCTGTGCATTCCAGAGGACTGATGTCATAGCCGCGGCAGACGCACTGGCGCCGCCGCGTGCCCAGCTGTGCGCCTCCGTTGCGCAATAGTCAAGTCTGACGTTGCACCGGAGCCGCTTGATAGCGCCTCTCATTTTGCGCGCATAAGCTCACGCTACGTATATCCTGGCATAGCCGAGCTAAGCCACCGCAATTTTATTTTGGTATTTTTTTAAGCACAGTTTGCTATTGTTTCATCCTCGCAACGTCTGGCATCGGTCAGTGCATCCGTAACGTAGCACGTTCCTAGCGATGCCGAAAGAATAAAGATCAAACTATTTTGTCAGTAAACTACTAACATTGAAGTATACTGCGATGGAAAGGTAGCCACACGGACTATATAATCAACCAAATACAACACCTTAATAACCGAATGCGCCGCAAAGCTATATTTTCGTAGGCGCCATCAGCCACACCACTGGTAAAAGAGCTCACGTGTTGATTTTGAGATCAGCGAGTGAGTGAGTGAGGTAAACTTTAAGCATTTTGGGCCTCTTGGCTCGTTGGCGAACACGGCCAAGACTTCCTGACTTGCGGTAGCTCCGGTCTCGTGTGTCGGCTTCCCAACACTGGTGTCGAATGTCATCCGCCGGCTCCTTCGGATGTTTACTTTCAATACGTGGAATATGCATAACAGACGGCAGGTGTCTACGTAACACTTTTCTATGTTTATAGTGCGGCACGCTGCTTTGGCGTCGATATGAGCAGGTATAAAAGAACCCCTCTCCCTCCCCCCCCCCCCCCCCCCCCCAGCGGTAATTGGCTGCAACATTGACCTGGTTACATTTTTTTTTTAAATTTTAAACCATATAAGATATTGCAGCATATTTTGCAGATATGAAATTACCGGTTTTGGAGGATCGACCGCATCAAGTAATGCGGATTTACTTGATGCGGATCCACCGCATGAAGTAAAAAAATTCAAGGAATATTATTTTTGTTTTAATTGAAGCACAAAATTGATGCTTTCTTTACTTTTTCAATTTTTTCGAAAGTTTGGGGCGAAATGAAAAACATATTTACAGTAGTAGGACGCTATATTTAAAAAAAAAGTACCAGGAAGGAAATACTCAAAACAAAATATTAAAAAAATATTTTTTTTGGGCTTAATATTAGAGTGTTCTAAAATTCGCCGAAAGTGCCTTATTACGAAAGAGTTCTTCAAAAAGCGAAGTTTGCGTTTTTATTGTTAAGCATAACATCAAATAAAATAAAATAAAATAATTCTTGTAGCAAAACATTTATCGCTAAGTTCATGATGACGATGATGAACGCCTTTTGCAATCTGTTTTAAATAATATTACTCTTTGGTGCAAAAAATGGCGTATGGGACTAAACCCTAACAAATGCAAACTAATGCGGGTTTCCCGGCAAGGCGCGCGCCCTTCAGAGTATACACTAATCCACATTCAACTTGAATCTGTAAACTCGTACCGTAATCTGGGTGTTACTATATCATCGACTTGAACCTGGAAACCTCATATCGATATAATAATCGCAAACGCTAACCGCATGTTAGGATACCTACGACAAAACTTCAGAACGGCACCAGTTATATTTAAAACTTCTTTGCTTGTACGGTCAAAGATAGAATACGCAGCCTCTATTCGGGATCCTAACCACGCCTTTCTACATAAAGCTCTGGAACTAGTTCAAAATGACGCCACTCGTTTCATTCTGTCTAATTATAATCGAACAGCCAGCATATCGTACACTGTTAGCAAGTCCCGTGTATTTGGTGAATATTTGGGGTGAAAAACACGCTATTTACACAAATTACCATAAATTTACACGTTGAGTAACGGATAATTCGTTCAAAAATCACGCGAGGTTGTAAAAAACGTGTTTTCGTTCGGTCATACACGCATAACCGTGTAGCCGACCTCGAAAACACGCACCACCGCCGGCGACGACCGCAGCATTGCCGGCTACCGAAGCACCGGAACGCTTGGGGACACACCTAGAAAGGACCGTGGAGTCAAATTCCGCGGAAAGGAACATGTCTCGGAGACAGATAAGCACCAAAAGCAATTACGCCATGTCGCGAGACGGGGCGAACCCCGCGCTTACCGTGCGTGCTGGCTGCCATTGTTTGTGGTCGACAATGGCAATGCGGCTTCCCTTATGTCGCCCTTGTTTGTATTTATATTAGGGGTCTTGATAATTGTTTCTCACACACCAAAAATAAAGTTAGGCGTATAATTACTCGTTCTAAACAGTTACAATGGCTATAAAAAGCGTGCCCTTGATCTGAACACGCGACATTGCAGTTGGTTTCGTTTTGGCTTCAACCCTTCCAACTGCAAGCGAAGGTGCCGCCGCTTCCCATGCATCCTCCTCAGAACTTACGGCGCTCCGTGGTGTCCAGTGTTGCTGCATCTGTAGGCCATCTTTAAGTTAGAGCTGACAGAGAAAATTTGGCCATGGCGTAACGCTGATGTAAGCTGGAAGCTAGAACCGGTTTGCTTTCGTTGTTTTTTATTTGGTCGGAGAAAATCTGGCAACAACGCACGTTTAACATGGCGCCGGTATTCTTTTGGTTGGGCAAGAAGGTTGGAAGGTGCTCGGTTTGCGAGCACATGTAGCGAAGACGTGACCGGAGACGTGCCCCTGTGATGTTCCCGGACGACGGAAAGCATCATTCGCAATCGTCGTGTGTGCTTGGAAAGCGAAGGGTGTCACCGGGTCCACGAGTCCGCAACCACAAGCCAAGGGTCACGACAGCGCTGCGTTTACTTCGGCGATCTCGTTCTGTTTGGTGCAACGCGGCGATGCGACAAAGAGCTGAAGTGTCCGTGGTGTGTGGTGCAGTGCTTGGAGGTAGAAAGCCACACTAACACGGAGCGCGAATTGGTTGCTGTGGGTTTAGTCCGTCGTAATCAGCTGATCCGGTCCAGCTGGTCCCGGAGGACGCAGCGAGCGTTTTTAAAAGTAAATCTTCCCTCGTTCTGGTTCAAAATGTGGAAGTATACCGACACATACCGTGAGTAAAAAGCTGTGGGCGTTTTCAACAAAATTACGTCGTTTAAATTGAACAATGGACTCGGGATTGTTGTCCTAGATCTGCCGTTTTTATGCTTCGTGTTGGACTGCGTTTGCACAGCGACGCACACAGCTCGAGTAGATGACTCGGTCCTGCAAACGACCGGTAACAGAATTTCATGGAAACTTAAGTCACCACTGATATTTTCCTTTAAATCTCGTGCGAGTTTGTTGCGCTCATCATGCGGTGTGAATAAATTGGGGCAAGATTTCCTACCTGCCCACAGATGCATGAACTGAGACCATTTTTTGCGTGGTGAACATAGTGCTTTTCTTTGTTTTGGAAAGGCGCTGGTGCATTTACTATGGTACAATCACTTGAGAGTTGAGAAATTGGAGAGAGCGAGCAAGCTTTCCCAACTTTGTCTGTTTTCTATGGCACTGCCCTGTTTCAGTTTCAGTAGGCATCTCTAAAAGCGGGTACAAACTGCTCTAAAGCAGGTAAAAAACAGAAGAAGCTTAGGACGGTGCGGACTCCGTGTTTCGCGCTTTTCGTAAGGTGACTGGGTAAATGCTTTTGCGAGGTATGCGGAGTATGCAAGCGATTTTGTTATGCCTGTCGTTTGCGTCTCTCCAGTAAAACGAATAAGATGATCTACAAAGGCGCAATCACAAGCCAAGATTTACGATAGCAGTGCGTTTGCTTCGGTGGTCCGTGTAGTTGTATTTTACTCTGCTCTCTGCAACACCGTGCCATGACGAAGAGCTGGAACGGTCACGGTTTGTGCTGGCCTCCCCGTTGACAGAAACCCGCATCGCCCGCGTCGGCACCGAGTGCGCTTGGGCTGTTGATGCTCACAAGCCACGAATGCTTTCATCCGTGGCTTGTCGCCAGCTGATCCTGCTGCTAAACGGTGAGGAAGCGGCGAGAGTGACCTCTGAAGTGAATGTAGATCCTCGTTCATTCAGTTATCCGGTGTCAAAGTGTGGAAGATGTCCAACGTGTACTGAGGGCGGGAACTACGAGCGTTTTGCCTTGCTTTTATAACCGGAACCAGAGCAACGAGATAACTGCCTTGCGTACTTAAAAATGACGGAAGCAAAACGTTTCAACACGTCGAATACGTCACCGGGGATGTAGGCGAGACGGTGTACACTGTTTAAACGCCTGCAGTATCCACGAGTGGTACCAGGAAAGCGACGTCAGCAGAGAAGGAGCTCGCCATTCAGCATAATGCAGTGCTACGGGCCCGTGTATATTCAAAGTTCGGAATAATAACAACGTGGCAATGTAAAAAAAAAAAAAAAAAAAAAAAAAAAAAAAAAAAAAAGACGCATTAGCGCTTCACAACAGTGATCACGAATAACACCGGCCACGAACTCCCGAGCCCCACCGCTCCACTCAACACCGACACGACAGACGACAACAAACTGCATCAACACGACCCAAAAGTGAAGGCGTCTGCTCCTGTACTGCAACTAGCGGAAGTGAAGTGTTGAGCACATGTCCTTCACAAGAATATATAAAAAAATGCTTTGCGCAAGCATCATTTCCGTTTATTATTAATTATATAATGATAAAATCTTAATAATTAAAAAAAATCTGATTCAAGCTAGTCGGACTGCTCATAACACTGGTCTAGCATAAAAATAACAAAAATTTGAATTTCTTCATGACCGGTTTAGGATTTATTGTCAATACATCATTATCTTTCGCAACGGACTAACATTATAGATTTTGCCTCCATACTTTTTAAATGCAACGAGTTCTTACATACGGCTGTCCATTGCGCTGTGTTTTGTGTCTTCTTTTATAAATCTGTAACGGTCAGCGACTAAATAGCTCACCCGCACATGCCAAGCTTATATACGCCGCGGAGAGAAAAGCATGTTAAGTAGGAAGTGTCGGGCGCAGTGTCGGGTGTTGTGATTGTGTATATGTCGGTGATGTGTAATGCGTGGTATTGGTGTTGTGCGTGATGTATGTAGGGGTAGTGTCTACTTGTGATCGGTCGTAGGCTCGTAGCATATTAACAAACTTTTTTATAGACTGCTAGAAATCCCGCTAGGTGGCGGAAGTTACCGCCCGATTTCAAATAGTTTGCTCGAGTTATTTGTCCATTTAAGTTCGCTTTTCTGTCTGGCGGCTCGATCGTAGGCTACCGTGGCTACCGACGCCGCCGACCGCCGACGACGCACGTACGTATTTTTGCGCGTAGCTACGTCCGCCGCTTGGAGACTGTTTAGTGTGTATAAAAGACATCGAAGGAGAACAAACGCCGTCCTGTGTGCTTTCAATTCAGCCGAAAGGCGCGCGGCTTGCTGGGCTCGTCCCACGCCTGTTCTCGGCTGCTGGCCGCCATGTTTTATGAGCACGCTCAGCCAACACGCTGAACCGTGCTCAGCGGAAGAAAAACACGGCGTATCGTGTTAAGTTTACACAGCACCTCATGTGCAGACGAAAAACACAGATGGCTGCGTGTAAAACGAACACGTTTCGACGTGTCCGCTATGGGACAACGGTTTACACGTCTGGGCGTGTTATTTTTGCTAACAGTGTATATGAAGTCCAGTATGTTGTTATCCTCTTTGTCATTGCGTAGGAAGTTTTTTCGACTTTGCCTGTTTCATAAAGTGAGTCATCATCAGTCGGTGCGAGACCATTTCTTTACATTGCCTAACTATTACTCTTCCCCTCTGGACCATCAGAATAAAGTTCGATCACATCTTGCCAGACAAACACGTTTTTTATTCATTTATCCCGGATCCTTCGAACAACTTGAACCACCTTCCAGCAGATATCGCAACAATACCCTATTATTTTCTTTTTCGCCAACCTTTGTTTACATTTCTGTTTGATGAGCTGACATGAGTCATTTTGTTTTGTTTGTTTTCTTCGTAACAGATGTTGCTTACCGCTTTTGCCAATCTAAGTGTATTTTTGATATTTAAATTTCTTGCCGCATGTTTTTTTTTCCTTTGCCCCTCCTCTCTACAATCCTTCGGCGCTTGAGGGTATGTACAATAAATAAATAAAATAAATAAAAGTTTGTGTGCGTTCGGCATATAAGTTTGATAACGTAGACAATTGTATTTTTTTTTTATTCCAGGCGCCTTCAAAGTTGCGTTCAGCGCGCCATTGGGGTCTTGTTTTCAGCCTCACCTTAGGTGAGAATTTGTATGATGAATACAAAAACGTGTCTTGCAAACTAAGCTTTTTTACATTGTGTGGAAACATTTTTCTACCTCACGTAAAATGTTATGGAAAACAAAAAATAGGCGTGACACCACAATGACCGTCCTTTTCTGAACACACTCTCCCTTCAAGTACAAAACCATTCGTAAACTTTAGTTTTACTCACGGCAGCTGTCTTGCAAGCCGTCTGCGATATAAAAACCATTTCTATCGTATTTTTTTGTAAAAACAGGATAGAAAGTTTATTTGCTGCACGTAGTTCGTATAATTTAACCATCACGAGTTAAAAGTCTCCAAATCATCCATCACGGCAGACGGGTTGAAAGTCTCCAAAAACAACCCACTGAAACCGAACGCCGTGTTTCAGAAAGAACGCCGACTGCCACATTGATGCAAAGGGGACCCTAGCGGAAAAAAAACACTTGCACAATAGGGAGCCCGCCTTGCAGAAAATAATTCAGGTTAATTTCGGGCACACTCGTATGAGTAGCGTGGCTGCGACTTTAGAGCGTGGTGAAATGAGCGGATTTGATGCAAGTGGCACTTCCATATCTGTTATTTGGTACGGCGCTCGGTGAGGTCATATTAAGCAGGAGACACATGAGCGGCAAAAACGGACGCCGTGCGGCAGTTTCCACAGCAACTGCCGCAAACGCTGTGACGTGGACCTATTCCGTGCCGCGACGCCATCGTCCGAGGCACTTGCTATGAAAACTGCCTCACGGCGCTCGGTTTCAACGCGCATGTGTTCCCTGCCTTTGTGCCTCTCCAAACGGGCTGGAGACGATATGCTTAGGTAGTCGTAGTTTCGCAACGTGTTGGATTCTCGCACACCTTTGTATTAGGATAAAGAAGAAAGAATGGCGGCTCAATGCAGGATGCCGAAAGCTGTCACCCCCTGCAAAGCGGCACACGACATTGCACAATGATATGAGTTGCGTGCGAAAACGACATTTGCGACAGCTTCCTCGTTTGCTTACAAACTGACAGTCGCTCATTATCTCGCACAACAACGTACGGCGGATCACAGGGGAATCTTTACGGCCATATAGTCAGCGTTTTTTACACACGGAAGGGTAATGCACCATATTATCGCCGTACTGGGCCGTGTTATCATATCGGCTTATCGGGAATCTCGACACTCGAAAAGGGGCCGTTACAACCATATAATAAAATAAATTCCACTTGAATATAGAAGATAGCGACGTTTTCTTTTCCAACAGACCGCTTTGCAGCTTACCACGAGAACTTGGGCATCTTGACAACTCTTCTCTCCTGAAGTATATGTAAACTATAACTCTCGCGGTCCGATCATGATAAGATTTTCTTCCTGGTGCGAAACAGGGCCACTTATATTAACATTCTCAAAAAAAAAGTAACCTAATTTATATAAAAAAAGCTAGCCATCGTAGAGCGAACTATCGACTAAACTGGTCTTATCTTCATAGAGCGAACATTCACTATATCCAACAGAGATAGCCCAGTTCTTCTCAATAACAATGGGAAAATGAACGGCCGATCTTTATAAGACGCTCTAATTCAAACTAGCGCCAGAACTTGACGCTTAGGTGCCACGCTCTTAGTACCTACTTGACAAGGTGAAAGTCAATTAAAAATTTGAGAACCGCAATCGCAGTAAAAATGCCAGATCGAGAGATGCTCCGTATTATATTATATTGTAGTTGTTGTTACGGGATAATTCTTAATCTTGTGCCAGCCACCTGTATGTGTTCCTTATGTATTTTTATTTCACGCTGTAAGAACCCTGTATGGGTTCACAGTACTAATAAATGAATGCGTGATCGAATGAATGTCGGAAATACTGTGAGTTAGTGTAGTTAAGAATCCTTTCTTACAGCAATATATGTTCATGTCCCTTCCCACCACTGGAAACGACGTCCGCTGCCGTAGGACGTAGGACGTGCGTCGTCAATTTAGGCAAATGGTTGAGAGAAAAAAATCGGACGCCGTCATAAGATTTTTGGGATTCGATCCCGGGCCCACTGCGTGTGAAGCGGGCGCATTACCGCAGAGCTTTGAACTTTTTTTTTTTTTATTGTTTTGTTGACTGTGTAGCATGTCTCAGAGAGATTGCTAGTGACGATAGATGTTTGACCTGCTCAGTATGCCTGAATGGGTATCACCTGGGCCAGTCTTGTGCGGAAGTTATCGAAACCTCCTTTGCAAGCATGGGACAAGCAAAGCGAGAGAGACAAATGGCGTTGTAAAACCTGTCGTACGAAAAATAACAGAGGCAGATCGCAAATCGTAGCGAGTTTTTCGCAGAACACGCCGCCGAATGGTCAAACTGTGGTCTCAGCTCAGCTTCAGTCTTTTAGCGAAAAACTTGATGCTCTGTTGGCAATGAAGTCTAGCGTAGAAACTCTCCTGTCATTGCCCGCTAAGGTCGTCGAACTATTAACATTCAAACCTGCAGTAGAGAGACTAGAAGCTCGCATGCAAAAAATGGAAAGAAAAGTAGATTCGTTATCAGTCAAATACAACTCTGTGCTAGAGGGCACGACGAAAAATGAAAGCAAGATAAGTGTGCTGGAAGGCGAACACGATGAACTGCGGGAAACCGTGAATCGCCAAGTCGAGACAATTCAGCGTATGCGAGACGAAACCCATAACGGAGTACAGTAGACTCGTCTCCCAAACTTGGAAATTCACAGGCTGCATGTTACCAGACGAAAATCCCAGGCAACGAATAAATGATTTAGGAACTAAACCAGGGCTGCCAAATTTTGATGCTAAAAATATTCCAGCAGTGCATCGGCTTCCAGGTAAACCAGGGTCGATTCCAATAGCATTGATTAAGTTTAGCACGAAGGAAGTAACAGATTCCTGGCTAAGCGCGCGTGGCAAGCTGTGTGAGTTTTCTCAGGCTGCTACTCTTCCAAAGCTTTTTTTTAACGACAACCTTACAAAGCAAAACTGTAGATTGTTCTGGTTGGTCACGACGAGGGCAAAGTAAAAACAATACACATTCACGTGGGTGAAGAACAGAAAGATCTTTGCAAGGAAGAGCGTGGGATCATCGCTGTTGCGGATTAACCGAGTTGTAGATTGTGACATAATTGTGTAGATCCTTCCATGGATTGTTTTCATTTCTTAAACTGTTCGTTACATCAAAATAATTTTGAAGAACCTTCGAATATTTCGTTTACTATGTTCCACGTCAATATAAGAGGTATTAGAAAATATTGAAATAAGTTTATGGTGGTAGTCAGTGACTTAGGCACGATCATGGATATTTTTGTTCCAACTGAGATTAATATTAATGAGAAATGACAACTAATTTTTCTATTCCTGGGTATGGTGATTTTGCATTTACAAGACCGTCTGGTAGGAGACGGGACGTAAATGTGTTTATGTCAAAAATATTTGGTACGCAAGTCAAATTGCAATAAAAAAGACACTTGCTGAGTTCATGGGTCTTGAGATAAGCTGCCAATAATTTTCTGTCGTCCTCATTCCAGTCTATCGACCGCCATCAAGTAACGCGAACTTTATTATTGAAGAACTTGATAAAGCGCTACCGGAACTTAGCCCGATAAGTCAGTTACGCTTGGTAGGCGACTTTGATATAAATACCATGCATTCCTGACGCCATATTGTATGCGAAGATCTTAATTTAATGGCAACCTACGGTATCGAAAGCGTAATACAGGTACCAACTCGGGAAGAATAGTTGGACGACAAATTGGTTTCGTCGTGTTTTAACCATATTAATCTAAGAATTTTTGACATTACCGTAAAAGCCGCAGCGATATTCGAAAAATTAGCGGATCGTTACTTTATGGCGTGCCAGATAAGCTCATAATACAAAGTCGACGCCTCCAATAAATCGATAAAAGATATAACAATAACTGATCAAGTGCAGTTCGATAAAATAATAAACCACTACGACAAAGATAATTTTTTTTTTTTTACAGTGGAGCTGTTAAGGGCTAGATTCCTCAGGATCGTGTCCGTGTATGTCGACACAAACCTACCTGAACAGCTACCGCCATCTATAAGCGACGGCGGCAAGCACAGAACGAGTATGGTTTCCGCCGTCGCTCGTAGTGGGCGCGTTGTTGGGAATTCATCGTAGGAAACAGCGCGAAAAACAGACGACGACGAAGAAGAAGCACAGAGTGTATCGAGTACAACTCCGATGGTCTTCCTTCTTCACGAGAGTGGAAAGGCTGAACGATTTTCAATTCGGTAGAAGGCACCAAAGCGGTACGATACGTTAGTCGACTTATTCTCGGAAATTGCACCCCTATGTAAAAAAAAAGGGATAATAAAAATCTTCAATCTGGCCAAGAATGGCTGACGCCAGAAGTTTTATTTGCAATAAATTATAAATACTTCCACTGGAAAGCTGCAAACATTCGCCAAGAAATATATCGCTAAAACGCGACTTTAAGATAGCAAGAAATAAAGCGTTCGCCTTAATTCGTTCCTCTAAAGGCCCGTTCACACTCTTGCGACCGAGTTATACCGAGAGAGACCAGACCGGTTTTTAAGCCTCTTGCGACTTCTTAGGACCAGCTCCGCTGCAGCGGATCCGTTCCTAAGAAGTCACAAAAGGCTTAAAAACCGGTGTGGTCTCTTTCGGTCGAAGTCGGTCGCAAGAGTGTGAACGGGCCTTAAGCGTAGATATTTCAGAAATAAATTTGAAAACAGACGTTTTGATACCGCGAAAACTTGGGAGTTAGCCAATTACGTTCGAGGAGAACAAAACATCTTTTGATTGATGACGTGATGATGATACATAAGTCTTTTACGCCTGTTACGCAAAACACGATTAATGACTTCAACACCTTTTTGCTCGTATCTCCTGGGTAGACTGCGATAGTCACGACGCAACTAATGTTACACTGAGTGTGCATAAAAGAGACTTCAATTTTTATTCCCTCGCTATCGGAAGGTGAGCTACGTGATTATTTATCTTAATTCGAAGAAATAAAATCACCGGGCTTCGACGAAATACGCAAACGGGATCTGCAAAGAAACTTTCAGAGACTAAAACATGCACTTTAAGTAGTGCTGAATGGTGTAATTGAGACAGGAAATTGGCCAGCAGGAATAAAAACAGACACCGTATTTGCTCAAGTGATAGGCGCACTATTTATGAACAAGGCCTTTGCGTCTGCTTTCCCACAGAACACATATACAGCGAATCATTGCGTCGCGCATAAATAACATAGCGAATAACCAGATCGAGAACACGATTCTCCATACAAATGCAATCTATACAGATGGTATCTTCGCACGAAAACGTCATCTCTGTCCTGTAAACAGCTGAACTCATGCTGTAAATCGCGGTGATTGGCAATCCGCGTGCTCCGCGGAAAAGCGAACACTCAGTTTTTCTTCATAAAAAGTGCGGCTATTACTGGAGTAAATACGGTATTGTGAGAGTGCTGCATAAAGGAGGTTCTGTGAGAGACTTTAAAAACTACCGCCCAATATCTATGCTGTCGTGCATTGCACAATTACAAGGAAAAAGATTGTTAAAGGTAATGAGCACTTTTTCAGAACGGTTCGATTTATTCTCCAATCACCAGTACGGTTTTGTCTCTGAACAAGAAACTCAAGCTTTATTAGAAACATTTACCGATTGCCTACACGCAGGTATTGATAAAAATTTGTACGCTTGTGCAGTGTTTCCTGGATGCGTCAAAAGCTTTCGATAGCATAAATGACGAAATACTGTGTTCAAATGTATACCAACTCTGTTTTAGGGGCCCGTTCTTTTCGCTTTTAAAAGGGTACCTTTAAGAACGATCCCAAGTCGGGGCTTTTAAAAATCGCGAAAGTTTTGGAATTTTTATGACTGCCTGAGTGCCGCAAGGCTGAGTTCTGTTGCCTTTGTTGTTTTACCTTTATGTAAACGATCTTCCTAATGATAGCTCCGAATGTAGAATATACTAATACGCAGACAACACGGTTTTGATGTCATGTAACGCGGATTATCCCGTTACCGTTCAAAAACTTCAAAAATTTCTCATTGTCACAAAAGAATGGTTTTATGTTAACTTATTTAAAGTGAATGCTTCGAAGACAAATCTTGTTTGTTTTAGGCGCCCGCTCAAGCAGGAGGATCTGTCAGATACCGCAGCGCTGTATACTTTCATCTGTAGCTCTGGTAGTTGCGAACTTCTTCAGTACGTGAAATCGGTAAAATACCTGGGAATTTCCTTCGACAGTGACTTGTCATGCTGTACTTATTTGACGTATTTATGTAAAAAACTAAGAAGCCTGTCATGTTGCCGTAACGTTGTAAAAATGGTCTTTCCCTTTCTGTTAGAAAAATTATAACACGAGCCTTGGCATATAGTTACGTATAGTTACTTACGGTACAGTATAACCATTTTTTTTTCAGCCTGCTTCCCTCATTGGCGCGCCAGAGCAAATTCTTTATTAGAAGGTATTTTGAAAAGTGTTGCGTTTGGTAGGCCGGATGTTTTATTATATACATGTATATCTGTCGAACTTCAACTCCCGTCTTCGAGGGACTTTTTGAAGGAGCAGTCGTCCTCCGGCACTTCTGGCGGTCTGTTTTTAGAACGCCATGTCTACAGCAGGTATCAATGAGACCATCACTTCGTTCCGATGTGACGCGCACCAGAACAAGGCATGGTGAGCGTACGCGAATGTTCTTTGTACCACGTGTTTTCAACAACCTAACAGGATCATTGCTTTCGATAACATCTAAAAAGAGAATTAGAAAAAGCACTGCGAAACTTAGGGCAGTGATTAGGAATTTTCCGTTTCATTGTGCTATCACGTATCACATTTATTGCTGTTTATTCTTTTCTTTGTCAAACATTTTTAGTACTTCTGAAGCATGTTTTTGAGGGTAAATAAATACACCGAATTTTGAATTGTGCCGTGACTTTGCTACCTGCCGAGTTAGGTACACAAGCCCCTGAGGCTTATACCGGCTCGTTAGTTGTATTTTGGACATCGTTACTCATGAAAATAAAGATATGTTCTATGATTGGGACTCTGCGGCGTCGAAGCGGACGGTCTCGGGTTTACATTCAACGGAACAAAATCTGGAATTATGGTTTTTCTTTGTGTTTTTTTTAAACGACGTCAAGGGAGATTGTTTAAAACTTCAGAGCATAGATAAAGATATGGTGGAGAAGCACCAATATATGGGAGTGAGGATCAACGAAGGAAAGAAATACCTCGAGGAATATGAGAGACATATAATTGGTAAGGGTAAAATGAATTCGGCCATCATGAAACACAGGACGCTATGAAACTTCAATAGATATGAAGTGGTGCGGGGAGGATGGAAAGGAGTAATGGTGCCAGGATTGACCTTTGGTAACACGGTCGTTTGCATGAGTTGTCAAGTTCAGGCGAGATAGGAGATAGGACAAAGGAGCGTTGGCAGAATAGTTCTAGGGTAACGTGGGAACACTCCAAACGAGAGAGTGCGGGGTGCTATCGGCTGGTCATTGTTTGAGAACAGAAAGGCAGTGTGTACAATGCATTCTGACAAAAGACTTACAGACATAGAGGGCGCGTGGTGGGCACATAAAACATATAAATACCTTGATATGAGTAGTCTGAACACGAAATAGACGAAACGGACACTAAAAGCTTAGGTTGAAATTCGTGCAGGCGGGCAATGGGGTGGAGCAAACGCGTTCAGTGTAAAAGGCAGTTAATGAGGCAGATATAGGGAATTGCGATGAGAAAATGCAGGCGGAGTCAGCTTTAAGGATGTATAGGTCACAAAAGCAAGAAATAACGACATAATGTTTATTCGATAATTTAAGCGGGAGCGCTCTACCGTTTGAGGCGAGGACTGGTGTCTAAAGAACAAAAAGTATAGTGCCAAATTTGAAGACACAGATACAAGGTGCGCGTTATGTAAGGATGAAACGGAAACAATTGAGCATTTTATTTTAAAATGTGAGGAGCTTAGTCCTGTCCTTCCCGATCGGGCGACAAACGTACCAGTGGCCACCAGTTTCTCTGGAGAAGATGGAAGGGTGGATTATAGAAGAGTAGAGGCAACGAAAAGGAGGTTGGAGTTCTGGAGAAAATCACCTAAGTAAAATAGAAGGAGCAAGTAACTAACACAGTTGGGGGAGAAACGGGAGAGAGAAAAATAGACACTACCTCCATTGTGGCTCCGTCTTGAAGTCTCAACCCTGTCCCCCAGGGCGTCTGGTGTTAGGTGATGCCGACAAGGTTCCACCTACAGAATACAATAGGGGACTCCCTTGCGGGGTAAACAAGGCCAAAGGTCTGCCTGGCGATCATCCTCATGGCCTGGGGATAAAGAAACACATTGGCTTTTAAGGGGAAAGGGAGAATCACGTCTTTGGTATTGTTTTTAGTCTACACTGTTAGAAAATTCCATCAATCTACGTGGAAAAACCGAATAGAACATGTCCCGTTTTCTGGAAATGCATACAATGTGCTGTTTGCTTTCAAAAACGGGAACTGTACCATATGCATTGGAATGTGCTATTTAGGCAATAAGTATGAGCTTATCGGTATAAATAAAAAAAGCCTTACAAGACTACAGTTTATAGTCGGTTCAACTGGTATAAGCGAATTGAACGCGCCCAAAAGTGCCGGATATCCAGCAATTTTTATGGAACTCTATCAGACCGCGGAAGTGCAGTGCCCGTGAGCCGTGTTACGCCGCGCGCAGGAAGACATCTCTCACCCGCGCATGCGCAAGCCGCTGCCGGCCGGCGTGGGCCCGCGAGCTGCGGAGTGCTGCTGCCCGTTCGGAAGGCGAGTTCGACGTTGTTATCGCGTCGTCAGAGGCGTTCAGCGGTGCGCAGACGGCTTTGTTTTTCAAGGTACGTATACGTTAAGTTGTTCCTAACGCAGTGTTATTTTACTATCTCTAAGGGTGTCGTATATTCCAAGTTCAGGATGCCCAGCGTGTAGCGTCTCGTCTTCCCAGCTGCATAAAGCTAGGCCTTTTATAGTTCCTGATTCGGGGCGGCATACTGCCCGACCCTACTTAGTACTGATGGTATGCTGCGCTGGGCGTAGTTACGCGGAAAAAAACTGGAGAAATGAAGTTAATGCAGAAGGACAGACAAAAACATGCATGAATTGGCGCAGACTAACAACTGTTTAACTTCTTTCTCTTTTTTCTCCCCCGACCCGTATTTCCAAAATTGCGGCTAAGAAAACGAATGGTTGATGTCTTGAATTTGTTGGCTTCTGAACTTGATGGTGTTTGCTGTAGCTGCCTCTTTGATATACGAACTGGATGGTGTGTTTTTGTAGCGTTTACCTGGGGCCTGATGTTTGCTCCGACAAGTTTGGTATCTTATTGAGTAGATCTATTTCTTCTTGTCGCAAAGCCAGTGATGGCTCACTGACGCACGCTCCGTGTCTACCCGAGGCCATGTGAAAAGCCTCGATTATTTCACTCTTTGTTCTGTCCTTTGATCTGGCCAAGATGGAAGTAGTGTCAAGGAGAGCTTTGCAGTTGCATTTTGAACAATGCGCTGCAAGGTTGCCAGGTGCTTGCAGTTGTCCGCATGCATGGTTGTGCTCCCTTAGTCTCTCGTTAAAGGAGCATTGCAACAATTTTTGTACTTTGCGCAAATACCGCTTAAAACGGATCCCTAACGTTAATGACCTATGAAACACGCGTTCGTTTTTCACCCCACGCAATAGAAGTCCCAGAAAAAAATTAAAGAAAAACGAGCAGCGTTCACCCCCTCAACTCGCAGCCAGAACAAGCGGCCACGTGATCTGGAGCCGATTATATGCCGCCAGTGTTGATCATAGCCACGCGCTGGGGTTGGCAAAGCGCAGGACACGCGCTGAGTTCCAGACATTGTTATGGCTCGGCTGTTGTCGTCGTTGCAGCGATTGGACACGGGTCACAACCCGAATGCTTCTCGAGCTAGCAATTGTCACGAGCCCAAGTCTAGTGCCCACGCAATGCTCGGGTCCAATCTATGAACCGCATTCAAATATCGTCACTTGGGTGTACTGCGATCCCCGAGTTACGTCATCAAATTTCGCAAAGGAGAGATTGAATGAAAATGATCGCTTTTGTCCTTGAAATTACACCGCAACAAAGGAGTTTCTTGGCCAATGGCGTTGCGTGTGAGTATCCTTGAGTCCCAGGTGTGCCAGTAAGCTCGTGTAGAGAGAAAAACATTCCAATTGAATATCGTTGCACAGCTCCTTTAAGGCATCTCCCAGTCTGCCCGACGTAGGATCTTCCACACGACAGTGGTATTTTGTATACCACACCTTCGACACATTCAACAAATTTGCTCCTGTGTTTCACTTGACACAGTGCCTTGCTGTTAGTCTCGTCCACTTCATTGTTGGCCTTCTTGCATAATCCTTTGAGCCTGAAAGGGGCAGATAGTGACACTCTGACTTCGTACCTTGCGGCGATGTTCCTCTGCTACTCGACCGTGTGAGCGATCTTGGCAGCTTGCTAAATATGCGGTGAAATAAGGATGGCACCTGCTTGATGCAGAGAAATAGTGCAGGCTTTTGCATCTTAGGAATAGTAACGCATTATCGTGCGATATTTTGAGTCGCCGAGTAAACTTATCCGCGCTGAGCCAGTAATCAATCATCGTCGTGGTAATACTCGTGTGCATGCCGCGGATGCTCCGGGCGTTTTGCGTACTAAATTCATGCCATTTTTTTTCAGGACTGATATTTCCTAAATAACTTGAGCTTCTGATAAACGAATTTACTTCGAAACTACCCCGGTCGAGTTGAAACCTTTATTGTAATAGGTGGTATTCACTGGACGCCACATCGGAGCTCTCTGAACGCTGCGCATGCTCAGAGTGAACTCCCGCTTATGGCCTGAGGACACCCTTTTTATGTAGAGTAATGCTACATGCACGACGTCGTGCAGCTGAACCGGAAGTGGCTGTACGCACGACGCACGTTGATGTTCTTTGATTGGACGACCCGAATCCTGGCCATAGTGGCAGAGCTTCGCTCTGCCATTAAAATTACTGCAGAGCCCCTCAAACAAATATTTTCGCCCCATCATGACCTAGCCAACCTCGCAATTCACGAGCTTGCTCATGAATATGCGACCAGAGTCGCGCATTATGCATGCAGCCTCACACATTCAGGAGCATGCTCGTGAATTGTAATTGGGTTTTGAATGTCAAATTAACTTTTTTTTTTTTTTTTTTTAGGATAGGATTTGACTTGATTTCATCGCTTATCAAGTTCATTCACCTCAACGGAGTGCAATTTCTCCTTGTGAATTAAAGGAAAATACTGTATATATATCGGAATAAAGCGATAAAACTCATGGATATACGTTAACCGGAAGAAACTGAGAATCTCCTCCCCAGATAAAAACTGAAAAGGTGTGCCATGTTTGAAAACAATATAACTCCCGAAGTCCTAGGTATTAATGCTCTCAAACACAGTTAAAATCATAAACGTTCGGTTCAGCGTTCCTTTATGACTAAAAAACTCGACTTTTTTTCAGGCAGAAGCATCTTCGACTGCCACTAGATGGCACCAGGTGCTTCGAAGGAGTCAGCTTCCTCTCTGCCATGGAGCTGATATACGCCACATACCTAAAGTACCCTGCTGAGCTGCGTTGAAGTTCGTTTAAAGGTAACTATAGATGTGCCTTTCAGTTATGAAAATGTGCGCTGTGAATTTGCTTTGGAAAAATGTATCGTATGGACAGTTGTAATTCCTTCAGGTGGTAGAATTGTCTAGTGGATATTGCATTTCATGAAGAAATAAATAGGCGATTTTTTTGTCTGGGAAGCAGCAATAACTGCTAAATACTTTTTGACAGCGTTAATGACATAATAGGCCGTTAGCAATAAATTATGTAGCTAATTTGTTATCGTGTCCTTGCCAACATTCTAAGCAGTTTGGCATACTTTTGAATGATGGTGTGCTCTTCAACGTATTTCCGGCAAAACCAATTTGGCTCAAAATTAGAAATTTCGAAAACTGTAATCGACTTATTTTTCGCAAGAACCTAATTTTCGCAAATCGCCTACAATTTGAAAAAAAAAAAAAAATGTCCCGCGAACAATTCTGGTACAATGTAAACACATTGGATACTATATTGAGATCCCACCGCATCGTGAAAATTAGAACCCGCAAATTATTCCAAAACTTCAACTTTGACCTCAATCGGGAAATATTGAGCCCTCGAAACATATTTCGTTTACATTATATAATATGGTACAAGTCAAAAAAGTTCAAATTCTGTTTTCATTTGGCAATGTGCAATGTTTCCGAAACTTATAGGAACACACCAACTGTTCATTACCTCATAAAAGTGCTAACTTGTCGGTGGCCGAACGACAACTATAACATGTTGCTTAATGCAACAATTTTGTACGCTACGTCATGGATTGATGTAATCTCCAGAGGTAATACAGTAGCGTGTTCCTTTGGTGAGTACTGTACATATACAGGGCGTTTTTTTTTTTTATTCTTACAGATTTGTTTAAAGAAAGCCATGAAAGCTACACTTATTCGGTTTCTGCGAGCGAGTTATACGCCAATGGGGACATTATGTGGGTGGCTAATCTTTGCGATTAGTCGGCTAATTAATTAAAATTTGTTAAATAACTTTTTAATTAGTAAAAATAGACATATGGTTCCAATTAGAAACTTGCTGAGCGTTATCGAAAACCACTAAATCAGTCATTTTTAGAAAGACTTTCAGCGCGTGAGAAGCGTAGTAGTGCATTTAAGTTACAACTCGTGGAGCACATACAAAGCTAGCTGTTGCGGTAAGGCGCCTGTGCGATTTTTCTGTCTCTTATTTAGCCCCAGCCTTCTACCTGCTCCACGAGTAGTAACTTCAGCGCACTGTTGCTCTTTTCACGCGCTCAAAGTCTTTCTAAAAATTATTGATTTAGGGGTTTTGGACGACGCTCAGCGAATTTCTAATTGGAACCATATGACTATTTTCAGTAATTAAAAAGTTAATTAACGAATTTTAATTAATTAGCCGACTTATCGCGAAGATGAACCACCCCCAAATGCCCCCTGGGCGTATAACTCACTCGTACAAATCGGATAAGTGTAGCTTTCATAGCTTTTTTTTTTTTTTTAACAAAACTGTAAGAAAAAAAAAAAAAAACGCTCGGTGTAGCAGACGCATAACGATTCCTCAAACGTATTGTAGTATTCCCATGCAGATATTAAGGGTTTCATTCAGCTTGGTCACACGTTCGCTGAGGCATTGTCAATTACATTAAACAAAGTGTCTAACTTTCGGCAGCAATTCGGAAAGAAATATGTTTTGTAGAGCAGCATATTAGCGTTAGCATTTGTGTTTGTTTGGCACGTTCAACAGCAACCTGGAACATGTTGTACCATGTTTTTGTTGAAACTTCGAACTAAGGAAGGCAAAGGCCTGATGTTAACGTGCTGCTTTATAGACACCCTTATTCACAATTCGCTTGAAAATATTCGTTGCTCACATTAATTGGATGTGCTGCAGTAACTGCGTGACCTGCTTGGGAGGACCGTTTCTCTGTAAGTCATATTATTATGTTGCAATATAATGAAAGAATCAGTATGAATCTGGTATTCAGATACATTGTCATATAGAACCAATACTAGAACTTGTGCATCCTACGGAGCATGCAACTTATATTTTAATCCGCCTTAGTATCGATCGGCTTCAAATACATGAGCCCTTGTTCTGCAGGGGCACACGAATATACCTGTGACCGGGCTATGCTTATCAGTTAGAATAAGTAATATGAACCAAAAGACATGAATGTTCAGCATTCTAATAATGGGTGTATCTCAAAACGTCCCATTCGCATTTGAACCCTGCACATTTTGTCCTATTCTCATTTGGTCCTTCTCGTTTGAACCTTCTCATAAGATCCGAGTCGTGTTTTTCGCAACTGGGCCCATTCTCATTTTGCCCGTTCGCCCTAAGACCGAATGGCATTACTTCGGAATGCTTCTAACGTTGTTATGCCTTCGCGGCTTTGTTGATGAGCCTTACCTTGCTTGGGCCCCCAACATACCATTAGGTATATGTTATGTGTAGAGGTGCGCACTGAGAATCGTACAATGACGCGTCCTTCCCTTCCTCTAAGCAAACGAAAAAAAAAAGCGATGAACATTTAATTTGGAAACTTTGTTTGAACAGAAATAGCATACATATTAGCAGTGGTTCTCAACCATTGATGTTTCGCGGACCCCTTGTAGAAAGGCGGAGATGATGGAGGACCCCGCTCGGGGTGAGGGGAATAGAAAGGTATAGGCTATCATGATAATGATTTAATAAATGGATATAACTAATTGCTAGTGTAAAGTAGACTTATCTCATTGACACACGCACGAGAGTACTCACCCAAAAATTGGAACGTTTCTTAACGACGTGAAGAAAGACAACTAATATTGTCGTGCTTGACTGATAAGACATGCTTCGCGGACCCTTATAGATGCCTTCGCGACCCCCATTTGAGAACCACTGCAATATAGAAGTGGTGGCATTGTCCCAGGTCGAGAGACCCTAAAAAACGTGACATTTCGGAATATGATCTGGCTGCGATAAATACTTGGTCATTGGTTATTGTCAGCTAGTAGCTTTTCGTGACGATCTCGACGCACTGCTAAAATCCTTGGCAGAGAGAGTATGCCTGTAGCGTGGCGCACACACACGCACACGCACGAAATATATCAATGTACTTATTAATATAACCCCCCCCCCCCAAAAAAAAAAACTATTTTCGTATAGAACGAGTCAAGTGCGACGGGTCAAAGCGAGATATTTTTGAGAATAGCTGTTTTGAAAAGGGCCAGGTGAAAAGGGCGAAACGAGAACGGACTCAAATGAGGAGGGTTGAAATGCGAAGGACGAAACGGGAAAGGACCAAATGCGCCAGGTCCAAGAGAGAAGATCTTTTTGAGAATGGTTGTTTTGAGAAGGGCCAAGTGAGAAGGGCGAAACGAGAACGGGCTCAAATGATAACCTCCCTCTAATAATAACCAGAATATTCTGCTTAAGCACTTCAGGCAAGTTTTTTTGTAATATTGCATTTACTGGTACTGTGAATTCCCTTTTTTTAACCGAAGTATCGTTGGGTACAACTTTACTAGACAGGCGAGCTGGTTAATATGACATTCTACAAACCGAGATGGAGGCTTCGAAGACATACGTTTCAATTGAGACGGATGTGTTCGTCCTTCTTTGTAGCCTCCGTCTCGGGTTGTAGAATGTTTGAGCGTTGTGTGCTGACGCAAGATCCGAAATGTGTCCAGTTATTACTGAGAACTGATGCCAGTAAGCTGAATCGTTTTTTTTTTTTTTTTTTTTTTTTTTTTGTGTACAATCCCAATTCGTCTTGATGCAAGGATCAGACTTGGAGGCTCATGGTGTGTGCACGGACTGTCCAAATTAAGGGCGTGTCTCGGCTTGAAAGTATACACGTTTGCAAGTCTGGCTTCAGGGCGCTGCCATCTTGCTTGGCTGGGGTGCGCTTGGTCAAGTCATAATACGATTACGAAGCCTTGCTAAGGCGTCGTAATCGGATTATGGCCGTGCCCAAGAGCGCACCCCACTGAGGAATATGGCGGCGCCCTGAGACCGGACTTGCAAACGTGTATACTATAGACGAGGTTTAGAATTTGTCCAGATTAGATTACTAACCGATAGAGAAGTTAAAGAAGGAGCCAGGAACTAACTTCTGTTATACATCCCCCTCTAAGAAATCCCACCCATTATTTATATTATCTTCTTTTTCAGGCGACTTGTGGCAATGAACTCGCAGGAGGGGTCCCGGCAGTCGTCAAGAAAAGTTGCTCTGGTGCATCTGAAGGCGCAGGGAGCCCTCCAAGGGTTCTCGAAGTTCCAAAAGAAGTGGAAAGAAACTTTGGTGCTTGTTTAGATTAATCTTTCTTTTCTATTGTTAATATTACAATTTGTTGTATAGGCCAACATGGTTCTTTTCGAGATGTAGCATGTCAGCATAATTTTTGGTCACATTTTTTTAGGAGACTGCTCACTTTGATATTTTTTTTATGGCTGAGCTGCACCCCAAAATATTTGCGGCATGAACTGTGTTTTTTATTTTTTTATTGTGTATCTGCTTTAGTCATTTAAAAGAAAAATAAATGTAAACATTTTTGAAGCAGCAAACTGTTCAGTCTTCTTTGCAATGGGTCCGTTGCTATGGGTTGGAACCAAAAGGATCAAGCGTGAACTTAGTTTGATAACGATTTTTTTACAAATGTTTATCTGCCTTTCTCCCCGTCACTACATGTGCAATGCTCTCTAAACTTGACGTAGCATGTGAACACTTTCTCATGGCATTCCTGGCTGTTCTATTCAGTATATATGTCACAGGTTCATTGTTCTGTTTTCAGGATAGTGCTCGCATTAGATACGACAGTTCAAATTTTCCATACATACAAGTTTGGGGAACATTTGCGCATTGCAGGTAATTTTATGTTGCAAAGACGTGCATCAAGTTGCGCCTGCAAACTGCCAGGACATTCCTGTTTTGCATGTCGCATATCAACTTTTTCAAGGAGGAGCTTGGCATGTGACATACAAAGCCCGGATGTACTCATGAATAGCGGCAGTAACATAAAATGGGGCGAGTACTATCACAAACAAGACTGAACTTTTTCCGTACGTACAAGAAATGTAACCTGTGTCGTTTTGGACGCATTGGAACATGTAATGTACTTCGTAAAAATGGTACATGTTCTGGCATGGCTTGCAACAGAACATGTGCTGCTGTGTGCCACGATGGTACATTTCCTGTAGCATACAGTACTTGTTCCGTGATGATGGTGTAGGGAACTTGTTGTGGCTGCCCATACAGCAACAACATGTCCCGTACTAAAGAAGTATGGAACATGTTCTGTAGTCCGGTAATACAGTACATGTTGTGGCAACAAGGTTAACATGTATGTGTCCCATATTTTGACAGGAGTTTTTCTAACAGTGTAGGTGGCGCAAGCTGCACCTGTTATAAAGAGTACAGTCGTTATTATCCATTCATCCATCCATTCTGCGGAAGGCAGGAATTCACACTTTGGAGTGTAGACCTTGTTCCTTCGTTCCTAACTGATTACAAGCCATTTCATGGTGTCCAATTACTGCTCTGGAAGCTCGATCCAGCACCCGCGCAGCAGCACGAAACATTGAGACTCCCTCCATTGAGTTTTGTGTTTGTTTTGACCGTTTTTTTTTATTGTTACATGTCTTCGGTTACTATGGAAGATCTTCACCATCTCGCCTGTGTTTTTACGCTTTCTTCGACGAAACCAATGCTCGGCGGTGGCTATTTTAAGACTGCCCGCTTCACCAGCAAGCCTGCCTTCCACTGACGTCATGGCACGGAAAAGTGCGGGTATATTTGAATGTTGGTTTTGGCATCATTTTCCCTTACCGATTTGACCATGGCTATTCTGAACTTTGCAATTCTAAATGGAATACCGGAAAGGGTAAAGGCCGATCCGGAAATATAGTCAGTCTGGGTAGCTCAAAAAACGTAGGAGCACCCCTTAAAAAGCCGTTAAAAAGAAAAAAAAAATTTTTTCAAGAAGTTTGGTTGGGACAAGCGTGTCAAAAAAATAAATTGTACGCGAATTTGTTCAGGGCAATGTTGACGGCGAGACATTTTTTTTTTAATTCTTCGCGTGAAGTCCATGACGTCACGGGTCATTCTGGAATGACCATCTTGGTCGTGAAGGCGAAGCCGATCCCCCTCTCCTCCACGCGCCCGAAATGCCGAGAGAGAAAACAAGTGGAAAGGAGTCGACCGCCGACTAAATCGCGTCTCGCGCCGTCAATATGGAGTTTTAGAATAACGTACGCAATCTTAGCGCACGCTAGCGCTAAATTTAGCGCCTACGTTAGCGCACACTACGCAAAAGAGTTTTAGAATGGTGTTTCTCCGCCACCACGCAAAAGCCCAAGCATCTCGTGCTTGCGACGCCACCAAGATACAGTTAAAATTTTTATTTCATACACAAAGTGCTGTAACTTTAGAAAAAAAAAACAAGTTTTTTTCTTTTTTTTGTTCAGAGTAACATTTTAGGTTTGTTTAAGAATGAGATTGCGACGCGAACGGTCGACCGGTCGTGACCACTTCCGTCGCCTCGGCAAGAGAGGTCTCGTCTACTGACCTTCGCACATCGTACCTTCGCCGAGAAATTTTCGCGCGTCGCAAGCATCAAGTTGCCGGTGCTCGTTGCCAAGCCGAGTGATATGTCGGACCGTATTGAAGATCACAGTCGCGAGGATGCCGCCGACGTCGCACTAACGACGCCGCCAAAGCAGCCGCCGACATAATCCTGGAAGCCGCCATTTTTTTTAACTGTGCTCGTCTTGGCTTTAGCCAACTTCTTATCCCGAATCCTTCTCGGAGGTGCGCAAAGACTCTTTGCGTAGGCACGCAATTTCCGAAAAATAGCGAACGCTAAAATAGCGCACGTAAAGCGCGAAACGTGGTTAGCGTTCGGCAGATGTGCAGTGACGACGACGCTATTCTTTGCGTACGCAAAGGTTTAGCGTGCGATATTCTAAAACTCCCTAAAATTGCTCTAAATGTTTTTCGCGCAAATTTTTTTTTTTTCTTTGACACGCGTGTTTTAGCCAGATTCTTAATTTTTTTTTTATTTCATTTTCGGGCGCACTTTAAGAACTTCATAGTGGGTTTGCACGCGATTATTTTTTTTTATGTACGCCTTTGTCATTGTTACATACAATATCCCCCCTCCCCCGCCCTCCTTTATACAGAGTGTCACAAAAAAAAAATTTACAGGGTTTTTTTCGCCGGAAAAATAAACAAGGCTTCGCCGAACGCTTATTCTCCGCCCAAAGGTAGCGCTATAGGTCACAACCAGATGCCAAAGTTTCAACCCGATCCGACACCTTATACAAAAGTTAGAAGTGATTTTCTGAAAATTTCAATGGGAAAGGGGAGCCCATTTTTGCCCGTTTTCGGTATCTGCCCGTTTTCGGTAACTCCGTCAGCTGCCATTTTCCCATTGAAACTTTCAGAAAATAAGTTATAACTTTTGAATAAAGTATCGGATCGGGGTGAAACTTTGGCATCTGGTTGTGACTACCTTTGGGCGGAAAATGAGCGTTCGGCGATGCCTAGTTTATTTTTGCAATAAAAAAAAAACTGTAATTTTTTTGACACCCTGTAGATGGGGTCCCCTATCTACAGAGTTGATGGGGTCCCCCATCAACTCTGTCCAATCAGAAGTAGTCTCGAAACATCAGTGATTGAGAACCACTGCTTTGGATCATCGAGTGTTTGAGCGAGCAAGTTCCCCGCGGAGACATCTGCAGCGACACGTTGCATACCCCGTGCACTTTAACCGGCTGCAAGAAATTCACTTTTTATCATGCACCGTAGCCCTCAACTGCAAAATGCTTCTTGCTTAGCGAGATTTATTTCGTGGAACACAGGTTTTCCAAGAGCTCGACTCGCTCTACGACTGCAGCAAAAAGCTTTTCATCGAGAAACGAAAAAGACAAAGGAATTCTTGCGTTCCTATCGGCATTGTTTATTTAGCCGACCGTGCGGCACAAACTGCTGCCTCTTTGAATAGAATGTTCAAAAGCAGCTGCAGAGTACGACTATCTTGCCTGTTGCTTCTAGTGGACCGGAGACCCCTGAAATGTATTGTGTGATGGGGCTTATGCAATGACCGAGGGGGAAGGGGAGCGGAGGCCAACGAGGTACTGTAGCAGCTTGGGGTAAAAAAAAAAAACATTATTCCTTTCAAATCAGCACATTCTAAGCTGGTAAAAAGAGGAATTGTATAATTATGTCTAAACAACTCTCTCCAAAACTCTTGCGAGCACTCCATTTCAGTAAGCTTTGATGCGCAAATTTTAAGGTTAACATCTGCCGGGGTTCCCATTTCTTTATTAACATCGATTGCAGAGAGCATCCTGAAAACCAAAAATAAAAGAACATCTGTACACCAAGAGCTAGAGATAGAATCACGAGACCAGTCGTTCTTCCCTACATACACAGGTTCTCTCATAGCATCAAAACAAAATCGCGAAAAAGTTACACATCGACGGCGTCTTCCAGTTCCAGACATAGAAGATGACAAAGTATATAAAATCTAGTTGTCAGTCAGCGCGGTTCGCTTGAATTTTTCGTTTCTTGTTCGTGTGTAAGGAATGAGTGTACTTATGCAGCTAGTGCGCTGGACTGTGTGTTAATCTGAGTAAGGGTTTTCACCTACCTGCCTAGTCCCGGACACCACCACATGGGCCCCTTCCAGTACGTGCAAATAATTCATAATTCATAATTCATAATTCATAATTCATAATTTATTTGTGATGAAGGAGAATATCCACAAAACAACGCAGGTTCGTCAAAGCCTTCATGGGCTTGTGTGACTAAACCGAGGTTGCACAGATATCAATAATAATAACAATAATAATAATAATAATAATGAGAATAATAATAATAATAATAATATTATTATTATTATTATTATTATTATTATAACAATCCTGTTTTCGGCTCACAAGTAGTTCGTGCCAATACAAAATAATATTGTTTTTTAGTTCGCGTAATTTCGCGATTTTTATGTATCTGCATAAAACCAAACACAGAACTATACACGCTCGACGTTCAAGATTCGACATTCCTAACTCTTTCTATCTTTCTAAACGTCCGCCTGTGTCCTAACATCAGAAACCGGAATTTTAAAGGTGAAAAACGGCACGTTGTGAATATGGGACACAGACTTTCAAGCAAAGCTGACGTCAAGTGTCTCTAATCGTAAAACATGCATATTTACAATATTGTTATCTCTTCTGGTGAAGGGTCAGCAACCGTTGCATTTGTTTTCACGCACGAAACGGTGACTCCCAGAGAAAGTAAAAACGCAGTGTTAGTGCATTTGCATTTACACCACACACACTTGCAGGCTGCGCTGATGAAGCCTCAAAATTGAAACGCTCGTAGCGCGATTCGTGGCTATTACCCAACCTCGTTGTCACGCCACATTCTTCAAGCAGACACTAAAATTGCCAGTAAACACCAAAAGCGACACCGACACAACTATCTTGTAGAATCTCACCGTTGGATGTCACGTGGTCTCCGCTGGGCCTTCTCCGAGCGCTTGCCAGAGTGGGCTGTTTATAACGAAAAATACAGCCACCAGGCTCAAAATACAAACGTGCGATTGTCATTTACGGATACTGTGGATCATATTCAACCTATTTTTGAACACGACGGGGATATTTCAAATTTCGTTGAAGTATCCCCTGAAAGCAAAACCTCAGTTTTTTTTTGTTTTTTCTGTAGTCTTTGACAAGTACTTTAAGTGTTTAATGAGGTATATCTCACCGTTATCTAGCCCCTCGTAAAATGTGGGGCCGTCTGTTCGACTCTAGTGCGCTGTACGTCGAACGCAAGTTTTGGGTGCATTATATGAGACAAAAGGGTGTAAGGTGATACTTTTTTTTTTTTTTTTAGAGTGAATGCTGGAAAAAGAGCGCCCACCCCCTTGGAACTTTCAGGATTCGAACCTGGGTCCGCTGCGTAAAGCCGGCGCGTTACCGCGGAGGTAATTTTGACAGTTCCTTTTCATTACCATGTTTGAGGAGTACTCGCGCCTGTGCGAGCCTCGTGCAGTGCCCACTATGTGATTACAGTTGTCATTTTTAATAATTCCAGATTTAATCCGACTTAATCGTTGAAACGAATAGCTACGGCTAGGTCGCGCAAGCCGCCACCCGAGGGTTCAGCCGTACCCATCCCGCCCACAAGACGTGGCCTGCTCACTCCGTCATCCTAATCGTCGCTGTCATCCCAGAGCCGCGTCAAGCGGCAAACGCGCTGCAGCTTGACAAGAGCGGTGGCACACGCGTGCGTCTTGGCGTCGCGCTTGTTGGGAGAAGCTGAAAGACGTGCTGCTGCACTCTCAACAAAAGGGTTGTCGTGGGGTACTAGCTTTGGGGTAGTCAGAAGCCGTCACAGATATCGCTACCCCACCTTCGTTATACTGACAACCCCACGGGTAATCACACGGCACGCAATCAACAGGTTGCCAAAGTGAGCACCCCCAAAAGCAACATGGCGGCTGGCAAGCGACAGTGGAGCAGTACGAGTAAGGCCTAGCGAGCTGGACTGCTTTTTGCTAAAATACGATTCTCAAGTGCGTGCGCCCGTTCGCGGCCTTCCGTGCGCACTAAAGCACTCCAAAACGCGCCTCGAACAACGGACACCGCACGTATTACGAGTAGAGGCGACGATGTGAAAGGAAGGGGGGGGGGGGGGGGGCATTTGAGGGGGTTGTCCGCGACTGCTTTCGCGCGGCCGGCTGCATCTACTTCGCGACCAGAAAACATTCAAGAAAGGAATCGTATAGCGACAAATGGAATGATATCTTTATTGAACAGAGCGTCTCCTTGCTGTGCTTGCCGCAAGTGATCCGGCGGTTTCGGTTGACAGCGGCGAGGCGAAGCATCACCGATTTAAGCGGCGTCGGTTCCGATCGTTCAATTCTCCTGCTCACCTGTTAGCATTCGTTATCCACTTCCAAGTCCCTGGTAATCCTCACCGCGTTTGTGCACGCACTTCGCGCTATTCACCGCACGGAACACCCATTCAACTGGCTATGAGACTGATCCCACTGGGACGAGAGGCTGAGAACCGAACCCTTTGGGGCTGCTCCGTCAGCTCCGTAGACGAGCCATGGAACGCCTCCATGTTTTTCACTGAAATAAAGTAGACACATAAACGCGCGACTCCTTGAATTGGGCGGCGCCACGCGCCACCTAACGGACAGGGCTCAAACTAGAAAAAAACGAAACCAACAGTCTTTGTGTACAGCGCTTCGCCAGACATTCACGTATGTACATATTCTACTGCACACTTCACACATACCCGACATACAGACACCATAGCATTCTACACAGAACGCGTTCAGACACAGCACAAGGTACTATATGAGATATTGACACTCTACATTCCTATACACACGTCTAGTCGACACCGCCACCTTATATACTGCTGTATTTTCTGTGACCGATTAGGATGGTGACCACTGTCATATTTTGCATAAATACGAAAATACTGTGCAAGGTTTACGCGTATATATTATTTTTCTCTACTGCCCTTAGGAGAGCGCTCGTATCTCTAATGTAATCCATTGCAAAAGTGAACTGCAGGTTATGAATAAATTTGAATAGTGGCTACACGTCACGTTTTGATCAGTTTCGTTTTCTCGCTAGCCTACACTTTAAGTATACAGAAGCCTGTTTAATTAATTGTATTAATTATCGAAAAAAATTTCTGCAATCACAACTTTCTGAACACGCTGATGCATTTTCTTTTCTCTTTTTACATATCGGAATGACTTCAGCGGCGGTTGAGTAAATGTTGAGTACACTGAGCGCGCGCAGGTGATTCTAGCGAAGCCCGTCCGCCGGTCCTCCCCGAAGCGTTGTTTCAGTTTTCTTCTTTTCGCTACAATTGTTTCTGCTCAAGCGTGTGTCTTTCAAATATGCGTTCTATGCGCTCGCGCTCGCGCCAAGAGGTGGTGGTGGTGGAAAACCTCTTTATTGGTCCTGCGAAAACCCCTATCCCTCCGTCACCCCTTCACCAACACACCTACGCACAGTCTGCCGGTGAAGCAAGCGCCGGGTTCGCTGGACGAAACCCCTTTGTCCCTCCAAGTCCACACACATCACACCATCCTTGAAGTCCTCCGGCCAGTCCTGGGTCCCCGATGCCTCATGCCCCCGTTGTTCACAGTCCCACATAATATGCTGCAGCGTTGCCCGACTGTCCTTACATACCCTGCACAAGTCACTCTCAAAATTCCCTGGGTCCACATGTCTCCCCAACACCGGGGTATACACACACATCACCTGCAACTGCCTAGAAGGACAGTGCAGAATTGCCGCTTTCGGGCCCGTGCCTTCACCTGCAACGAACGCGAAATGCGTATGCTAAATTATGTAAAGCCTGGTTCAGACAGTGGCGTTTGACTGCGTCTGACTGCGTTGCGGCAGCGAGAAACCAGGGCATCCCTGCTGCTTACATCGCGTGCGAAGATGATTCCTTGAATTGGATTCCACGCTTCATACGAAGCACAGTCGTGCCGGTGAGTCGCTTTCGGTTCTCGACGCAAAGCTGTCAAACTCATTCAAACGCAAGTGTCTGAACCGGCCTTACCGCTCATTCACACTGGAAGCGGATCCGCGTTTGCAAAGCGGTTGCGAACGCGGTTGTATAAATATCCAGTGCGATTGCACGCGCACTCCATGACATCAAGTGCGCGTGCAATTGGACTGGATCTTTATACAACCGCGCTCACAACCGCTTTGCGAATGCGGATCCGCTTCCAGTGTGAATGAGCTGTTGAGCATCAAAGAACGCCGAGAACATAGTTCTCTGCGCTGCACCTGCTTTCGTCTCCAGCAGTACTTTTTCTAAAAAAAAAAAAAAAAATCTAAAACAAATAGCACGTATATGTTTGCCAATGCATTATTTTTGGAAATTTACTTGGAATCTTTTATATAGATAAAAGGAACGCGTGCTGGAAGGCCTGAAATCCTAGTCCCTTTCGAAGTACTCCGCCTTGGATGACACATACCTGTTTGAGCATATTTTTTATTTTTTTATCGAGTATGCTCGATGAAATGTGCCAAATGAGCCAGTGAAGGCGAATCATGTATCCCGAGACAGAGAAATAGTGAAATACACGAACATGATCGCAGATATCTGTGTAGGATCGTCCCGTCCGGCCTGAGTCGTGGTGTGCAATGCTTCATACTTCACTGCACTTGCAAGCAAAAAAATTGGGTACGACAGGAGCGCAAGTTCGGCGGAACGGGCGGAACCGAGGAGGCCACTTGCAACTGAACTGCACGCAGAACTGACCGATCACACCTTTATTGAGAGCACGCTCTTTACTGAACCGCACAATAAAAGACGACAAGAGTATCTCGTCCGACGAACATTCAAGTCAACTCACGCCTGTGCATAGCTTTCTGTGCTTTTCTAGAGATTTGGTTAAATTCCTCGAGCGCGACGCCAGCTGCCAGCTGTTGTTTACTGTTGTACATCGTAAAAGCCGCGACGGAACCAAAAAGGACAACCGCGATACTTTTTATCTGCCTCGGGTTTTAGTAGGTGCGTACCAATGTTGCCTGTACTTGTTTGTTTTCTGCCAGTTTAGCGAAATGAGCCACACGCTTGTTTCGAGCGGTTTAAATTTGAATAAATAATAACCAACGCACAAAGAAATTAAGTTCTAAGTACTTTTTGAGATTTTTGAAGTGACTTTTACTATTAAACGACTGCATGCACTTGAATGTTCAATTCAAGAGTTTATAAAACGTGACTACCCCATGCTTGTCACCTTCCAACAGGGTGCTAACTCTCAATAGCTCGAGCCCAGTGGGTAGTTAGGTAAGCCTGTGGGGTAGTTACAGCCGTCAAAACGCACGATGACTAGGGGGGGTGCTCACTTTTTTTTAGAGTGTGGCGACGGTTCGTCGCAGGGAGAACAGCCATGTGCGTGCTCATCAGAACCAAGCCAAGAGACTTTGTCGTCACGACCCACGGCGCCTGAACGCAACACCAATGCTCGGCGACTTCGCTGTGACGTATCCCAGCTAATCGCCGTGCCTGTATTGTCGATTGGCGCCGGAGGGATTATTTTTATTGTATGTTCTGCATTTTGCCCTCGTTGTGTGCGTGTAGAAAGCTCTAAAGAAATACTGACGGGGTATTTATGCTCTCCAAGGTTTTTATTTGTACACGGCATACGAGAGCCCAACCGAAATTCGGTTTCTTTCCTCCCGAAAACCGCCGATCGACAACTGACCGGTTTGAGTCGCGCTCAGTCTCGTCTCCGTGGTCACGTGCCGTTTTCATTGGTTTAGACACAACCACCAAAAATACTCTAAGTTGTGGTTCATTGAAGGCACACTCAATATTAAAATAGAAAGCAAATAAGATGCCGAAAATACTCCTTGGAGAATGAAAACAAGAGGCGCAAAGGGAAAACACAAATCTCAAAACACAGCTAGGTGACTGGTTTTTTTGTCCTTTGTCCCCCTTGCTCCCCTTCTCCAGGGAGTATTTTCGGCATTCTTGTCCAGCTAGCCTGCACCTTCGCATTTAATTGCATTATAATCAAATAAGATGGCCAATTTTGTGGCTTCTAAAAAGCCGCAAATACGTTTATTGAAGACCAAAAAGAAAAGGTTCCACAGCCACGTGACTTTTGCCAACTCTCTCCTCCTCTATATCCCCTCTTCCTCCCCAGTCAAGTTTCGGCTTCGGTTTCGAGCAGTTGGGTTTTTTACTTTATTAAAAAGATACGTGAAACTGTTGTAAAATATTGATTGGGTAGTCTTCTGATATCATAATGAATCGCCTGGCAAAAAAATGAAGCAAATGTTGGGGGGGGGGGGGGGGGTGTCACTGTCCTTTTAACTGTCCCAGCGAGTATATATTACAGCGGAGCTGTTAAAGGGGTACTCCGCCGATTTTTGAGCTACCTCAACTAACTATATTTTCTGGCTCCCGGGCCTTTACCCTTTCTGGTATGCTATTTAGTATCGTGAAATTGATAATAGTTATTGCGAAATCGGCAAATGAAAATGATGCAAAAACAAACATTCAAATATACCCGCCCTTTTCAGGGCCGTGACGTCAATGGAAGGTAAGTTTGCCGGTCGGGCGAGCAGTCTAAAAAATAGAATATGCCAATCATTTGTTCCGAGCTGGAGCGCGGGGACTTGAGCGAGCTTCCAATGCATTCATTTGACACCATGAAGCTGCTTCGAATCACTTGGGAACAAATTCTACAGTCCAAAGAGTGAACCCCTGCACTTCCACTGACGTCACTTTTTCATTGTTGCCAGTAGAGACTTTCAGTTTGAAAAACACGGTGAGGACCAAAATTGTAAATTCAATAATTTCGTGAAAAAAAATTCTTTTGACCTAATATTTGGGATACTATTTTGGCGATGTTGTTTGGCGAGTTTAGCAAAATTTCAAGCAAATCGTGGACCATGAAGAAATCGGCGGAGTACCCCTTTAAGGGCCAGTTTCCCCAGTGTCGTGTCCGGCAGTAAAAAATAGACCCTTCCCGGAATTCAGTGCCATCTGGTGACTCAAATGGCAGTTTAACTTTTACCGTAGTGTACTAAAGGCTGCAATGAACCTGTGGCCTGCAATACTTAATGGGGCACCGCCACTTTAGCAAGTCAACGGTAAACGAGAGCGCGCGCTTCACTCTACAGTTCTTTTTCAATCTTTTCCAGTGTCAATGGCGAAAAATATGTAACCAGTCCGGACTAAGCGCCAGCCCATATAGCCGCCACGATAAAATTCTATACATCAAGGGGGTTTGAAGCCGAGTGTGTGCTACTGACGTATTAACTGGACCGGAGTTAGAAATGAACGCTTACGCAGCTCTTGCATCCAATTCCTGATTCACGCCGCGCTAACGTCTAAAATGGATTGGCATCGAATCATCTGCTTAGGAGTATCTTCAACTTCTTCCTCCATCACTAAACACTAGGCCGCCATTAGTATAGCACATATGCAATTTTTCAGAAGATGAAAGTGGTCAAAGTTGCCAGACTGAATTCCGGAGAGGGTCTAATGATGACACGAAACTCTGGGCAGTTACAGCTATCCATGAGTGATGGCGGCAACCTTTCCAGCCTTTCCAATATGGCTTGCCGACTTACGGCCGGCCATTACTTCATTCCCACCATAGTACAGCTTCGCTGGTCTTCCTTCTTCACCAGAGTGGAAAGGCTGAGAGGTTTTTGTCTTGTTTTTTCGCTACATTTTGTTGTAGGTGTTTTGATCTTTCAAACACTTGTACTATAAAAACTGCCCCTCGTTTTTATGGCTTTGCTTTGGTATTAAAGGTGTCCGCGCAATAAGAACAGAGACTGCGTGTAATCTGCTCTTTCGGCCATGCGTCGGTTTAATATATTTTTGTGTTTTTGTTTAAAGTAAAACATTTATCGCTTAAGAAAACTGACGTGTCGTTCTCCGCTCCTCACAGCGAGACCGACCACCAGGCCTTGTGCCTGTCGCCCGGGCAGGGCTCCTATATATATATAAAAGCTCCATTTCTATAATATACATATATATATATATATATATATATATATATATATATATATATATATATATATATATATATATATATATATATATATATTATAGATATAATATATACTATAATATATATATATATATATATATATATATATATTATAGAAATGGAGCTTTTCCTTTTTATATTTTTCGAACCTGTTACAGTACCTCTTTGGCCTCCGCTCCCCCCACCCCCTCTTTCTCCCCTTCCCCTTCGGGCATTGCATAAGCCCCATCACACAATACATTTCAGGTGTCTCCGGTCCGCTAGAAGCAACAGGCAAGATAGTCGTACTCTACAGCTGCTTTTGAACATTCTATTCAAAGAGGCAGCAGTTTGTGCCGCACGGTCGGCTAAATAAACAATGCCGATAGGAACGCAAGAATTCCTTTGTCTTTTTCGTTTCTCGATGAAAAGCTTTTTGCTGCAGTCGTAGAGCGAGTCGAGCTCTTGGAAAACCTGTGTTCCACGAAATAAATCTCGCTAAGCAAGAAACACTTTGCAGTTGAGGGCTACGGTGCATGATAAAAAGTGAATTTCTTGCAGCCGGTTGAAGTGCACGGGGTATGCAACGTGTCGCTGCAGATGTCTCCGCGGGGAACTTGCTCGCTCAAACACTCGATGATCCAAAGCAGTGGTTCTCAACCACTGATGTTTCGAGACTACTTCTGATTGGACAGAGTTGATGGGGGACCCCATCAACTCTGTGGATACGGGACCCGATCTACAGGGTGTCAAAAATATTACAGTTTTTTTTTATTGCAAAAATAAACTAGGCATCGCCGAACGCTCATTCTCGTCAAAAAGGTAGCTCTAGAGGTCACAACCAGATGCCAAAGTTTCACCCCGATCCGATACTTTATTCAAAAGTTATATCTGATTTTCTAAAAATTTCAATGGGAAGATGGCGGCCGACGGAGTTTTCGAGTACAAGGGGCTCTATGGCACCAGAAACCGAAAACGGGCAAAAATGGGCTCCCTTTTCCCATTGAAATTTTCAGAAATCACTTCTAACTTTTGAATAAGGTATCGGATCGGGCTGAAACTTTGGCATCTGGTTGTGAGCGTTCGGGGATGCCTACTTTATTTTTGCGGAGAGAAAAACCCTGTAAATTTGTTTTGTGACACCCTGTACAAAGGAGGGCGGGGGAGGGGGGATATTGTTTGTGACAATGACAAAGGGGAAAATAGAAAAGAATAATGGTGTGCAAACCCACTATGAAGTTTTTAAAGTGCCCCTGAAAATAAAAAAATTAAAAAAAAATTAACAGTCTGGCTGGGGCACGCGTGTCAAAAATAATTATTTTACGCGAAAAAAAAAAATTAGAGCAATATTAGGGAGTTTTAGAATATCGCACGCTAAACCTTCGCGTACGCAAAGAATAGCGTCGTCGCCACTGCGCATGTGCCGAACGCTAACCACGTTTCGCGCTTTGCATGCGCTATTTTAGCGTGCGCTATTTTTTTATTAAATTGCGTGCGTACGCAAAGAGTTTTTGCGCTCCTCCAAGAAGGATTCGGAATGAGAAGTTGGCTAAAGCCAAGACGAGCACGGTTAAAAGATGGCGGCTCCCAGGACCATGGCTGCGGCCGCTTTGGCGGCGTCGTTATTGCGACGTCGGCGGCATCCTCGCGACTGTGATCTTCAATATGGTACGACATTGCACGCGGCTTGGCAACGATCACGGGCAACTTGATGCTTGCGACGCGCGAAAATTTCTCGGCGAAGGTTCGGTGTGCGAAGGTCAGTACACGAGACCTCTCTTGCCGAGGCGACGTAAGCGGTCACGACCGGTCGACCGCCCGCGTCGCAATCTCATTCTTAAACAAATCTAAAATGTTACTCTGGGCCAAAAAAAAAAAAAAAAACTTGTTTTTTTTTTTCTAAAGTTAGAGCACTTCGTGTTTGAAATAAAAATTGTAACTGTATCTTGGTGGCGTCGCAAGCGCGAGATTCTTGGGCTTTTGCGTCGTGGCGGAGAAACACCATTCTAAAACTCTTTTGCGTAGTGTGCGCTAACGTAAGCGCTAAATTTAGCGCTAGCGTGCGCTAAGATTGCGTACGTTATTCTAAAACTCCATATTGACGGCGCGAGACGCGATTTAGTCAAGGTCGACTCCTTTCTATTTCTTTTCTCTCGCGGCATTTCGGACGCGTGGAGGAGAGGGGGATCGGCTCAACACCTCCTAGAAGACAAGGCCATGGCGCTCTGAGAGGTTACGTCACAATGGCGGAGGAAGGAAGTCCATGGCGCAACTACGTGAGATTACGCTATCGACGTGAAAAAAATGTTCCTTGACAAGCGGCGCGGTGGTGTTCGTTCATGCGCGTTTATCCGACATTAATATACGTTTTAAAGGCGCAGTCTTGTACAATTTATTATATATATAATATAAACGTAATATACAACACGCTACCAAGGTTGAGAGTACCAAATTTATATTTATGAGTATCCCCGTAACCGCGGGACTACGTGCAGTTCCGCAGCACCCCACACTTTTCAAAAGGATCGGCTGCGGTGCTGCCGATGCCAGATGGCTCCGATTCTGGTAAATTTACGTTGCGCGTGAGCTGCTGACTGTCTGAAAAGGAACGCTGAGACATCTCAGAAGGGAAGGAAACCGAAAAGAAACGCAGCCATTGTCGCAGGGAGCGCACACCAGCAAGAGGTGGGTCGACAACGTTAAGCCTTTCGTCGCCGCTGCTCTCGCGTGTGGTACTTTTGAGACTTGTTTCCCGTCGTATTTCTGTCATCACCGTAGTCTCGGGTAGTTTTTTTTTTTTTTGTGTTCGCTTGATAGTACGGCATTTACGCGGATTCGTGAAACAAGTCCTGCTACGGTTTGAGTGATGTGTGACAACTAGCCAACGTGGTCGATTAATCGATAGACCTCTCTCGACAGAGAGAGTCTTCTTTGAGTTCGTGTTCAAATGTGTTCGTCACGGATATTGTGGGACGCATGGATACGATCGACAGGTGAGAAACAACTTATTTAGGGCTTTCTTGGTCATGAAGGACGCAAGTAAAATGCTGCAATCGTTTTTTTTTAACCGCATGATAGATTGCAATTTTGTTCTTTGTCGTTATTCGTAGCGTTGTTTGTGGTTCTGTGTTTGTTAAACTTTGTTTATACTAAGGTTATTGTATTGCCTTTACCCCGTTTATACTAGAATCTTAACTATTAAGGTAATAGTATTATTATATACAAAATAAGTTTTGCTCTAAGACAGCTCGAGCCCATGGGGAGAGGTAAATTAGTAGACTAAATAGTTCGTTTAGTACCCCTACCACACGGAAAAGTTAATATATTTTCATTCAGTCATATAGGATTTAATCAGCTCGCGGTCTTGAGTGATTATACGAGCGCCGCAAGCGGATTTGTCGACCCTATATTGTCATTCGATCGAAATTACATTAATTTTGCCATGTGGCCGGGGTATGATGCAAGAATTCAGTGACTACACGCGATAACGTCGCTTACATGATCGTGAGAAACACTTGTCTTGCCTTGTCCGCCTTGACTACGTCTACCTGATTTTTAACTGTTCTGTTTTGCTGTTTCCAAATCACTGCGTGTCTCGCCATTTTGTCGAAGTATTTCTGTATAAAATATGCATTCCTACAACAATAATTGCATGACTCGATGTTTTCGACTTAATGACAATCACATTTTTTCTATAGACGTCTTATACGCATACCTCGTGCCATTTCGTACCGAATATTTTGCTCGTGTAACAAAATGTTTCTTACACCCGTTGCTATGTGCAGCTTTCATTTTAGCTAATATGACACGCGTATGTGACTAAAAACGCGTTACCAAGGTCCATCCACGCGCGTTGCCTTCGCTTCGACGCGCGCCCCCCGATGGCCTTCCTTTGCGACGTCACGAGAAGAGCGCTACGGCCTTGTCTTCTAGGAGGTGTTGATCGGCTTCGCCTTCATGACCAAGATGATCATTCCGGAATGACCCGTAACGTCATGGACTTCACGCGAAGAATTAAAAAAAAAAAAATATATCTCACCGTCCACATTGTCCTAAAAAATTTCGCGTAGAATTAATTTTTTGACACGCTTGCCCAAACCAAACATCTTAAATTTTTTTTTTCTTTTTAACGGCTTTTTAAACGGGTGCTCCTGCGTTTTTGAGCTACCCAGACTGACTATATTTCCGGATCGGCCGTTACCCTTTCCGGTATGCTATTTAGAATTGAAAACTTCAGAATAGTCATTGTAAAATCGGTAAGTGAAAATGATGCCAAAACCAACATTCAAATATACCCGCACTTTTCAGTGCCATGACGTCAGTGGAAGGCAGGCTTGCTGGTCAAGCGGGCAGTCTTAAAATAGCCACCGCCGAGCATTTGTTTCGTCGAAGAAAGCGTAAAAACACAGGCGAGATGGTGAAGATCTTCCATAGTAACCGGAGACACGGAACAATAAAAACAAAACGGTCAAAAGAAACACAAAACGCAATGGAGAGAGTCTTAATGTTTCGTGTTGCTGCGCGGGTGCTGGATCGAGCTTCCAAAGCATTATTTCGACACCATGAAATGGCTTGTAATCGGTTAGGGACGAAGGAACAAAATCTACACTCCAAAGATTGAATTCCTGCCTTCCGCTGAATGGATGGATGAATGGATGATAACGGCTGTACTCTTTATAACAGGTGCAGCTTGCGCCACCTAGACTAAAAACAATACCAAAATTGTGAAAGCCGTTTACAACTCCCTGTAACGCCGAATTGGAGCGCAGCTCTTGAGGAGGAGGAGGGAAGGGTACTGAGGGGAGGGTAGACCGCTCCTCCTCCTCCTCCTTCTCCTCCTCTTCCCCTCATTCTTTAATATGCTCCAGGGGGGTCACCTAACCTCGGGGGGAGGGGGTCACGTAACCTTGGGGGGGGAGGTGTCGCATGACTTCGGGGGGGGGGGAAAGGGGGGGTCACGTGACCTTGGGGATGGGGGCCACGTGATCTGGGGGGTCACGTGACCTGGGCCCGTTTTCTCGAATACGAACCGTGGGTTAAAGTTAACTATTGTCCCTAGAAGGGGGAATTCTAGGTCACGTGACTGGGAGAGTAGGGGCGCCGAGGGAGAAGCAGTACCTACAGGCAAAATGGCCGCGGCGTCGGTTAATGAGGGCTAATAGTTCTGCCTGGTTTTGCTGAACATTCATTTCGATCCGGCTGTTATATTAATGACGCACCATCAACCTTTTCGCACGTCAAGCAAAGCGGTAGTTCAGAGGGACTACTGACTAAACGACGGCAGCATTCCGCGAACGCATCACTCTTCAGCAGTCCTGGATCCAAGACATATGACGGTACATAAGCCTTGCAAATGTTTTTAAGGTGAGTAAAACAATGTTTTGCGAACGAGTGTTGGTATATATTTATACTAACACGTTTATTTTGTTACACTATACACGCCAACTAGTGAGCAGCAATTACTTTGCGGAAAAAGGGGGTTATCCTCGAAAAAGTCTTCGTTCCGGGTGAACAGCTGGGACATTGTACTGTTTTTTGTTCGCAGTGCGCCGACAGTATGCCGACAGCATCGAGGTTTCTACATATCCCCGGTGGCCAGCAATTCAACGGTGACGAGAAGCTTAGCTTCTCGACACCGGTGGATCGGTTGGGCAAACGGAAGAGAGGGCAAACAGTTGAGATCTGCAGGAATCGCAGAAACGTGCGTCGCAAGGAACAAAAACGAGACTACAGCACCGGCGTTGCCAGACTGGAAGGAACAGGGGAAAGTTATGCGTTGTTTATGGCGAAACATATTGAAGGAAATGTTTCTTACATTTTCGAATATTCGTCGACAAACTCCAGCAGAGTAGCTGAAATTTCTTCCTACCATCGGAAGCAAATAAATTGGTCTTCAAGTACAACATTACTATATTTTAACTTAAAATACCGTACTAGATTGATAACAACCAGCGGAAAAAGGATAAACAAAATGACTGGCTTGTTTCCCCGATAGATGGGGCATCTTATTGCCCAATCAAAAAGAATTATTGTTGTTCTATATCCAGCCGTTAATTACAGTCCCTGGGTACTTTTTCCGTCCTAGGCACCGTGGTTTACCAAAATGGGCTTACCATCGCTTCGAGAAAACCGGCCCTGGGGGGTCATGTGACCTCGGGGAGGGGGGTCACGTGACCTGGGGGGTCACGTGGCCTGGGGTGGTCGCGTGACCTTGGGAGGGGTCACGTTACCTTGGGGGTCACGTGACCTTGGGGTGACCTGGGGAATCACGTGACCTTGGGGTGACCTTGGGAGAGGTCACGTGACCTTGGGGTGACCTTGGTTACGCCGACGGCGACCAAGCCGGAAACGGGCGCCTAAGAGCTGCGCTCTAAAACATGATTTTCCCTTTCCCCTTAAGAGCAAATATGTTTCTTTATCCCCAGGCCATGAGGATGATCGCCAGGCAGACCTTTGGCCTTGTTTCCCCCGCAGGGGAGTCCCCAATTGTATTCTGCAGGTCGAACCTTGTTGGCATCACCTAACACCATACGGCTTGGGGGACAGGGTTGAGACTTCGAGCCGGAGCAACGCCGAAGGTAGTGTCAATTTTTCTCTCTCCCTTTTCTCCCCCAACTCTGTTAGTTATTTGTTCCTTCTATTTTACTTAGATGATTTTCTCTAGAACTCCAACCTCCTTTTCGTTGCCTCTACTCTTCTATAATCCACCCTTCCATCTTCTCCAGAGAAACCGGTGGCCACTGGCACGTTTGCCGCCCGATCGGGAAGGGCAAATCCTTACACTTTAGAATCAAACGCTTAATTGTTTCCGTTTCATCCTTGCATAATGCACACCTTGTATCCGTGTCTTCAAATTTGGCACTATACTTTTTGTTCTTTAGACACCAGTCCTCGCCTCAAACGGTAGAGCGCTCCCGCTTGAATTATCGAATAAACATTCCGTCTTTATTTCTTGCTTTTGTGACCTATACACCCTTGAAGTTGACTTCGCCTGCATTTTCTCGTCGCACATCCATATCTCTGCCTCATTAACGGCCTTTTCCACTGAACGCGTTTGCTCCACCCCATTGCCCGTCTGCATGGATTTCAGTCTAAGCTTTTGTGTCCGTTTCGTCTATTTCGTGTTCAGACTGCTCATATGAAGGTATTTATATGTCTTATGTGCCCACCGCGTGCCCTCTATGCCTGTTAGTCTTTTGTCAGAATGTATTGTACTCACTGCCTTTCTGCTCTCAGATGATGACGAGCTGATATCACCCTGCACTCCCTCGTTTGGAGTGTTGCCATGTTACCCTAGAACTATTTTGCCAACGCTCCTTTGTCCTATCTCCAAACTCGCCTGAAGTTGACAACTCATGCAAACGACCGCTTTACCAAAGGTCAATCCTGGCACCATTACTCCGTTCCATCCTCCCCGCACCACTTCATATCTATTGAAGTTTCATAGCGTCCTGTGTTTCATGATGGCTGAATTCATTTTACCCTTACCAATTATATGTCTCTCATATTCCTCGAGGTATTTCTTTCCTTCGTTGATCCTCACTTTCATATATTGGTGCTTCTCCACCATATCTTTATCTATGCTCTGAAGCTTTAAACAATCTCTTTTGACGTCGTTTAAAAAAAAAAACAAAGAAAAAACATAACTTCAGATTTTGTTCCGTTGAATGTAAACCCGAGAGCGTCCCCTTCGACGCCGCAGAGTCCCAATCATAGAACATATCTTTATTTTCATGAGTAACGATGTCCAAAATACAACTAACGAGCCGGTATAAGCCTCAGGGGCTTGTGTACCTAGCTCGGCAGGTAGCAAAGTCACGGCATAATTCAAAATTCGGTGTATTTATTTACCCTCAAAAACATGCTTCAGAATTATTAAAAAAGTTTGACAAAGGAAAAAAAAATGAACAGCAATAAATGTGATACACAATAACACAATGAAACGAATATTCCAACTCACTGTTCTAAGTTTCGCAGTGCTTTTTTTAAATTTTCTTTTTAGATGTTATCGAAAGCAATGATTCTGTTAGGTTGTTGAAAACACGTGGTACAAAGAACACTGTTCGCGTACGCTCACTGTGTTATACCGGTAATTGAGGGTAATGGAGGATATATATTTATTTAACTGATAGATTACATTCGGTTGACAACGTCTTCTTCGGTCTGCGACCGCGCCCCGTCTGTTCTTTTGCGCAGGCATCACGTTCTTCACCGGGGCTCGCTCTCCCTCGCCGGCGTCTCCGGTTGCATCAGCCCGCGCGCCGTTGCCTGGACCAAAGGTCGTGTTCGCTGTGCGTGGCGAACACGCACACAATACACGGCAATATCTCCCCCTTAAAAAAACTTCACTTTTTCACAGGGCCAGCCGCGTTGGTGGCTAGCGCGTCCGCGTTGATCTTCTGAGAAGAGGAGGGCTGCCCTCCGTGCTCTGGCCACGTGTGCCATTAAGCGGTCTGGCTGGCGAGCTTGGAGTGCCTGCCTCCGGCGTTGCAGGATCGTTTTGTGTGGTTGGAAAGTCATCACTGGAAATCGGAGACGATGAACCGTTTCGCTGGCTGATGCCGCGGGGAGGGGCGAACGTTTTCGATGTTTTTGCGCCCTTGAGGCTATCGTCTTGATTCGGAGATATTCCCTCCTTCTCCTTGGGTACATGTCGCAACTGTTCAATGTGCCGTTTCCAGGTATTTCCGTCGTTCGTGCGAATATCATATGTTCGATTTCCCAGAACTCGTACGACGACTCCTTTCGACCATTTCTTGCCATTCCTGTAGTCTCTTGCCCAGACCTGGTCGTTCTGATGTAGGTGTCGTTCTTTCGAGTTGCGCGAGGCGTGCTGCTTCACCTGTTTTGATCGCACGACACCCGTTATTGATGGTCTAAGAAGATCGAACCTTGTGCGAAATTTGTCTCTCGTCATCATTTTGGCAGGAGTTGAGCCAGTTGTCTGGTATGTCACTAAGAAGTTATGGCATGCCTCTTTCATGGTCAGCACCGACTTCAGGCTTACGTTGACAAACTTCTTGAGTGTTCCCATGAAGTTTTCTGCCGCACCGTTCGTTGCGGAATGGTTCGGGGGTGAGAATGACTGCTGCACTCCGTTTCTTGTCATGAAATCCCGGAATTCGCTTGATCGGAATTGCGGGCCATTGTCTGTCACAATCCTTTCTGGCAGTCCATATCTTGCAAAGAGAGTTAGAAACACTCTTATGGTGGCTGCCGAAGTCGTCGAGGTCATGGGCACTACCTCGGGCCATTTTGAATATGCATCAATGATCAGCAGGAAATTCCTTTCTTGAAAGGGTCCTGCGAAGTCTGCATGCAGGCGTTGACATTTCTTTTTTGGGTATTCCCACGGGTGTATGGGAACCTTGGGTGCCTCGTCGCTCACTTCCTGGCACAGCTGACAACTACGGACCATCGTTTCGATGTCATCATCCAAAAGCGGCCACCTCACGTAGTGTCGTGCCAGTCCCTTCATCTTTGACATACCCGCATGACCTTGATGCAAGTCGTTCAAAACGTGTTTTCGGTACCTCGAGGGTACGATGACGCGTGTTCCCCACATTAAGCAGTCGAGCTCCACGGTTAGTTCTGTTCTGCGATGGAAGTAAGGCTTGAGGTCTTCGGAATTCAGTTGTTCCGGCCATCCATCCATGGTGAGTCTTAAAACTTTAGACAACGCAGTGTCCTTTCGTGTCTCTCTGCTGATCTGCTTATGTGTCAGTGGTAGTGCTTGAAACGTTTCTAGATGGGGACATTTGATTTTGTCCATTCTTGTAGTTTCTGATTTTATAGTGCCCTTGTCAGTCCTCGGGAGTGTCGACAGCGTGTCTGCGACTACGTTCTTATCAGTCGACACGTACTTTATGTCGAAGTCATACCCTGACAAGATGATTGCCCATCGCTGCAGTCTTGCTGCGACCGTGCCTGGGATTCCCTTACTGGGATTGAAAATCGATACCAGGGGTTTGTGGTCTGTCCACAGCGTGAAGTGGTGTCCAAACAAATACTGGTGAAATTTCTTTACGCCCTCAACTAGACTCAACGCTTCTTTGTCAATCTGAGAGTAGTTTCGCTCACCTTTAGAAAGCGTTCTTGACATGAAGGCGATCTGCCTCCGTTGCTTGTTGGGTAGTACATGTTGAAGTACTGCACCAATGCCATGGTTCGATGCGTCCAGACTTGTACCGTACGCATTACAAGTAATCAAATTACTTGTAATTGATTACTTTTTGAAGTAATTTTGTACTCAGTTGATTACCTTTATTAGGCAGTAATCACAAGAGTAATCTCTTTACTTTTTGAAGTAATAAAATTACTTGTAACCGTTACAATTTGTCCACGGGCCCCCCCCCCCCCCCCCCCCCCCCCCCCCCCGGGCACACGCTTTTCTTTTATGAAATGACAAAAATAAACTTTGCTTTCTTTTTCGAACGGAAAAAAGAAAGATTTTGCGGAGCTGTAGGAAACGAGGTCAATCTCTTTCTATGTACAGTTTCTGTGGAATGTCCGTTCTTTTTTTTTGAGCTAGGACTGGGAGTGGGAAGCGCCAGCGAAGACACAGTGTGTAACAAAGGCCATTCAGGGCGAAGGTTGAGGAAGCAGAATGTAGCTTTGTGAGTCCTTCGTTCAAACTAACCTCCTCACGCACACACACACAAAATTAAAAAAATAAAAAAATTCTGCTTAGGGTACCTACTCGCAGCCCGTAGGAGAACCAGAACCGAAAAATGCTTAAAGCGGATGCAAAATATAACAATGGCAGTTGAAATATTTCCCCATTTCCCCTACGTGGTCTTTGTGACAAGCAATGTTTCGAGTTGAGAAGTGGTCGGGGCGATCTTTTCCGCTAATGGATACTACACATAATCCGTTTCAAATCCTGGAGCTGCTGCTCTTTTGTATAACATGCGAGCTCATCCACATGTGAATAATAAAATGAGCGACGCAAATTTTGAACGACAACACTTGCTTAAGCATCTAGAGCCCCCTCCGCTCCCCCCCCCCCCCCCCCCACACACACACACACACTGGCGAGCGCCCAAATCATTAAACGTCTTCAAACAAATTTTATGCTTGTGTCCGCATTGTGAAGGTGGAACGACCAGGAAAAGGGAGCCAGTTTTTCTTCTTCAATACTTGTACAAATGTGAAATATAGGTTGGAAGTAGTTCATTGCTATGAGCGCTAAAGATGTGTCTTCACACAATAAAGTAATGGGAAAAGTAACGATTACTTCTTTAAATAATGTCCAATTACTTTTGCCGTCGAGTAATCAAGTAATCTATTCGAATACATTTAGCCAAGAGTAATAGTAATTGTAATCGATTACTTTTTTTAGTAACGTGTACAAGACTGCCTTCCGCACGGCAGCTGGAGATGGAAGGCACGGCGCTTTACATGATAACCTTGATCATGTTTACCAGCTTCCGTGCGTAAGCACACGCGTCAGTTGATTCTCCGGGGATTAAAATTTCTGTGGAATTTTAGTATTGTTTGGTTTGACGTCACTTGGGTGCAGCAGCGGAATGCGGACGATGGCGTCGTGAGACTGACGATTCAATAGGCACAACTCCCACTCACTCGATTGTTTGAGTCGTCACCCATCGCTGGACAATAAAGATATTGCAGTATCATTGTATAGCACGAAATGCTTTTTAACAAAAACCCGCATTCCCAATTTTTTTTTTTTTTTGCCGTCCTTCTGTTTTTTTAGGCATTTCGCTCTAAATTTAGCGGGGAAAGTTCAGTAACGTGGCCTAAACACTACTTCAGTTTCCCCGCCAGCTTTTCCGGGAAATGTAGTGTTTAAGTGACCTGACGTCAAGAGACCCACAGATCAATTCATTTTCCCCACTGAATTGAGCGGGAAAATTGACGTCACGTTACCTATGCACCAATTGACCTTTTTCAGAGTATGGCCACGATCGTGGCGCGCCCTCGCGGGAATCGCTCGAACCACTTTTGGTGGCTCCGGGACCGTCTCTCCGTCGTCCGCGCCAGGCCTGGCTTGTCTCCCGGTTCATGTGTTTATGTGTGTTCTCTGGTGGTGTTGTTCCGTCCTTCACCAATCCGAACGTGTCTTTCTGTCGTCGCTTCGCGTGCATATTTTCTTCGAAATGGCTGAGAACGACCTGTAGGATTAACAAAACTCAATGTCTAGGATACAGAGGACCTCGTTCGTTTTTATACCTTCAGGGATGGATAGACCACCGACGCCGCATCGGTTCTTACCACCGACTCGGAGTCATTTCATCGTCACTTCGGTGTCGCGTCTTGCAAGCAACTAAAAAAGGGGTCTGATTTCAAAGCAGAGTCGCAGAGTGTTATGTTAAGAAAGTAATGGTGGCAAGCTTGGATACCAACCCAACCATCCACCTTGTGCGGAGCTTGTGAGTTCCGTTTATAAGACCCGGCCACAACAAACACCTGATTTTACTCTCCTTGATCGCTTAATTTATTCAAGCTTATCCCGTCCGTCACTTCCCCGTCCTGTGCACCGCGTGAGGGCACGGGACATTGCCGTATTCGGGAATGTGTAAACAAACTCTGATGGTGCGAAATCCGGGCCGTCTTGATGTCGCGAAGGATTGCCTGCTCCGCCAAAAAGTAAGGAACGGTATGTTAGAAACAATCCATCTTTGAAGTTGGCACGTTTACGAACCTTTGACAAAGTGGGCCCAGCAAACAGGGGGGTTCACAGTTGGTTGCCAAGAAATTTCATCAAGGTTCTGTCTCGGTAAGGCTTAAATCAGTTTCGCTCGCTTTAAATGTTTTGTCGCTTTTTTAACGTGGCAAGACGCGAATGTGTATAGCGCACGCCTGAAGAACGGAAACCTTTATGTTGTTATTTTTTTATTTGAGCACCGGATACGGCATGATTACGTCACACAACCTCGTTTGCATGTTTATTATTAACAAAAAATGGTCAGAGTGCAGGCGAGCTGGCGTAAGGTTAACATGATGGAATACTTGATATATGAATACATGAAAGCTTGATGGAACATCGAGGACAGGGACGAAAAAAGTACTTCTTTCAAGAGGTCCTGTAGCCGTCCCCGTCCTTGATGTTTTATTCTTTCATGTATTCGTATCTATACACCAACACGCTCATTTTCAACTATTAAACCCGAGACTGAGATAGGAAAAGAAAAACGCAAAACAAAATGGGCAACGTCTCAAGAGACGTTGCCTGTTCTTTTCCTGTGTCCTTTTGCGTTTTCCTTTTCCTACCCCAATTTCAGCTATATCATCATGTTGACATTTACTGTATTTTCGTTAAAAGCAGAAAGTCCCGCCGTCACATTGATGATCCAGCCACCTGGCACGGGGGACTATCGTCAGGGGCTTTTGAAAGCAGGGCAAAAACGGCGGGGTGTTAGGCATCGGGTGCTTTTGTGCACCACCCGCCAAAGGCTACAATAACCTTATAAAATTTGGCATTTTAACAGCGTTTGCTTCTATTTGTGCAACCTTCTGCTGCGCGGTGGTGAGGCATGACGATCATGAAGCCAAGCCGCGAGAATACCGCAGGAGTCAAGCATAACCAGCACTGTCTGAGCGACCGAGCGGGCGAAAAAGCCACCAAAAATGGCGCCTTTCCCTTTCCTCTTCTCTCTCAGAGTCGGCGCATGCGCCCAGCGATCTCTGAAGAAGGTCAATTCTGTAGACCCGCTAAACTCGTCGAGGAAATTGAAAAAAAATATAGGTCCCCCTTCATTCCCCGAAATGACTGTTTAATGTGTTCTAAGGAAATTTAAATGATCGTCTTTCGAAAACCGCACTCCATGCATAATATGACTTTGCAGAAAGAGGCCACGTCAATTATCTTACTAGCAGAAAGGGAGGTATGACTTAAACTTTCACAAACATATTTGTTTAACGACCATACACCTTTGGTAAGACTTCAAGCAAATACCATGTGTTACAATTTGTCCACGGGAGCCCCCCCCCCCCCCCCCCCCCCCCCCCCCCCCCCCGGGCACACGCTTTTCTTTTATGAAGTGACAAAAATAAACTTTGCTTTCTTTTTCCAACGGAAAAAAGAAAGATTATTGCGGAGCTGTAGGAAACGAGGTCAATCTCTTTCTATGTACAGTTTCCGTGGAATGTCCGTTCTTTTTTTTTTTTTTTTCGAGCTAGGATTGGGAGTGAGAAGCGCCAGGGAAGACACAGTGTGTGACAAAGGCCATTCAGGGCGAAGGTTGAGGAAGCAGAATGTAGCTTTGTGAGTCCTTCGTTCAAACTGACCCCCTCACGCACATACACACAGAAATAAAAAAATAAAAAAAATCCTGCTTAGGGTACCTACTCGCAGCCCGTAGGAGAACCAGAACCGAAGAATGCCTAAAGCGGATGCAAAATATAACAATGGCAGTTGAAATATTTCCCCATTTCCCCTACGTGGTCTTTGTGACAAGCAATGTTTCGAGTTGAGAAGTGGTCGGGGCGATCTCTTCCGCTAATGGATACTACACATAATCCGTTTCAAATCCTGGAGCTGCTGCTCTTTTGTATAACATGCGAGCTCATCCACATGTGAATAATAAAATGAGCGACGCAAATTTTGAGCGACAACACTTGCTTAAGCATCTAGAACCCCCTCCGCTCCCCCCCCCCCTGCTCCCGCTCCCCCCCCCCCCCCCCCCCCCCACACACACACACACTGGCGAGCGCCCAAATCATTAAACGTCTTCAAACGAATTTTATGCTTGTGTCCGCATTGTGAAGGTGCAACGACCAGGAAAAGAGAGCCAGTTTTTCTTCTTCAATACTTGTGCAAATGTGAAATATAGGTTGGAAGTAGTTCATTGCTATGAGCGCTAAAGATGTGTCTTAACACGATAAAGTAATCGGAAAAGTAACGATTACTTCTTTAAGTAATGTCCAATTACTTTTGCCGTCGAGTAATCAAGTAATCTAATCGAATACTTTTCAGCCAAGAGTAATAGTAATTTTAATCGATTACTTTTTTTTAGTAACGTGTACAAGACTGGATGCGTCACAGTGCAGTTCCAGAGGAAGCGCAGGGTCATAGTGCACTAGCAGACTCTGCTTGGTGAGTTGCTTCTTCGCTTCGTTGAAGGCTCTCTGGCACGATCTCGACCACTCCCACCTTTTATCTGTTCGCAGCAGTTCATGTAGTGGATGTAGGATGTCGGCTGCGTTGCTGATGAACTTCCCGTAGTAATTCAGGAGTCCTAGAAATGCTCTAAGTTATTTTTGGTCTTTGAGCGTCTTCACTCTAAGAAAAAGTGAGCACCCCCCCTAGTCATCGTGCGTTTTGACGGCTGTAACTACCCCATAGGCTTACCTAACTACCCACTGGGCTCGAGTCATTGAGAGTTAGCACCCTGTTGGAAGGTGACAAGCATGGGGTAGTCACGTTTTATAAACTCTTGAATTGAACATTCAAGTGCATGCAGTCGTTTAATAGTAAAAGTCACTTCAAAAATCTCAAAAAGTACTTGAAACTTGTTTTCTTTGTGCGTTGGTTATTATTTATTCAAATTTAAACCGTTCGAAACAAGCGTGTGGCTCATTTCGCCTAAACTGGCAGAAAACAAACAAGTACAGGCAACATTGGTACGCACCTACTAAAACCCGAGGCAGATAAAAAGTATCGCGGTTGTCCTTTTTGGTTCCGTCGCGGGTTTTACGATGTACAACAGTAAACAACACCTGGCAGCTGGCGTCGTGCTCGAGGAATTTAACCAAATCTCTAGAAAAGCACAGAAAGCTACGCACAGGCGTGAGTTGACTTGAATGTTCGTCGGACGAGATACTCTTGTCGTCTTTTATTGTGCGGTTCAGTAAAGAGCGTGCTCTCAATAAAGGTGTGATCGGTCAGTTCTGCGTGCAGTTCAGTTGCAAGTGGCCTCCTCGGTTCCGCCCGTTCCGCCGAACTTGCGCTCCTGTCGTACCCAATTTTTTTGCTTGCAAGTGCAGTGAAGTATGAAGCATTGCACACCACGACTCAGGCCGGACGGGACGAACCTACACAGATATCTGCGATCATGTTCGTGTATTTCACTATTTCTCTGTCTCGGGATACATGATTCGCCTTCACTGGCTCATTTGGCACATTTCATCGAGCATACTCGATAAAAAAAAAAAAATGCTCAAACAAGTATGTGTCATCCAAGGCGGAGTACTTCGAAAGGGACTAGGATTTCAGGCCTTCCAGCACGCGTTCCTTTTATCTATATAAAAGATTCCAAGTAAATTTCCAAAAATAATGCATTGGCAAACATATACGTGCTATTTGTTTTAGATTTTTATTTTTTTATTTTTTTTTTAGAAAAAGTACTGGTGGAGACGACAGCAGGTGCAGCGCAGAGAACTATGTTCTCGGCGTTCTTTGATGCTCAACAGCTCATTCACACTGGAAGCGGATCCGCATTCGCAAAGCGGTTGTGAGCGTGGTTGTATAGACGCTTTGTAGCAGCTGTGCGTGGGCGCCGCCATAACTGACCTTCAGTTATTGTTTCCTCTTATTTCGTTTATTTCACTTCATCATTACCATAGCAGGCCAGGTGATTGCCACATTAGATTCAACTGTGTCCTTTTCTAAGGCATCGGCCTTTGTAGAGGATCGTCAACTACTGTTTCAGTTGCTCGGCATCTCGGTGAGACAAGAGAAGGTCAGCAATGGCGGCTGTAATTTGGCGCGTGTGTAAAGCGTGGATAAAGATCCAGTCCAATTGCACGCGCACTTGATGTCATAGAGTGCGCGTGCAATCGTGCTGGATATTTATACAACCGCGTTCGCAACCGCTTTGCAAACGCGGATCCGCTTCCAGTGTGAATGAGCGGTAAGGCCGGTTCAGACACTTGCGTTTGAATGAGTTTGACAGCTTTGCGTCGAGAACCGAAAGCGACTCACCGGCACGACTGTGCTTCGTATGAAGCGTGGAATCCAATTCAAGGAATCATCTTCGCACGCGATGTAAGCAGCAGGGATGCCCTGGTTTCTCGCTGCCGCAACGCAGTCAGACGCAGACAAACCCCACTGTCTGAACCAGGCTTTTCATAATTTAGCATACGTATTTCGCGTTCGTTGCAGGTGAAGGCACGGGCCCGAAAGCGGCAATTCTGCACTGTCCTCTTGGCGCGAGCGCGAGCGCATAGAACGCATATTTGAAAGACACACGCTTGAGCAGAAACAATTGTAGCGAAAAGAAGAAAACTGAAACAACGCTTCGGGGAGGACCGGCGGACGGGCTTCGCTAGAATCACCTGCGCGCGCTCAATGTACTCTACATCTACTCAACCGCCGCTGAAGTCATTCGGATATGTAAAAAGAGAAAAGAAAATGCATCAGCGTGTTCAGAAAGTTGTGATTGCAGAAATTGTTTTCGATAATTAATTCAATTAATTAAACAGGCTTCTGTATACTTAAAGTGTAGGCTAGCGAGAAAACGAAACTGATCAAAACGTGACGTGTAGCAACTATTCAAATTTATTCATAACCTGCAGTTCACTTTTGCAATGGATTACATTAGAGATACGGCGCTTTCCTAAGGGCAGTAGAGGAAAATAATATATACGCGTAAACCTTGCACAGTCTTTTCGTATTTATGCAAAATATGACAGTGGTCACTATCCTAATCGGTCACAGAAAATACAGCAGTATATAAGGTGGCGGTGTCGACTGAACGTGTGTATAGGAATGTAGAGTGTCAATATCTCATATAGTACCTTGTGCTGTGTCTCTACGCGTTCCTGTGTAGACTGCTATGGTGTATGTATGTGTGAAGTGTGTAGTAGAATATGTACATACGTGAATGTCTGGCGAAGCGCTGAACACAGAGACAGCTGGTTTCGTTTTTTTCTAGTTTGCGCCCTGTCCGTTAGATGGCGCGTGCCGCCGCCCAATTCAAGGAGTCGCGCGTTTATGTGTCTACTTATTTGAGTGAAAAACATGGAGGCGCTCCATGGCTCTACGGAGCTGACGGAGCAGCCCCGAAGGGTTCGGCTATCAGCCTCTCGTCCCAGTGGGATCAGTCTCATAGCCAGTTGAATGGGTGTTCCGTGCGGTGAATAGCGCGAAGTGCGTGCACAAACGCGGTGAGGATTACCAGGGACTTGGAAGTGGATAACGAATGCTAACAGGTGAGCAGGAGCATTGAACGATCGGAACCGACGCCGCTTAAATCGGTGATGCTTCGCATCGCCGCTGTCAACCGAAACCGCCGGATCACTTGCGGCAAGCACAGCAAGGAGACGCTCTGTTCAATAAAGACATCATTCCATTTGTCGCTATACGATTCCTTTCTTGATTTTTTTCTGGTCGCGAAGTAAATGCAGCCGGCCGCACGAAAGCAGTCGCGGACAACCCCCTCAAATGCCTCCCCCCCCCCCCTCCCTCCCCTTCCTTTCACATCGTCGCCTCTACTCGTAATACGTGCGGTGTCCGTGGTTCGAGGCGCGTTTTGGAGTGCTTCAGTGCGCACGGAAGGCCGCGAACGGGCGCACGCACTTGAGAATCGTATTTTAGCAAAAAGCAGTCCAGCTCGCTAGGCCTTACTCGTACTGCTCCACTGGCTTGCCAGCCGCCATGTTGCTTTTGGGGGTGCTCACTTTGGCAACCTGTTGATTGCGTGCCGTGTGATTACCCGTGGGGTTGTCAGTATAACGAAGGTGGGGTAGCGATATCTGTGACGGCTTCTGACTACCCCAAAGCTAGTACCCCACGACAACCCTTTTGTTGAGAGTGTTTGCTTGTAGGATCGCATCCACCTTCTTGGCATTTTGGTGGATTCCTTGTTTGTCTACAACATGTCTAGGTACTCGATGGAGTCCTGCATGAAGCAGCATTTTTCTTTTCCCAAGCGAAGGCCACTTTCCTTGAGTTTTCGTAGTACGATGTCCAGGTTCCGCAGGTGATGTTGATCGTTCTTGCCAGTAACCACGATGTCATCCTGAAATGCACCTGTGTACGGCAACTTTCCAACGAGTTCTTCTATGACGCGTTGGAAGACAGCTGATGCTGGAGTTATTCCAAATGGCACTCTGTTCACCTCATAGAGCCCTTTGTGTGTGTTGATCACAGTGAGGTCTCTGGATTCTTCCGCTAAGGGGATCTGGAAGTAGGCTTGTTTTCAATCCAGCCTGGTGAACTTCTCCCCATGAGCAGTCTTCACAGAGAGGTCTTCAGTCTTCGGTAATGGGTACCTATCTGGCTTCAAGGCTGGGTTGAGTGTAACCTTGTATTCCCCGCATATGCGCACTTGTCCGTTTGCCTTCATCATTGGAACGATTGCAGTCGCCCACTGACTCATCATCACAGAAGTGATTATGTGCTCTTTCTCAAGACGATCCAGCTCCTCTTCGATCTTTTGTCGGAGGGCGTATGGAACTGACCTTGGTCTGAGAAACTTTGGTTGAGCATAATCATTCACGCAGAGTTTCAGGGCATAGTCCTTCAGCTCTCCCGGACCTTCAAAGATGGAACTTTACCGTCTATTCTGAACGAATATTTTGTTAAAAACATAGATATTGTGCAATTGTCCAACAGCCAAATATTCAATTTGTTCATTTGATTTTTTCTTTTTTGACCAGTGTACTGTATGTACTCCGTCGTAGCTGCTGAATGGGGGGGCCCGGAGCCTCGTCAAGCTGCATTTATGCAGCTTTTTCTTCGGCCTCCCATTCACCACTTGTATTTGTGGTGAAAAATAAAGTTCGTATCGTATCGTCACTGTGTTTCTGTAGCACACCTGCGAGAGTTAAGGTTTCTGCACGCACGTTGCGCACTTCCTTCCAGTTCACATGAAAATCCTGCAGCCATGCTCTTCCCAGTATGGGAGGTCCCCCATTCTTCACCACTTGGATTTCATGACGCTTGACTTGCCCGTTGTACCGCATCTCCACTTAAACCGTTCCCTCTGGAACGATGGGCTTGCCGGTGTGCGGCTTCAGCGTTATTCCCGAAGGTTTCAACTGGATGTTTGGAAGGATTTCTTGAAACGTCTCCAGATTGATCACAGTCACGGGTGAGCCTCTGTCAATCTCCATCTGAAGAGGTTTGTTGCAAATCTCCACAGTTAATGTGATGGGTTTCGGGTAGCTTGAGTCGATGAAATAAAACGGAGTTTCGTCTCCCGAGTTCTGTGTAGTGACATGGTTGGTGAAGTTTGGCTTGTCCTTTTTTCTTGAGTCTTGTGGATCTCGTTTCCAGTCGCGGCAGACCAATTGGAAGTGTCCTGTTCTTCCGCATTTTTTACAAGTCTTGTTCCTTGCAAAGCAGTTTTCAGGGTCGTGATTGGTTTTGCCGCAGCGATGATATGGGGTCCTGCTTGTGCGAGATTTTCCTTTTTCTTGGCTGACCTTTTTCGGAAGTGTCGTCTTGTGTTTCCGCCCTTGCACCAAGCGATTGAGATCTTGTTGGATTTCGGTCTCGCTCCTTATTTCCTTCGCATCCTTCATGGCTACCTCCATCGAGGTGGCAAGATCCACCACTGCCTTGAATGTCAGCGTCGGTTCAGCCAGCAGCTTTTCGAGAATGTTAACGTCCTTGATGCCGTCAATGAGCGTGTCTCGAAGGCGGTCGTTGAGGGAAACACCGAAGTTTCATCGCAGTGAAAGCCGTTTGAGCGCAGCTACGTAGTCTGCGATGGTTTCGGATTCCAGCTTCTTCCGATGATGAAATTCGTAGCGTTCGACAGTTTTATAGGGCGTCGGGTCGATGTGGTTCTGCACTAGTTGAACGATCTGTACTTACGTCTTGGTGCTTAGTTTAGCAGGTGCTGCCAAGTTCCGTATCAGTCCGTATATTTCTCGTCCGACAATAGAGAGAAGAACATCGGCTCGCTTTGATTCCGGAATGTCGTTCGCAGAGAAGAACACTTCGATCCTTTCGATGTACGAATACCATGATTCCGATTTCTGATCGAATCCTTCAATTTTCCCGATGCGAGGCATTCTTTAGGTTTGAGATGGGGCGTCACTCACGTTACCGCTGTCTCCTTTGTTCCGATGACGCTCAGTTGTTTATATCCGTCTTTCTTGCATAGATCCCATCCTCGTCGCCATTGTGTTATACCGGTAATTTTAGGGTAATGCAGCATATATATTTATTTAACTGATAGATTACATTCGGTTGATAACGTCTTCTTCGGTCCGCGACCGCGCCCAGTCTGTTCTTTCGCGTAGGCGTCACGTCCTTCACCGGGGCTCGCTCTCCCTCGCCGGCGTCTCCGGTTGCATCAGCCCGCGCGCCGTCGCCTGGACCAAAGGTCGTGTTCGGTGTGCGTGGCGAACACGCACACAATACACGGCATGCACACAATACACGGCACTAACCATGCCGTGTTCTGATGCGCGTCACATCGGAACGAAGTGGTGGTCTCATTGATAGCTGCTGTAGACATGGCGTTCTAAAAACAGACCGCCAGAAGTGCCGTAGGACGACTGTTCCTTCATAAAGTCCCTCGAAAGACGGGAGTTGAAGTTCGACAAATATACATGCATATAATAAAAACATCCAGCTTACCAAACGCAAGACCTTTCAAAATACCTTCTAATAAAGAATTTGCTCTGGCGCGCCAATGAGGGAAGCAGGCTGAAAATTTTTTTATAGTATACCGTAAGTAACTATACGTAACTACATTCCAAGGCTCGTGTTATAATTTTTCTAACAAAAAGGGGAAGACCATTTTGACATTGTTACGACAACATGACAGGCTTCTTAGTATTTTTAATAAGTACGTCAAAGAAGTTCATTATGACAAGTCACCGTCGGAGGAAATTCCCAGGTATTTTACCGATTTCACGTACTGAAGAAGTTCGCAACCACAAGAGCTACAGGTGGAAGTATACAGCGCTACGGTGTCTGACAGATCCTCCTGCTTGAGCGGGTGCCTAATACAAAAAAAGATTTGTCTTCGAAGCATTCACTTTAAATAAGTTAGCATAAAACCATTCTTTTGTGAAAATAAGATATTTTTGAAGTTTCCGAACGGTAACGTGATAATCCGCGTTACAAGACATGAAAACCGTTTTGTCTGCGTATTAGTATATTTTACATTCGGAGATATCATTAGGAAGATCGTTCAAATAAAGGTTAAACAACAGAGACAACAGAACTCAGCTTTGCGGCACCCTTGCAGTCAGACAAGTTCCAATAGTTTCGCGATTTTTAAAAGCCCCGACTTGGGATCGTTCTTAAAGGTATCCTTTTAAAAGCGAAAAGAACGGGCCCCTAAAACAGTGTTGGTATACATTTGAACACAGTATTTCGTCATTTATGCTATCCAAAGCTTTCGACGCATCCAGGAAACGCTGCACATGTGTCCAAATGTTTATCAATATTTGCGTGTAGGCAAATGGTAAAAGTTTTTAATAAAGCTTGAGTTCCCCGTTCAGAGACAAAAACGTACGGGTGATCGGAGAATAAATCGAACCGTTCTGAAAAACTGCTCATTACCTTTAACAATTGTTTTCCTTGTAATTGTGCAATGCACGACAGTATAGATAATGGGCGATAGTTTTTAAAGTCTCGCTGAGCAATACCCTATTTACTCCAGTAATAGCCGCACTGTTTATGAAGAAAACCTGAGTGTTCGCTTTTCCGCGAAGCACCAATCACCGCGATCTACATTATGAGTTCAGCTGTTTACAGGACAGAGATGACGTTTTCGTGCGAAGATACCATCTGTACTGAGATTGCATTTGTATGGAGAATCGTGTTCTCGATCTGGTAATTCGCTATGTTATTTATGCGCGGCGCAATGATTCGCTGTATTTGTGTTCTGTGGGAAAGCAGACGCAAACGCCTTGTTCATAAATAGTGCGCCTATTAGTTGAGTAAATACGGTAGCTTTTTTCATTCCTGCTGGCTCATTTCCTGTCTCAATTACACCATTCAGCACTCCTTAAAGTGCATGTTTCAGTCACTAAAAGTTTCTTTGGAGATCCCGCTTGCGTATTTCGTCGAAGCCCGGTGATATTATTTCTTCCAATTAAAATAAATAATCACGTAGCTCACCTTCCGATAGCGAGGCAATAAAAACTGAAGTCTCCTTTATGCACACTCAGTGTAACATTAATTGCGTCGTGACTATGGCAGTCTGCCCAGGAGATACGAGCAAAAAGGTGTTGAAGTCATCAACCGTGTTTTGCGTAACAGGCGCAAATGACTTATGTTTCATGTCATCAATCGAAAGCTGTTTTCTTCCCCTCGAACCCAATTGACTAACTCCCAAGCTTTTGCGCCATAAAAACGTCTTCTTTCAAATTTATTTGTGAAATATCTACGCATAGAGGAACGAATTAAGGCGCACGCTTTATTTCTTGCTATCTTGAAGTCGCGTTTTAGTGATATATTTCTTGGCGAATGTTTGCAACTTTCCAGAGAAAGTCTTTATAATTGATTGCAAATAAAACTTCTGGCGTAAGCCATTCATGGCCAGGTTGACGATTTTTTATTATCACTCTTTTTTTACACAGGGATGCAAATTGCGAGAATAAGTCGACTAACGTATCGTACCGCTTTGGTGCTTCTACCGAATTGAAAATCGTTCAGCCTTTCCACTCTCGTGAAGAAGGAAGACCACCGAAGCTGTACTTGATACATTGTGTGCTTCTCCTTCGTCATCGTCTGTTTTTCGCGCTGCTTCCTACGATGAATTCCCACCAACGCGCCCAACTATCCATTCTTCTGTTATAGCTGGAAAGCTGCTGTCATCTATAAGCGACGGCGGAAACCATATTGGTTGTGTGCTTGCTGCCGCAGCTTATAGATGGCGGTAGCTGTCCAGGTAGGTTTCTGTCGACATACACGGACACGATCCTGAGGAACCTAGCCCTTAACAGCTATGCTGTAAAAAAAAAAAAAAACATTCCTGTCGTTGTGGTTTATTATTTTATCGAACTGGCAGTTGATCAGTTATTCATATCTTTTCATTGATTTATTGGAGGCCTTGACTTTGTTTTATGAGCTTATCTAACAAGCCATAAAGTAACGATCCGCTAATTTTTCGATTATCGCTGCGGCTTTTACGGTACTGTCAAAAATTCTTAGATTAATATGGTTAAAACACGACGAAACCAATTTGTCGTCCAACAATTCTTCCCGAGTTGGTACCTGTATTACGCTTTCGATACCGTAGGTTGCCATTAAATTAAGATCGTCGTATACAATATGGCGTCAGGAATGCATGGTATTTATATCAAAGTCGCCTACCAAGCGTAACTGACTTATCGGGCTAAGTTCCGGTAGCGCTTTATCAAGTTCTTCAATAATAAAGTTCGCGTTACTTGATGGCGGTCAATAGACTGGAATGAGGACGACAGAAAATTATTGGCAGCTTATCTCAAGACCTATGAACTCAGCATGTTTCGTTGTTATTGGAAGTTGACTTGCGTACCACATGTTTTTACATAAACACATATGTGTCCCGTCTCCTACCAGACGGTCTCAGAAATGCATAACCACCATACCCAGGAATAGAAAAATGAGTTGCCACTTCTCATTAATATTAATCTCAGTTGGAATAAAGGTATCCATGATCGTGCCTAAGTCACTAACTACCTCCATAAACTTATTTCAATATTTTCTGATACATCTTCTATTGACGTGAAACACAGTAAACGAAATATTCGAAGGTTTTTCAAAATCATTTTGAAGTAACGAACAGTTTAAGAAATGAAAACAATCCATGGAAGCACCTACACAATTGTGTAGATGCTTCCATGTATGTCACAACCTACAACTCGGTTAATCCGCCACAGCGATGATCCCACGCTCTTCCTTGCAAAGATCTTTCCGTTTTTCACCCACGTGAATGTGTATTGTTTTTACTTTGCCCTCGTCTTGACCAACCAGAACAATCTACAGTTTCGCTTTGTAAGGTTGCCGTTAAAAAAGTTTTGGGAGAGTAGCAGCCTGAGAAAACTCACACAACTTGCCACGCGCGCCTAGCCAGGAATCTGTTACTTCCTTCGTGCTGAATTTAATCAATGCTATTGGAATCAACCCTGGTTTAGCTGGAAGCCGATGCACTGCTGGAATATTTTTAACATCGAAGTCTGGCAGCCCTAGTTTAGTTCCTAAATCACTTATTCGTTGCCTGGGATTTTCGTCTGGTAGCATGCAGCCTGTGAATTTCCAAGTTTGGGAGACGAGTCTACTGTACTCTGTTATGGGTTTCATCTCGCATACGCTGAATTGTCTCGACTTGGTGATTCACGGTTTCCCTCAGTTCATCGTGTTCGCCTTCCAGCACGCTTACCTTGTTTTCATATTTCGTCGTGCCCTCTAGCACAGAGTAGTGTTTGACTGACAACGAATCTACTTTGCTTTACATTTTCTGCATGTGAGCTTCTAGTCTCTCTACTGTAGGTTTGAATGTTAATAGTTCGACGACCTTAGCGGGCAATGACAGGAGAGTGTCTACGCTTGACTTCATGGCCAACAGAGAATCAAGTTTTTCGATAAAAGACTGTAGCTGAGCTGAGACCACAGTTTGACCATTCGACGGCGTGTTCTGCGGAGAACTCGCTCCAATTTGCGATCTGCCTCTGTTATTTCTCGTACGACAGGTTTTACAACGCCATTTTTCTCGCTTTGCTTGTCCCATGCTTGCAAAGGAGGTTTCCATGACTGCCGCACAAGACTGACCCAGGTGATACCCATTCAGGCATACTGAGCAGGTCAAACATTTCTCGTCACAAGGAATTTCTCTGAGGCATGCCACACAGTCAACAAACAACAAAGAAAAAAAAGTTCAAAGCTTTGCGGTAAGGCGCCCGCTTCACACGCAGAGGACCCAGGATCGAATCCCAAAAACCTTATGGCGGCGTCCGATTTTCTTTTTCTCGATCATTTGCCTAGGTTGACGACGCACGTCCCACGTGCTACGGCAACGGACGTCATTTCCAGTGGTGGGAAGGGACACGAACAGATATTGCTGTAAGAAAGGATTCTTAATTACACTCACACAATATTTCCGACATTCATTCAATCATGCATTCATTTATTAGTACTGTGAACCCCTACCGGGTTCTTGGAGTGTGAAACAAAAATACATAAAGAACACATGCAGGTCGCTGGTACAAGATTAAGAATTTTCCCGTAACAACAACTACAATATAATATAATATTGAACATCGCTCGATCTGGCATTTTTGCTGCGATTTCGGTTTTCAAAATTCGAATTGACTTTCAACTTGTCAAGTGGGCACTACGAGCGTGGAACCTAAACGTCAAGTTCTGGCGGTAGTTTGAATTAGGGCGTGTTATAAAGATCGGCTGATCATTTTCCTATTGTTCGTGAGAAGAACTGGGCTATCTCTGTTGGATTAAGTGAATGTTCGCTCTATGAAGACGAGTTTAGTGGATAGTTCACTCTATGAAGGCTAGCTATTTTATAGAAATTAGATTACTTTTGCTTTCAGAATATTAATATAAGTTGCCCTGTTTTGCACAGGGAAGAAATGTTATCATGTTCGGACCGCGAGAGTTATAGTTTCCAGATACTTCAGGAGAGAAGAGTTGTCAAGATGCCCAAGTTCTCGTGGTATAAGCTGCAAAGCGGTCTGTTGGAAAAGAAACCGTCGCTATCATCTATATACGAGTGGAATCTGTTTTATTATATAGTTGTGACGGCCCGTTTCCGTGTGTCGAGATTCCCGATAAGCCGATATAATAACTCGGCCCGGTACGGCGATAATATGGTGCATTCCCCTTCCGTGCATAAAAAAAGCTGACGATGTGGCCGTAACGATTCCCCTGTGAGCCGCCGTGCGTCTTTGTGCGAGATGATGAGCGACTGTCAGTTTGTAAGCAAACGAGGAAGCTGTCACAAATGTCGTTTTCGCACGCAACTGATATTATGGTGCAATGTCACGCGCCGCTTTGCAGGGGCTGACAGCTTTCGGCATCGTGCATTGAGCCGCCATTTTTTCTTCTTTATCCTAATACAAAGGTGTGCGAGAATCCAACACGTTGCGAAACTACGACTACCTAAGGACATCGTCTCCAGCCTGTTTGGAGAGGCACAAAGACAGGGAACACATGCGCGTTGAAACCGAGCGCCGTGAGGCAGTTTTTATGGCAACTGCCTCGGACGCTATGGCGTTGCGGCACGGCATAGGTCCACGTCACAGCGTCTACGGCAGTTGCTATGGAAACTGCCGCACGGCGTCCGTTTTTGTCGCTCATGTGTCTCCTGCCTAATATGACCACACCGAGCGCCGTACCAAATAACAGATATGAAAGTGCCACTTGCATCAAATCCGCTCATTTCACCACGCTCTAAAGCTGCAGCCACGCTAATCATACGAGGGTGTCAGAAATTATCCGGAATTATTTTTTGCAGGGCGGGCTCCGTATTGTGCAAGTGGTTTTTTTCCGCTAGGGTCCCGTTTACATCAATGTGGCAGTCGGCGTTCTTTTTGAGACACGGCGTTCGGTTTCAGTGGATTGTGTTTGGAGACTTTCAACCCGTCTGCCGTGATGGATGTTTTGGAGACTTTTAACTCGTGATCGATGGTTAAATTATACGAACTACGTGCAACAAATAAACTTTGCATCCTGTTTTAAAAAAAATGCGGTGGAGGCTGTTTTTATATAGCAGACGGCTTGCAAGACAGCTGCCCTGAGTAAAACTAAAGTTTACGAATGGTTTTGTACTTGAATGGAGAGTGTATACAGAAAAGGACGGTCATAGTGGTGTCACGCCTATTTTTTGTTTTCCATAACACTTTTCGTGAGGTAGAAAATGTGTCCACACAACGTAAAAATTTTATTTTGCAAGAAACGTTTTTGTACTCATCATACAAATTCTCACCTAAGGTGAGGCTGAAAACAAGACCCCGATTTCGCGCTGTCGCAACTTTGAAGGCACCTGGAATAAAAAATACAATTGTCTACGTTATCAAACTTATATGCCGAACGCGCACAAACTTTTATTTATTTTATTTATTTATTGCACATACCCTCAAGCGCCGAAGCATTGCAGAGAGGAGGGGCAAAGCAAAAAAAAAAAAAAAAGCCAAAAAGAAAAACATACGGCAAGAAATTCAAATATCAAAAATACGCTGCGATTGGCAAAAGCGCTAAGCAACATCTGTTACGAACAAAATAAACCAAATAAAATGACTCCTGTCAGCTCATCAAACAGAAATGTAAACAAAGGTTGGCGAAAAAGAAAATAATAGGGTATTGTTGCGATATCTGCTGGAAGGTGGTTCAAGTCGTTCGAAGGATCCGGGATAAATGAATAAAAAACGTGTTTGTCTGGCAACGTGTTCATCCAACTTTATTCTGATGGTCCAGACGGGAAGAGTAATAGTTAGGCAATGTAAAGAAATGTTCTCGCACCGACTGATGATGACTCACTTTATGAAACAGGCAAAGTCGAAAAAACTTCCTACGCAATGACAAAGAGAATAACAACATACTGGACTTCATATACGATATGCTGGATGTTCGCTTATAATTAGACAGAATGAAACGAATGGCGTTACTGTGAACTAGTTCGAGAGCTTTATGTAGAAAGGCGTAGTTAGGATCCCAAATAGTGGCTGCGTATTCTATCTTTGACCGTACAAGCAAAGAAGTTTTAAGTTAACTGGGGCCGTTCTGAAGTTTTGTCGTAGGTATCCTAACTTGCGGTTATCATTGGCGATTATTATATCGATATGAGGTTTCCAGGTTCAAGTCGATGATATAGTAACACCCAGATAACGGTCCGAGTTAACAGATTCAAGTTGAAGGTGGATTAGTGTATACTCTGAAGGGCGCGCGCCTTGCCGGGAAACCCACATTAGTTTGCATTTGTTAGGGTTTAGTCCCATACGCCATTTTTTGCACCAAAGAGTAATATTATTTAAATCAGATTGCAAAAGGCGTTCATCATCGTCATCATGAACTTAGCGATAAATGTTTTGCTACAAGAATTATTTAATTTTATTTTATTTGATGTTATGCTTAACAATAAAAACGCAAACTTCGCTTTTTGAAGAACTCTTTCGTAATAAGGGACTTTCGGCGAATTTTAGAACACTCTAATATTAAGCCAAAAAAATATTTTTTTTTATGTTTTGTTTTGAGTATTCCCTTCCTAGTACTTTTTTTTAAATATAGCATCCTACTACTGTAAATATGTTTTTCATTTCGCCCGAAACTTTCGAAAAAATTGAAAAAGTAAAGAAAGCATCAATTTTGTGCTTCAATTAAAACAAAAAAAATAATCCTTGAATTTTTTTACTTGATGCGGTGGATCCGCATCAAGTAAATCCGCATTACTTGATGCGGTCGATCCTTCAAAACCGGTAATTTCATATCTGCAAAATATGCTGCAATATCTTATATCGTTTAAAATTTAAAAAAAGAATGTAACCAGGTCAATGTTGCAGCCAATTACCGTTGGGGGGGGGGGGGGAGGGGGAGGGGTTCTTTTATACCTGCGCATATCGACGCCAAAGCAGCGTGACGCACTATAAACATAGAAATGTGTTACGCAGACACCTGCCGTCTGTTATGCATATTCCACGTATTGAAAGTAGACATCCGAAGGAGCCGGCGGATGACATTCGACGCCAGTGTTGGGAAGCCGTCACACGAGACCGGAGCTACCGCAAGTCAGGAAGTCTTGGCCGCGTTCGCCAACGAGCCAAGAGGCCCAAAATGCTTAGAGTTTACCTCACTCAGTCACTCACTGATCTCAAAATCAACACTTGAGCTCTTTTACCAGTGGTGTGGCTGATAGTGCCTACGAAAATATAGCTTTGCGGCGCATTCGGTTATTCAGGTGTTGTATTTGGTTGATTATATAGTCCGTGTGGCTACCTTTCCATTGTAGTACTTCAAAGTTAGTAGTTTACTGACAAAATAGTTTGATTTTTGTTCTTTCGGCATCGCTAGGAACGTGCTACGTTACGGATGCACTGACCGATGCCAGACGTTGCGAGGGTGAAACAATAACAAACTGTGCTTAAAGAAATACCAAAATAAAATTGCGGTGGCTTAGCTTGGCTATGCCAGGATATACGTAGCGTGAGCTTATGCGCGCAAAATGAGAGGCGCTATCAAGCGGCTCCGGTGCAACGTCAGACTTGGCTACTGCTCAACGGAGGCGCACAGCTGGGCACGCGGCGGCGCCAGTGCGTCTGCCGCGGCTATGACATCAGTCCTCTGGAATGCACAGACCGGCGAGGCGGCGGCGGAGCGCGCGGCGGCGGCGGCTCCGGCGCGCTAGCAGTGCACTGTGTGACGTAACTGCTCCTCGCGCATGCGCAGCACGGCTCTTTTGGAGCCACGCGAAACTGCTCAAGCTCGGCCGGTGTAGCTCACGCAACAAAAAGGGGTGAAGGGAAGCCGCTCCAGAAGCGCACGTCACGGCGCCCTCCATCTTTCTGTTTGTACTCATCCGTCGGCTGATCCGGTCAAGCGCAAAGGGCGTGACTCGGCCCTCTAAAGCGGCAGTCCGACTGCTCATATACACGCTGTTGGCTGCGGACATTATGTGAGGCCTTAAGCATGCTCCATGCGTTTTCGTGAATATATATGTGTGATCAGCGTAATAGAAGCGTGAGCCTCAGTTAGTGTCAGCAGACTATTAGCAGGCGGTGTGCATCACAGTGCATGATCTTGTTTGACTTCCACCGCGCTCAGGAGGAAAATAAACGGACTGCCTTTCCCCAAGAGAATCATTATGGTCAGATTAACGACTGCTTTATTGGGATCGTCCTCTGACTGCGGGCCTTTGGAGAGGCTTCTGTTCTTCGTGTTCTTATTCTGACACCACGCAAGCCGCCTGGCAGGCAGCCAGGCTGGCGAACTTCTGGCAGTCGTGTGGCCCGGTCACCGACGGGATGGTCACGCACTCGCCCGTGGTCGGGTCGTAGCGGGCGGTCGCGGTCACGGTATGGTGCGGGTCAGGGGCGCCAGGGCTGGTACAAGCTGGACGACGAGGAATTGAAAAAAAAAAAAAAAAAAAAAAAAACACAATCTTAGCCCTTTTTTTTGGTTTACTGAAGAAAAATTGACGGTTATCTAAAAAAAAAAAATAGATACGCTGCTTCAATTTGAGAGAAGCTTGCATATTTGAGTCAATAAAATCAACGAGACTCCGAAGCAATAAAAGAAGCGACGAGTATTACTTTTAGCGTTAATTTTGCTCGGTCGCTCGATTGCCCTAGAGTTTCTTTAACCCGATTCCATAAAGCGACGAGGGCGAAAGTTTAAAATAAATGAAGAAGAATGCAGATGCTTGCAGCACGAAAAAATTGCGACGACTTCTACTGCCAAATGAAAAAAGCCTTCGTTTCTGAAGATGGACCACTCGTGGTATAAAGTGAACCGAGCACAGCCTGTTTTGTCGAAGCACTCATATATCAAAGGCGATGGTGAACGTTAGCAATCAAACGCGTTGCGATAAAAATGAAGAGAGAGAGAGAGGGATCAACACGAAATTACCGTTATTCAGATGATATAATAGGAAGCTAATGCAGTTCTAACTGCATTTAGAAATATAATTAGTGAGTAAGTCAAATCTAGAACATTTAGAGTACGAATGTAGTTGCCGTCGTGACACTGACATTGGTTAAATAGATTTAAACAATTGCTTAAAACGTTTACTTTTTTTTTTACAGGAGCTTTGGAAAAGTTCTAGCAAGCAACGCTGCAGCAAGTAAAAAAAAAAAGATTGTTTTTTTAAAGAAAGACGAAGAACACACATACCTTGAGGATATGGGCAAACATGCTGTGCACCCGCATTCACAGTATCTGTAAACAAGGATAAAAGGGAAGCGTCAATATCACACGACAGCTCCGGCTTCTGGGCCACGCGAACGCTCCATCGCCCTACGAGAAATTTACGTGTCTGCTATATACGGTTTCTGCCTTTCGTCACTCGTGACTGATTGGTGTAACCTGGCGTATGTGGCGTCATCCATCCGCTCATGCTAGCGGTTCCCATCAGTGAAAATAAAAGCCGGAAATCTTGGGGTGTTTTACGCGCCATGACAACAAAGTACGGCTTCTGGCACGCCCCAGCAAAGGACTGAAGACAATTTTTAATGGTATGGATTCTTTCTTGTTTTGGTTTTTACGTCTGCTTAACTCTGAGTTACACGACGACTTCTCTATCATGAGCCGTCCAAGTGCGGGCATCTTGGCAGGGACTGGTGATCTAGATCGGCACATTGCCTCGAAGACGCCGAGGCGGCTCTGGTAACTTAAGTTTGAATTACTCTGCTGTACGCGCAAAGGGAGCCAGTAGACGCTGCTGTCAGTCGGGACAAAAAGAAAATCAAGGTGACGCCGTTTACGCTGCTTAGGCACCGCACAATGAAGAAAACATTTTTTTCTTATATTTGATATACGACAACTTCTGAATAAATTCTACAACAGTCACGCACAAAACTCGCTATATTTACGCAATATGAAACAAATTACGGTGTGAAAGGGTAAGTATATTCACTTATAGTTGGCGTGCCTAGCTTTAATCAAAAGAATTTCCGAGCTTTATCACACCTAAATTGGGTCGGAACGTAGCAACTGCGGGAGTGACTCTACTTTCGGGTACCTATAGAGATGAACGTCTTAACTACTCCACTCACTGCAAACAGGCCATTTTGCTGACATCAAGCAACAAAATCTACATCCGTCAGCGCTTTTTCTTCTTTTTTTTTTCAAATTTAGCGTTCACAAGGAGGAAGTTTAAACCCTCATTCAGAAAAATTGAATGGTGCGAACGTATCTCCAACCCACAAGTGTCCGCAGTACAGGCGAAGGCATCGGTGCGTGAGCCTTTGTCAGCAGCATGCATGCTTTTGTAATTGTACGAGGACTCGATCGTGCATCAGAGCCACCTTCTAGAGCCACTCGTTCGTGCCCATGCCTTCGTCTTTAGTGCAGATGTTTTTGAGACGGCTGAACACGCGCAACCTAAAGGTTTTCTTTTTTTTTTTTTTTTTTTTTTTTAGTTGGGAGGGTTGGCTGCGGCCATCTATAGTCGGTTACAAGTCAAGAAGGTAGGAGAGGCTCCTCCCACAAGTGTGATGCGCCCGTTTCAAATCTCTCCGCCGTCGAAAGAAGAGTTCACTGGAAACGTTCCTTGTTCCGCTTCAATGGATTCCCTCTTGTCTCCGATCCCACTTTTTAAGAAAGCGACCTTTGTTTTCATCGGAGAGGGAACCGAGCCCCTAAAAGCAGCCTTTGTATCCATCGGGGGGGAAGCTAATCCCCGAAAGTCGTATTTGTTTCCGTCGGTGGGGGAGAACTCTAATCTCCCTCTCGTGGCTTCCACAATGCTAAGTCAAAGTCGAAAGATAAAGCAAATATGTACAGAAAGGCAAGCCCTTCCTCGCGCGTTGGCCGCGACGTCACGGAAACGGTGGGACGCTATTGGATGCGGAGGTGGCGGAGGGATATCTGATTCCCTTTGAGGGGCATTTGCCGCTACCTTCTTAACCTGTAACTGACTATAGACTCTAGAGTCGTAGACACCCTGTTGCGCTTTGAGGCGCTCTTTCGCTAGGTACCCGTTGAGGACATTGAGGTCGAGAAAGAATAACCGCATAACCGGCTTGTGTTAAACGGTTTATCCGACTGCTCGTTCGCTCGCGCTCGCGATTCCCCATCCCCCTCGTCTTATTTTAGCTCCAGGCTAAACGTCTCATGCCAGTGGTGTTCGCTGTTAGTTTTCAACACACCCTTGGGGACGGTGGATACAGCCTGCCGTCTTGGCAAATCAGGCATCTCGGTGCGCGGGCCTTCTCCCTCGGCACAAACGCGACAGCCTGGAAAGCGCGATGCGCATGCGTGGGAGTGCCCACACTGCTACAGTGGAATTTCGTGCTTTAAGCGCGCTGTCCAATGCTAATGTATTCTCTGAAGTATTTGATTCGCCTAACGATTAATGTGCCTCGGCGCATCAAATGCTGAGCGGAAAAAGTTTTGTTTCTATTCTTAAAGGATGGAGTTTTTAATGCAGTTCTTATGTTGCCCAATACTCTGTCTCGGAAGTTGTGCGCAGCAAAGGTAAGGTCACAGGCGCGGGCACATTGCTTTCAGATTTGCTTTCCTTTCGCGAGTTACGCGCTCGCGCCTGTGCTTTTGCCTCTGCTGTACGCACCTTATGAGATGGAGCATAGATTATGGCATTGCTGCATTGCAATTTAGGAAATAATACTAAATGACGCGACCTACACCGGGGGAATTGTCTCTCGGTCAAGGGGGCTCTGTAGGTATCTATTTGAACAACCTGGGATAATCTAGGGTATCCTATATTTCGTAGAGGACACGGCGGGATCACCCAGGCAAAACAGCTCCCAGACTCTGCTGCGAACATTTTTAAACCACACGAATTGTGCACTTGCCGTTTCAATTGCCGTTTTAACTTTATTCGAGGCTCTCGAATAAATTTGAAACGCCAATTTACGGAACATTCCTTGAAAATGTAGCCCCCTTCTCCTGAAAAAAACAACACAAAAAACTGCACCCCATCCCCCCCCCTCCCCCCCTAAAAAAAAGAAAAAGAAAAAAAAGGAAACAAAAAAAGAAAAAGAAACTCTTATCTAACAGTTTTTTTTTCGAGTGATTTACATTCCCGGAGGCTGTTGGAGGAAATGTAAACAATACTCACGGCACACGACGGCGAAGCAGAGTACCAGCAAAAGCATCGCCTTGGACGAGCCCGAGAAGTTAGCTGCCATCTTTTGGAAGTTGTCGTTGAGCCGCTGATCAACAGGAAACACACTAAGCGCAACGCCAAGCTGGCCTTTTAAGCAGTCGAGATTGCCGGCCCAGATCGCAACATCGGCGGAAAACGAGAGCCAAGAACCTCCTTCACGTGTCTGGCGCGCGCTATCTCCAGCCGCGGCATAGGCATTTCTTTTGATTCGCCGAAATGACCGGAAGGCTGAAGAACAGACGTCAGGCTCTCGAGTCCGGGTCAATCGTCAATACGCACTTACGATCTGCCGAGCATGGCAATTATCGGAACAAGACAACCAACTATCGCTACTCCTCCTTTTCTTTTAAATTTTTTTGTTACGCCCAAGAAAAACGGCGTTTGCCCTTAAAAAAGACACGGCGTTCAAGCTCCAGAAACGACGACAAAGTGATCTGCGCCTCAAGTATCTTAGAAGCATTCTGGCTTCGTTCGTGCTTCCAACATGTCTGCGGCGAATATTTGTACACTCTCAGAAAAAGGGCTGTATTCTTACACCCTTTGTCCCATATAAGACAGCCCAAAACCTCAGTTCGACGTGCAGAGCACTGACATCGATCTGACGGTACTAACTTTCATGAGGGGCTTGATAGCCGTGTGGTACAACATATTAAAATAGTTATTGAACGTGTTACTGACTACAAAAAAATAATCGGGGTTTTCTTGGCCCTTCTGCAAAATCTCAGTGTTTTCGTTCTGTGGTTTTTGATATGTACTTTAGCGATTTAATAAATTCTATCGGACCGTTATCATTCCCCTCGTATAATATGGGCTATAATATGGTCTGTTCGACTATAGGGCGCCGTACGTCGATATGAAGTTTTGGGGTGTATTATATGGGGACAAAAGGGTGTGAGGGGACACTCTTTTTTCCTGTTTTTGAGTGTATGATCAAATTTATCATCCCAAGTAGCACAATACCCTGGCTCTAGCTCGCGCCAGGTTGGGCAGCCAAGGAAACTTTCCTTGGGCCATGCTTGTTTTGCACCAAGGCTTCAGCTTGAGCCAACCTGGCACGCCAAGATTGGCAGTAAGCTGCAATTCCCCGTCTAGCCAATCTGGGCTCCATCCTGAAAATACAGCCTGGGCCAGGGTGGCTGTTTCCGGGTCAGCCAATCCTGGCTATACGGGGTAAATACAGCCCAGGCCAGGGTGGCTGCTTCCGAGTCAGCCAATCCTGGCTATATGGGTAAAAAGAACTCGGACCAGGGTGGCTCTTTACGGGCGAGCCAGTCTTGGGGATGATAATGTTGCAGTATGTGTTTTTCTACTTTTCTTTAGCTTTGTCTATGACCCTATCGCTGTCCAGCCATAACGCTCTTTAGCTTATCTAATGGTTGAATAAAGAATTCTCTATGCTTTCCCTATGGCTTTCTTTAGCCAGCAAACACACAAAAAAAAAGTTTACTTAAGGTTACCCCGACTTGTGAACGCTACATGGTGTACGCGTATCAATGTATACATATAAGTGTAAATCTATGTATTCTATGCGCACATCTCGGAACACACACAACACAAGCAGAACACTTCCCCACATAGCCGCCACAATGCAGGTCTACAAACGCTACGCTCGCACTAGCTGTATATATGGCAGTCTAATTTCTGAATCCGACTTCGCCGGTGACCCATTATTTGTCGCAAAAACACGGAGAGGCGGAGCAAATAGTACTCGTACTTAATACATTTTTTGAATTGTCTCTTGGAATGGCCTCCATCTCTTAATTCAAAACCCTTAAAAAAGCAAATGTAGAACATTAGGCTAATTAATTAAAATGTATTAATTAACTTTTCAATAAGTTTGATGAATCACGTTGACAATGCAGTGATGACATGCAGTACACTGGTACTGAAGATTGCAATCAATCTATTGCTTGATTGCAGTGTTCGGCGCCAGTGTAAGTTATTTTCACTTTTGGGGGTAATAATTAATTTTAATTTTTGTACAAGTATTTTAATGAGTTTTTCAAACAAACAATATTACTGGTTTTCACGACTCGTTGCAACAGCAGAGAACATATCTTGGGTCATGGTTGGTCACCGGCCTGACAGAAATTCAGTATTGATTTAATTTTCTAACGTGGAGTGTTTTTGCTAAAAAAAGTAAGCGCCGGTAGTGATTTTCTGTAGGCGTGGAAAGAAAACTTATACGCCTCGCAAGTGGGCTCATTTTTGTCTTCTGCGCATGAGAAAGGAAGTAGCTGTGACGTCAGAACGCCGAGCCCTGATTGGCTGATCGCGACCCCCTATCTCAGCGTCGTCTGCTCCTTTGCAACGTCGTCTGCTCGCAACATCGCCTGCGTCTATCTTACCTCTCCTGCGACTTCCGGAAGTGCAAATCTTTACGAGCGAGCTCGACTTCGCCTTTCAGAGGGGGCAGACAAAATAAATCGAGCGGTACGTTGTTTTTGTCTAACAACTAGCAGACGCGCATCAAGGAGGGAAGTCAGACGACTCACTGGCGAGGTGTCCCGAGGCGCCGAGGTTTGTTTGCGAAGAACCGAGAGTGAAGCGTGTTCCCTCCCAAATACTTTTTCCCTCCTTTCGTGTGCGGGGAGACCCCTCATTCTTTAACGGCGTCGGCGGGTTGGCGCAGTTAACGTCGTCTGCTTTACGTCTGCTAGTCAAAGCGATGGCTGCTTTACCTTTCCTGCGTCTGTCGGAGATTCACCGCTTTTTCACCGGCGAGTGTCACCGTTGCCTCGGGAAACAAGGAGATAACAAGAGAAAGAAATTGACCTCTTAATCTAAAATTGAGGTCAGCGATCAAAGTATAATACGGGAAAAGTTCACTAGGGTCGCGCGGGCATATTCCATTTAGCACGCCAGCCGGTCGTGGGCAGACGGTCGCCGAGTCGCGGAGTGTCTGCTAGGCCTAACTGCGCAGATCGCTTGGTCGCGTTCGGTGGAATCGTGGCCGTTGGAGCTTTTCTCGGGTGTTTGTGGATCCAGCGTTCTTGTTCGTCGTGGTCTGTTCCAAGCGCTTTTTACTTTTTTCTTGCTGCTTGAAGTCGGAACACGTGAGAAGCGCACGTAGAAAAATAAACGTCCGTGGGTCGTCGCGACCGCGATGCTGTCGGCCATGCTGATTTGATCGGAAGTGCGTAAGACAGCTCCGAAGCTGTAGGATTTCGTCGTCACCTGCGCAAAACTTACGAAAATTTCGTTTCGTGAATACGAATTTGTTCTTAAGTTTTGTCTTACGCACATTTCTGGCGTAAGATTGTTTCGTGAATCTGGCCTCTGCACTTTCAAAAGTCGCAGGAAAGGTGAGACAGACGCAGACGACGTTGCGAGCAGACGACGTTGCAAAGGAGCAGACGACGCTCAGATAGGGGGTCGCGATCAGCCAATCAGGGCTCGGCGTTCTGACGTCACCGCTATCCCCTGCGCAAGAAGCAGACGAACTTGCCCTCCACATTGGTTCTTAGTCTTTACACTCGGGGCCATAAATTTTTCTATAGAGGGATAAAGACAATTAATTGGTTTCCAGTCTTTAAACTCGGGGCGAAGAAGTTTTCTCTAGGCGCGAAAAGAACATTTATTAATTCACTGTCTTTAGACACGGGGCCATACAATTTTCTATAGACGGTTAAAGACAATTTATTGGTTCCCAGTCTTTAAGACTAGTGGCCAAAGGATTTTCTATTGGCGGGTAAAGAAAATTTATTGGTTCCCAGTCTTTAGACAGAGGGCCATAGATTTTTCTATAGCTGGCTGTAGCTGTCTGTATGGATTTCTATGGCCAACCATAGAGGGCCAAAGGGGTGATAGCCTGCCATATCATTTTCCATAAGCGACCATAGACCATTTTTGTATGAGAGTCTCAGATTTTATATTTCATAAAAACAGGCTAGTATTCACGAAAATGCTATTAATATGCAAGTTCAAGAATGCGACCTATGTTAATAAAATACACAGGAACCAATTTAAAACAACCCGTAGACTTAATTTTATTCAGTTTAGCGTAAGCTGTTTAGTCCGCGCTAGCAGTCGGGTCGTCGGGCATCTCTGGCTGGGCTGATTGGACAGCCTGGGCATGGAGCTTCTTGGCCATCCTTTCAGCCGGCCGGAGTAACAGCGGCATATCACTGGTATTTCTGGCCCTATGAAATGCGAGCTCCAGTCAGGGTACAGCTGATCACTGCAATTAACCTTCATTGCTTTCTGTGGTCTGGCAACATGGCCGAACGCTGGCTGTTTCTTGTATTGGTTGGGCCAGGGAATCTCAGTGAATCCCCAGGAAAGCACACATCCTGGCAGTGGCCTGTCTATCTCAGCCGGCCCTGGCCGGGAAAATGCGAGCTCCAGCCAAGGAAGCGCACATTCTGGCAGTGGTCTGTCTATATCGGCCGGCCCTGGTCGGGAAAATGCGAGCTCCAGCCACGGAAACGCACTTCCTGGCAGTGGTCTGTCTATATCGGCCGGCCCTGTTTGGGAAAATGCGAGCTCCAGCCAAGGAAACGCACTTCCTGGCAGTGGTCTGTCCGGGAAAATGCGAGCTCCAGCCAAGGAAGTGCACATCCTGGCAGTGGTCTGTCTATATCGGCCGGCTCTGGCCGGGAAAATGCGAGCTCCAGCCAAGGAAACGCACTTCCTGGCAGTGGTCTGTCTATATCGGCCGGCCCTGGCCGGGAAAATGCGAGCTCCAGCCAAGGAAGCCCTTCCCTTGCTGTAGCATGGAAACCTTGGGCCAGAAAATACAATGAAGTGCCAGGCTGGCGGACAATCGTATTTCTTGGGCGATGCTGGGCCAGGTAACTACAATCAAGTACCAATATTGGCCCAAGCTGGCCCAAGAAAGTGTGCTACCTGGGAATTGTGCAAAGAGAAAGAAACGAGTCAGTCTGAGTCCGTCTTTTGTATGATGTATTAAAGCAGTTAGCTCGCCTTAAGCGTTGCTCCACACTATAGTTATCAGAAGTTCTTTCATGATGTGCTGAGTCTCGCCGCTGGGAAAAAGCCTTCTTTTGTTGTGTTCTTAGGGATGAACTCGACACAAAATATTTAAAAAAATATATTTCGCTCGGGCACTGCGGTTTCGTTACAAAAGATATGTCCAAGTCGCGGAGCATTGCGAGGAAATATAGAACGAATTAGATAAAGGAAGTATTACTGTTATAAGTGACGGTAGCATTGATTTGTCTGGCGCGGTTGGCACGCTCTCTAAGAACGATGACTCTTCCCGACATAAGGAGTCGGACTTGGAGGCCATGCATGAGTACATTACTTCCAAAATGTAATTTAATTAAAATTACTTTCCTCCAAAAGTAGTTTAACAAAAATTGCAATTACTACTGCATGAAGAGTAATTCATTAGAATTACAAATTACTTAAGAAGTAATGCAATTACTTTAAAATTACTTATTCCTGAGAGCGGCCCTACTGGGGCCACTCTCAAGAGCTACCCAGTCAGTTTGTCCCAGGGCTAACGCCCTTAGGGTGTTCAGGCAAGCACCCTCCATAATGGGTGCTTGCCGAAAACACCCTTGGCGAAGGGTGCTTGGCATGGAATGGGCGCCCGCTGGGGTGACTCGGTGGATGCTGGGCCATCCCAGCCAATCCAGCGCCGGGAGAGTATCACGCGACGTTTTGGTCATGTGGAGTTCAATGTCACGAGACGCTCTCTCGACGCTGGATGGCTGTAGCGTCCGCCGCGCTCGGACGAAAGGTAAAATGAGGTATAGGCCCCAGTAAAAATTTTATAGGAGGGTGTCCAATATACACACATATCAGAACTTGTAAATTGTACAAATACACACACATATCAGAACTTGCAAATTGTACAAACATCAGATAGGGCAGGGGTCTCCAAACTTTTTGGCTAAGGGGCCGGATGGAGGCTCTGTCTCTGTTTTGAGGTCCGGAAATATAAATGGGCAGATGTAAATAAGGAAAATCTAAATAAATAATCTTAGATATCTAAGCATTTTAATGTACAATATTTAAAGTTAGAGTAAACATGCAACAAAAAGATTCTAAGGTAGATGAATGCATTCACTTGGCTATGAAATTTAATCATTCAGCTGCTTATGACATTACACAATAAGTGGAGCCCAGAAAACATGCCAGCATAAACCAGAGCGCATGGGAACTTTGGCACGTTCACACAGGGCAGAAGACTAGTGAGAGCGATTTATGCTGACCATATTTAACAGCTACGACACAGTACACCAAGCACAATATACATAGGGAGGTAAATTAATTTAAACGTACTTAGTTACCCAGATATGGAACGTGGCTGGCTGCAGTCCATTGGGAGGACTGCAGCTAGCCACGGGCCGGTCGGAAAACCTCCGCGGGCCGGATTTGGCCCGTGGGTCGGGGTTTGGAGACCCCTGATATAAGGTATTGCATGTTCTTATAATAGTATTTTATGATTTACAGCAAATCAGGTTTACTGAACATATTTACACTTTTTTTTCCCCTTACGGTGACCGCCAGATCACCACATACGAGGCACGTGATAAACAAAAAATATGTCACACTGAACATAACTCACTTAATGAAGAAGTAATACAAAAGAGTTCCTTGCAAGCGCCATCATAACCCTGAGGGTAACTGGGCAGTGCTACGCCGCCCCCCTTTCTCGAACTCTAAGTGAGCAAGCAGTGACCCCAAGCATCGTACTGCACGTTTGAACAATTATAAGCAACATGGGCTGCCACAAACGAAGCATCTGGAGCTTTCCTGTTTGGAGATCAAGTGACATGTTTTGTTTGCCTCAGAGGATTGCAGGAAACACGCTTCGCTTATCACTTGACTCCTTATGCGCATCTGCTTACTAATTGGAAGCCGGGTAGAGGGAAGTGATCTAGCCCTTGACTGAACTTCAGTAAGTGAAGCTCATTAAGACATGAATTAGAATGTGTTAAATTGAACGTTTATTCAACCTAAGTGATAAATGTAAAATGCAGTGCTTGCCATTCTATGACATAAAGAATGCTATCTGCGAACATGTAATAAAAAATATCACAGAATGAGCTTGCACTCTACGGCAGTAAAGCAAATGTTTCAGTAGAGGACGCTATCCTCTTGCTGATGTACAAGGAAAATTGGAAGGTGACTATGAATGAGGAACTTCTACAGCTAAATTCTAAGCGCATCGCCTACAGGTCAGCATACGTTATCACAGAAATTACCTAACATTTCAAGACGGAAAAAGAAAACATGCCTCCATTAAACCTTCTATCATTTGTACTGTAAGCAAAATACAAATGACCCTGATAATACTAGCGAGAAAAGTGCATCATACACTTTTAAAACGGCTCACAAAACATCTCTTCAACCACATACCTGTCTGGAAACTTTCTTCAAAAACTTAATTACTACTGTCCTTGGAGTTGTGTGCTTAAGCCAAGGAAAAGCCTTTACGGAGCCACCAGCGTGTTGAAAGCCTTGCGTTCGTACGAGATGCTGAGCAGCCAAGATGCTGCCAACAAATGCACAGCCCCTCTTCTCCATTACGAACGGAGAAGCGCTCACAATCCACAACAAGGTGAAGAAAGTCTGCATCGTTCATCTCTTGCCTGGTGTCGACGAAAGATTGCGTCGGTGGGATGTTCTCATCCTGCGTTAGGTAAAAGGTAAAAGCACAACATATTTTAATGTAGAAGGCCAAAAGATATTTGCTCTCGTCAACTGTTATTATTCGCTGCAGTTAAGGCCATGAGCATCAGCCTCCACACAGGAATGCAGATCTTATGTTTGAACAAGTAACCGGCATCTGCATCAGTGCAAAAACGAATGAGGAATTACAATCGGGACAATATCACGACATGAAACTCTACGTTAAACTATACCTAAATTGCTCAGGTACCTCGGCAGCAACGAAATTTGTGTAGATTCTACATCAACTAACGATTTGCGTTCATTCTATTTGCACTAGTGATTCTTCATCGATGCCAAATCTATGTTACATATTATCTACTTATTTGTTTGAACTGTATAGTGTTATTTTTAGGGCTACAACAGTGTATACTGTGTAGTGTTTAAATTAATTCTGATGAAGTTTTTTTGTCTTTCTTATGTATGTGCGCGATTCTGTATGTATATGTATGCGTTCCTTATGTATATGTGTGCGCTTCTCTTCTCTTATGTATGTGTGTGCGCTTCTCTTTTTTTTTCTTTTTGTGCTGCTGCGCCTGTCATTGTATGGGGCTTCGGGCTCGTCAAGCCTCCACTGAAGGCTTTTTCCCTTCTGTCCCTCCAATTCATTTGGAAAAAAAAGTTATTATTATTACTAATAAAAGGGTCAGAAGGAAAAAAGCAGAGACATTTGGTCAGACGCGTACGCTTTGTCAGGCGGTGTTATCGGTCGCCAGCATTCATTGGGTGCGACAAGGGGTTCTTATCGGTATCAGTGAACATAGCCAACGGCAGGCAAGTTACAAGAAGAAAAAAAAATGGGCAAACACCGACAGAAGGGCTTAGGTGCTACAATCTGTGTCCGCCACGGACGCACCCTTCTCACCTCGCCACCCTGCATTTATGAACGGTATATAGCTGTCGACTGACAACAACGGTACACGCTAATATTTGCCCCTTGGGCAATGTTAAGTCTTTTGCTTCCTCCTCTACACTGAAAAGCCTAAAGATGAAGGTTACAGAAAACAGCAAACATAATAATGCCTCGCATGTAGCTGTAGAAATAAATTTTCACGAGCTACATCTTATGTACCGTCGCCAGCCATATGAGCTCCCCCGTCCCTAAACCAACCGTAGCAGTCAAAATCCAGCACGCGGCGCGCCGAGCGTGGCCGTGTCTTGGAAGCCAAACTATTGGAACAAAACCATTCTGTTATGTAAGGGGTGGACCTAGGACGTTTGATACCATTCCGCGTTTTGAAACGTGTGTCTGAAGCACGGGCGATTACAATCCCGCTTGCAATTAATTGTTGGTATGAAATGCAGACGGCTTATCGAAATTCTTCGTTGCACAACATATGTGACCTCTTATCAGCTACTTCTTTATTGCGAAACCGGTTAGTCATTTTATATATTTCCTATTCTTACAGTAATCCTTTGCACAAGCGTTTTTTTCAGTCTTGATCAGAGACAAGACAATGACGAGCGTTCTTGAAATAATTTATTTGATCTATAGGCATGTGCTATAAATAACAAGAAAACAATATCTGTGTCAAAGCAGAATAAAGATTTAGGCACGTTCCGTGAGCGCGTTTTACTGAGAAAATGTTGTTATAGCGTTTATCAGCAGCTATAAGATCACTGAGCAGTTCAGGCCAACAGCCGAAGGCAGCAATTCTAATCGGCCATGCATTTACGATTCACACTTGATGAAAGCTTTGTGTGTCAACCCCTTCGGTAACGAAATGGGTGAGTTCAACAGGTCGGCTTCCAAAACGCGTTCACGCTCGACGCGCCACATGCGGGAGTTTCACTGTTCTGGTCGGCGTTCGGCCGGGGCAGCTGATATGGCCAGCGACTGTGCCCCTTCAGCGTAGCTTCAAAACAACAACAACAACCAATCTCTCAGCCCACGATTTGTCGGGCTCGTTTGCTAGATCTAAAAGGTTTAAGAGAAACATCACCACATCAGATTTAATTCGTCCCTGGGCGTCGTTGCAGCACACCGGACCGAGTGATGCCAAACGGTGAAGAGTGCGAAGCTCGCTCAACTGAATACCGACTTGTAATACTTAGGGCTGATGTCTACATTACACTACATGTAACACATGATGTTTACGCTACATCAATATAACTTTTTGGGAACACTCTAGACATAGGCTTTTTCATGCTAATTAAGCGTCTAGGTCATAACATTCTTAATGATTTTTTTTTATTTGTCAAACCGCCTCTCTGTGACGATATTTGACGAAGTTCAGCAAACTGTGCTGTGTGACCTAATCAACATATTTTTATGATCTTTATATCACCGTAAAGCATCAATTATGCTCTTTGTTTTGAGTATAATTTCAATATTTTTCCTCAAGTATATATTGCGCTACATGTGCCTGAAAAAAGAATATTTCGAAAAACTAGCAAGTTTGGAGTCGATTTTCTAAAAAAACCCACTTTTCATTTTTTTCATTTTTTATTCACAGTTAGTTAATATAGTAGTCTATCAGGAACTACCAACAGAAATTGTAATATATTGTTTGTATGGCCGCTATTACGACTCGAATCTCGTACTATGAGCGTTTTGAACGGGACTTCGCACAGGTGCTTCGCTGAGCAGAATTTTGGCCAATGTAGTTTTCTATTTAATGTTAGTACTTGCCTATATATCTGAGCATAAAAGCAACTGAAGTAACAATATTTATCCTTACAATATTTATTTACTTGGCACTGGGGTGATTTGAAAGGTGTGTGAGCTTCGCCTTATGTGTTGACGGAGAAGTACGTAACATCTAAACTCACGGACAAACTTAAGTCACGAGGGAAAAGTCTAAGTAACCTGGCATGAATCACTGCAAATAGAAATGAAACCTAAACACATGACTAACGCATTTGAAGCCTTACACGCCACGAAATGCTCGTCCTTACACGCCACGAAATGCTCGTTATTTTACGAAAGAGCCCGTATGTGCACAAAATAGACCGTACTTCCTAAGCGTCAGATGCTAAATCGCACATATGTATATGCACTGCATATCTGTTTGACATAAGAAAATATGACAATTACACATAAAGTTCGGAATTTTAAACTCAAGATGCGACACGTAACCAGAGAAGGGAAGTAATATTTCATGTTGTAGCCTAAACATGTTCATTTCATAACATATATCAAAATGTGTTGACCAAATGTCTCATATACTCCTAATTAACATAAAATACACTCGAAGTTAATACAAATATAAACTTTAAAACGAATTGAACACCGCCAAATTCCGTCTGGTTTACGGATAGACGACGCAGTACCTTTTCAATACTACACGGCGCTGCTCACACAAAAAGAGTGATAAACACCTGGGATAAGGATAGTCATCTTTCGACGTAGCACATTTCGAGACAAGAGGTTGATGCGATTCTGAGCCAGTCTTCGCTTTGTCCAAATTGCAGTCAGTTCAGTGTCAAAGTCTATGGCGCGTCGTCTGATCACACAGCGCGCACTCACAAGGGGACAAGGATGAACGCACTGTTGAAACGGTCCGGCCTTTTCATGGTCCCACCATTTAGCTCTGTCTATTCTGGGGTTTGGTAAACTCTTTCTAGGACCACATCACCTCCCCCTTCCCCCATTGCTTTGCTCCACACATGAGAAGATTGGATGCCTTTCGATGGGGTTACCTTCTCCCACCCCTTCCTTTTAAGCTCCCGATAACGGGACAGCTCCTCTTGGTCGATGAAGAGAAGCGTTATCCCCTTGATTTTCTGGCCGAGAGCTTGAACGAACGTACGTGCGTTAGTTATGAAGCTCAGCTGAGTTGTTTTCAAGTTATGCAGTGACGCATGATGCTTCAGCACACCACCCACTCCATCGCTTTTGCCGTGCCCTGACGCCGAGTAGTTCCACCTGCTGACAACAAACTTCTTCTGAAATTCGTGTAATTGGTGCCGATTTTTGAAATGGCTTGGAGCGCCGTCCGAAACATAGATTAGCTCCAAAAAAACGGGCAAGAGTTCCTCGAGCCTGTCTTCAATCATTGTGAGCGCAAAGAGCGCGTGTGCAGAATCATGACAGGTATCTTCACTCACGACGCCGAAACTTAGTGTTCCCTTCGTGGTCGTCGCAACGCAGGTGAAGATTGTCACCATCTTGGTTTTTCAGTGGTATCCCTGCACTGCACGTTGGAGCACAATACTCCAGTTTTCGGCGAAATCAAAGTGGAGGACTACGACACGTGGCTTCACATTTGCTTTTTCAAGCCACATTGCTCTCTGTTGTGCGCGCCGAATATAATAGTGGGGTATGTATTTCTTCGTCCACTTGTTGAGTTCGTTAAGAAAAGCAGTGGCCTCCAAATGTTTTTTCACCAACTCGCCACCAGATTCCCACAGTGCCAACTCTAGTTCATCTTCAGCGCTCATACGTAGCATCTCGAGGGATATGTCCTTCCGGTTCGAACAGGCTTCACACCTCAGCAAGAAGCAGTTTTGGGAAGGATTTTCACAAAGAAAAATTTTCTGGACGTCTTCAAAGATCATGGCCTTCCCCGCCGCATTCGACAGAGATATCAGACAGAGTATGAAGTTCATGTACAGGGTGTTTCTTAACCCACTTGGGCCGAAGAGAATAAAATTTTGTTAGGCCCATTTTTGACTCGGGATTGGCCGCCTTGAATTCTTTGTAGGTTTCCCTAATAGATCTCGTCATAAATCGCTTCGTGACGAAGACTTCCTGACCATCAATAAAAAGCCTTACGACATCCTTCTTGTTCGGGCTTTGTCTTGAGCAGTCTTTCGCATCTGATGTGTAGTAAGTCAACGCAAGAGCGACATCGTTTTCGTTGAGAGCATGTCCTTGGTATGGGTCAGGTGACGCCCAGACCCCATTTTTTTTCAGCTTTCTTGATTGGTCCAAAGCATGCTTCGTCACTTCAGGAATTGCTTTCAGGATATCTTTCTTTTTGAGGTTAGATGGAAAGAGAGTTAAGAGGCGGTAGCGTTCTGCCTGCGACGCGCTCTTGACGTAGGCTGCTCGTAAATTGCTGACCCAGTCGGAGCTCGAGGAGCATGGATCTTCTTTGTCTGTGGCCGTAGGTTGTCCGTACACGTCACTTAGTTTACGACCAATTTTCCTTTTGAAGTCCGCGGTTATCTCGGATTTTTTTTTCGCTTAACATAGCCGGTACCACTTCGTGGGGTCACGCTAGAAGGGAGTTTAAGTGGTGTCACACTTACTTCGGCAGCATCAATTGCTTCAGACACTCCTTGGACCAGGGCTTCCTCGTCAACGAATGATCTGTCCGCTGGTTTCAGGGATGATTACGATGAGCTTGATGACAACATTTCCTGTCCTTGCTTATGTTCTTCAATCTGACCCTAGAACATTGTGTAGCAGTTATTGCACAGAACATCTTCAGGGCTTACGCGCTGGGCGTCCTCAGCCGGTAGAACTTGCTTAAGAAAACTTAGGTTTAGCTCCGAGACCTGACGAAAATGGCGTCCGTAAAACACTATTCTCTTGTTTCTCCTTGAATAGTCGGCGCACACTTTCCGGTTTGAACTGAATAATGTATTAGCCACGGCAGTAACGAACACTTCTGGCTTTCTGAAACCAGGAGCAGTTTTAAGTTCATCCAGCTCAGACAGCACAGAGGCAGAATGAGTACCAGCTTTCCGCCGTGGCTTAGGAATTCAAGTAAAGAGCCAGAAAGGGACCGAGAAGGCTATCATCAGTTAGAAGACGTGCGAAGATTCGGCTTCCTTTGGGTCCCCAATCTTCCCGTCGATCCATACTTAAACATTCGCTCTCCGCCTCGCGCGTAATCTGAGTGCCACGCAGCAGCGGCGTCTCTTTTAGTGCCCGCGGATTAGTGGCACGGTTGTGTTGAGGGGTGTCCAAACAGGACACTACAAAACGCACGACTCCGACAAATCGTGCAAATTGAAGCGGGCGCGAAGCGGGCGCGTCCGCTTCAATTTTCACGATTTCTCGGAGTCGTGCGTTTTGTAGTGTCCTGTTTGGACACCCCTTGACTGGGGTGGCATCTGTAAAATTTCGGAGCCGAAAGCAAAAGGCCTCAGAGGACTTCTCTAACGATCTGCATTCCCCCGTATTGGGAGAAAAAGATGCGCTCGCACTTGTGAATACGGACCTCTAAATAACTTTTTTTTTAAGAGCACTACTCAAAAATGTTTTTAATGTTTATGGTTGGATATTACGTAACTGCTAGCGATAAATAGAAAACCTTATATAGGCCAAAATTCTGCTCAGCAGAGCGCCTGTGCGAAGTCCCGTTCAAAACGCTCATAGCACGAGATTCGAGTCTTAATAGCGGCCATACAAACAATATATTACAATTTCTGTTGGTAGTTCCTGATAGACTACTATATTAACTAACTGTGAATAAAAAATGAAAGAAATAAAAAGTGGGGGTTTTTAGAAAATCGACTCCAAACTTGCTAGTTTTTCGAAATATTCGTTTTTCAGGCACATGTAGCGCATTATATACTTGTGGAAAAATATCGAAATTATACTCAAAGGAAAGAGCATAATGGGTGCTTTACGGTGATATAAAGATCATAAAAATATGTTGATTAGGTCACACAGCACAGCTTGCTGAAGTTCGTCAAATATCGTCACAGAGAGGCGGTTTGACAAATAAAAAAAAATCGTTAAAAATGTTATGACCTAGGCGCTTAATTACCATGAAAAAGCCTATGTCTATAGTGTTACCAAAAAGTTATGTTGATGTAGCGTAAAAAGTAGGGAAAAGGGATGGAGTGAAATATGGCACCTCCGATAGGCTGGAAAAACATCAATTTCCACCTTGACCGCTTCAACGGTCCATAACTTGGGAACAAAAAATCCGACGAAATAACCGTTTGCGTCTTCTTTTATTATAGGAATTGCCCCAAAACATATATATTTTTCGTCAAAATTAAAAATTCGACCCTAAATCCGTGCCTGAGTTGAGATGAAATCACCCATATATATATATATATATATATATATATATATATATATATATATATATATATATATATATAGATGAACGAATATGTGCAGATGAATGAACCGTACTTAATCCAATGAATCAAAGAATCAAAGTTTCCAGGAACACGCCGAAAGCCAAAAATTGGCGGAGCCAGGATTTGAACTCTGGGCCTCCCAATGTCCGGTCGGGAGGCCCAGAGTTCAAATCCTGGCTCCGCCAATTTTTGGCTTTCGGCGTGTTCCTGGAAACTTTGATTCTTTGATTCATTGGATTAAGTACGGTTCATTCATCTGCACATATTCGTTCATATCCTCCTTGGAGACCACGTACGATGGTGTGAAGTGCCCGTGTTGTGTATATATATATAGGTATATATATATTTCTATTCTGGAATACATCACCTTCACTAGGGCTGGGCAGAGATGCTCAAAGAAGTCATCTGTAATACAAATACTGAAATACATGTGCTGAAAGATAAAATACAGATACTAAAACATTTCCCTTTGGCATAATAAGATATTTCTCAAATACTTCCACATAAAAAGGGATTTTGAAACACCAATGCAGGTATACAGGTACTGAAAAACTTTATTTTGAAGACACATTGCCAGTCAGTACTCAGGAACATACAACCAGTCAATACACTCCGTGCGACGCGACGGGCGCGCCGCCGTGCGGCCGGTACCGAAGGTAGGCAGTGAGAACCCCAGAGAAAACGAAACCGAAACCACGCCGCGTACGTTGGTTCGCATTGAAGCCGGAGCGGTGCGGTTGCGCTGGGTTCACAGCATGAAGTGCTGCCTGTGCTGCGTCATTAAGTGCTTCAATAGTTATGCGTCGTATCTCGTGGAGACAAAGTTTCACAGTTTTTCACCTCGCCGATGTTTTGTGGGACAGCGACAACGATGGAGCCGTGCCGTACGACGCGAGAAATTCGGTCTCCCGATCATGTCTGCCACTGTGTCGGCACGGCTGACATATTCTACACTGCCGCTTTGTGCTCTGCGTTTGTTTTCGTACCAGTAACGCCTACATGAGTCAGCGTTTATGGGTGAACTGAAATGCCATCCCACACTCGCGGGTATGCAGTGCCAATTTCGTTGGAGGAATGCCCTCCAAAGAAGTTTCGTCCCCATCGTGCGTGTCGATGATATTTCCGGACAAGCATGGCACGCAATCTGTACTTCATGAAGAAAGATTCGAACGGTAAAAAAAGTGACAAATATGAATCTAAAGAAAACAACAATGAAACCCGGAATCACTGGAGAATCGGCGTTTGAGTATGGAAGTTTATGTGGTCTGCTTTCTTTCTTGATCAGCCTCCTTTTGGATGTGGAAACGCTGACACCCCGAGTTCTGTAGAAAACAATTTTTTTTCTCGGTTTTAGAGCCACCTATCGCAAAATGGTTCGAACTGGTCCCTTCCTACCGGTAAAGTGTGCACCTCCCACAATGAGTGGTATTATCTGACAGCCTTTGACTGTCAAAGCCAGTTCCCATTTAGTTACGCCGCCCAAACTAAATTTCCACCTGGTTTCGCTATGCCAACTCTTTGTTATAATAAGTGTTGTGCCAGGTGACGGTCATGTCAAAGTACCTGTGCGCCGAAAATGAGCACCTCGCACAACAGGTTATTACACAACACCTGACCGCAAAAGCCCTTGGCGGCCAAACCGTGTTTTGGCCAACTTTGTTTCCTCAGCTTTGGAACCACCTTTCGTAAAGTTGTTGCAATTGGAAGTACAGTCCACTAGTCCCTTCCTACCTGTAAAGTCTCCATTTCCCAGACCAGTGGTATTCTCTTGACAGCCTTTTCATGGTCAAAACCGGCCCCTATTGAGTTACGCCGCCCAAACCAAATTTTCACCTTGTTTCCCTATGCCACTTTTTTTTTTTGTATATTAAGTGCTGTGTCATGTTACTGTCAAGTCCAAGCACCTGCGTGCCCAAATCTGCAATTTGCACAGCCCGCTATAACAACATTGTGGGTCCAATATTGGATATCCCGTACAGCTTTATTTCTTTGTTCGTTAGAAACATAACTTTTACACCTGCTGTCTTAAAGAAACTTGGCACTCTTCGTGCACAAGCTTAGTGAACATCTCACTCGACTCCAAATATCATCGTTCCAGCAGTCCTAGGTTTACAGCGACGAGCGAAATAAATTTCCCACTCAGAGCAATTAAGGTGGCGGCCGTCTTGTTTTTGGGAAAATTGCTCCAACTCCTTTTTCGGCCGCAACTAGAGAAATTACTCCTAATAACGACTCAAACTCAATATATAAGACGTGGAGAACAGCTAAATGCCCTTCTGCCCCAGCACTTATGCAACGTCACCCTCAACTTATCGGCTTAAAAAGCGAAAGTTTGGTCCGTGCGCGCTTCCGTCGCCACAGCTTGGCATGCGAAAAGGCGCCGCAGGCTGCTGAACGCGTCTCACACTCGAACGCCAGCTCCTCCGTTAGTGGCGCTGCGCGCGTTTTGCAAAGCGCATCCTATAGTTCCCGCACGGAGTGTATAGACTGTGATTCACGGCCTTCACTGTTTGGGATCCTTAGATCTGATCAGCTTCAACAACACACAGGAACGACTTAAGTGGCGATGTTTCTTTCATGTCTTTCGGAACTAATTGAAAAGTTCAACATGCCATGAGCTAAACGAACGGCTCTGGTTTTCGACGCTGATTTAGCGGAAATAATAAGCGGGAAGGGGACTAAACACAGAGGGTGGCCGTTCTTCAATCCACAACAACGTTTATTTTCAGTTACGATGCCCGTTCCTCAACGCCCTTTAGAAAAAGTGGGAAAAGAAAGGGACGAAGTGGTACATTTCTTGGAGCGCGAGTGACTTTTTACGCGATCCGTGACGCCACGTCCACAAACAAGATGGCTGCGCTGGTTATCAAGACGAAGGGCACCGTCGCACCGCTGCTCTTTTTCACATGAACAGTGCTGAATCTAGCGGGCGAAAACGATTTCATTCGAAAGCCACGACAGCTATTAGAGATTCGCAAAAGGTTTGTTCCTGCATCTCGCCTGAAAACCAATTCATCTATTGAACGGTAGCGTGCCGATTGCACAGCGACAGAAAACTTGTCGATATAGAAAGACATTCGGACCGCTGCCCCTTGTAGAATGCTTAGCCCTGCGAATAAATTGACTTCGATTAAAAATCCGAAACATCAGTTAGCGTTGCGGGAAAAGTTTATGCGCACCTATCGCCTGGAAATTAATTGGCGTGCTATGAACGGTGGTGTGGCGGTCCAGCGTCGGAACACACAAAGGCAACAAAGTTAATTGTCGGCTCGAGCCCGACGACGCTAGAGGATAGACAGAACATTCTCACCTAAGCTTCGGAGTCGGTCGCACCATCTCTTCCGTCCTGAATGAACATCGAACGCGCTACAGCCGGTATCTTCCAGGCAGCTGTGCATGGGCGCCGCCATAACCGACCTTCAATTTTTCTTTCCTCTTAATCCGTTCGCTTCACTTCATCATTGCCAAAGCAGGACAGGTTCTTGCCACTTCAGGCGCTACTACGTCCTTCTCCTCAGCATAGGCCTTTGTGGAGGCTCGTCAACGCCCGCTTCGGTGGCTTGGCATCCTGGTAAGACAAGAGAAGGTCGGCAATGGCGGCTCAATCTGGCGCGTGTTTAAAACAAGGGAACATTCATCGGCGGCCATAGCTGCGTGATCAACTTTCAGGCAGCTGTGCGTGGGCGCCGCCATAACCGACCTTCAATTTCTCTTTCCCCTTAATCCGTTCGCTTCACTTCATCATTGCCAAAGCAGGACAGGTTCTTGCCACTTTAGGCGCTACTACGTCCTTCTCCTCAGCATAGGCCTTTGTGGAGGCTCGTCAACGCCCGCTTCGGTGGCTTGGCATCCTGGTAAGACAAAAGAAGGTCGGCAATGGCGGCTCAATCTGGCGCGTGTTTAAAACAAGGGAACATTCATCGGCGGCCATAGCTGCGTGATCAACTTTCAGGCAGCTGTGCGTGGGCGCCGCCATAACCGACCTTCAATTTTTCTTTCCTCTTAATCCGTTCGCTTCACTTCATCATTGCCAAAGCAGGACAGGTTCTTGCCACTTTAGGCGCTACTACGTCCTTCTCCTCAGCATAGGCTTTTGTGGAGGCTTGTCAACGCCCGCTTTGGTGGCTTGGCATCGTAAGACAAGAGAAGGTCGGCAATGGCGGCTCAATCTGGCGCGTGTTTAAAACAAGGCAACATTCATCGGCGGCCATAGCTGCGTGATCAACTGACGAGCGCGTGCTGACAGCGAGCTTGCAGAGTCTTTTTGAGACGTGCGCTCCGCACCATCAAGATTACCGGTCTTAGCAGCCTAGTAGTGTAAGCTCGTTGTGAGCATGCACTCTAAACATCGGACTCGAGTATGGGGTCCAGTGTATTGACAACATGCGCGATCGAAAGCGTCGCTGTGGTCGGCCTTGCACGATTGGCCAAATGTTGACAATGACGTCAGGAAAGCATTTCCCGTCGACGGAGATAAGAGGAATGTAAGAGGCTCAATTGTGACGGAGTTATCAGTGTTGGTTTTAGAGTGCAGTGATTTCAAGCTTCCAACATGCTAATTACAAACACCATCGAACTTGTTGTTCGCAAGACAATGACGTCACGAGAGGAAACCATACGAGGGCGCCACCAAGAAATCTCGCTGCTAATAGGCCATCGCGCTGCTTCTAGACCCACGAGGTGCGGCAAACGCTACACGAGGTGTGGGCACTGCGCCTGCGCAGGAACCAGATTCCCGCGAAGCTTCTGCGCATGCGCCCTGCCAATGGAGAGTTTTAGGGAACCAGCACATGCGATACGGCACGATGGGGCCTCCGGTACGCTTTGCGCATGTGCGAGTCTCCTCCCTGTAGCGTATGCGCAGTCCGTACCGGAGGGCCCATCGTATCGTATCGGGTGTGCAAGTACGGTTCCCTCCAACTCTCTAATAGCAGCGCACACGCGGCGGAACGAAGGACCAGGAAGAGGAAGGAGTAGGGTAGGAGAGTAGCAGGGAGGATGAGGAGCTGAGGTGAAGGGGCATAGCCTCTCCTAGGTACTCTTTCCTCCTCCTCCTCAAAAGCTGCGCTCTAATTCGGCGTTTCAGGGAGTTGTGAACGTCTTTAATTTTTTTTACTTTACACACTGCCGCCCCACGCTGGCCTTAATTTATCTCGGAGGTAACTTCGGTTTCTGCCATTCGTATCCACGAGATGCCGGGTTCGTCATAACCGCACGGTCGGAAGTGGCCTCGATAGTTTCTCTGTGTCTTGTACGCGCTACGCTCTGCCTAGTTGCTGCGCTCTTCGGAGTGTCGGAGTAGGGTAAAGGCTTATTTCCACACTTCCGACCAACTCCGAGGCCTGTTTTTCAGCCTCTTGCGCGGACTTACGACAGGTAGCGCATCAGCAGGGATGGCGGTCGTAGGCGGCTGAAAATCTGGTTGCCTTGGTCACAACCAGGGATGGGCAGTATTTTAAATACTTCGTGTATTTTGCATTTGTATTTAATTACAAATTGGGTAATGTATTTGACGTGTGTAAATACTAAAACGTGGGTATTTCAAATACAATTGTAATTAAATACAATTTTGAGGGCGAAAATACATCCCTCAAATTTATTGTCATTGATCAGAGCAGGAAGAAAACTACGTTGTGCACCGAATTCAGTGTTTCTCAATCAAGCACAAGTGTTAAGTGATTTCCTGATTTCTATTCATATTTTTGCCTGGAACATTCTAAATGCGTGGTTCATCCAGATTCTTGTAACTGGTGCGAGTTGCAACAATAAAAAATTCTCTAGCTAGTGCTGCGTGTCTTGGTCGTCTCGGTTCTTTGTTGGTCTATACCAAAATGTAATCGACAAAAAAAAGCTACCTGAAGCTCTGTACTTTTTTCACTTATTACGTCCAAGCTGATTACATTTTTTTTGTGATTATATTTCTATTACGTTACTAGAGCCTCGCACACTAACTCCCGAGTGTGCGATGCAAAATTAAAATGAGATACCCAGAAACCCGTTGCAGGTGCCCTGAAGTCGCTGACGCAAATTTTGAGAAATGTATTTGAAAAAGCATTCGGAGGAGACCAAATACATTTGGTTGTAATTGTATCTTGTACTTAAATGCTTTTTTCGAAGTGTAATTAGATTTGTAATTAAATACATTTCTGACAAAGTATTTTGTATTTGTATTTCGATACATATTTGCATGTATTTTGCCCATCCCTGGTCACAACGCACTCAAACGGAAATGTATAAACCAACCTTAAGGGGAAATGGAAGCGGTTCTCTATTTGAGGGAAAACATTTAAATCGTCTTCGTTTGGCCTCTAGGATCACGAATATCGATATTAGCTTTTTTAATGTAGTGCATGGAGGCTGCAGAAAATCATTTTCGAAGTACCGCCGAAGCCCCTCCTTCCCGGGGCGTAACGTCACAGGAGGAGTTTTCGGAATCTCCGCTCTGCGCATCATCAGGGCCTATCAAAGCTATTCGCGACTCCAACTAACTATAGGTGGCGCCACCCATTTTCCAAGATGGCGGGTTTAGTGAGGGCCAGAGATGCGTGCCGCTGTTGAGCCTGTCTAGTGTGCTGGCTTTACTGAGCGACATAAATTATTTCTGGTAATACGAGGAAGCTAATGTTTTATGAGCGCAGGTCACCTCTTTAACCTGAAAAGAAGAACGGTGTTTAGTGTATTATTTACGGAAGGATGCGCGTTTTAATTCTGGAGCAAAACCCAAACTTACCTCTAATTTGGATTTAATTTCTCGACAGTGGCCTTAATTTCGGATTCTTTCATGCCTCAAGATATGTCTTACATCGTAATTATTTACTTAGAAAATTTGTTCGCGGAAACTTTATTTTGTGACATACTGTTCGATCCAGGCTGATATTCGTAGTTGTTGAAAAAATCAGTGTTGATATCTGTGTGTTCTCGCTGCTTTTTTCTCACTCAGATAATTGTCATGGGAAATAATGACAATTATCCCAGCACAAGAATAAGAGAATAATTCCAAGTTTTACAATATGTCCAAGAAACGCATAAACTAATAAACGCTGCTCTCACTGCAACAACCCAAGACGGAATCCGAGTCAGACAGCTGAAGTGTGTGTGTGTGTTTTTATAGCACCGCGTGACGCGTAGGACTTTATATTACATCCAGCGTTTAACTGTTTGTCTATCTTGATAACTATGTCAGTGTTTTTCATATGCTAAAAAGAAAACAGAATTTTACCTTTCTGGAAAAACTATTAGGGTTAACTAGAGTATTCTCGTGATCTTGGCGTTAATTAGAGGCTTACATTGCCGCGATTTGTATTAATAATAATAATATTAAAATTCACATATTTGAATAAGTAATTCTTCAAGCTCTAATATAATTTGTTGTTTATGATCTAATTTTAAACGCGCGAAGAAATATGACAATGAAAACTGTGCTAATATATCATCACTATCAATTACAAATAAAATAAAAATAGTCTAAAATCAATGAAAACATTCTAGCTAATGTGAGAAATCCATGTAAAATTACATTAATTTGGGTAAAGTATATTGTTCTATCAAAGTCGCGACTTCTGACAATCGGCGAAACGTCCAAAGTCGCCGCCAATATACTTCCAGACCAAATGCCCAAAAGTAAAAAAAAAAAACTTTTGTTTAATTACTAGTTCTTTTCATAACATTTATTTACTTCTGTATTTGCTCGCCGTCGTTTTGCCAATCTCAGCCTTTCCAGTTCGAAGGAACGCCTGCTTGCTTGCGCGTTTGCTCACTGCAGCACGTTTCGTTGGCGTTGGAAGCCGGTGAAACAGTAGTGAGTTTTAATATTGCGTATACGAGCGAACTCAAGCCCTGTGTGTTTGGGTTAGCTTTGCGCGTTCTACACTGCGCGTGCGCGGAGCCCGAAATCGCGGTCTTGGATGGCGCATGGCAATGAGGCGCACGCACAACGTGGGGCACGTAACTCGCAAACGCACACCGCTTGCATTTGCTTCTATGCGCAATTCTAAGACTCTTTAGTAAGGTACAATCCCATACCTGCTGCAGCACTACGTTGAGACAGTGGAGAGTGTTGTTTGCATTCGAAAACGACATTTTGCGAGCCATGATCGCGAGCAGTTCCACCATGCCCGCTGAGCAGGAGAATCAGGGGACCCTCACTAGAGCGCTTCCCGTTTCCGCCGCGGGAGGGCGAGCGTCGAGCTGGAGACGCGAATAGGGAGTATTCACTGGCGGCCATATCCGTGTGCGCTGCTGCTGAGCGCGTGCTGACGGCGAGCTTCCACAGTCCTTTTGGAGCGTGCATTTAGCACCATCAAGGTTGCCGGTCTTAGCAGGCTATTAATGTGAGCTCCTTCTGAGCATGCGCTCTAAACATCGCTTTCAAATATGGCGTCCAGTGAATACCTCCTATATGCCAGTGCCGGAAAGTGAATTAATATGTGGCAAGCTTGCGATTGCACGCGCAGCCCTCGAGCGACACGCGTTAAGCAGCCGAAAGATCCTCTTATGACGTCACTACTGGTCGGAGGTTCTTCGTCTTTTCCTGCGTCTAGGTTTATGTTCGGATAAAACGAACCTGACTAGATTCACGGGATAAAAATTCCTCAAAATTCACCTAAAACTCTTTTTTTTTTTTTTTTTTTTTTTAAGATGTGTTTCAGGTTTCTTTTTAAAGAAACGTGGACTTAACAATTACTCGTCCAATAACTTCCCTCTCAAATCTTTGGCAAGGGCGCCCGAGCAGGCGCGCCTCCTCAAACCTGGGCGGATACTCGTTCCAGGAACGGCGGTGTGCGTCAATCGGGTGCACCGGTTCTTCGATACAATCGCAAACATCTATTGTCATTATCCGCGCCGTGACAACACAATGAAAGTCATGTACAAAATCTGTTTCCAACCTAAAGTACAGCTGGGGCTTTATGTTGCGCTTTTTGGACTCCACGGCGACTAGAGAGAAGGAAGTGACGTCAACAACGCAGTAAACGCAGGTTGGATGTTGATTGGTGAAAGTCGCTGATGATGAATTCTCGCAGAAGAAAACAAAGCTCACCTTTTCTTTGTTTCCTTCTGCGGATATTCGTCATCAGCGACTATCAAAAATCACATCCAATCATCGTTTCCCGCGTTGTTGATCTCACTTCCTTCTCCCTAGTCGCCGTGGGAGTTTAAAAAGTGCAACATAGGGCCCCAGGGATTCAGTTCGAACGTTCTAGAAGCCGATACGATTAAAAGGTTAGTCTTCGCAGCTCACATACAGAGGCCAAGCTATTCCTCCTCTCTGTGGCGCTAAAAATGCCCTCGAAGAAACTCCTGACCGCAAAAATATTATTTGCACTGGCTGCGGTAGTTCATTTGTGAGTATACTGTTTATGTTTCACCTTATGTATACATGGAACGTAATTTCCACCATTTCCGAAATGTATGCACGCGGCGACTCCTAGAAAAATCAGGAAGCTGGATTTCTTCGATGAAGCAATTATTGACGCACGTGAAACATAGAGGCATTCCGGCAGATTGCGACAAATGTTGAGCATTCAAGGCGGTTTGTTTTGTTTTCAAGTTCAAATAATGCCACTTTAAAGTCTAACTCAAACCTTCGCGGGTTTAACATTTGATCTGACCTTAGAATGTAAAGAAAGCAGAACAAATCTAAACAGAGCTTGTGCGTTCGATATCTGTTCTGTTCGTCCTGATATTGTCTTTGCGCTCCGAAATCGCGAGGCTGAAAGAATGTGGATGGCGCCGCACTTCCGCAGGACTTGCAACACGTCCGAGCCCCCTCTCCTAAAACGCCGCACGCCGTTGTAGCATTGGGAGATTTTTCGGGAGTCTTTCCGAGAGTTTGCGGAAACACTTATTGATTGGCCGATCCCAGCTGAACCAAGCCAGTTTCCACTCTTGACAAACTAGAGACGAATTCCACGCCGACGCAGACATGCGGGCAGTAAAACGGCCCATCCGCAAAAAATCTATTCCGAGGAACGAAAACCGAAATCGCCTTTAATACAAACCTTCTTGCTTCTATATTTGGACATTCTGATATTTCTTTCCGGAAATACATGCTATGCAAGCCTATCTACCCCTTCCCCCCCCCCCCCCCCCCCCTTTTCTTTTGTTTTATTGGGGTGGGACATTCCTGGGAAACTAACGAAAGTCAATGGGTGTCACGTCACTGTGGGCACCACGGGCTTGGGAAGCACTGGAGGAATGCCCGAAGGTGTAAAGTTATTGCGAGCAGAAATGTTCCTACATATGATGTGGGCTCCTTACAGATCACGTTCAGAGCTGAAGAATGAAATTGAATCGCCTACCACCACACCAAGCTCTTCAAATCGACAGTGCATTCAGTTTGAGGTAAGAACGACATCGCCTTTCCTGACGAATCATCGTTTCAAAAACAATTAAATCATGGCTCTCGTCACTGCACGACAAAATGGGGACGAGCTTGAGTTATTCCACCTTGAGCGCGAGCATCCCACCTTCGATGAAGCTTCGGCGTCTGGAGAGCCTCGAACGCGCGTGCGCAGTCAAAGCACGGCGGAAGGCATCGAGCACGTGCTGGGGGCCGGTCGTTCACAATACACGCCCTGCTGCTCTCGCTTTGGCTATGATTGTAGACACCGGATGATTAGGTCTCAATTGTTCCTTGGATCCGCATCGTACCCTTTTGATATTTGAGCACGAGTTAAGGAGTACTTTAAAGACATTCTTAGGCTGCCTATAAATGCCTACTTTGACGTGAGTCCCTAAAAGTTAGTTTTGTAGCTTTTCTTTTTGCTAAACCCCTTGAAGACAGTGGTGGCTCTTCCAAAGCCTGGCAAACGCGGGCGGTGGAAAGACATTCTTATGCAGATCATACGTAAACGAAAATACCACCTAACGCAGCGCCACAATAAAAAAACAACGAGCATCGGGCAAATGCTTAACCAACACTCGCTGTTTCATCTATTGGTTTTTTTGTTTTTGTTTTTATGAAACCTTATTAACGGAAACAGAATGCATCTCACGCAGATTTGTATGGAGTCTACGTCGCTGAGGTACTTTTCTGGGACGACAGTGAACAATACAATTTTCGAACGATTCTTACAGAACAACTTCGACCATAACGCACTACCCGATTTCGCTTGGTGCAAAATTTAGTTGCGGTGCATGTATGATTAAACACTAACAAAGATCATAATTACCTAGTGACGCATGCATTTCGGTTTCTGCAGTCGAAAAAAACAAAAAGCCGCATCTTGATGCAAGGGAGCCCAATTCGTAGTTTAGAAGTCGTTAGACATGTTCACTTCTGTGCTACGCTAGCAACGCGTTAAGGATATGTTCGTGGTTCTCTTTTCCCGCAAGCTGGCTCGGCGTTTTAATTCGTCCGTTTCCCGTTTCTGCGTTTAAATTTCCATTGCCGCCGCAGAAGATGGCAGCACTCAACCGCAAAGAAAGGATGTTCGCTTTCTGCTTATCGCAGTCCCCACAAGGAGCGTGACCATGCAGGGGCTCCTTGATTGCTTCCATCGGGTTGTCGGCTGACCCATCGGCACCGTCATCACGTTCAGATCGATCGAGGCCTGGGATTGGGCACGAGTGCTGCGTCAGTGTCTGTCTGGGGCTCGTGGCCAATCAGAGCGTCGAAGGCCTGGCTTCGGGCCCAATAGCCGAGTTGGCGTCATCGGACTCTGATGACGTTTCATAGAGGGAGAGGAAGCCATGCGTAGGCTTTCATTATTGGTGTTGGCTGCGCTCCGACTTAGTGTGAAACGGACGGGGGGTTGCGAAACCGCCCGGAATCGGGCGAATCTTTAACCATGCAACAGTTCGGACATTTTATGTAACGCTGTTTCTTCGAACACCGTTTCATCGAAGCCGTTTCACCGAACGCCTTTTCATCAAAGTCGTTTCATCAAAAACCGTGTAGTTGAGCGGTAGGAATTTCGGATCTTGAAAAGAGTTATTGCTTAGCACCGGAAATATAGTGGTTTTATAATAAGCATTATAATTTACAAACGAACTAATAATAATAAAACACTGACCAAAATCTGATCGCGTGTTTTCCTACATGCGCAAATTGTTTTTTGTTTTTTTTTTGCTTTGTGGCATTTTAGTGTTACGTTTTACGAGTTTGAGCTCACATTCGTACGACTTGTCTCCGATTATACTTCCTTCTTTCCAGCTATGTTCAGACCAGGAAGTTGAACAACAGTGCGGAGATGGATGCTTCTGCGACTTGGATGATTACGGAACATTACGGTGTTATTTTAACCGAGACAGCGCCAACAAAACCAGGCCCAACGTGAAAACAAGAGATTAACTCTGTTTACTTCTTTTCCTCCCGTAGTATTAATATACCTACGCACGAATTTTATTTTTTTGTTTTGTTTTTTGATAGCAATATTTAACAGTAGCTGTTAGCTTTGCACTTTGCGGTTTTGCGCCATCGGTGTTATTTTTACCGAGCCAGCGTCAACGAAACCAACTTGAAAACTCAAGATTAACTCCGTTTACTTCTTTCCCTTCCGTAGTATTAATATACGCACACACGCATTTTTATAGCAATATTTAACAGGAGCTGTTAGTTCGCACTTTACGGTTTTGCACCGTCGACCGCACTCCATATGGACGCGGGTCATTTTCGGCACTCCGCCGAAACATTTCACGGGCTGCTGATAACAAGATTAGGAGCCAGTAAAATAATATCCACGGTTAGGAAAGCAGTCCCCGCCGGGAAATCTGGCAGTGCACCGAGATGGGCGCCCAGGGGACCCAGAATTAGCACAAGCAGCAATTCTCATGAGATGCGCGGATAACACTGCCTTAGAATTTTACGATTCATTCTTTATCAGAAAACAAGTGCGTTAGTGCTCCATCAATGCACCGGAAAGATACAGAGTTTTATTTTCTACACGAATAGTCAGAAAGATGGTATTACTAGTGCGTGTTTGTTTCAATAAACCTGTATTTGAGAGTGCACTTTGTCTTCTCTACTTTCTTGTGCCTGTTTATTCGGCGCTTTTTGTTTAGCACGAGTAACTATTTGTCCTGAAGTGACGCTCAAAAACACGCTCCCCTCTTACGCAGACAGCTGAAATGCTCTCTACACCTTTATTGGTTCCCAAACGCTATGGAATTTTCGTCCTGTACGTGTGTTACTGGGTTTAAGACGAAAGAGGTATGCGGACTGTATGGTGCGCGCTCGCACCTTTACCATTGATTCTGTCCACCTGCTCCGAAATGACACCTTTGCGGCTCCGACTTGACACTTCAGCCGTCGCTGTTTCCCCGTACTGGTTGCTTAAGTGTTTACAATTTGTATGCACTCTACGGGCATTTTTCAAATATTGCTTTTGCAGTTTTGATCACCCGACTGCGAAAACTGTTGGCGTTTTTTCTACGGAACTGCAATATAGTCGTAACTAGCACAATAAATAAACATACTTAGGCGTATGTTCTTAATTTTCGGGTTTCGCTCCCTAATAATCGAGCTAAGATACCTTTGGTATGCCTTAAGGCCCGTTCACACTCTTGCGACCGAGTACGACTGAGAGAGACGAGATCTCTTACAACTTCTTAAATGTTTCTAAAATGAGGGAACACACTGACATTGTGGTGCCATCTATGCGGTGAGCCTAGAACTGCATTTCACAAAAGCGAAGGTTTTGCGGGATTTCCGAGGTCAAATGTGCGTAATACCCATAAAAAGGCTCGTTTATAACATTGACAAACGTTTTTCGAGCCGAAAAAAAAAAGGATATTGCGCGAGAAATAAAAAAAAAAAAATGCCGGACCGCCGAGTTTACACTGCTTCCCAATAGATGGCGCCAGTGTGTTCTCTGGTTTAAGAAGTTTTAAGGAACCCAGGTTTAAGAGGTCGCAAGCAGTCGCAAGAGTGTGAACGGGCCTTAAATCTAAGGCATCATGCAAAAGACAGAGTGTGGAAACTCGTGCTTCTTTCTTGTATGACATTGGTCCTACAACAAAACTGTCGGCAGACATGGATAAAAAACACATGCATGGAACGTGAGGTGCGTCCGGAAATAATTCCGTCATCATTTCCGAAGAAAACACCGTGACTTTTGCATGATGCATGAGCAGAAGGTGAGCGTGGTCTTACTGTCGGAAGAGTGGATACAAGGCGACTTCGGTCTTTCGGACGGTCTGGACGGAAACCACAAATAATTGACCTATTGCTATATTACCCAAGTATCAAGGACGATGCAGGAAATGGTGTTCCACGCGCCGCACGCGCACGCCGTCCCCGTATAAAAGATTCGAAGTAAATAACCAAAATAAAGCGTTGACGAACGCGCGTGCAAGATGCCATTTGTTTTATGTATTTTCTTTAGAAAAGTTACTACTGCTGACGCGAGCACGTGCGGCCGCGCGGAGCGCTAATTGCTGCATTTTCCCTGATGCTTGGGTAATTTAGCAATAGGTCTATTGGTCGAATGCGGTTGGGCGCTTCGACAAACACAATATCGGGCTGCGGTAGTATTTAGTGCTGACATAAAGGAATGCAGCGTGCCCGTCGGCCTACACTCTAAGAAAAAAAAGAAGCAAAAAGGTAGCAAGGACGCGTTTTCCTCCCATCATTGACGGCCTCCCAAGCGGGCACGAGAAAAAGGGAGGAACGAGACGTTTTCCTCATTCTCCAGGTAGACGAGAGAAAGGTTCCGATCACCCGTCCCATATTCAATTCAATTCAACTTTATTGACTCCAGTTTGGAGAAGGAGACAGGGGAAAAGGTAACATTGCGTAGCTTGACAGGTCCCTGCCTCTTATACTGACTTGAACAAATTAGTCGGCACTTGCAAAAAACAAAAAAAGAACAAGAAAAAATACATATTCTACAGCTTTTCATACGAAGAACAGTACAGAACTTTTAAAATTTTATTCGCTGTTAGAATACAATTGTCTAATTTGGTTATTTGGCATATTTTTTATGTGAATATTGTTTTTAATGAGTTCAATAATAGTAGATGGTACAGTATACTGGAGCATTTGAAATCCGTAATTGGTTCCGGGATGCGGCACTCTCCAGTGCTCTGGACTACGCGTGTGATAAAGCGAAAAGTATTTTTCAAGCTAATCTAAGTGAAGGAATGATTTGTTATTATAATAAATACTATATTTATATTTCTGGATTAACGTCTGTCTATGCGTCAAAAACACGTGCTGCCTTAAATTTCGAGAATAAAATATCGGCACGACTAATATATGGTACAATAGCTACTAAACGTAAGATCTTTTTTTGTGCGATGTATAATCTGTCTAGGTTTAATTTTGTCGTATCGCCAAGCTGGCAGTACTCTAAATGTGAAGCAAACAATGTGTTCTATAATATAATCATGACCTTTTCTGGTAAACAAAAACTATGTTTATAAATAATACCCGATATTTTTGATAATTTAGACATAACATGGTCGACGTGTTCGTTCCAACTCATGTATTGGTTAAAAAACACTACTAGTATTTTTACCGTTGTAACAACTTGTATGCTCGATATATCTAGCTTAAGTGGTATATCTATTTGAAAGAGCGAACTTTCGGTTTCGTTTTTCGAGCACGACGCGCGCGTTGTTTAATAAATTTTGTTGAGTTCACCGAGCTTCAGCGGCAGCCAAGTTTGCGTGTAATTCCGTTTCTATGTCCAAATGCAGAACATCTCGGTTTCAACAAAGCTTGGGTTGCAATAGGGCTAGTTGGTTGTTCATGATGCGGAAGGAAAGTTCGTCTGCTTCCTTGCGGGGGGTTGTGGTGACGTCAGAATGCCGAGCTCTGATTGGTTCTGAATAAAGAATAGTGGGTAGAGCTCAAGGCACCTTGCTTTGAGGTCCACTATCCTTCGATCAGAGCCAATCACTGCTCGGCGTCTTTCGGATGTCACCGCAACCCCTGCGGAAGAAGCGGACAACTTGCTCTCCACATTGTTTTTAAACTGCGCTGCCAGGACTACAAAGCCAAGGCTGAGACAAGGAAATAACGACACCAACACAAGAAGCGCCCGGACAAATAACTGTCTATTTCCTTCCATCCCACTGGAAAGGAAAACACTTGCAAAGATAAAACGTGAGAGAAGGATTGAAAAAACCAGGGTGAAAAAAAAAAACATAAATAAACGATTACCAACATGACCACGCGTGATTCGTCGCTGCGACACAGCTATCATCGCAGCCGTGAGTGCCCGTCATGATGCGGCAAGGTGTTGAGCAATTCCATTTCTTTTTTGTTCAGAGATATCGACGGCTCGCTGACACACGTACAGTCCTAATCAGACTTGTCTATAACGCGCGAGCGAGCGGCTTTCTCCGGGGAGCGCATGACTGGTGGTATTCGCGGAAACTAAGCGAGTCACGTGGCGCAACGTAGAACGGCCCGCTCGAGGGGTGTCCTGCCCACTCTATCAGCTTGATAAGCGATAAAAGTAAAGCGCTTTATGATTTTTGTTTTGTTTTTGATGACGACATCGTTGATACACCTTCATGCTTTACTCTGCTTATTGTTCGAGCAATGATGTTTGGAAAAAGCGTGCGAGCAGCCTTCCGCGTTCGCCGCCAGCTGATAGAGTGGGCAGGACGACACCCCTCGAGCGGGCCGTTCCATGTTGCGCCACGTGACTAGCTTAGTTACCGCGAATGCTACCAGTCTAGCGCTCCCCGGAGAAAGCCGCACGCTCGCGCGTTATAGACAAGTGTGATTAGCACTGTACCATGCCTTTCTGACATACCATGAAATAATCTTCCATTATTTCGCGCCTTTGTTTTACCTCCGATCTTGCAAAGATTGAGGCCGTTTTGAAATGCGCCTTCCGATTGCATTTCGAGAAATGTGCAGCTAGGTTGCTTGGAGCCTGGAACCGATTACACGCGTACTTATGCTCCCTCAACCTGTCGTTTAGGCGTCTTCCCGCCTGCCCAATCTAAGATTTGCCGCAGGATAAAGGTATTTTGTACACTACATTTTCAGTACACTCAACAAATTATCTCCTGTGTCGAACTCTGCAGTTATAGCTTAGCCTCCATCGTCATCATCCCGCTTGTTCGCCTTCCTATAAAGTTCTATAAGCTTGAAAGGGGCTGGGAACACCACTCTGACTTCGTGTTTACTCTCTGTCTTTAGCCTATATAAATTGTTGTGAATGTACGGCAGCACAATTGTTGCTTTTAAAGCGCAGCTCTTAGCGCCCGTTCCCGGCTTGAGCGGCGTCGCCGTCGACGTCGCCGTCGCCGTAACCGCGCGGTGCATTATGGGACGTTCCCATTATGACGTCACACGTGAAGTCACGTGTGACGTCACGAGGGTCACCAGTGACGTCATGGATGGCGTCACACATGACGTCACGTGTGACTTCACAAGGGTGACGTCACACGCGTTGCATTATGGGTAAATTTCCCCACTCAATTTAGCAAAAAACTTTCCCTGCTAAATTTAGCAAAAAAATTTCCCCGCTAGATTTAGCGGAAAACTTTCCCCGCTGAATTTAGCAGAAAAAAATTCACCGCGAAATTTAGCGGAAATCTTTTTCAACTAAATATAGCAGGAACATTTTACCACTAAATTTAGCGAAACAAAGCAACAGCGTGATGGGTAGGTGTGGGGTTTCGCGGGTTGACATTCTGCTTTACATTACATAGTTTAATACCCTTATTACACTAGCGCTCTGAACTTTCACTGAGTCAACGACAGTTGACACAATCGCGATCGGCCGGAGTTACACGGCGACGATAACAGTCTTTTTATCGCGTATCGCGCCCCTCATCATTGCGCGCTTACGGCGCCCGGCAGACTTCCCCTTCCACCATCCATTTGCTGCGCCACTGCCGTTGTGATCGCCGTTGTCGTCGTACTCGTTGGGCATTGCACTTCATTCAACGTATGCGACAGAAAACACGGGTGAAGGATATGAGCGGGAGGCAGTTCGCGCTGCCAAACCGCCAAGCCAAACCTGCTCGGCGAAGGCCCCCGGAACGCTCGGATCCTCCGACCCATGCTACCGCAGCGCCGCCGCGCGTACAACCTTTCCACGCTCAACGCTTCACAGCAATGCATGGCGCGCGTCGGTACTCGGGGCGCCAATATAAATGGAAGGGGGAGGGGGTAGTAATATAGAGTTATTATAATGTACGCTAGAGGTTCAAGTGGCGCTAGCGTGCTGACGCAAATTGAAGCAGACAGCAACCAGTCCGAAAGTGACTTCCGGTAATGCATTTCTATGGGAAAAAGAGAGAATTTTCTGCCTGCGCTCGATCATAAGAGCGAATATTCTAAATAATTCGTACGTACTAGGTAGCTTGGAACATTTCTCAGTCAGGCCGACGAAAGAATTGGTCAGTTACGGCGTTTTTCTTACAAATGCATCGCATTAAAAACGGTGCCAAACGGCTTTGTACGTGTATTTATGTGCACTGTCGGACACTGCTAGCGCGAACACGACGTCGGCGCTTTTCAATGAGGGATATAGACCATTCCATTTAGCGCTCTCTGCGCGGCACCATTTTGTTCGACCGCAGCGCCCTCTCCAAACATCCGGGGAATTCAGCGGGTTCGGCGGGGTAAAACGAGAGAGAGGGCACGCGCCCGACTCCGCCAACAGACGACAAACCGGGAGGTCGCCGTTCTCCATCTTTGAGCTGTATCGGCGGGCTGTAAGGAACATCGAACTCTCGCTCGTGGCTGCCGTTGTGAAATGGTTCGCGTTCTTAGAATAGTTATGTCTACTCCAAAATCATCCTATAGCTCTTTGTTGTTCTATTTCTGTAAATGATCAACTAGCATATCGTTTTTCCGCTACTTAAACAGCAGTTGAGTCAGCCGGCAGTACTACCCTCAACTACTGCGTGTATTGCGGCAGGAGAGCACGTTTTTATTTATCATTTCAGACTTCCACTCATGGTCGCTAAAGGCTTACACCAGTACGAACTTTGTATAGTAAAAAAGATACAGCAACCGGATTTACTTTTCGCCAGAGAGACCGGCCAATCTGACGCAGTTTTCCCTATTTTTTTTATTTGCACGCAGGTACCAGCGCAATTGGACCCTGTTAGTCTTTTTATCTAGCACACTATTACACGACAACTGGTATACCAAAATCTGCGCATCTGCGCTCAAAAGTTCCAAAATGACGCGATATTTAACAGAGTTTCCACGCCAGCCGGACGCTAGCTACAGCCCACTCGGGGGAGCAGACGACATCCGAGGTGAGAGGGATAGTGCATTCTTTTTCTCTTTTACCCTCTCTGCTATGACCCTAATGGAACGGTCTATACGTGCCAAACGAACGAGGAACATCTGGAAACCAAGGGAGACGGCAAGAACTACGCAGTAACACTGGATACAAGTAACTACCCATGCATGTACGATCAAAATAAATTGAAGGCCGCCAAATCTGATCCGATTTAAGTAAGTACCGCTTTACGAAGACGACGATGACGAAGACACAGGATGTGTGTAGACGCTGCTCCAAGACCATCAATGGGCGGCAGCAATATATTGCGTGTACTGAGACCTGCAACCGCCGGTTCCACTGCAGATGCGTGAATATTGCCGCTGCGAAGTATGAACTTCTCGTTCAGAACGGAGTCAGCACCTACGAGTGCCACGAGTGCACCAAACTGCCCGGCCTCGATTCGGCTAAGCTTTGCTCCGACGATGTGCACTGTTGTGTGGATCCCAGTGGTGATGCAGGCGAAGAACAACCTGAAAAAGAGGAAGGACCTGGAGACAACGCAGACCTTCGAACGATCATCCTTCAGCTTTGCCGGAAGGTTGATGCTCTGTCATCTGAAGTACAGGCCCTGCGAGCAGACAATGAACAGCTGCACCTTCAACTGGCCCGTAATGCGGAACTCCTTCGTAAGTCCATAGGCACTGGTCCTCCTCGCTCCCCTTTGTTAAATGAAGAAGCTGCACATGCAAGTCATATGTCAGCGACTCCGAGTACTACAACTAATGTGACGGTGCCATCTTGTTCGACTTCCTCAAATTTCGAAGCTAGACGTACCAGTTACGCGTCCACGCTTCGGACTACTACGACTGGTGGTGACATGCAAGCAGGGAGACAAGTACGCCCCCTACCAGTTTGGAACCGTGCACCTAAACTGCAGCATGGGGACCTCTTCGTAGCTTCGACCACCGGTATCCGCGGCAGTCGATCGACTACTGACGAAGACGGATACACCCTTGTGCAAAAGAAGAGGAGAGTAAAGCCCGCCACGGGCACGAACTCTACAAGTAAGCTGACGGCTGTACCTCGACCTCCGAGGAGTAGGGCGCTCTTTGTGTCTCGGCTTGACCCGACAACCACTGTTGACGACATCGCAGCAATACTCAGCAACGTCGTCAAAACATGTGCCTGTACCCCACTTCCCTCCAGACATGTGAGCTATTCATCGTTCCACATCGCTGTAGAGTGGGACGATTTTGACAAGGTGAATGACGCGAGTGTGTGGCCCATTGGCTGTCTTGGGTTGTTGAGGAGAAACGAAGAAGATGCATGATGAGTGTACCATTTATTATCAGAATGTACGTGGTTTGAGGACTAAGGACGCCGAGCTTTTTTCGGAGGCTATGTCAAGCACGTATTCAATCATATGCCTAACAGAAACTTGGCTTGTAGGTGGAATTTCTAGTTCTAATTATTTTCCACCCAAGTATGAAGTATATAGACGTGATCGTGACTATGTGAAAACGGGAAAGAGCTTGGGGGGAGGTGTCTTGATTGCTGCAGATAGGAGCTTGAAAGTTTATCGGAGGAGCGATCTCGAGTGCTATCCTGAAAGCGTGTGAATTGAAGTACTGTCTACCGATGGTAGAAACTTTCTCATTGGCAATTACTATTTTCCGCCGATGTTTGATCACATTATTTTCTGTGAGCATATCAACTTCCTGGAAAAAAGAATTGACTTCTCTAAATTTCGAGTGCACATGTATGGCGATTTCAACCTACCTGGTTACGATTAGGAGTTAGGCAGCTTCTTAGTCAGTCACCTGAACACAAGGTTGAAGTTACTTTGTCTGTTAGACTTCGTTCATTTCAATGGTTTTGAACAACGTAATATTGTACGCAACTGTTGTGGAAACATACTTGACCTTGCCCTGGTCACTTCGGCTGTTGATATCAGTCTTGCCAAAGCTCCGCTATCTCGGGTAGATAACTATCATCAACATTTTATTGTATCATTTTTCTTCCCACTTGCCAAGCGAATTTTCCATTCACAATCATGGTTTTCCTACTCCAACGGTGATTACTATTCATTGTATCAGTATCTTCGGGACTATGACTGGAGTAGTGTTCTAGCTGATCAGTGTGTTGAATCATCAACTTCCACACTTTCGACTATTGTCCAGGAAAGCATGCGACTCTTTATACCAAAGAGGGTGTCTCATAAAAGTGACTATCCCATATGGTTCTCGAAGGAACTAAGACATTGCTTAAGGCGCAAGCTACACTATCATCGCCTGTACAAAAAAACTGGCAATGTCGCTTGGTACACGAGATTTAGTCAATGTCGTGCAGAGGCGAAACAATTGTTTAAGCGAGATAAACAACAACATGCTGACATCGCCGAGCAATCATTGAGCACACAGCCACAGTGTATGTGTAAGTTTGTCAAAGAGAGCATCAAAGAGAATGTTACCACGATCACATTGCGAGATAATGAGGATTGTGTCTCTGACCCTGTTGATGTAGCTAATCTCTTTGCGCGCCACTTTAGTGCTTCTTTCAGTACAAATAATGGCCTAATGCCTAGCTCGAATACAAACTGCCTGGATTTTTTGACTGTTGCTCCAATTAATGAATCTGAAGCCTTGGAGGCAATTAAAAAACTGAAACCAAAGCTATCTACAGGAATAGATGGAATTCCCAGCTTCATAGTAAAAGGTTGTGCTCCACTCCTTTGTCCAGTTTTGGTTCATATCTTTAACTTATCACTTGCATCTGAAACATTTCCTACCGCTTGGAAGCGCTCTGTTGTTGTTCCATTACATAAATCGGGCGATTGATATACGGTTAACAACTATAGGCCAGTCTCCCTCCTTTGTAGTTTTTCTAAAGTTTATAAAATTGTTTTGCACACCCGCCTTTACGCATATTTTTGTCGGAAGATTATTCCTGAGCAACATGGTTTCATGAAAGGCCGTTCCAGAGAAACAAACCTGTGTTCCTTCCTACATCAGATTGTACCGTCTGTCCATAGCGGAGGACAAGCGGATGTAGTCTACTTTGATATGAGCAAAGCTTTTGACAAAGTTAATCACCGATTACTGCTGAGTAAACTCTGTAGTTACGGTCTGTCCCTTAAGTACTGTCGTCTCCTCGATAGTTACTTATCTCATCGGCTGAACTTAGTGCGAGTATCCAGCCGATTATCTGCTCCTTTTTTATCTACTTCTGGGGTTCCTCAAAGCAGTAACCTCGGTCCTCTGCTGTTTTTGTTTTTTGTAAATGATCTAACTTCCTGTTTTAACACACACGGTTTTTGTTATTTGCTGATGATATTAAGTTGTTTACAGCGGTTAAAACGGTTGACGATTGAGAATGTCTTCAGCGCAATATAGATTCTATTTTGGCGTGGTGTTTTTTCAAATGACCTACTCTTAAATGAGTCAAAGACGAAAGTTATGTCCTTTTCTTAGGAAGCGTGAAATTCTGAGTTTTCCCAATGTATTAGATGCCACCAATATTACTCGCGTTGAGGTCATCCGTGATCTAGGCGTTTTTATGGATCCTGCAATTAATTTCAACCATCACGTGACCACAATTACGAATGCTTCCTTTCGAGTGCTGGGAGCCACTACACGAGTGACACGCGAGTTTTCTAAACCACTTTGTATTTTACGTTTGTTTTCTTCACTGGTGCGTAGTCGTGTTGAATATGCCTCAGTTGTCTGGAACTGTATTGGAGTGACAAATTCAGGTTTAATTGAGTGTTCAACGTAGGTTTGTTTGTGTTTTGTTTGATTGTTATTTTCAACCAAATTATTTCTATAGTTATGAGAGGATTTGTGAACTCGTGAAGTTACCCTTAGCGAAAAACCGGGGCTCTTAGAGTATACTTTATTTGCACTTCCAGAAGTATGCTTGTTGCTCTAAATTGGCCGGTTTTTAGTATACTTCTGACGCACTTCAAAGTAGCATTTCGCCATACTTTTAGTATACTTCTAAGCATACCTGTAAGAGGAATTTTAGTATACTTCTTACGCACTTCAAAAGTAACATTTCGCTATACTTTTAGGATACTTCTAAGCATGCCTGTAAGAGGCATTTTAGTACACTTCTCACGCACTTCAGAAGTAACATTTCGCCATCCTTTTAGGATACTTCTTCTAGTACACTTCTGAGCAGAATTTTAGTATGCTTTTATGCAGGCCTTTAGTACTATAAATTGTACCCCGGATTAAATTTGGAAGCAGGCTTTCAAATATAATCGGGGGTACACTTAATAGAACTTTTAAAGCATTTCACCAATTTATTCCTGAGCAATTCCAGATAAGAAAAGTAGAAAATTATATTGATTTAGCAATTGCAGTGGTTTGCAGTTATCGAAACTGAAATGCATTATGTTACAGGCTTTAATGTAGACGAGTTCAAAGTGATGACAAATTAAAGTAAGAACTTTTTATTAAACAAATATTTTTTTCAATATAATGAACACATGTTGCCTAAAACAAACACTTACGATGGAACAAAAAACGTAATACTTTTAGTGGCTTACAAATATCACAGATGCACTTAAAGCTTTATAAACAAGCTCTTATTAGAAGAAAAAAATAATTACAAACTATCATGATGAAGAAAAACGAGCAAAAATAGTATTGCACCTGTTAATATAAAACCTACAATATTTACCATCTACCATGACTGAAGTAACATCACCTGCATGACTGAAGTAAAATGAATGAAAAAAGTTAATGCACTTGTTAAATAAAATCTAAATTAATCGCTGATCAGATTTAAGAGAAAAAAAAAAGCCAATGCACAAAATAAATGAAAATGAAAGCTAATTTATTTTTTTTTTTTCATTCTGCAGTTTTTTTTTGTGTGTTGGAGGCTTTGTTTTGAGTGTAGGAAGCATTGCTGCACTTCCTTTACAGGTATTCTTTCACAGCCTTCCGAGTTTCTCCAGGGAATTGGCAGTAACAAAAGCTGAAAAGAGAAGACAATAGACAATTAAGGAACTTGCCTTAAGACTCCATATTTACTTAATACTACTTAAAATTATACTTCAGGTCCACATAATTTTAGAAAATTTCACAAAAAGAAACCAACAACAAAAAGTTAATCATCTAAATATATTGAGCACGGGGACCAATGACTATGTTTATTGGCAACTGAAATATTGCTGCTGTGAAATAATGTAAAACAAGGCATTTCGTCAATTTGCAATGCATTAAAGGGATCATGAAACAAGTTTACTGTGGAAACAGTCTGGAGCTCGTTACTTTTATTTCTTTTACCTTATCACAAGTACGAGAAAACACACCGTGATCCCTCAAAATGTCGCGAGTGCACTGCGTAATCAGAAAGGAAAAAAGGGTCCATTTTTCATCATGCAGCTTATGGCGGCCACAGGAACTACTGGCTTGGCGCCAATAGTGGTTGAGTTTGCGGGTTGAGGAGGTATCTGCCCAATTTGAAGCTAAGGTTTTTATAAAAGTTGTCATTCACTCATTTGGCCCCCAATTCATGTCACACGCACGTGACCTGGAAAGGACTCTAAAGGTTGAGGGGCCCCCCAAGCTTAAGTCTAGTTAATTTTTTTAATAAAACTAGTGCACCTTGGAAAAAATTGTTTTCTGATCTTCACTGCACATGCGATGGTGAGATACTGCCACACTTACTTGGCCGAAGTCTGAGGACTATTTCATAACCCCTTTAAAAGCCTGCAAACATAACATTCTTTGTGACAGGGACTCTCAAACTTTCTGACATCAGCGAACAAAAATTTACTAATGTTATTGTTAGCCGAGGAGCCCCTTCTACTCTTGGCATTGTTGCAATTGAGTGTATGACAATGGTGTAGGAACGATTGAGGAAGTTCAGGTGCTGAAAGAACCCTCAGTATACTGTACTAGGAACCCTGTTCGAGAACCAGTGCCTCAGGATATTTGGCTAGAAAGTCGGAGATAGCGTAGCTAGACAATAATTTTAAACACACAGATGACCACATTTTTTTAATTTTGATTCTGACATCTATTTTATATTATAATTCAGGGTTTACTGATATAAAACCAACTGAGGCCATACTGTACCAAACAATTACTTTAAAAACAACTGAACAAGCTGAAAGTTTTTGAAAGATTCAGCAGCCTAAAGCTGGGGTAAACAGTCAGCTATCTTCAGAAAATTGTACACAAAAGTAAACAATACTGAAGTTTCGTTAAGTTTAATCGCTGATATAAATCGACGATCAAAATTAAGCAGAAGGAACATCAGAGTGAATTATAATCTAGGCAAAAATTAAAGTATGCTAGAACTGGGGCACATTATTGCAAACCAGAGGTGTAGCGCAAGACGTAATGACACAAAGAGACAAATACCTCCCCCAACATAAGCCAAAAAGAAACAACCATCCATGAGTACCGAGACACAAGTCCAATGGTGACCAGACAAAAGCTCACCGGACAGAAGCTCACCCGTTTTTTTCTTAGACCCACACAATAGCTCACCCCCTTTTTTTTGGCTACCCGGTGAGTCACGAGCTGGGCCAAAGTGCGGACGCAATGGACATTGCACTATTTTTAGAAGAAGTGGTACCCCATCTCGTGCAACGGTGTCGACAGGTAAGCCATAACAGGCACAGAAGCAACGATTTGGGACAAAAATTTAGGTCACCAAAATGAGTGGAGCTGAAGCTGATAAGATCAATCTGGGTTGACTCAAGGTATGCCACAACCGTCTGGAAAATATTTGCAAGGGGCTCCAGGTACACCGAGATCTACCAAGACTGCTGGAAACAGCCTGTACGGGACTGCATTTCCTTCTAACCAATCGAAAAACTTGTTTCCAGTCTAATCAACAAACCATGTGCCTATCAGATTTAATTCATTGTTGTGTTTTAGTGTCGCACGCATGCACCTAAGTTGTCTGCACTCGTGTTAAGACCAACATGAAATTTTCACGTGGTGAGCTTTTGACCGGTGAGCTTCTGTCTGGTGAGCTTTTGTCCAAGATTTAAGTCCAATATATGTCAAGAGTAAACTTAGTATTTGTTCCTGTTAAGTTTGATTGCAATAGTGCCTTGCCATTTCCTCTTTATGGCAATTTACTCACCTATCAAGTCCTTAACTCCCTTTTTAGGAAGCTTTCCCTTCATTGCCGACCCCGTAAGGCAGCAGTTTGTCAGGGCCTCAGTTTCAAATACCATGACCGCGAGTTCCTGAACGTAAATGGATGGCTGCTTCGTGTCGACATGCTTCAACTGCGCTTCAGGAAGCGCAATGTCTCCAAAGGTTATCTGAAACATAAAAATAGAACCAAATACGGTCACTACATCCATATGAATGCCTTTTAGATGAGCGCATGTGCACGAATGGCCGTGACATGCTGGTGGTAAGGAAGTGTTTGATGAAGAGAGCTAGCTAATAGTAAAGAGGGTAATAAGGCTAGTTTGAACATTTACTATATAAAGTCCACTGGTCAGGCTAGTCACCATCACATTGGCGCAAAGCATTTTTGTTTAATAGGGCGATTGATGCCTCACTCACACGCTTTTTTCCTTTTTCCCAAATTTCATATGCTTCATGCAGTTCTCTGCTTGTTCTGTCATTGTATTTGCGAGAATCTTAACATAATGCAATACCGGGGAACAGAGGCATCTGCTGCAGTGAATGGCGAGGTGGCTAGACAGGCTGGCTGGCGTGGCAGCCACATGCTCACGGGCAGGGTCATTCCCACATCTGGCCCATATACACTGCCCCTCACAATATTGGTATCTGATACACAACACCCAAAACACACCCAGCAATTTTATCCTTGTGTTTTATGCTGCAAGGCTAAGACGGCGGGGCTTGGGCCTGTTGATTCTGTGGCAGAGCCAAGCCATCCTATTGTGTGCCTAAGACATCACAGTAGTGCGGTACCGCTGACCGACTTCCTTGAATTGTGTGACACTGAGTGTACATACCTGCCAACCTGTGGAATTTCAAATTCATAAAAGTCGCGCAGCTGCGGCCGGGGGGGGGGGGGGGGGGGGGTTACGCGAAGCGATGTGCAGCTTAATGTCAGCCTGGCCAGCGTGCGAAACGCTTACATCACACGTGTACGTGCTACACAATCCAAACTTCTCTTGCTTTTTGGGCGGCATGAAGCACGGAAATTTCGACGTGTAGGACTTCAGGAACACCTGAAAGTACCTCTTTTGAGGTTTCGAGTTCGGCATTGCACCGCGAAGCGACAGTGACAAGGAGAATGCTACAGTTACACGCGCAACAAACACAGACGCCATACTTTTTGCCTCGAAACTGGCCGAAACAACGAGGCCCCAGCAACGTCTGAACACGCCGAACCAACTTGCACCTCTGCACCGCCGAACACACGAACAAAGGCTTTGAGCTTTGGATTGGTTTTCGATTCGTGGCCACCGGATAGACGGATAGTAAAAACCACGACGCTGCTGTGGACGGTACCTATCGCCCTCTTGTGGCAATACAAGATACCACCAACAACGGAGTTACAAAAACAACAACAAAAAAAATAAAAAATTTTTTTGTAAGATTTGAAGCAAGATTCGTAAAATCGTAAAATTAGTCCCAATTTGTACATTTTACGAAAAATTCGGAAGAGTTGGCAGGTATGAGTGTAAGTATGGTACCACATCTGGTCTCACATTGGGCCTCTCACGAGCAGGCTTGTTTATGCCTCAACTTTATTTAACAAGCTTTTGGCGACCTGAATTATACACATCTGCAGGTAGCTTGCTTCTGGATAAACAAACCCACTCGTGAGAGGTCCAATGTAAGACCAGCTGTGATACCATACCCTCAGTTTCACACAATTAAGGAAAGTCGGTCAGCGCCACCGCATTCCCGTGGTGTCCTTGGCATCCAATAAGATGGCTCGGCTCTGCCACAGAATCAACATCATAGAGCAGCCGTCTGAGCCTTGCAGCATAAAACACAATAATAAATTTGTGGATGCATGAATGAACGTGCCCATGAGCACGTGGCTGCCACGTGAGCTAGCCTGTCTGGCCACCTCGCCATTCACTGCAGCAAATGCCTTTGTTCCTTGGTGTTGCACGATGTTAAGATTCTTGCCAGATACAATGCCAAAACAAGCAGAGAACTGCATGAGGAATATGATATTTAGGAAAAAGGAAAAGAGTGTGTAAGTGGGGCATCAATTGCACTATTAAACAAAAATGCTTCGCGCGAAGTGATGATGACTAGGCTGGCTGAAGAGGCCTACATAGTAAGTTGTCTTTCCAAATAAACAACAGTTGCGAGTGTGCCAAGGCTAATAGTAATCAATATTATTGATTATTATTAGCTATATTCCTAACAGCCATGCAAGTGTCCCTTTAAGAGAACATGCACATGGACTGTAGTAAGTGCCTCCAACTATAATTACGCTTCACTCTGTGATTGCAGCCTCCGGAAGTTCTGAATTGGCAATCTTGCAGCATGCAGCAGTCGACTGGGGAAGTGTTATCGAAGCTGAAGAAAACATCCGCTGTCGAGCACATTCCAGGCTTGATCTGCGTCGTTTATTAAAGCAGTTTTCTGATTGTTTTTTTTTATTTTGAAAATGCTAGTCCTTAAAGGCAACGCCCAGAAATTTTTAAGAAAATTCTACACATTATGCGATCGAGAATGAAATGTGTCCCACAGTGGATACAGTAAAACCCCAATTATGCGTCCCCGGTTTATGCACAACTGGACGAGTCAGCAGAAACTCACTGATTTCTTTTGAAGTTCCAATGTGATAATAAAGATTGATTGGCACCTCTATTACACAATTTCTAGGTTACATTCATAGTTGCATGAGGGTTCTAGCTTCTTCAGATTCCAGCAGATTATCAGCTTAAAGGCTGTTTGGAAGTTCTGTATGTCTTTGACCCGTAACTGTTGTTTTTTGGATTATCCAATGTTGTCGCGCAGTCTCCTGAAAGTCACATAATCGAGGCACCACTATATCCTCCAGCTTTGAAAACGCCTCAACCGATTGAATGCTGCGCGCCCTACAGTGGCTGAATGAGAACTTCCGCAGGCCGCATTCGTGGAGTGTGGCAGCATCACTCGGAAAATCATCGAAAGATAGTGGTGAACCTAATACACTATTTCCATCCAGTTCCCAGAATTTAGAAGGCGTGCGTAGAGGCAATGAGGGATATATCTGTTGCAAAAATTGTTCCCTGGGTTCTAACTGAATTATATTTAGGTTATGAAAATGATCAGCAGAAAGCAGTCCTGACATTGTTGGGATGGCCTAAGCCTGCATGAACAGACACCCCATATACAGCATCTAATTAAAAAAAAGAACCTTTTAAAAAAGAGGACGGGTCTGCTGAAACCTTGCAAACCACGAACAAAGCAAATCACCGAGATTTAAGAACACGACAGAAACAGAGACAACACAAAACAATTCAGAAATGAAACCAACAATACGGTTAGCACTGTTTGAAGAACCATTACCTTTCTATGCCTCAACATTGCTAAGCTTCTTCCATAGATTCCAATGCTTACCTCTTCGCACATCCTGGTGGAATGTGGAAACTTAGGCCTCACATTAAAAGGTCAGTAAGTATAGCTATGGTTCTAATAGTTGAACCTCTCTAATAGGCACATTTTTTGCTAGAACATATGGTTCGTTCACACTTTTAAAAAGCAGTCTTGCTGCCGACCGAATTTGGTCACCAAAAAAAGACCGAACTGTGCAGGCTTAGCAGAATGGACAATTGGGCGAGTTTACGGTAGAGATCATTATAACTTACAGTGCGACTAGGACAAAGAGAGACAGAGGAGAAAACACAGGCCAAGCGCTTAACGAGCAACTGATTCGATTGAAAAGGAAATACATATGATGATGCTGCTGCTCGTCCAGGCATGCCCCTCCGTGGTCCTGGCGCTTTTTCTTTCACTACCAGCCGAATTATCCGAGATACAAAAAGCCGATCTCGCTCTTTATCAAAGTCACTGTGGGCTGGCTCACACACAAGGATCCGTTTTGTGTTATGTAGTACGTCTGCATCATTTCTCGGGGTAGTTTCTGGTTGTGTCGGAACATCACTGTCGTGTTGTTCAAAAGGGGTTGGCATCCGCAATCCCGGCAATGCATTGTGAGATGTGTGTGAGCGGTTCCTTTCATAGAACTGTGGTGTTTTCGTAGTCTTATGTTGAGGCAACTCCCAGTTTGTCCTATGTAGGCACGCCCGCAGGAAAACGGGATCTTGTAGACCACACCTTTTATGCAGGCGACAAACTGCATTCTGTGTTTGATGCTGCAGCGGCTGTGAGATGTAGGATCGTCATTTCTCGCACGTTTGTTGACTGTGGAGCACACAGATCTAAGCTTGTGGCGGGCGGAAAAAACAACATTCACATTGTATCTCGTGGCAGCTTTCTTGAGTCCGTGGGAAAGACGGTGGATGTACGGTATGACTGAAGTTTTCCTTTTCTCTTTCTGCTCGAGGTCACATTGCTCGATCTCTGGATCTGTTTTAAGGTATTTCATAATTTTTTCGCAAGCTGAAGTAATGACCGAATTAGGATACCCCGAATCCTTGAACCGTTGAATTTGGGACATGAAGCTGGAACTCAATTTGTGGATGCATGTGCTTGTTAAATCTGTCCTCAGACAGGAAAATGCGATGCCTTGTGTGACGAGTTTGGAGTGGGCTGAAGTCCACATTCATCGGATGGCAGGACAAGGTGTACCTACAGAAGTCCGGAGTATGCATAGGGTCGAGGGTAGCCTCTGTGCTCAGTAACATCTTCCTAGGCAAGATCCATCGGGATCTGGAACCTTGCTTGGAGCAAGGTTCCAGATCCCAACAAACCCACTCGTGAGAGGTCCAATGTAAGACCAGCTGTGATACCATACCCTCAGTTTCACACAATTAAGGAAAGTCGGTCAGCGCCACCGCATTCCCGTGGTGTCCTTGGCATCCAATAAGATGGCTCGGCTCTGCCACAGAATCAACATCATAGAGCAGCCGTCTGAGCCTTGCAGCATAAAACACAATAATAAATTTGTGGATGCATGAATGAACGTGCCCATGAGCACGTGGCTGCCACGTGAGCTAGCCTGTCTGGCCACCTCGCCATTCACTGCAGCAAATGCCTTTGTTCCTTGGTGTTGCACGATGTTAAGATTCTTGCCAGATACAATGCCAAAACAAGCAGAGAACTGCATGAGGAATATGATATTTAGGAAAAAGGAAAAGAGTGTGTAAGTGGGGCATCAATTGCACTATTAAACAAAAATGCTTCGCGCGAAGTGATGATGACTAGGCTGGCTGAAGAGGCCTACATAGTAAGTTGTCTTTCCAAATAAACAACAGTTGCGAGTGTGCCAAGGCTAATAGTAATCAATATTATTGATTATTATTAGCTATATTCCTAACAGCCATGCAAGTGTCCCTTTAAGAGAACATGCACATGGACTGTAGTAAGTGCCTCCAACTATAATTACGCTTCACTCTGTGATTGCAGCCTCCGGAAGTTCTGAATTGGCAATCTTGCAGCATGCAGCAGTCGACTGGGGAAGTGTTATCGAAGCTGAAGAAAACATCCGCTGTCGAGCACATTCCAGGCTTGATCTGCGTCGTTTATTAAAGCAGTTTTCTGATTGTTTTTTTTTATTTTGAAAATGCTAGTCCTTAAAGGCAACGCCCAGAAATTTTTAAGAAAATTCTACACATTATGCGATCGAGAATGAAATGTGTCCCACAGTGGATACAGTAAAACCCCAATTATGCGTCCCCGGTTTATGCACAACTGGACGAGTCAGCAGAAACTCACTGATTTCTTTTGAAGTTCCAATGTGATAATAAAGATTGATTGGCACCTCTATTACACAATTTCTAGGTTACATTCATAGTTGCATGAGGGTTCTAGCTTCTTCAGATTCCAGCAGATTATCAGCTTAAAGGCTGTTTGGAAGTTCTGTATGTCTTTGACCCGTAACTGTTGTTTTTTGGATTATCCAATGTTGTCGCGCAGTCTCCTGAAAGTCACATAATCGAGGCACCACTATATCCTCCAGCTTTGAAAACGCCTCAACCGATTGAATGCTGCGCGCCCTACAGTGGCTGAATGAGAACTTCCGCAGGCCGCATTCGTGGAGTGTGGCAGCATCACTCGGAAAATCATCGAAAGATAGTGGTGAACCTAATACACTATTTCCATCCAGTTCCCAGAATTTAGAAGGCGTGCGTAGAGGCAATGAGGGATATATCTGTTGCAAAAATTGTTCCCTGGGTTCTAACTGAATTATATTTAGGTTATGAAAATGATCAGCAGAAAGCAGTCCTGACATTGTTGGGATGGCCTAAGCCTGCATGAACAGACACCCCATATACAGCATCTAATTAAAAAAAAGAACCTTTTAAAAAAGAGGACGGGTCTGCTGAAACCTTGCAAACCACGAACAAAGCAAATCACCGAGATTTAAGAACACGACAGAAACAGAGACAACACAAAACAATTCAGAAATGAAACCAACAATACGGTTAGCACTGTTTGAAGAACCATTACCTTTCTATGCCTCAACATTGCTAAGCTTCTTCCATAGATTCCAATGCTTACCTCTTCGCACATCCTGGTGGAATGTGGAAACTTAGGCCTCACATTAAAAGGTCAGTAAGTATAGCTATGGTTCTAATAGTTGAACCTCTCTAATAGGCACATTTTTTGCTAGAACATATGGTTCGTTCACACTTTTAAAAAGCAGTCTTGCTGCCGACCGAATTTGGTCACCAAAAAAAGACCGAACTGTGCAGGCTTAGCAGAATGGACAATTGGGCGAGTTTACGGTAGAGATCATTATAACTTACAGTGCGACTAGGACAAAGAGAGACAGAGGAGAAAACACAGGCCAAGCGCTTAACGAGCAACTGATTCGATTGAAAAGGAAATACATATGATGATGCTGCTGCTCGTCCAGGCATGCCCCTCCGTGGTCCTGGCGCTTTTTCTTTCACTACCAGCCGAATTATCCGAGATACAAAAAGCCGATCTCGCTCTTTATCAAAGTCACTGTGGGCTGGCTCACACACAAGGATCCGTTTTGTGTTATGTAGTACGTCTGCATCATTTCTCGGGGTAGTTTCTGGTTGTGTCGGAACATCACTGTCGTGTTGTTCAAAAGGGGTTGGCATCCGCAATCCCGGCAATGCATTGTGAGATGTGTGTGAGCGGTTCCTTTCATAGAACTGTGGTGTTTTCGTAGTCTTATGTTGAGGCAACTCCCAGTTTGTCCTATGTAGGCACGCCCGCAGGAAAACGGGATCTTGTAGACCACACCTTTTATGCAGGCGACAAACTGCATTCTGTGTTTGATGCTGCAGCGGCTGTGAGATGTAGGATCGTCATTTCTCGCACGTTTGTTGACTGTGGAGCACACAGATCTAAGCTTGTGGCGGGCGGAAAAAACAACATTCACATTGTATCTCGTGGCAGCTTTCTTGAGTCCGTGGGAAAGACGGTGGATGTACGGTATGACTGAAGTTTTCCTTTTCTCTTTCTGCTCGAGGTCACATTGCTCGATCTCTGGATCTGTTTTAAGGTATTTCATAATTTTTTCGCAAGCTGAAGTAATGACCGAATTAGGATACCCCGAATCCTTGAACCGTTGAATTTGGGACATGAAGCTGGAACTCAATTTGTGGATGCATGTGCTTGTTAAATCTGTCCTCAGACAGGAAAATGCGATGCCTTGTGTGACGAGTTTGGAGTGGGCTGAAGTCCACATTCATCGGATGGCAGGACAAGGTGTACCTACAGAAGTCCGGAGTATGCATAGGGTCGAGGGTAGCCTCTGTGCTCAGTAACATCTTCCTAGGCAAGATCCATCGGGATCTGGAACCTTGCTTGGAGAAAAACACCAAAAAAGTGTTTAGGTACGTAGACGATTATTTGGTCTTCGTTGAGAGGGCTAATTTCCATCAGAAGCTTGACGATGTGCTGAAGATCTTCACGAAAAAAAGGCAAGGACTTCGATTCACCTATGAAGCCCCAAAAAAGAACCTTATTGAGTTCCTGGATCTCCGCATCAAAGAGGGGGATGATCATGTTTGCTGGTGTTACAGTCCCAGAACAGCAAGGGCTCTTCTAAACTTTCAGTCAGCCCACTCTAAACTCGTCAAACAAGGCATCGCATTTCCCTGTCTGAGGACAGCTTTAACAAGCACATGCATCCACAAATTGAGTTCCCACTTCATTTCCAAAATTCAACGGCTCAAGGATTTGGGGTATCTTAATTCGGTCATTACTTCAACTTGCGAAAAAATCGTGAAATACCTTAAAACAGATCCAGAGATCGAGCAATGTGACCTCGAGCAGAAAGAGAAAAGGAAAACTTCAGTCATACCATACATCCACCGCCTTTCCCACGGACTCAAGAAAGCTGCCTCGAGATACAATGTGAATGTTGATTTTTCCGCCTGTCACAATCTCGGCTCTGTGTGCTCCACAGTCAACAAACGTGAGAGAAATGACGATCCGACATCTCAGCCGCAGCAGCATGAAACACGGAATGCAGTTTGTCGCCTGCATAAAAGGTGTGGTCTATAAGATCCCGTTTTCCTGCGGGCGTGCCTACATAGGACAAACTGGGCGTTGCCTCAAGATAAGACTACAAGAACACCACAGTTCTACAAAAGGAACCGCTCACACACATCTCGCGATGCATTGCCGGGATTGCGGATGCAATCCCGGCAATGCATCGCGTTAACAACACGACAGTGATGTTCCGACACAACCAAAAACTACCCCGAGAAATGATGGAGACATACTACATAACACAAAACGGATCTCTGTGTGTGAGCCAGCCCACAGTGACTTTGATGAAGAGCGAGATCGGCTTTTCGGATCTCGGATAACTCGGCTGGTATTGTGTTGAGTAAAAGAAGAAGCGCCAGGGCCACGGAGGGGCATGCCTGCCTGAGCAGCAGCAGCATCATATGTATTTTCTTTTCAATAGAATCAGTTGCCAGTTCAGCGCTTGTCCTGTGTTTTCTCCTCTGTCTGTCTTTGTCCTAGTCGCACTGTAAGTTATAATGTTGAGGCTTACTACTCCCTGCCGTTCCCATATGATGTATCTGGGAAATCAGTTTCCTTAGTACAACCCTGCCGTGCCAGTGTGCGTCGGCGGAGGAAGTTAGGAGGTCAACTTTTGACAAACACCATGCATTACTTTGAGTAGGTTACCTATGCTCATTGCTCAGTGACAACCAAGAAATATGCGAGCACCGAACGAAAGCTGTCCACAGCACGGGGTCTGATTTTCGTCTTGGCGAGAGTGAAGGAGCTAAAAGACTGTTTGCAAATATGTTGCCTGTCAGTGCGAGAAAAAGAAGAGTTTGGGAAGTCAACGCACTGGATTTTCTGTGACCAAAAGGGGGACCGAGCAGAGCACAGATTTAAGATTAATAATTAGTGAAGCATCATCAATCAGGTGCGACTCGTGTTCTCACCGAATGGGCAGTCAAGGCTGACATGACACTCGTGTTCAATCCGCGCTTCACACTGACTCCTTTTAGGTAACATGGAAAATCGGTGCTAAAACCTCAAGTTCGTCTAAATTGTGTTGGTTTCGCCTGCCATGAAGTGTCAATCACCGACGAAAACAGAACAAAAAAGACATTGATGTATCGTCTGCTAAACGAGATTTAAAATGATTTGTGAACGTCTGCTATATCACAAAGGATGCAATAGACCTTTTTTAAAAGCTGCATCTACCTACCCTGGCACCAAAAGGCAGTGTGCTGTCGCAAACCAACTGTAGCTGAGGACAGAAAAGGCCGAGCAAGACAAGGAAGGCAAGCGGCAAGGCCATTGCAAGCTGAGGAGGCATGTGACAGAGCCTTGCACGAGACATCCTCGCGCCGCCGAAATTCATTTTCTTGCTGCACATAAGCTGACATTCCCTGGTGTGACATATGGCAATAGAATTCCTGCCTTTTGTTCTAATTAAAAAGTTTTCTCCAGCAAAAAAGAAAAAAAAAGATCAAAAAGGTCTTTGATCGATCCGCTTGCCACAGGATATTCCACAGAGTTCTGACACCCAGCGTCAAAAGTCTGCGATTGTGGTTCGAGCATCAAAATAATCTGATCAAATTTTGACGCCCAGCGTCAAAATTTCGTGTGAATGAGCCATTACGGTTAGGAAAAAGACAAGGTAAAAGATTCACACCTTTAACTGCGATGTGAAGAAAAAAATTTGTTACATACCATATTCTACACAATATCCTCTTGAACCACAGGGCCTGCCACTCCACGAGTCTCCATAGCCGCAACAAGGGGTGGCACACCTGCCGGTAGGAAGCATCAAATTATAAGAAAATTACTGGTTCAACAGTCAACACTGAAATCACAGGCGCTTTGAAGTTACACACATGTGACACCTGGTTTAACATTAAGGAAAATTAAAAGTGCACACGATTAAAGCAAACACTGCACCAAACTTGCTCCTAGACTTCAAACTTTTAATATGAATGGTGGGAAAGCATGAAGCTGTGAAATCCAAGCCTGAAATCCCATGCTGGACATGTGTATACTCACCATAAAGAAACCATTTGTGAAATTATCCGAGCCCTTTAACTTGCACTAGAAATATTGCTCTCCCTTCAGACTGCTTCGCCACCCCAATACCCCTCAAATCTCATTCCCTGATCTTAGTCAGCTCAGTTCAGTGGCTGTCACTTTTATTTTCAAAATTTCTCTCCTAGTGCACATTCAGTATTTTTGTGCATATTTCACTGCTTTCGACACGGGCACTCACTGTCAGCACGCCGCTTCACAAACCGCTCCCAAATCGAGTAAGAATGCTGCTGCCACTCTATATCATACTATGAGTGGCCCCATTTCACCTATGTACAGCTGCAACTTTAAAGAGAAATGCACAAGCTATTCCTGTAAGGAGAACAGCAAATTGAGGCATGAAAATTTACACTGTGTGTAAACATAGAGACAGTCAAACTCCAAACCCAAGCAGGGTCAGCTCTCGCATCACGATTCAGTGCTTTACCATCACAGATATTGCCTACCCTGATTTTGAAAAAGTCTCTCCTGTATCAGCATTCAGTTTAACGAAAAAAACTTACAGAATCACAAAGAATGGTAGCAGCAGTAGTACTCATTTTGGGATATGAAGAAGCTTGTTGACCATTTAACGCAGGGAATTAAAGCAAAGTGTAGATAAGAAAAATGTTTTAAACTTTATTTTTTGCTTTGTATACATCTTTGTAAGTATGGCCTATGGGCGCCGCCATCTTGCTTACTGGGGGGTACTTAGGTACACTGTGGGCCGCGCCATAATCTGACTACGTCTTCTTCTCAAGGCATCGTAATTAGGTTATGGCGCAGCTCACGCGCTCTCCAGCTAGGAAGATGGCGGCGCCCAGGGGACGTACCTGCAAATGTGTATATGTAATCGATCACTAAAGTTATTTTTGGTGCAAATGAACTTCTAAGCAAAAAATCTTTTAGGTTGCAAATTTGCGACATCGAGCAGTTAGGCCTGGACAAATAGGTTATACTGTTTCACCTTACATCCGGATGCAGAGGACGCTACGTTACAACCTCGACCTCCTGTGCTCTGGCCTCGGCCGCCCTAGCCTCAGCGTCCCCCAGTCAGGTCGGTCCTGGTCTCAACCTGCTCCATGCTGGCTTCAGCCTCGGTGGCCCTGCCCTGGTTTCGGCCTCGTTGGCACAGGCTTTGACCTTATTAGCCCTGGCTTCGGCCCCGGTCTGAGGCTCACTGGCCCTGGTCTCGACATTGTTGGCCCAGGTCTCGCCCTCCTTTATCCGGGACTCCTTGGACCTAGCAGAGGCCTCTTCAGCAGAGGCCAGGGCAGGTACAGCGAAGACAGGTCCTCGAGCTTGTGATGCAACGTCCTCAGGATCCCCAGAAGATGCACGGAGCTATAAACAGAAAATATAAGCAGTAATGATAGATTATCAGAGTTGTACAACAAAGTATAACATTGGAAGTCCTAAGCAACTGCTTCCCAGAAGTGACCTCTGACTGACCCGCAAAGCTGCATTCCCGTTGCCACCAACTTTTTCTAATGCTGAGGAAAATAACATCATATGTCATCTGCCCTCACAGTGCAAAGGTTACTGAAACAGTATATCTAGTCTCCAATTACTTCAGCATTCTGAACAGCTTGCAGTTTGCATGAATGAATAATTGATAAGTACACTTGAAAAAGCAATAATGACATTGATTAAAATATATCTAACCAAGCACCAAAATGGCAACATTATATAAATCTGATGCGCTCTCCATAAAGCTAACACTTTCTAACAAAAATGTTGTTATACATACCCTGTGACCTTTCAGCTCCTGGCGAAGCTTTTTGAGAAGCTTGTCCTCCACAGTGTCTTTTTTTTTTTTCTTGTGGGCTGCTTGTTCTGCAACGAGTGATTTCAAGAAAAAAAAATCAGCAAGTTTTTGCAAAATTTCGAAAGACGTTGCGAACGTCGCTGTTGAAGCCGCAGGATCACAGCGTGGTTCATGTTCCGAAGTTCCGCGATTATAAGCTGCGCCATTGTAAACTCATTTCCTTGACGTCACACTTCGAGCAGAAGAAGCTCTTGTCGAAAAAATAATCAGCGACGGACTCACCCGGTCTGTGTCCGCCGGAGCATCATCTCGTAGAGTCCGAATCGTCATCATCGGGGAACACCATCAGTAGTTCTTCAGCCCATTTCGACCAAGTTTCCAGTCGCTTTCCGGTCGTTGGATGCCACTCAAGCCGTCCCGCTCACCTTCGATGAAGCAACAGCGAGCGTTATTTCATCGCTCCACCCGGACTGCGTTGCGCCGCCACCGTGTTGATATGCGCCTCCCAGTCCCGCGCACTTCATGGCGCTCGCTGCCGACGACGAGTCAGAGAAGGCGGGAATGGACGCCGTCAAGTCTGGCATCGCGGTCACCGATGCGAAGCCCGGATGCAACGCCAGGGTCCGTACGAGCTCACGGTCCGCGGCCATGGCTGTGCTTTCTCGTCGAGTCAACGGGAACACTGAACGGCCTCTCGTCGGTGGCGGAAACAATGGACGCGCACCACCGCCCGCGAAGAAGACTCACGTTCGTCGGCGTGAACGTGGCTGTCGCAGCCACCACTGTTCCGGGGAGGCTCAGCGGTAATCCCACTTCGGAATGCTAAAGTTTTCGAAGTAACATCATCGAACGTTCATACAAAAAACTGGTTTATTTAAAGACAACAAAACTGACGGCTGATCAATCCGGCACCATCTGGATGATTGTATGGGTATGGATACTACTGCGGCACCTTGCAACGCACTTTGTAACGGGCGGTAGCTTGCGCCACCTAGCTTAAGTCTAAAAAGCGACGTATTTGCAAACGTGGTCGGTCACGCTCGCGACTGATAGAAATACCAAGAACTCAACCGCGTCACGACAGCAACAGACCCCAAATCATTCGAATTTTAACACTGCAATGAAACCACGCGGAGCTCTCAGACGCAGACACGATGAAGCTTGTTTTTTCTGCGTCGACGAAACTCAGGAGCATCGATTTCGCGACCCGGTGCACCACTACACAAACTGCACTGCTTTATAATCCGACTGAGAACTATCGACGACAGAAGATTGCTCGTCGATGTTGGTGGGGCAAATAACACGTAGCACTGATGATTAAACGATGGAATCACAGACGTAGTCGGTCATGCTCGCATATTTGTTGATTGTCACCGAGCAATCACTTTCTTTGTACGCGGTGTTCGGATTCATCCGCCAAGCGCCTGACTTTTGCGGATTGCGATGTGATATCAGCCTCCCGAAGCTGGTGGATCAAACGGTAATAGCGTATCTCACTCGCTGTTGCAGGCTGCTCACCGCGTCCGTGTAACCAGAACGAACTGGAAACGACAACAACTACGCTGAGACTGCAGCGGCTACCTTTCATATTCCTGAAGATATCAACTAAGCGTACCTTTCACAGTTTTTCTTGCGCTCTTGTGAGGGGTAACCACTGCGTCAACGCAACTATTGTTGTCGTTTCCAGGCGGCTCATTTCTTGATCGCCACGCCGGGAAGCTACGCGTCCACAGCGTGTGCGCAACTTATAATGGTCACTACACTCATTCTGGGACGGTGCAATCGCAGACGTAGTCGGTCACGCCTGCCACCGGAACGCTGAGAACTTGATCAGGGGGCTCACGTACAGCACTGAAACGCCACAGCGCTCGAAACAACGCGAGCTGCTGACGCCATTTCATGACACAGACACAGCGACGAAGCACAATGTTGTCCTCATTTCATGGTGAGCGCAGCTAAGCATACTCGGTGCATGCTCTGATTATCCTTTCAGCGCACTTCCATAGTAAACTTTTCGTTCACTAAAAGAAACCTTAGAGAGGCAACTGATAAGTCACTGCACGAATACTTACAAGATCCTTCCAGCTTACTTCCATAACGTTCTTCTAGTGCACTAAAAGATACCCAGGACAGGCTACTAGTAAGACGCTTCGCATGAACTTAGAAGCTACTTAGGTCTTAGCTAGTTTACTAAAAGTATACTATTACAGTACCTACTTCAAGCATACTAAGAAAGGACACTAATAGTACAAGCCTACTTCTGGCTAGCATCCTTTAAGGACAATTTTAGTATACTTCTTGAGAATGAGTATCTTAAAAGACCGTAAAGTATACTTAAAGTAACCTAGTTTTCGCTAAGGGTAGCCTCGTTGCACAACAGGAGAACAATTCGTGAACTGACATACTTGTATAAGATTGTAAATGGTATAATTGACTCCCCAGAGCTACTCAGCCACATCTATTTGCACGTTCCTCGTCAGTCTTGTAGACTTTATACTTTGTTTTATCCTATCGACTTTTATCATGCTGCACCCATACTACAGCCAACAACTGACTTATAACCATTTAGAACAGAGTTGTGCGAATGATAGCCTTGATATATTTGATGAAAAGCGTAAATTCGACAGTGTGTTGAGGCTATTGTTCTTTCCTAACGTTTCACTTTTATCCTGTTTAGCGTTGTATTTCTGAAGGAATAAGTGCACCACTAAGGAGGCGTCAAGCTGTTGGTGGGTCACTGAAAATAAGTATAAACCTAAACATAAACATTCTTTCAGCTCTGAGCGAAGATGTTTGTTCTACGCTCGAACTATCACCCGCAGGCACGAACAAGTGCCCGATAAAAGCTGCCCGGCAGAGAAAACAATACGAAGAGACATTTCATAGCCCACGGACTTTATTCTCCTCGTTTTGAATGTTCTTATCCGCTCATGCACGACGGCGTTACTTTCATATAGTGACAGATCGGGCATATTATCAATATATAAACGTCACCGGAATGCTGGCGAGCCTTGAACACACTCTATATTCCTTTCGATTGATATTTTGCTTATAATCGTCGCTTGTTTTTACACACCTGCTGCGGAACACATGTTTGGGTTTGAAGTGTCGCGAAGTTAAACATCGTTCACTGATGAAGAAAAATGCGCTAACTAAAGCAATTACACTTTTACAGTGTTACTCAAGGTACATACTATTCGGTACGACCCAAATAATTAAAGTGTTCCGTGTTATTTTCCGGCGAAGAGACAAAATGCAAGCGCGTTTTCCCATAGGAGTGCACAGGAGCACCGCAAAAGTAGACTGGTTTCTGTCTGCTCCAATTTGCGTCACGGAAGTCGCATATACACTAGCGCCAGTTGAACCTCTAGCGTACATTATAATAACTCTATGGGTAGCAACGAGTACAATTAAGTTTAGTACTTCTAAAAGTAATAACAATATTCTCGTGATTACAGTTCCGAATCAATATAATCCAGTTATGACAAAATTACCTCAAAAAGTAATCGATTACAAGTAATTTGACTACTTGTAATGAGTGATCGTACAAGTCTGGTCAGTCGTCTGCTTCCCCCCCCCCCCCCCCCCCCGAAATTTTCCATTTTGCTGGAACCTCCTCTCCCCCTCCCCCTCATACAGCATTTTGTCTTATTTTGACAAAATGCGCCTCAAGAAAAGGACAGAGTAAGTAAGACAAGCGCTTCGTGTTGTCTTACTTACTCTGTCCCTGTCTTGCGGCGCATTTTGTCAAAATAAGCCATGTACCAACTGCCCCATCTGTCACTACTGAAACATTTTGTTGTGCCCCCCCCCCCCCCCCCCCCTTGTTTAGAATGAATGGAGGTATTTCTGGGTTTTGTGATGCTATAGTCTGTAAAAGGCGTAATCCCCTTTTCCGTTGGTGCTGCTGTAGTGCCCCCATCAGCTGGCCCAGAGGTCAGATATATAGTGCACGTCACAATTTGGGGTTCCTTCTCGCACCCGGATCAAATCGGTCGCCTCATGGAAGGCCTGGGGATGTATTGTTGGAGCGGAATTGTATGATCAGTCTATTGGGCTGCTAAGAAGTTATCCCATACGACGAATCATGCAGAGCCCTTTGAAGGCTGAGGTCTAAGGCTTGCAACGAGATCAAATAGGTAGGTGGTCGCTTCCCACTGTCGGTGTGCACTCGCCACACCCCTCGGCTTAGGGAGCCCCACGTTAACCCTTAGCTCTCAGGCCCGAGCCCGCTGTACTCGTCATAATTTTGCACCAATAACGCCGATAACGAGTCCATCTTGTCCAGTCCAGAACCATTTCAAATTTGCCTGATGGCTTCTTACCCAATTCCAGGTCGTGAACTTTAACAGCAGAGGGGCGTGAAATTCATTTTCTTTTTTTTGTTTAGAGTGCATTTTGTCTGGCAGTGGGTATCTAAAAATGATGTCTGAGATAGCGTTTAAGTAACGCGGCTCGGAAACAGGCTTTGCGGCGCCACCCATTTCATCAAATAACATTTCCCCGACAGTTTGTTTCATCAACGCTGCGACGTTTTATCATCAGATTGTTTCATCGACACTCGCTCATCGACATAACTTGCTATGTTTCGTCGACAAGATTTTTGTTTAGTTAGGGGTGCGCTGGTTTGTTGGCGAGCAAGGGTACGGGTACATGCACGGGGGCAGGACCACCCTTACACGCTGCTGCGAAGCGGCATGTACGGGTGGGCTGGGTGGGTCCACATTTTTGTAATGAACTGCTGGAGACTGTCGCCGCAAATCGTTGTGAACTGGGTGGGTCGGATAGTTTAACATCTGCCCCAGTGATAAACGCACAAGAGAATGTTCCTACAGCGTGCAATTTGTGTAACGATGAAACTTCACAGCACGGTGTGGCAGTATCGATGAAACAATCAGTGTCGATGAAACGAGAGTCGTAAAAAGTTGATGAAACATGTGTCGATGAAACGACAGGGACCCTTCTTTCCGATGGTTCCATGGAGGCTCTGACAATGAGGACTGTAAAGTTGCCTCCAAGAAGCTCAAAATGTTTTTTTTACACGAGTCTGTCTTTGCAAGACCAGAAAGATGATGGCAGACTCTGAAGAGCTCGTTCGCGGCTACGGCCTGGTACACTCTAAGAAAAAAAGGGTGTAGTCAAGTGCATCAGGCGCTCATGCACCCTTTTCCTAAAAGGCGCACCCTCCGTTGCCCAGCCAGTGTGCTTGTACACCGACAATGAGCATCCCCCTCTCCCTTAAAAACCTCTAGGTGTACCAATGCACCGCCACGCTAGCCACGCGCCCCGATCAGCTTGTGCTTGGATTCCCCCATGGGGGTCACTCTTTGGGATGGGCAGTTTCTTAGGAAGTGTTCCCGCGGTATTGACAGTAGAGTGGACGCTATGCTTGTTTTAGGCCAATCGGGTCTCCGGGTAGGATCACGTGACTACAGTCTCCAAGCTAGAGATAACGCAGAGCACGGCACCAGCCTGAAGGCCAAGGCCACGTATAGCATCCGCTGCACTACACACTAAACATTTTCACACCCTTATTGGTGTAAATGGCATGATTCACAACTCACCCCCTTACTGGTGTACGAAAACGCCCTAGAAAAAAGGCGTTATTTCTCACACCCTCAAAAACCGGTGTAATTCTTTACACCCTTCACAGAAAGGTGTGATTCTGCTCTACACCATTTTACAAGGGTGTAATGGCAGCAGTACACCCTTCAAAAAAGGCGTGATTCTGCATTACACCATTTTATTAGGGTGTGATGGCAGCAGTACACCCTTTCAAAAGGGTGTACTGCAGCTAGAAGAGCACGGTGAAAAAAAAACCGAGACTTGTGACAAAAAATTGGGACAACACAGCACTGTCTCAAAAAGTTTTGAGAAAGTGTTGTTGGGAGAAAATTGGGACTACACACCACTGTCTCAAATGTTTTGAGACAAGTTGTGTTGTCCCAATTTTTTGTCCCTAGTCTCGGGTTTTTTCACCATGATCCTTCACCAGCTCACTTGCACAGTAACTCTCATTTCATTCAGCTAGAAGAGGTAATACAAAATGTGTAACACATCCTCAGAATAGGGCACAGACCCCTGCAGCACTTCATCAAAAGGGTTTAAGGAGAAATGATTGCCAACAAGTTGAAACATGTGCACCACTTTATTTTTTCAATCCAGAAAAGAGAATGTATACCCCCCCATCCCGCCACCGCATCGAGAGGACAACCATCTCAAAATAGCGACAGACATTGTCGACCTTCCAAGACGAAAAAAAGTCGCAGAGACGGTGGCTCGTTATATTGGGAGCGAAACAATCAGCACCTACGCAGATATGATCCACGTTTACACAGATGGCAGTGTGAAAGGCGATTCGGTCACAGCAGCCTACGTCGTCCCTGAAATGGGCTTGCGTTGTAAAGATCGGCTGAGCAATTGCACTAGCTCAACAACAGCCGAGCACAGCTTGCCATCACACAAGTGCCAAAATACATAAACTCAATAGACCTTGCTGTCTTCACTGACTAGAAAGGCGCACTAATGCAATTGGCTAACCTCAACACAGCTTGTCCCCTTGCAAAATCTATCGCCCAACTCACACGGAAAGCAAACGATGCGGGGATCACTATATACTTCCAGTGGATTCCATCACACGTGGGAATTCTAGGAAACAAGGAAGCAGACGGTCTTGCCTTGGCAGCACACAAAGATGCCTGCCCAACAATTGCTATTCATAAGTACAACTCCGCACGCATCATAATCCACCAAGAATTAACAAAACAACACCCTGACGCAGAAACGGCAGCTGGTTATCCACCTTTCCCGATACAAAAGAAAAAATTCAACCGTAAACAAGAATCGCAGTTACACAGACTGAGAACGGGTTGCTCGAACACCAACACCCGTTTGCACCTCCTCAGACGGTCAAACACAAAAAATTGCAGCTCATGCAATGAACCCGAAGACATCGACCATATATTTTGGACCTGCCCAGCGCATGAGGATCAGAGAAAGACGCTACTAGAAACCTTCGGAAAACTTCACATCAATGCCAGCACTACACAAGAACTCCTATTCCCGAGAGGACCACGGGCCAAGCAGACCGCTGCACTCCAGGCGGTGCTTGACTTCGTGGATGAGGCAGGACCCTCTTCTCGACTTTGAAAAATAACAGCCTGATCAGCGCAAATCACGACATCGAGAACCCGCCCTGACTCTTTTATGCGCCCTGCCTAAGGGCCAATGTACAGTTCTTTTGTGTGAGTTTTTTTTAACCTTTTCTACCTATATCTTTTCCCCCTCTCCCTCTTCCTGTAGGACGAAAAAGCTGACCCCGCTTACGGGAGGCTAACCTTTCGTTCGACGCGTTTCCATTTCCTTCCTTTTCACTATATTTATTTTCTTTATTAGAAAATAAACAAACAACAACAATCCAGAAAAAACGTGCATGGATTTTATCCTCAGCTGTTACGAATTCGCGACAAACCAATTCCACACTTCAAACGCGAGCATTTGTGACATAATGTTAAATTTCCGAGAAAAAAGCTACAAAATTCGTTGAGGCTTAAAATCAAAGTATCTGATTTTTAAGCCAATGGGGAACCAAGATGACAGCATCGTAAACATCAAAATTGAAAGCAAAATACTAAAGCAAAAAGCTGAAAAAAAAATTCAGGTGTTTGGTTTTTTGAGGACCTCTCTTGGAATACGCATGTCAACAAACTGAAAGCCGACTTGTCCCGAGTTACTGGCATTATTGATAAAATTCCAAATTTAATTCCTGCCTGGTTTCGACTAACGTTATATTACTCCCTATTTTATTCTAGGATCAGTTACGGCATCATGATGTGGGGCACAACAACAGCTACAAACTACAAGAAACTAATCATTTTGCAAAAACAAAAAGAAAACTACGGACATGTGGAAATTATAAAGACGACATAAGGTTTTTAAAAACTCAGACACTCTTTGTCAAGTATAATATTCTCAAGGCTTTGGTTCAAGTTTATTATTTGAACCAAAAAAGCGAACAAATTAGACGAAGGGTGAGTGAGAGGAATGTACTATCGGGGAAACATGAAATGCGAACACAGGAGCGCATGGCTCGCGGTACAGGCTGCGCCACCTGGAAGTGAGCCTAGGGGCGAGGGTGCTTGGCCTACTACAATGTGTTCACGCCCCTCGCTCAGCGCTCCTCAAGCTTCGGCAGCGTGCCTCTTAGTATGCTGAAAGCTATCACCGCTATCTTTGCTGGCTCAGCGCATGCGGTGCGAAGGATCTCGCCGCACGCGCCGAGCGAATAAAGATAGCGGTGATAGCTTTTAGCGCACTGAGAGGCGCACTGCCGAAGCTTGGGGAGCGCAGAGCGAAGGGCGTGAACACATCGGAGTAGGCCACGGACCCTCGCCCCTTGGCTCACTTCCAGGTGGCGCAGCCTGTACCGCGTTTCATTTTCCCCGATAGTACATGACAGGCGCCGACTTCATAAAAATACAGTTGTAAGTCAGCGCTTGTCGTGTACATTCCTCTCACTCGTTCTTCGTCTAATTTTTGCGCTTTTTTGGTTGCAACGCTGGAAGGGGTTTACTTTAAAGATATTTTGTTGAACACCTTAATTGCAACGGCTCGCATAGGCGAAAACACCGTGTTCAAACCGAGCCTCTCCAGCATGCAACAAGTGTTGTACGCGTTCTTGTGGTAAGATATACCTAAAAGCCAGTATGAAGCCATGACCGCAGTCAGGCCCTCTTGGGCATATACAACTCCAAAAAGCTGCACCCCGTCAATGTGGAGGGCCAGTTGTTCCGCCGCCTCCACACTTTCCCCTTTGTAAACGACGCACGGTGTCGCCGGGATGGTTTCTTCCTGCAATTGCAAAAACAGAACTGACTCAGTCACAGAACAAAAAAGAGGCAGGCACCAATTCTACTGAGTATAATTTTATTTTACTACTAAAATTCACTACCTAGCACAGGGATGCTCAAAGTGAAGGTTGCAAAGTCTCAGAGACCTGTTGACAGCCTATGTGCACTACTTCAAATTGGTATTTTTCTATGACCTTTGACATGCAAGTCTTCCTCAATGCCATGCATGTAGCACTTCTCAGGAATGCCGAATGGTAGTTTAGAGCATGGAGGCACAATAAATCTATCAGCTGCAGCAGCGTGCACACTACAGTAGTTATCGTGATGAAATAAAAACAAGTGTTTACGGAATTCTCTGCATCTAGAAATCAATTTTTCACAAAAAGAATGTGTAGGAACCTGCAAGTCATTCCAGACCGGGGTATGAAACAAGTGGTGCGAACTGAATCACATGAAAGGGAAGCTGTGTTTTTTGGGCATTAGGCCGCTTTGCAAAGCGATAACATTTCTTCTGGCAACCCCCTTCCTCTGGAAAATTCGGTTTCTGCAACACAAAACGACTATGCATATGCAGAATAAATTAAAGGTGGTAAACTATATCCATTACCTACAGTGATTTGAACCCCCAATCTCTTGCTTATGAGCAATGTATAGCATGGATAACTGCACTTCAGCTGGAGTATAGACTGTATTTACTCGCATATTTAAAGGGACCATAAACGGATTTTCGCGCGAAAACCGAGTCTGCGCTCCTCCTCAGCAGCGCAATGAGCAATCATGTTGCCGCGACGTCATATTCTACCGGAACCGGAAGCGTTCCCGGCCCTACCCGTGCGGCTAATGCGGCAGCAGCGGTGGGCAGGGGGCACGCCATAATGACCATAACGCTGCCGTCAGTGCCATCGCCATACTTTATATCGCCGGAATCGCTATAAATAAAACCCAGTTGAGTGATATGCAATGAGATATGCTGCACTACAGCGAGAGCATGGGGCTTCTAACAGCATTGCTCGGAGCCCTGCTAGGTGGCGCAAGTCACCGCACAATTCAAAGAGTGCTGTTGTATTTATTTGTCCGCCCATTTAAATTAAGTTCGGTTAATTCCATGACCACACTGATTGGCCACCGAGTGGTGAAGGGCTCGTAGCCAATTGGTGAGCTGCAATCGGCTGACATACAATTCTTCCGTGGAGGCATCACGGTAAAAAGGCAGCGGCCTTTGCGAAGGAGACAAGGAACGAAATAGCGCGCTCTTATCTTTGACATTTCACGTTGCAAATTTCTTTTCCGGTTCCGCACTAATGTGTGTAGTTTTGTTTTAACCCATTAAGCGATATGCGGTCACTAAAATTTGATCCAACGACCATAAAAGTTTTAGTTCATGGTCCTTTTAAAGCTCTCGTGTAATAAACGGGTCTCACTTGAGCATCACAAAAGTGTTATTCTCCCCCGGATATTTAACGCACCCACAATACGGAGCGCGCAAGATGAGATAAAACTGAAAATACAAATGCAGCGCGCTTTCATCACATGCTTCACTGAGAGGCGTGAGAGTGACTGGAGCGCAATTCGGACTTTGACATTTTATGCGCTTTTTGGTAGCATACACCATACGTATCTGAACGGGGAAAAAAACACTTTCAAATGTGCCGAAGATCACGGGACTCCGCGGGAACACTCTGTGCGCAAATCTTCAAGCTTACGAAGTTTCTTTTCTCATTTTCAGTGTACAACCACTTTTTTTTATTAATAAAATGGCATTATTTAAAACCCAGCACAGTAATCATATTGCAAAGGTTGATTTTCTAACTATAAAGCATAGAAAAATGGAGTTTCCCAAACAATCACCAATTTCTGCGTTGAGCTCCCGAAGTTACCCTGCGCAATTGTCGTACCTCTCAAAAGTTAGGCTAAAAAATTAGCGTTATGTGAGTAAATGCGGTATGTTCCGCAGCTGGTGCCGAACAATCGCATGACACACACCTTGTTGGGTGAGAGTTAAAGTCCGAAAATGTATCTCCAACCAAAATTTGAAAGGCAACTCGACGTTTCAAAACCAACCCGGTTTTTTCTTCAGGGGTGACTGAAGGCACGCGGACACAGCAGCAGCTCCTAACCTCTTCGTCTTCAAAAAAGAAAAGGAAGAAAGAGAAAAGGAAAAATTAAGAAAAGAGAAGTTAGGAAATTGAAAAAATTGTAAAATAACTTTTAAGTTATGGAGATGGTCGTCTCTTCAGCTTTTCCGTCAGGTCACGGAGGCCATGTGCGTACACAGAGGGAAGAGCTCCCAGCGACGTGTTTAGGTTTCCTGGCGTATGCTGGATTTGCCACGATTCCAAGAAAACTCTTCTTCGAAAATTGGGCTCTGTGTCCACCACGTGCACGTTCGCAAAGTCAATGCGATGGTCTAGGGTATTGCAATGTTCGGCGATGGCGCTACACTCACTGTCAAACTTCCGCACGTCGTTCTTGTGTTGGCAGATACGATCGGGAAAGTTCTTCGTCTCGCCGATGTAGGTTGCGGGGCACTCTGCGCAAGGAATGGTGTAAACCACGCCCTGTGCTATTTCTTTTGGTAGACGGTCTTTCGGTCTTGGCATAAACCTTCCCAGTGTGGACGTGGGCTTGTGGGCCACCAGAATTTCCAAGTACTCGTGCGAGCGCTTCGCTGGTTCCCTTTACGTAGGGAACGCTGATGCGCGCGACTCGATGGGGCTGTCATTCTTCTACTGGCATCTGGTTTTGTTTGGAGAGACCTTGGCGTCGGGCGATGCGCTCAATAAATCAACTAGAGTAGCCATATTTCTTTAGGTCTTCAATTATGGTCTTCTTCTTTCTATCGGTTTCCGACGAGCAGATAGTCGTTGCCCTACGCAGCAAGGTCGAAACCACTGAGGCCTTATGACCCGTTGGATGGTTGGAGTCAAAATCAAGGTACCGTCCGGTCTGTGTTGGTTTCCGGTACACCGCAAACGTCAGATCTTGTCCTCGTCGATTCACCAGCACACTCGAGAGAGTCGAGGTGTGCCAAAAAATTAGTCACGTCCCGTTCCTTGAGAATGCAGAAACAATCATCCACATAGCGCATGAATACTTTGGGGCTGTTGGAGAAAGACCTCGGCGCTTTTTACTCGATTGTCTCCATCGTGAGGTTCGCCGTTGTGACCAAGATGGCCGCACCCATTGCAGTGCCACTGACCTGTTTGAAAAGCTCCCCTTTGAAGGTGAAGTATGTGCTGCCGAGACAAAACTCGAGCAGACGGCACAGCTCCTCCACAGTGGGGTTGGTTCTTGTGGTCAAGGAGCTGTCTTTTTCGAGGGCTTTGTGGGCTGCAGCAACTGCAAGGAGAACTGGGACACTTGTGAAGAGGGACACCACGTCGAAAGACACCATGGTGTCACCGTCGCTGAGATGTATTTGCGAGGCGCGTTCCACAAAGTGGCCAGCATTTTTTACATGGGGCGACGTGTTTCCGACGAGGGGAGCCAAAGTCCGGTGAAGATCATTGGATAGCACCCGAAGCGGTGAGGTTGTAAAATCCACAATAGGTCGTAGAGGCACGTTGGGTTTGTGAATCTTTGGAAGGCCATAAAAACCTGGAGCGGAGCCATTCCTGCAAATAAGTCGCAAGTAAAGGCTCTTTGACTCAGGGTATTTCTTGAAAATCTCTGCCAGGATTTTGTTCAAGTTCCTCTGAACCTGTGGCGTCTGATCTTTCTTGAGCTTTACATAAGCATGGCTGCCAAGAAGATTCCATACCTATTCCTCGTATACCTCCCGGTCCAGGACGACGGTCGACTTCCCTTTGTCAGCCGGCAGAAGCACAATCTCCGTATCTTCGCAAAGTTTGCGAAGCGCTGTAACTTCTTCCGCCGGCAGGTTGTGTCGTTGCCGCTGTGGGAGCTTCGAAAGGATTAAAGCAGTGGGCATCCTTTTGAAGCTCTCACAGCGGCAACGACACAACCTGCCGGCGAAAGAAGTTACAGCGCTTCGCAAACTTTGCGAAGATACGGAGATTGTGCTTCTGCCGGCTGACAAAGGGAAGTCGACCGTCGTTCTGGACCGGGAGGTATACGAGGAAAAGGTACGGGATCTTCTTGGCAGCCATGCTTATGTAAAGCTCAAGAAAGAACAGATGCCACAGGTTCAGATGAACTTGAACAAAATCCAGAGATTTTCAAGAAATACCCTGAGTCAAAGAGCCTTTACTTGCGACTTATTTGCAGGAATGGCTCCGCTCCAGGTTTTTATGGCCTTCCAAAGATCCACAAACCCAACGTGCCTCTACGACCTATTATGGACTTTACAACCTCACCGCTTCGGGCGCTATCCAATTATTTTCACCGGACTTTGGCTCCCCTCGTCGGAAACACGTCGACCCATGTAAAAAATGCTGGCCACTTTGTGGAACGCGCCTCGCAAATACATCTCAGCGACGGTAACACCATGGTGTCTTTCGACGTGGTGTCCCTCTTCACAAGTGTCCCAGTTCTCCTTGCAGTTGCTGCAGCCCACAAAGCCCTCGAAAAAGACAGCTCCTTGACCACAAGAACCAACCCCACTGTGGAGGAGCTGTGCCGTCTGCTCGAGTTTTGTCTCGGCAGCACATACTTCACCTTCAAAGGGGAGCTTTTCAAACAGGTCAGTGGCACTGCAATGGGTGCGGCCATCTTGATCACAACGGCGAACCTCACGATGAAGACAATCGAGCAAAAAGCGCCGAGGTCTTTCCCCAACAGCCCCAAAGTATTCATGCGCTATGTGGATGATTGTTTCTGCATTCTCAAGGAACGGGATGTGACTAATTTTTCGGCACACCTCAACTCTATCGAGCGGCCATTAAATTTACCGTGGAATGTGAGACGGACGGCACCTTGCCGTTCCTTGATGTGCTGGTGAACCGACGAGGACAAGATCTGACGTTTGCAGTGTACCGAAAACCAACACACACCAGACGCTACCTCGATTTTGTCTCCAACCAACGAGTCATAAGGCCGGTTTCGACCCTGCTGCGTAGGGCAACGACTATCTGCTCGTCGCAAACCGAGAGAAAGAAGGAGAAGACCATAATTAAAGACCTAAAGAAAAATGGCTACTCTAGTAGCTTTACTGAGCGCATCGCCCGACGCCAAGGTCTCGCCAGACAAAACCAGGTGCCAGTAGAAGAATGACAGCCCCATCGAGTCGCGCGCATCAGCGTTTCCTACGTAAAGGAAACCAGCGAAGCGCTCGCACGAGTACTGGGAAAGGAAGGTATTCTGGTGGCCCACAAGCCCACGTCCACACTGGGAAGGTTTATGTCAAGACCGAAAGACCGTCTACCAAAAGAAGCACAGGGCGTGGTTTACACCATTCCTTGCGCTGAGTGCCCCGCAACCAACATCGGCGAGACGAAGAACTTTTCCGAGCGTATCCGCCAACACAAGAACGACGTGCGGAAGTTTGACAGTGAATGTAGCGCCATCGCCGAACATTGCAATACCCTAGACCATCGCATTGACTTTGCGAACGTGCACGTGGTGGACACAGAGCCCAATTTTCGAAGAAGACTTTTCTTGGAATCGTGGCAAATCCAGCACACGCCAGGAAACCTAAACAGGTCGCTGGGCGCTCTGCCCTCTGTGTACGCGCATGGCCTCCGTGACCTGACGGAAAAGCTGAAGAGACGACCATCTCCATAACTTAAAAGTTATTTTACAATTTTTTCAATTTCCTAACTTCTCCTTTTTTAATTTTTTCTTTTCCCTTCCTTTCTTTTCTTTTTTGAAGACAAAGAGGTTAGGAGCTGCTGCTGTGTCCACGTGCCTTCAGTCACCCCTAAAGAAGAAACCGTGTTGGTTTTGAAACGTCGGGTTGCCTTTCAAATTTTGGTTGGAGATACATTTTCGGACTTTAACACCTTGTTGACACTGGCCAGCTGTACGCAGTGCCGGTGGCTGGTGTGCCATTGCGGGAGATGTCCTACCTACATTCTTTATCTCACCTTTACATGGACTAAACAGAAGGGCTACAAATGCGAGCTCCCTGCATTTAATTGTGCCTCGGCTGTACGGGCGATTTAGCAGCAGGGGCATCAGCAAAAGCTAACGGCTCGCACTTGTTAACATCACCAGTTAGTTCATGGTACGGGTAAGATGAAGTATATTGTAGTCACACCTTCACTTCCATTCTGCATGACAAAAAGCTTTACCATGTTCCTACGGATAAATTGGATGACGTATTGGGAGAAGCGTGTCACCCGAGCAATTAAAAGCTCGCAAGCTTAATTATAAGCCTGGCAAATCTCAGTAGACACACTGGTCATTCTTTGTCGTTTGACTATACCCTGTAGAATCAAGGTACACTACGTTTTGTTCCCCGGGTGACGTGTGTGACTGTGGATACACGTCGACAAGTTCACTAAGGGCAGACATAAGTGCACGCATGCATTGGTTCTCTTTCTTGTGTTTGTAAGACGTCCACTAGAAGTTGGAGAGCTCTGTTTGCCTTGCAAGAGAGAGGGATAAAATGGAAAGAAGAGTTCTTCCCGTCTGTAGTGTTTGGCTAGGAACAGAGGCTACGACCGAAGACCGAGTAAGGGAACTGACTCTAGAGGAGCACTCCTCAGCCTCCTTGACCCTGATAGCTCCTCGATCTTCGTATCCTAGCAAGGATAACAGCGTTTGATGCCAGACGATCTGAAAGCTACAGCTGCAAACGTGTCTTCCAATGGATTCCCGTACACACTGTAATTGGGGAGAATGAACATGCTAATGGTCTTGCTCAGAAGCTTATTTAGGTGATGACTCCCTAACAGTCTTCCTTCACAGGCTAATCGAGGCTGAAAGCCTAGTCAAGGGCATCATCCAAATACAGCACCCAGATCCCGACACTGCGACAAGATGACCCCCTACACCAGTACCACGCTGCATTCAAGCGTGCTGATAGCGCTATGCTACACTAACTCTGAGCAATCGACATCAACACCCACGCCATCCTTCACTAGTAAGAAAAAGTGGACACACCAAAACTGCGAAACATGTAAAGCACCAGAGACTCTGGATCACTTATTTCTGGTATGCCTGCATTTTTTGGCCCCCCCAGAAAAACCCAGACATGTACAAATTACTCAAAAAAGGTAGTTAAGTTAAGTTACTGAGTATCGACGCCAAAAGTAATTAGAGTAGAGTAGAAATTACGCATTCGTAATAGTAATTGAGTAAACTACTAACTACTGTAAAAAGTAACGAGTTACTTTGAAGTTACTTTCGAAGTTACTTTTTTATATTTTTGTGGTAGCAAAATGAGCAGCAGTTTTGATCAATGAAAAACCCTGCGAGCCTAAAATAAATGCAGTCTATTTATGGCTTGCGTTTTCACCGAAATAGTTTACTCGCTTGCAGAAGCAATTGACTTTCAAAGTTCTTGATAGGGGAGTTTTCCCCTTTTCCTTCTAAAGACGTCCCCCAGCCCAGCTAAATAGACGTTCCACGGGCTGGATGGAACGGCAGTGTTGAATTTGAAAAAGAGGCTGTGCAGGGTCGGGTAAGCGAGTGTCGGCAGCTTAGGTGTCCATGACGAAACTTGTGAGGTTTGCCTCGGGTAGAGGGTCTTTAATAACAAACTTCCCTCCTTTTTTTTTTCTTCGTCAAGTTGAGATTGTCATGACTCTTTATTCCGACGTCGTTCTGAGGGTACGCTGAGCGAATGCACCAGACCGTCAAGGGTTCAAGTCTCGCGCCACGACGATGAGATCATCCGGCCGACTGCGCGTCCCGTTGTAGTGCTAGTGCTACGCTACTGAAAAAAAAAAATTGTTTTGGTTTAACAGAAGATGAACCGAAGTATACTTCGCAGCTGACGTCGGGTCCAACAAGGGGATCTCCCAAGGGTAAAGGCGCGTTCACACTCTTGCAACCGAGTACGACCGAGAAAGACTTCTTGGGACCGGATGCACTGAGCGGAGCTGGTCCTAAGAGATCGCAAGAGGCTTAAAAACCGGTTTGGTCTCTCTCGGTCGCACTCGGTTGCAAGAGTGTGAACGGGCCTTAACTCGCAATTCTGGCCGGCGACTACAATATTCTGACGCGCCTGAATCGTTTTTAACAAAGAGGAGGCCTCCCAGGCATGAATGGTCGGAAGGACGCGAAGGATTATGTGAACAAGCGTCGTCGGAACGTGCTCCCATGAACGGATTATCCGTACCAGGGCTTGTGCGCGGGGGAGTCCGGCTTTGCAAAGGCGTATGCGTTGACGACAAGGCGCCCAGCTGCGAGGTCATTCCAGTGGCGCCTCCCGTGGAACCTACCGCTTGAGTCAGAACTCACTGAAGACAGACAGTCGAAAACAACAACTCTCAGAGTCCCCCCCCCCCCCCCCCCCCCTGTCTTTCACGGTTGCAGCTGGGAACGCGGCGTCTGCGTGCATTACCGGATTAGTTCAATACCCGACTAAGGCTTGTTCAGCATCTCTTCCTGCGTTCGTGCGTGCCGGTGTTATGTTTTGGCTGCTCGTCGCTACCTTGGCCCTAGGACGCCTTCCCGAACAAGGGGGCCCCTTGTTCGGGAATGCCACTTCATCTGCCGGCGTCTTATTCATTTCTGCGCTCAAACTTTCGTGATGGACAAAATTAGCACTATATAATTTCGAAAGTAGTTAGTAATTTGAGTAGAAGTTACCTGAAAAAAGTAGTTAAATTAAACTACTAATTACCCAAATCAAGTTGTAATTGAAAGTTACCAAGTTACTCGAAAAAGTAGTTAAACTACAGTAGTTTGAGTAGAGTAGTTGAACTACGTCCAAGTCTGGAAAAACCTCACAAACAAGCTATGCTAGGATGGATTTTCTCGATTCATGCTAAAAGACTTGACATTCTCCTCGGGTCCTCCGAGCAAAATGCAGCCCGAGTTTATAGCTCTACTAAGCTTCCTTAAGGAAAGCGCTCTCACAGACCGAATTTATAATGGTCCTGCGTGTCATCATCAGACGGTAGACTCTAGAACTTATTATCACCATTCACCGAATATATCCAATGTCACTACCCTTTTTGTCCCACTATGCACCTCCCAGCCAGGGGCCCTAAGTTGGACGACGGGACAAAGGGACGAGGATAACAGCACGCGCCATGATTCGATGGCGTTGAGCGTGACCTTGACTGCCTAGCGGAGCCTCCTTTGATTCTAGTCACGCCAGTGGAGCACTAGGGAGAATGTAGGGACGCTTGGCGCTACGCGGTCGACAATTTGCGTGACGTCATGGCCGAAAGGGGGATCGCCAATGTCACGGTGACTAGAATGTTAGGAGGTGCCACTCAGCTCTGACGTCACCTCGTTCGTCCCGCCGTCCAATTTAGGGCCCCAGGTTTATACATGCCCCTCCCCCCCCCCCCCCCCCCCCCCCCTGGGAGACTCCCAAAGAAATTGGAACTTTTCCTATTATAAATAAAGCAGCACTACCATCAACATTACCAACATACATTGAGAAGACAGTTGAGTTCATTACTCGGTATTCGCTCTGTAGTGCTCACTGTTGCATCGTCGGGAAGTCAGCGGATATGTCATCTAATCGATAAAATGAACATTAATTTTCAGCAAAGCAGGCAGAGAAGCAGCCCGATTATTTCCTTTTGGCGCGTTCTGCATATTTGCGAGTTCACACACAGGGAGCGAGATTGCGCGAATTAGCTCACTGAATGCACTCAGATGTTTTAGATGTCCTCTGCTCTACAATATGCACTTTGTGCGTGGGCACTCCTAAAAAAAAAAAATAAATAAATAAAAGAAAAACACTTGAGCTTATATATGTATTCTTTTAGGTTTTATGACAAAGGACAGCAGTGAGAAAGTTTGCGAAACTTACATCTTCCTTCACAAACACCAGCTTGAATGCCGCCGCTTCTTTCACATTGCTGGACAGGATTTTCAGGGCTGCCACTGCCAGGTTGTCTGGAAAACAAATTTAAAGGACATGACTTTACATGCGCAAGTATCCCAACGGGCAGTTGCACAAATCGCCGTTTCTCCCCAGATAAGCAGTCGAGAACCATGCAGGTAACCCTTTGCTCCATTTGTCCTGACACTAAGAACAGTGCTAGCGACAATTACATGCTAAAGAGGATACCAACATCGCTAGTGTCCCGCTTAGTGTTGATAAAAAAAAATATTGGGTTGTGTGGATGTTCCAACAGTGCAAAGTTGGTCAGCCATTTTCAAAGATGTGACGAGCCTCTCGCTATGAGCAATTTAGCCAGTGCAGTACGACCCAGACCTGCCAACCCTACAATGCTGAAAATATTATAGGGGATGCCAAAAAACACTACAATTGTGTGAAGAAATACGAAAACTGTTTTATTCTTCAAAAACTTGGTTTAGGTAAGAAAAATGCCTCAACTAGGGCACAAACAAATCATACATTGCACAAAATGTCTTATTCTTTAGAAGTAGAAGGTTGGGCCAACACTGAGGAAGTTGCAGCTTTTGCTATTCTTAGGAAGTTCTTGTCAAACACTTGTTCGTGGTACTTTCCGGACTGGCTGCATCTCACAACTAACAACTGTTCAAGAATCTTTTTCGACATAGAGGGGCGGAACTGCGTGTGTGCCTTCTTCACTTTGCTGAAAACTCTTTCGCCTGTGCCTGGTTTAACGAAGACGTTAAAAAGCAAAGTTCTTGCTCTTTAACGTCTCCACAACGACCGCTGTGAACGGCACGTTGTCTTCGATCAAAAATGCCGTAAAAAGGCATTCTGCTCGGGTAGTGTCGTAATCCGTTGATCGACTAAAGTACCCTCCAAGCTTCTCGTTGGTTTCAACTAGTTTTGCAGAGTCCTTGTGCTGTTTTGTATTCCGATGACACAGAATGTTGACATCGCAGCGACACAGACTACCAAATCCATACCTTTCGCCCTTACGCGACGTTTTCATAAATGGAAAGTCGGTTGAATAGGTGGGAATAAACACTTGCAAGTATTCTTTTTCCGACATCTTGTACCAAAGATGGTTTCAAGGGAGCATGAGTAAAAGTTCCAGTAACACATACAAGTCGATGTACCAGTGTTGCCAACCCCAACTTGTAAACAGGCAAGATGCAGCCTAAACAAAAACTTTTTTTTTTTTTTTTACACGGGGTGCGGAAAATCGTACAGATATTGTTGTTAATACGATAACTGTAAGAAAGCGCAGGAAAGCGGACACTTTACGATAAAATCGTAAAACTTGGCAGGTATGACGACCCCTAGCACGGGGTCTTTAACGTGCATCATGCAGCAGTGATACACGAGCGTGTGCCGGTGCAATGCTCATCGAGATCGAAATGGGCAGAGGCGGGGATCGAACAAAGGGTTCCTAACTTCTGCAGTGTGAGCTTTCGCTCCCCGTGCTCCAAGCTGAGATGCGCTAGACCACTTGGTCACCGTTCCCCCTTGGTGTTGATAAAACGCAAAAGCATAATGAGTGGCTCCGTTGGCAATGGAACTCAAAAGGCACAATTGGGGGCACATTTGGGTCGCCGAAACCTATGCTTACTATGCCTTATCCCTCCACAAAGTCACTGTGGACAAGGTTCACCCCAGTGGATTCCAGCGAGACTCCTAACTGAAAGAATGTTACATGAAGCTGCCCTAATGGTGTTCTCGGATGTTGGAAGTCTCTCAGCACTTAAAAATGAAGTTACATACATTAAGCTTACGTTTCGCTTGTTTGCATTCGGTGTCCTGAGCCAAGATGTTTTCAACGTCTTGAAGGAGGGCTTGCTTCGACGACAAAATCTTGCGTGTAGCAAGGCTTATCACACTTGCAATACCTTGGGCCATCGCCTGCATTGGCTCCATCTTCATTTGTCTTTCAAAATCTTTGATGAACTGAAAGTAAATAATGCATGTGTGTGTGGATGAATGTCACTGAAGATAAGAACATAAAACCAATATTCCAAGAACACCACATACTCTCAATTTTAACCCACTATAAATATTTCCATATATTCAGTTACTCTCCTCACTTTTAACCTAAATAGGTTTTCCTGGTGCTTCTGCAAACAGGGAGGACAAGTGGGTGTTTAGCATGCACGGCACCAGAGATAGACTGCCATGTACTGTATCTTAGAAACATGTTCAGTTTGTACAATGATTTTGTGAAGGCTAAAACCCTTCAAACTATGGCTACAAGCTACAGGTACACACCGCCTGGCAGTGTAGGATGCTATATGTGCAAGCATCCCAGCATTCAGCTGCATCAAGAGATGTCCTGTTGCATAGTCCCAGTGCCATTTGCACAACATACAAAGTGGTTCAACACCAGACATCCTGCTGGCTTCTCATACAGAAAGACCCTCTGCACACATGCACGGTGAAACCGCTGCTCAATGGTATGCTCACACCCCACAGTCTTATAATGCTTTAACGAGAAGCTGCCAAAGTAGGAAACGTTTCGCTGAAAGGGCAAACAAGTATGTAGTAAGGGGAAGTATAGCATGCCACACAAGCAATATTTACCCTCCTGGCATCCATAAGGTAAGGATATGTTTCCTTGACAGAAGGAACGTCCATCGTTGAAAGGTTCCGAAGCCTTCTGCTCGCGGTGGCATCCATTCGTACATCAATCTGCTCTTCGTTCGGTGCCACCTTTTTCCTCTCGTTGCATAACCACACCTCGTGTGCCTCCAAGCTGGTGGCGTCTTCTCCCACCCCAGGCAAAGTGCACATTGTCTGTAAACACAAATTGTTAATATTTCACATGATTTGCAAAGAATTAGAATGTGCTAATTGTGTTGTGGAAAATGTGTTGCACATTTCCCCGTACAATGTCTCACTAGTTGTGTGTAGCACAGGCGAAGGTAATGCCGGGTGAGGGGAGAAAGGGAAAGCACTTGGAAGCCTGGGGAGGATCAGATAAACCTCCTAGCTTCTCCAACGTTCTTAGGGCTCGCCCTATATTGTCCTCCTCTTCCTGCTGCCTTCCCAGTGCTCGCCCTTTCTCCGCTCATGCGGCGTTGCCTTTGCCTGAGGTGCACATAACTAGTGAGATAGAGGTAGATGATCAATTTGAAAAATGAAGTGGAAGCTTCACACGTAAGCATATGCTGCTAGTAGATGACTGGCTTAACGGATTGCATGCTTGCAAGTTCTACATGGTGAGTAAAAGCAGAATTATCTTGAATTTTGTCCCAGGAAAACATTATTCCCAAATTGCAAACATATCGATGAGCATTGTTGGTACTCCCGTCTTGAAAAAGCACTCCAAAACGGGCAATGCAGTTTTCTCATCGCTCGTAACTGAAAGCGATGCAAGGGCTCCTAGGCCTAATCACTTCCATGATTTCACTGCCCACGAGTGGGCAGTGTTGCAAGATTCAGTAAACACAGCCAGCCCCAAGGAGGTTTTGGGCCGGATACGATCTGTGTTGCAGTGCAAGGATCTAAGGAACATTTATGTTCACTAGACTCTTGCACGCGAGGGTCCCTCATGAAATCCTCGCATGAGATCTTCGCACATTCATGTTCTCTGCAATTTACATTGCAGTGCTAGGTCTCTTGGCTTGACTTTTGGAACGCTTGGTAGCGTAACTGGCTCTGCCATCTTTTTTTTCCTTGAGCAGAAATGGCTCAACAACGCTAAGATGGCCATGGTGTAGATGAAAACGTATATGGTTGTGCTTTAGTTAGGCATTGTCGGTACATTTGCAGGCTGTTTGGTGCCCCTGGAGATACTCTTCTATTAAAACATGGCAAAATCCTTCGAATTAACCAGGTCCGGACAGTAGACTTCGAATTGCTGTGCCCATATTTTATACATTTGTACTATGTATGATTGCCAGAACCGTCCCCATACTACGAACTAACCAAAAAGTCAAATAGAGTGAGCTTTAATTCGGTGTGAAACAGTGCTACGCATGCTCATTCTTTCATTGCCTCATATCCCATATCATTGCTATGCATTATGAGTTTGTACATTGCGGACAACAGATGATAGTGTGCAGTAAATTAGTATGTGCAATGCCAAATACTATGGTTCACCTCAAATTCAAAAATGAAGAGCCAATGAATAAAAACTTACCAAACATCTCTTCACTTTTCTTCTGCTTAATGTCTCTGACGCCGCACAGCATCTGTTTGCAGTCCTTTTTCTGGTTGCGCCACCAAATTTGGATCGGTTCTCATCGACGGCTACATTACCAGTTATTTTCCTACGCTCGTTTTTGAACTTGTTTCGTAGGGCAACGATCCAGGACTCCTGTTAAAAAAATGAAAGTAGTTATTGTCATATACTGCTAATTATACCGGGTATCCCAGGTAACACAAATCAAGTTTAAAAAAAAAAGCAGAGCGCTCTAAACACATAAATCTAACTGAAGGTAACAAGAATGCCACTATTTTTGGACTAAACATTATCAAATGATAAAGAATAAGTTTTCATTATTCATTTAAAGGGGCACTGACACCCCAAAGGTCGTATTTATTTTTATTGTCTAAAACGATGCAAGTTGTAGTCATAGACACGCAAAACAAACCGCATCGCGAAAAAAATTTTCCCGCGCGCGCGCGCGCCTTTTTATTTTTGGCGTTTGATTTTCCCGCCCCTGCCTCCTCGCTTCGTTTGATCGGTGACGTCAAAAATCAGGAAATTTAGAAGCTTTGTAGGCGACATCTCTATAACATTTAATTACGGCAATCTTAAAACATGTTTTTTAACGCAATTGCGAACGCACTACGGCCCTTCTTTTTGAAATACCAAAAATCGGGAGTTCGTTGTGGTGCCGTCTCCTGGATTTGTATCCTCCAACGGAAAACAGGCGACACCGCTCAAAACCGGTCCGCCGCAACGCCGGCGCTAGCCGGCGCTCGCTCCTATCCTCCTCGCTTTGGGTCGCCATGGCAACAGTAGGGAGTGGTGACAGGAAAGTGGACTCTCAGGTCTCCTCAATTTTTGACGTCAAGGCACCGGCGCCGATCGCGCGGGAACTTCGAATTCGGCATTTGGAAATTGTTTTTTTACTTCACGAATACTGAATTCCCAAATCTCAAATTTTGAGGGTAATGTCCCGGCATCGTTTTCAATCGTTTCGGATAATAAAAAAAATATGATTTTGATGTGTCAGTGCCCCTTTAAGGGTAGAAATGTCAACTAAGAAGTTGCCAAGCGACTAAACAAACATCCTAATTACATTCTTGCAAAACATTAATCTTTCGTTCTTTTTACCGCCCATCAAAAAAAGCCAGCATCCGATGTCATGTGGCACTCTTTTTAATTCACTGGTTTTTTATGGGGGGAGGGGGGCCATAAGAAGAGTCACGCGGAGCCTAATGTGTTGCAAACGCAGGTCGGATGTTTCTGATGCGCTCTGCAATCTTCTGAATAACACTTAGGCCCAGAAATTTAAGGTTATTGGTCTTAAGGCTGTTCCACATGCGACTGTGCAAAAAAAGCGTTGCGACTGCACGACCTCTGCGACAAAATTCCAACTTGGCGGAACCCAGTTGAAGAGCCGCTGCGACAGTGCGACTACGATTTCAATTGCTGATTTACTGAAATCGCATCAATTTTGGACGCATGTGGAACAGCCTTTAGTCAATTATTTTATTATGCTCAATACAAAAAATAAGGCTCTCACAAGAGGCTTGCTGGCAACGTACAGTTAGTTTAAACTATCCAAGAGATGCCAGATGTGCACTGTAGTCAAGTGGCCTTGGTCACTCGACTACGCCATTCGCTGGAAGTGACCGGTTTGTTTACGAGTACACAAGGGGTAAACAAAAGGTTCACGAGTAACAAAGGAAAACAAGTGCACAATGACCAGCAAGTGGACTTCATCACTGTTTTCGCTAGCACCTAGGGTCAATGTGGTTTGCGCCTCCTTGCGGTGATGACAGCGAATCAGTCCAAGAGAGTATAAAATAAAACACCTGCATATTCAGAGTGCAACAGCCCATGGTTAACCACCACTTACATAGCCAGTCCCGGTGACATCGGTGAGAGCTGGGTACTTCAACAAGAGCAGATTTACTGCTTTGAAGTAGAACTTCTTCTTTGGATAGCTAGAAAACGAAACAAGACTTGATATTACTATAAGTATTAAGGCGAAATAAAAAACAAGTCCGATTTATGAGTACTGTAAAAATGAAATTATATGGGGAGTAGCCAAGCGTAACCTGAACTTCAATTTTTTGTGCGAGTATGCTTTGTATCTCCAAATCATGCTATCAAGTATCGCTAACCGTTTCATTTGTCGGACTGTCGAGTGTCGTCCCAGGTGGACGGGATATTATGTAACAGATTTTTGTAATGCGCACAACCAACATTCCACAATTTTGTAATGGTTGTCCACAAGGAGCACAGAGTAACAATGCAGCTTTCCTTAAATCTGAAACTGCAGCTTTGTTTCTGGGTCAGAGCCACGGCACCAGGTCTCAGCCTGTCATAACCTCCAAAAGTAAGTTAATGTCATAAAAGCAACCCTTCCCCCCGAGACTGCGGAGATAATAGGATGACAAAAAACACACGTCTTTCCAGACTTCTGTGCTTCTGTTGTACCTTAAAGGGATACTTCAACGAAATTTGAAATATCCCCGTCGTATTCAAAAATAGGTTGAATATGATCCACAATATCCGTAAATGACAATCGCACGTTTGTATTTTGAGCCTGGTGGCTGTATTTTTCGTTATAAACGGCCCACTCTGGCAAGCGCTCGGAGAAGGCCCAGCGGAGACCACGTGACATCCAACGCAATCGTGACGTACGTCGTCTCAGGACGAGCAAAGCTACGGCGAGGCTGACATCGAGAGGATAGCCTAGTCGTTCCAGCCACCGAAGCGGCTGGTTTTGTACGAATTTTGAGTGACGGGTTAATCTTCTGTCATCTTGTAGGGGGACAATAGCGACTTCTGCGACACACAAAAGGCATTCTCAGGAAGAAGGGAGTTCCTCCTGCCCCTCTTCTCTCGTCGTGGCCGGAGGCGAGACAACCTCCGTCACTAGCTGTCAAGGTTCCTAGACGGGCATTACAAGCGAGGCGTAGCGACATCCACCAGGTGCTCTTTGCTAATCGTTTAATTTGTTTTAAAATTCCTTTTCGTGACTTTTTTAACAAGATATTGGTATGTTCAATGTGATGCTGCTCCTTTGAACACATATAGACCAAAAAATGAGCGCCGAAATTTCGTTGTAGTATCCCTTTAATCTCCGGTCTAAGTCCACGCTAACCTTCTGTCCACATCATGATGAATTTGCTCTTTCATGTTGCAGAAAATAATGCTGGTGATTATTTTTTTAATGCTATGTAAGCATGCGAGGCATGAATTTAGCGGACACACGTTTATTTGTTCATTTTCTGTCAGTTTGCCGCCATAAGCTCCACGACACATTGGAGTCCTCAGAAACTTCTTCAAAGATTTTTGGCAACCTTTGTTAATCGCCTAGCAAGGTCTTTTGATGTTTGCATCATTCCTGACCATAAAAGGTGAACCAGAATGTAAATAGTCCCCAACCAACATGTTGCCTTTCTTGAAAAGTGAAAAGCGCTTGTAGACTTGCATTTTGCCCAAGGTGTCGTCCTTATAGGAGCCGTTTACAGTTGTTTTCTACTGCTTTTGGACAAACATCATAAAATCGCCAAATGTTGCCTGTACCTATCAACAAAGAGCAAGTATAGCATGACACAGAAATTTACCTGAAACTATAACACTGGGCAGACGAGTGTTAATTACGCTATAGCGATACCCAGTGGCGTGATTTGTTAATACAGAACGTAGGCACATAAAATCCTGGTTACTTTTGGATGCCCCCTGGTATATTAACATTTCTAGAGCTATCTTGAGATTCAGTGAACACAGTAGCGATCATTCGACGGTATTTAACAGTGATCCATTCACATGACACGCAAGCTGTGTTGGCCAAGTTTTCAAAGCTTTCTGAATAATTTTAAAAGAAGTGAACCAGTGGTTTGAGAAAAACAAAATCCGCAGGACACTCAAAGGTCATAAGCAAAGGAAAAAATTTTTTTTAAACATCCTGGTTGTGAAAAGGAAGTCATAAAACAAATTTACAACGAAAAAGAAAAATTTTAGAGCTATATTTACGGCGCGATACGAATTTGTAGTTGGCGCCCGCAGGTGCCGCTGAAAAGTGGCCGCTATTTGTCACGTGACTGCCCGCTATTTGTCACGTGGTGCTTGCGCTCTTTCGGAAGCTTCCTGTGGTCTCTAAAAGTTACTTATTCATCTTCGTTTGAAGTATAACAAAAAACTAAGATGAATAAGTAACTTTTAGAGCCCAAAGAAACTCGTGAAAAAGTGCAAGCAGACGTGATAGACCTGTGCGCTGGTCAGATGACGGTGGCGGCGCCCTGGAGCAGACGAACTTGCGCGGCGGCAGTGAAGAAACGCGTTGAACCGGCGTCGCACCATGCTCAGCTTGCAGCGGCGGCGCGACTTTGCGGAGGCAGCGCAGAGGCCTACCACGTGATCAGCGGCGGCTCCCGCGGGCACCAACTACAAATTTGTTTTGCGCCGTAAATATAGCCCTAAAAATTTGTTCTTCGTTGTAAATTCGTTTTATAACCTTCTTTTTTCATCTAGGCTGTTTAAAAAAAAAATGAAAGCCGCTTACAACTCCCTGTAACGCCGAATTAGAGCGCAGCTCTTGAGGAGGAGGAGGGAAGGGCACTGGGGGGGGGGGGTTAAACTAACCAGGGGGGTCACGTGACCTTGGGGGTCACGTGACCCCCAATGCCGATGATGTCATCACTGACGTCACTGATGACGTCATCAGTGACGATGACGATGCGGGTACCGATGACGTCATTAGTGACGTCACTGATGACTTCACCAGTGATGATGACGATGACGATGCGGATGCCGGTGACGATATCAGTGACGTCACTGATGACGTCATCAGTGATGATGACGATGACAATGCGGATGTCGGTGACGTCATCAGTGATGATGACGATGTGGATGCCGGTGACGTCATCAGGGATGATGACGATGACGATGTGGATGCCGGTGACGTCATCAGTGATGATGACGATGACGATGTGGATGCCGGTGACGTCATCAGTGATGATGACGATGACGATGTGGATGCCGGTGACGTCATCAGTGATGATGACGATGACGATGCGGATGCCGGTGACGTCATCAGTGACGATGACGTCATCGGGGGGTCACGCGACATCGGCGGGGGTCACGTGACCTCGAGGAGGGGGCCACGTGACCTCAGGGGAGTCACGTGACTTCGGGGGGTCACGTGACCCCCCACGAGGTCACGTGACCCCGGTGGGGGGCTCGCGCGGTGCATTATGGGACATTTCCCATGATGCACCGCGCGGTTACGCCGACGCCGACGCCGACGGCGACGCCGACGCCGCTCAAGCCGGAAACGGGCCCCTAAGAGCTGAGCTCTAAAAGTTTTTTTTCCTTTGCATGTGTCCTTCAAGAGTGCTTATGTGTAGGTATGCAAAAGCATTATTGTGTTCCCTCCCCCTTCTCCTCAGTACCCTCCCCCTCCCCTCCTCCTCAGTACCCTCCCCCTCCACTGTAACCTCCCCCTTTTTATTTTTGTTATTTCTTAGTTGTTTCTTTTAGTTTTTAGTCATGTGACCAATGAGGTCACATGACCCTGTCCTCTCTCCCCTCCTCTGCACTCCCCCTTCCCTTTTTTTTATTCTTTTTAAATTATGCACCAATTCATTTTTGCCACTAAATTTAGAGGACTAATCACGTGACCAGATATTCAATTGGTGCATAATTACACACCAATTGATTTAAAAGACCGTATTTCTGGGCGGACACCACACACGCCAGCATTTTTGAACAATGGGACATCTATGCTTTCGCATAATATGTTTAGCACACCATTTCAGCTACATAGGCCTGTAACAGACAAGGCTACAAAAATCAAAAGGGATAAGCCTTACATACTCAATTTTGACTTACATGCTCAATTTTACCATCCCCTGGTAAAGCGTGTCCGTGATTTTAGTTGCCAAGCTTGATGTCACAGGCACGTTGTTTACAATGGCCTCGTGAAGCCCACCGAAACTAGGCAGTATGAAAGAATGCCCTTCATCGTCAGCCTGGATGGGCCTGTTCATTTTGTGAAGAAAATAAAAAGTAGTGTTGTTGATTTTAAACCATGCCATAAAATTCCTATAAAGGAATACATGTTAAACAGATCCTCTATGTCATGAACAGAGGAAGCTTGAGATTATGCACTTACATTTCGAGGCTTGACATGCTTTCAACGTCTCCATTAGACGCCTGGCTGCAGTCGTCACTCGCCGAGTGGATATAGAAACCAAAACTTAGAGTTACTAAGAGCCCACATGAATGAGCATAATAGACATACAGTCCGGGGAGAAGGTAACTACATGGCAACAAATACATAACATACCACTGCTGATTGCAGCATTTAGCACCAGGAAATTATCTCCAAAACCAGCACTTCGAAAGTTTTGCAAAACATTAAGCTTACGAACATAGTGGTCCACAGAATTTAAGCAAGACATACTTCAGACTTGAGATAGAAAAAAAAAAAAGGAACAATTTCAGAAGCGCCTCTCAAAAACACAGAGGACACACTTCTGGGGTTTCTATATCTCAAAACGGGGACCGACTCAAGGAAGGAAAATGCAGAACGCCTTTTATTGAGAATTTCTGACGATTGGTTATAACGTTTAAATCAGAGAACCACGGATATAGGGAACAGGGGACAATACCAAGCGCTGCTCACAGTTGAAGTTTTACCGAAAACACATACACTATTTATAAATGCATGCAGGTCCCCGGCACAAAAGCCAAACTCTTTCTCGGTTAAGTGCACAGACGGTGCGCCTACACAGCAATCCGCACACTTTAAAGTGCCTGTCGTGTTTTCTTCTCCGTATAAACGGTCTAGTCTGTGCTTAAGAGTCAATAACAAAAACAAAAGATAGAGGCATGCGTAAAAATACACGCTGTGCAGTATGTTGACTGTGCGGTGTCAACTATATATGAAATACCTATGACTTGAGAAAGAGTACACATAGGGCAAACGGGGAGGTGCATAAACAACAGGGTATGTGAGCATGCTCTAACTGGAACGGAAACCCACGGACAATCTTGCTGTTCATTGTGATAGGTGCCCTACAGCTCCTAATCTAGAAAAAAACAAATGGTAGTAAAACAAAAATAAAACTAAGAACTTTCTGAAACCTACAGCAGAAGGACGAAGGGCAAGAATTGCTGTGTAAGCGCACCGTCGTTGCACTTAGCGAGAAAGAGTTTGCCTTTTTGTGCCGGGTACCTGATTCTGTATAAATATTTTCAATGAAACTTCACTTGTAAGTAGTGCTCGGTGTTGTTCCGTGTTTCCTATATCCTTATGTTTCCGAGGCGCTTTTCAAATTGAATAATGTACCAACTAGCCGACCTTTCTCCCCCATTTTATCGAAAAAAGCAACTGTCTTGCCTACCAGTAAATCCATTTTCAAACAATAGAAGGAGTTCAGAAAATATGCTTGATGTTGACTGGATCACTATTAATTAACCTACAGTAACCATTAGCTCTGAACAATCCCTTTTACAGAGTGATTTCCCAGTATCATTACAGAAAATGAAGATTCAGAACCACACCAGGAGTTGCACAAAAACTGCTAGTGCCTAGACTCACTTTCACCTCAAAAATCAAAGTAGAGCAAGTCCTTGCAGCGCTTTCTTAATATTTAAGAATTTCCTCTTTTATGTAGCATATTCAAGATACCCTTATGCACATACAAGGTCAGCTATTTGTTACTTTACTAAAATATATACCTTTCAAACCCAAAACCACCGTAATTCATTCTCCGACAACATTGTGGGGTCTAACTCGCGCAGAGGATAAACTATATGCACAACACTTTTTTTCTTATGGTTAGAATGAATATAAAGGAAAACCTCAAGGGCACTACAAATTTTTTTTTTGCTGCTATAAAAATGAGTTGTGACCACTACATAGATGCAGAAAAATGTGTTCATACAGTGATCACCAGGGGGGTAGCCAACGCTCCTGGCTGCATCACTCGAATAGACGACATACTGACGATCTCATCACTGTCTGTGAGGTCCAAATAGTCATTAAAATCCTTGTCCAGCACCTGCAACAGGAGAAGACGATTTAGGAAGTTCACCTAACAATTTAAATAGGCCTCAGGCATGATATGGAGGCAAAGCACACCAAGTTTTAGCCCAATGCAACGTCTGCGTGTCACACAAGTAACTATCAACAATTATGAGAAAAATTGTATCGGCAGCGATGCCAGTGCTGCCCTGAGACTGCAGAAGAAATGAATTTCACACACAAAATTTCAGCTCTACTCGCAGCTCTGATAGTCGAGCTCTGTCCGTGGTCATTCAATTGATGTCTCTTAGCAATATTTTTCACGCTTGTTCACTGGAGCATTGCCGATAGGTACAGAAGAAACAAATTAAACATGTTTAATAGCGAGTTTGTTTCACACGCACCGGCACCGTTCGAGTTCTGTCCCAGAATGCATCGCGCTCGCAGAGTGTTGCACGGAGAACTGGATTTAAACGAACTTGCCAAGTGCAACGAGTGCAGAAGACTGATGCTGCCGACATCTATGTTGTAGAAAAGGTACCGACCTCAAACCGAAACAAGCGCCTTTCTGTTCGGAGTGATGGGTGGGAATGCGAGAGTGCAGTCGCTACCAACGTTAATCCACAAACGTTGGTCGCTGCAACCTGTAGTTTATATTTGTGATGACTTCAAGGAACTCGGCTGTCGTAGAGATAGTTACAGATGGTGTAAATTTCCGCAACCAGCTGTCTACAAACCAGCTGGTTGCGATCTTTACACTGAAGAAAACTGATGATGCTGTCCGAGCAGAAGCTTGATCCGTTTGAGCATGATATGTGTGAACCACTGAAAGGGTAGGCCTTAAAACTAGTCTGTTGGAATATCCAGCAAAACTTTTCGTGGGACTTTTGATTTCGATCGTCATTACAGATGGATCAGATATTAGCCTTGGTGAGGGCATCGAGAACGAGAGCTTTCTCGAACAAAATACGATGGGGCAAGTTAGCTGACGTAGGTAAATGTTAAACATGTTGATGTTGCCTATGCCTCGGGTAAAGTCACTATGTTTAGCTTTCTCTGATGCTTATTGGGCAGTCAGAGGTTTCTGCTGGGGGAGTTTTGTCGACAAATGTTGAATTTTTCACCCGCACACGGATAATGATAAACCTCTCGGGGGCCGCTGATGTGTTTGTTCTGTGCATTTCTTTACACACTGGTATATTTCAGCATTTGTATGGCAACAGAGTGACTTAAAACCTGCAAATAAAGCATGGTTTGTCAATTGCTTCTCTCTTGAAATAGCAGACACTCACAATTCAAGCTCGCATTTGATTCCGTTGCCTGCGAGACAAGATTTCTATCAGAAGATCTACTTTTTTTCATTTCGGTTCCGCGACACATTGTAGCAGACAAACCCTCGTCGTCCGCTCCCGCTCCTCGCCGAAGCGAGGCATGACAGGATTGCATTTTGGTGCACTCTTGATTTCCTCGGTGCAGCGAGTGCATGCACGCGTGGGGTGTCAGCGATGAAACAAACTCGGAGAGTGCAACCACTCGTGGAGTGCCGGCTGAAACGAACCCGCTCCACGCTGCAAGTGGGCACGCGTGGGCATGAGTGCCGTAAATGGTGGTCTGAATTGCTACTCTTTCTGAGCTAACTACTTTAGATGAGATTAGGATGTAGCTCTCAATACATGCCTTGCACGTGACCTCACATCAGCCGTATCTTCTGCAGCATACATATCGCACCATCCCCTCGGCCATCTTTACTTGTTCTTGCTGAGAACAAATTCGATGGTGCGAAGTGTATGCTGCCGAAGGTACGGGCAAAGGGGCATGGTATGGAGCAATGGCGGCTGATACAATGTCAATGCAAGCAATATATATCTATAGACCGTTTTACTGAAAGAGGGCGAGAGAGAAAAGGGGAAAAGGCTACCGGCACTGTCCCCCTCGTTGGGTGGGTAAAAAGAGTGAAAGTCCCAGATGAGAGGCTTCGCCGGTGTTGGGTGTCTGCAGTGCCCGAACTTTGTTCGCGCTTTCTTCTCTGTTTTAAACTTGCAAACTTAATTAGAGCCACGGGCCTTGATGGCGACAGTCCCCCGGTCATTGGGACACCATTGCTCGGCCATAGGGTGCGCGAATAACGACAGAAAGCTTTGAATATTGTCCGAGGAGCTATGTAGCTTGCAAGGAATCTGCCAAGGCGAGAGCGGCTGCAACGTTCTTAAGCTTAATCGCTTTCCACATGACCCCAGTCACCGGCAGCAGTGGATTGCGTCCGTAAACCGAAAAGATGTTTCCTCAACGCCATCCTCCTGACTGTGCTTGGAACATTTCGTTAATGGAGCGCGCACCAAACACTGTAACGCCGATGAACATGGGGTACACACGCAAGGTGCGTACGAGTTTTCTCGTGATAATTGCTGTTTCAGCTTGTAAAATTTTGTAACTGAATTTATCTTAATATTGATATTTTGCAGTGGTGACATTGACTCGATTTTATCATCTACAACACTTAGTTTTAAGGCTTATTTACGCCGCCGAGTGTGGCTGGCAATCGTTGAAAAGTTAGTTCTATCGGTTTTCCTGGATCGCGAGCTCCTACGCGATACCAGAGAGCCGGCAAAAGCACTCCTTGGAATGCCGCTGCTGGGTTGTTTCCGTTGATTGGGCGCTTTGGAGCACTGGGTATTCGCTGCAGGGTATGTCTCGTGTGTTGCGGTCTGCGTTTTCGAGCCCAGTGTGCACGTTTCTTTCTTTGAGTCATGGCATCCGTAAGTGTGGTGACGGCGGGAACAGCGGCAGCAAACACGCCAGCGATAAAAATTGGAGGCAAGTACTCAAAATATTGCATCAAATAGTAAAATAATTCGTGGTTGCTTTGAGTGAGGCTTTCTGCGGTTCGATATAAGCACATCTAGAACGTCTTCATCGTTCATCCACATGGAAATATAAGAACACGGACACGCAACATAAGAGCAGCGCAGCGAAACGATCAGGGCAGCTCCGGGTGTTTCCAAAAGTTAATTGAGGTTCCCATGTCGTGTATCGCTTGTTGATTGCTAAAAACGGCTATGTTAAAATAGGTCCATTGCAAGCAAAAATGGATAAATGGTTTACCAGTTCCAGCCGTGTGCAAAGCGATAGAGCTTAAAAACGTTGCAGCCGTACTCGCCTTGCCGGATTCCATGCAAGCTACATAGGTCCTCGGACAGTATTCGACGCTTTCTGTCGTTATTCGTGCACCCTGTGACCGAGCAATAATGTCCCAATGAACGGGGGACTGTCGTCATTGAAGCCCGTGGCTCTAATTAAGTTTGCGAGTTTAAAACAAAGAAAAATTAGTGAACAAAGTTTGGGCACTGCATACACCAGACACCAACGAAGCCTCTCATCCGGGATTTTCACTCTTTCTACCGACCCAGCGAGGGGGAAATTGCCGGTAGCCCTTTCCCCTCTCAAAATGGCACTACCCACGATAAAACGGTCTATACACAGCTTGCATGTTACGTCACAACGCCCTGCCCTGTGCCGCCATTGCTACATACCAGCAGAACCTAGTGCTCCGTGGAGCCCGTGCAGCCGTCCGCTTTCTACGCAACTTGATTGCTTCCCGTTCCTTTTTCCTGCTGTTCGTCGGACATTATATATTGTTTAAAGCGATATGGTATATCGAGAAGTAGCTTAAGCTACCTTCTTGGGTGAAAAATGCAGTCTCCGGAAGAGCGGATGCTGCCTCTTTGCGGTGGTTATTTTGATCAGCTGGTTGGTCCTACAAGAGCCGGGTACGTGAAAAAAGTGGAACTTTGCGTCGGCGAGGGCACTTGACGACCGGCGCAGTTTTCTTCTAGAACGGCGAGGAGACATACTAAACGTTTACCGTGAGCATGACGCTTCAAGAGATGAAGGTTTTCAAGTCTTTGAAGTAGCACTACTGCAGGGGCTAGAACCGCAGGCGTGAAATCCATGCCGAGTATGAGCACTCTGCAATGAGTAGTTCGTGTATGCGAGCGCAAATGCCGGGATTACCTTTCTCGGTCGTACCCCACATTTGAACATCGTGATTATGGAGTAGTTCTCAACCGTCGTAGATCGTTTAGGCTTGCGTAGCGCGCGCATGTGGTAAGCATAACGATAGCTTACACGTTTTCGCAACGCCGTGCGCGTCCTTCGTCATTTAACAAAATCTATGTACCAGACTCAAATCCTGGACATTTGGCTGTCTCGACCGTGACCTGACAAGGAAGGTCGGGACCCGGCATCTTTTTGTGAAAACTCGGGACAGCTCCGCGATATCAGGGACGGTTGGACTTACTTGGAAACAGTCGACGGTAGTGTCGATGTGGCCGCTGAGTACAGGGCAGGCCACCACCGCATCCTTCAACCCACGAAGGGTTGCTGTCGTCAGTTGGCATTTTCTCTTTATGTTTGCATGTGGAACCCACACGAGGCACATTCCGCTCGCCATGTTTACACGACTGGTAGTGGTTCCAACCACGACCAGTTCCAACGGCGCTTACTTGCGTTTTCTAAAGGCGCTTAAAAATTTCAAATACTCAAAAACAAATTTCCTCTACGTCTCAACCTCACGAGCTCCACTAAAAAGCTACGCCTAGTTCCGTGTCCTAGGTTGCGGTACCAGCGGTATACTTTGTACCACGTGCTTTGTACGCGGCGCTGAACGCGAGTTTGTGGATTGGATTGGCTCTGCCAAGACAACCCAAAGCAGCCAAGCCCATAGCGTCGAAATTGTTTGTACAGAAGGTACAGAAGCTACAGAAGGTACAGAAAGCAAAAAGACGTACTCAAAAAAAACTTTTTTTTCCCTCCCACGAATAAAAATTAAAATCTCTCGAGGCATAAAAAAAGTAGAAAAGGAGTCTTTGCTTTTATATAACCTGAACCAAACTCAAATAAACGTGTTTTTTTTTGTCGTCGGTTTGTTTTGCTTGTCTTAGACTGGTTACGGTTATGTTGTGTGTATTCGTGTCAATTTCGCCTGCAACGTTTTCACCTATTCCCTACTTAACGTAGCCTACATTTAAGTCATCTCATGCCTTAAAACAAAATACTTTGGCAATAAAAAAAAAACTGCTTACGACCTTGTTATTTCTAAAGCCACTAAATAAGCGTGGCACCAGTCATCTCCTTCCCGCAAAGAGCCGGGGCGCCGGGGCAGGGGCTACGAGCCGAGAGTCGCGCCTACAGAGCTAGCGTTGGAATCATGCCGCTCGTCAGTTTGATCTGATATCGTAAGTACATCTGGACGCCGACATCTTGCTTCTGGGGTGCGCACATCCTTGTAAAAAGATAATCTTGAACTATAAACTCGTTTTCACTAAGAAGAAAAAAAAAAGCGCGTTTTGCGCTTAGTTCATACGCAGCGCGAAGCGGACCCTGCAAGATGTGTTAAGAAAACAAACAAAAATGTTTTTACTTAAATAACCGGAAAGAATGAACACAAATTCGGAACGAAAACAGACGCATACAACTCTGAAAGATGATGATGAATTTCTTTATTGAGTAAAGATGGCTCGATGCCCTAGTTATAGACCAACACGCGGCTCTGACGTCACGCAGCTGCGGTGGCGCTGTGGACAGCACTGCGCATGCGCAGACTCTTAAAGTCACGCGAATTCAGTTTCTGCGCACGCGCAGTGCCCACACCTGGTGTGGGCAAATGCGGGCTTGTTTGTAAACAGCGTGTCGGTCTATAGATATATGTTTTAATAAAACAACCAATAACTTCCCTTGTATGCGCATAAAAGTATCTCAGCGCTCCGCGTGAAAAAGAATCGGGACTTCTTTTTACTATGATTCTTGACGTGAAAACGAGTAAAAGCTTAAGAAAGAAAGAATAGGAGACTACATACAGCTACCGTAGTACAGCTGACTATCAACGATGTTTAAGTTTCGACTACTTCTTCCTTGCGCGTTTTCTTCCTCCATTCAGAGGCAAGCAGCCATTGCATGTATGGGTATTGATGACAATGAAATGAAGCGAGTCGTCAGACGCACGATACTTGTGCCTTACTGTGTATTACACATTCACTCCTTGTCCTCTCGCTCCTGCAGATGCCTGGAGTGCGATATTTTTGCTGCCCTAAGTGTAAATGGAGGACGTTCACCCTGAGGGCGTTATTCCGGCATTTTCACGGCAGTCATGGCCACGAAGGAAATTGGACTTGTGGGCTACAAGGCTGCCTGAGGACATTTTCTCGTTATGTCCCATACAGGAGGCATGCTACCCGTACCCATGCCACCTTACTTGAAGGTGACACCGCTGAACATTCCAACGAGCCCCGTAATGCCAGAAGTAATCAGTGTTTGCCCCCGGAGGACGTTGAGGGCAATAAGGAAGTCGAGGACAACGTGGAAGTCGTTGACCACCAGATGCAAGATAATGGAGATCTAGTAAGACCACTTGCTCTACTGTTCCTTAAGTGGAAAGAAGGAAGACGGCTTCCAGAGTCTACATTGCACGAAATTGTAAATGACATCCTCTGCTATCTTGAAAGGTTTGCTGAGCACTGTACACTACCACAATCTGATGTCAATTTGCAACTACAGCTCAAGTCCCAGTCTCTTATTGACCTAGAACAACTCCAAACTAGTTCTGAACGGAGTAGCTACTGGAAAGCATGCTTTCCATTTGTGGAGCCCGAGTGAGTGTTCTTGGGGATAGGTAAAAGTGGGAAAAGACAGACTTTCCAGTATGTTTCAATCTGTAAAATGCTCAAGTGCATACTTGAAAACCCTGTAGCGTGGAGCGACTTCCAGAGCCAGCCCGAGGAGGATGGTTATTTGTCCACTGTTTTTGACGGCACAGCCCACCATGATCATGCCTGCTTTCAGGGTGACCGGAAGAAAATCTGTGTTCAACTATACAGTGATGAGTTTGAAGTGTGCAACCCTCTTGGAAGTAAGAGAGGTAAACATAAGCTAACAGCAGTGTATTTCTCTGTTCTAAACTTTCCCCAAAAGGTTAGATCCCGTTTGTCAGGGATACACCTGGCCCTGCTGGTCAAAGACAAGTTTGTCGCTTCTTATGGCCTGCATAAGATCTTTGATCCGCTTGTACGTGACATAGCTGAGCTCGAAAAGAATGGCATTATTGTGAATGGGGAGGTGATCTATGGTTCAGTACTCGCAGTGACTGGAGACCACCTCTCTAGTCATAGGCTAGGTGGGTTTAAATGCAGTTTTAATCATGGCAGAATCTGTAGATTTTGCTTGGCCCTTCACCGTGAGATCGCATACAAGCATCTTGAACAAGATTTCGTTCAGCGGTCTCCTACAGGACACAGACATCACCTTGACATGTTAAGGTCAGGGGCACCGTGCAGTTCTTTGTATGGAGTGCGAGAGCCCTGTGCCCTGAACTTCACTGGCTTTGAGCCAACAGAGCACCTGCCTCCCGACGTGATGCACGATTTGCTAGAAGGTGTCATACCTTTTGTGATGAAGCATGTGATTTCGCACCTCATCTCTGGTAACTTTTTTACCCTGAGTGCGCTGAATACATGTATTCTTGACTTTGACTATGCACCGTGTGATCTCAGAAACAAGCCTGAAGAGATATCCAGTGGTTACCTAAAGGGCAAGTCAAATATCAGGGGTAGTGCTTCCCAGATACTCTGCTTCTTTAGACATTTTTCTTTGTATGTTGGGCAGTCTGTTCCAGCTGGAAATGAGGTCTGGGCAACATATTTGTTGCTTAGAAAGATCGTTGACATTGTCATGAGTCAGAAGATCCCTATAACACATGTTCCTTATCTTCAGAGACTAATCCACTTTTTATGTCTTGAGTTTAAAGCGCTGTTCCCATCCACAGCCGCCCCATGCAAGATGCATTATTTGACGAACTACCCCTCCTACATAATGAGGTATGGTCCTCTGGTTAGTTTGTGAGCGATGCGTTTCGAATCGAAGCATCAGTATTTTAAGGACGTCTCCCGCAAGGTTCGAAACTTCAAAAACATTGCCAAAACGTTGGCAACCAGACATCAGTACTTAGAGACTTACATTGCCACACAAGTCAGTAGTGAAAACCAGATTGTCACCCACAGGCTGCAAGTCGGTGTTGTTCGAGCATCTGCCAGAGACGATCAAATCATACATTGTGGTACATGATCTTGCTCGAGAAAATGTAGTTGTTTTGAAATCGGTTGCCATTGATGGTTTCGTCTATTCTGAGGGTAGTGCACTGGTCCAGAATGTAGGTGAAGATGACCATGCAGAGTTTGTGCAAGTCTGTGAACTGTTTGCTGTGAATCGAAAAATTCTGGTTCTCGCACATGTGCTCGACACAATTGAATTCGATGAACACCTTCATCTGTATGTAGTGCGTGTGACAACTGAATGTGTTGTTCTGAGCGACGTGCTTAACTTCTAAACTGAGCCACTGTTTGTAATGAAAAAGATGGACAAACATGTAATTAATCTACGTCACAGTTTGTTTTGAGTGTATGGCACCACAACTCTTAGATTTGCACTCTTTAGAGCTTTAGCTGTATTGTAAAACTTAGTGTTAACTTTTTAATTGTTTTGCTTTTCATTTTGCTTCAGTGCCCTAACATGTTTTTCCTTTTTGAAATGGTTCTTAATTTTTGTATAGCTGTGTCATCTTGTAACTATCAATGTATTTACTGTCATAACTATATGTATCTTGCTGTTCTTGAAATCTCCCCTTTCTCCTTTCACTTATGTGATGCCTTATGGTCCCTTAGGGACTGTAAAATAAATGAATGAATCTTTTTGTGACGATGAGAATAAAAGTAATTGACCCAGGGTGGGCAACCTGAGGTAAAACTGATGTGAGTCTGTGTTTATTTGTTGAAAAATAGACCAGCCTGCTAGCTAAGAAACCAGGTGTTAACCTCTTTGCTCTTGAAGATGAGGTCCACCGATTCATTATCTTATTTTTATTGGACGAGGCGTGAGGTCATGCCTCCCCAGGGAGAACATTGCGGGCGCATGTGCAGTGGGACCTTTTCCGCAGAGAGCAGCTCAAGCTCGGAACCTTCATTTCATTCTCAAAAGAAATGCAGAACTAATTTGCAACGTCACTAAAGGGTTGAGATGACGATTGTGGTGCAACGAACAAGACAAATTCTTTGTAATATTGACAGTTAGTCCATATTATTTGCTGACATATTAATGGTTATTGGAAAACTTCAACAGCGCACAGAAGGATGAAGACTGAAGAGAGATAAACAGGACAAGCACTGTAGAAGGGCTGCAGTTTCCCTCTCTTCAGCCTTCGTCCTTCTGTGCGATGCTGAAATTTTTTAATAAACAACCAACTCTCCTGTATCGCTACTTTAATGATGCTTAGATCTCTGAACAATTACATACAGCATTTCCTATTGAACTTCACAACGCTTTAGTAGCCTACATTGCACCACTGGTGTGTGACCTGAGCGGCCCCGTCAGCTGAGATCTCAGTAAAGAATCGTGCTAAGAAACATACGACTATGTTAGAGATTTGCCGAGATGGCCCCGAAAACACATGCCTAACCAGCCAGCTCGTCATGCTTGGGATAACTGACGAGAACCTCATTCGGGTTTGATTGGATTTATAGGGTTACAGGGCGGTTTCATGTGACACACTTTCGGTTCAAAATGGTGGGACTATCACTGTGTGTTCCCATGTAGTTTTTTCAGTTCACTTGAATATTTTTGAATAGTGATTGATGTGCCCATTAGAATGCCAGCCAGTGCTCCATTTTTATGCGGAAGAAAAAGGCCGTGGCCAGAATGGCTCCGGCATTTTAAGCAGAAAATCAGAGGTAAACAATGCTTTTTTGAACTATACTTCGTGTCGTCTTAACATGGACCAAGCAAAAAGGCTATGAGCACGAGCTCAAGTTGGATGGTGGCTCGGCTGCACGAGTGCTCGAGCAGCGGGGCTACCTGTCAAAGCTATCCGCCCGTGCTCGTAGTCTTTGGGCTTAGTCCATGTTAAGATGGCATGAAGTATAGTGATGTCGTGAACCTGCTGAGGTTCGAGTTCGACAAGTTCCAACTTTTTCTAACTTTTGAAAAGGAGTTTGACGAAACGGGCTGTAGTTGAGCTTGTTGGTGCACAATACTATAATAGGGCCGGTTGAACCTATTATAGTTCAGCTGGCTCTATTATAGTATGACGAAAGTTCGACTGAGGTTAGACCATTATGCGAAAGCGTTGAAAGTGAAAACAGCCTGACGGATATTTATGGGTGTTCCCTTTGAAGAGCTTGAGTATTGGATTAGATTTTGGTTCTCCATTGTGTTCACCTGCTGCACCTGAACATTGAGGAGTTCGCCAAACTGCACGAACTTTCCGGTTTGTTTTTTCTTCAATGATGCTTTCCGGTCGAGCAAGGGTCTGTCACTGCGCCTGCCGCAGGAGACGGAAACACGGACAGGCAGAGCTGCATCAGTAGAGCATCGCCCGTCGTCGCTGCGGCGAAGGGAAATATCTTTCCCTGGCGGGTGGCACTCACTCAATCGAATGACGTTTTAGCGAACAAGCCCTGCCCATGACGTTTCATCGGATGATTCTTGAGCAAAGGGCGAAGGAGTTCATCGCCGTGACCATCTCGGCCGCCGGCATTCTGTTTGCCTCTTTTCCTGATGTGCTAGCATTAGCTTGCCGAACCCTTGGCGGTTCTGACGAGATTTGGTGTAAGTATGAGCCTGAGATTATAAGCTTATAACCTATTTTCCCGGAGCAGAGCAGAGCGAAGCGAGGGGTGACCACGCTTAGCAACTCGCCTGCATCGTTACTTATTTTAATAATGCTTAGATCTCTGAAATAATTACAGCATTTCCAATTGAACTTCACAAGGCTTTAGTAGCCTACATTGCAACACTGACTGTGGATCTGAAGGACCCCATCAGCTGAGACCTCAGTAAGGGATTACGCTGACAAACATACAAGTATGTTAGAGATCTGCCAAGATGCCCCCAAAAACCCATGCCGAACCTGCCAGCCCGTTATGCTTCCAATAATTTACGAGAACCATATTCGGGTTCGAGCGGATTTATAAGGTTACAGGGCAGCTTCGTGTGACGCACCTTCGGTTAAAAATTGTTGGGGAACTATCACCCTGTGTTCCCATGTAAACAAGCATAGCTTTTTTAGTTCCCTTGAATATTTTTGCATTGTGATCGATTGTGCCAATCAGATTGCCGGCCATTGCTCCATTTTTATGCGAAAAAAAAAAGGCCGCGGGCAGAATGATTCCATCATTTCAAGCAGAAAATCAGCGGTAAACAATGCTTGTTTGAATTAACATGGACTAAGCAAAAAGGTGACGAGCATGAGCTGCTCGAGTTGGATGGTGGCTTGGCTGCACGAATGCTCGAGCAGCGGGGCTACCTGTCAAAGCTATCCGCCCGTGCTTGTAGCCTTTGGGCTTAGTCCATGTTAAGATGACATGAAGTATAGCGATGTCGTGAACCTGAGGTTCGAGTTCGACAAGTTCCAACTTTTGAAATGAAGTTTGACGAAATGGATTGTAGTTGAGCTTGTTGATGCATAATACTATAATAGGGCCTGCTGAACCTAATATAGTTCAGCTGGCTCTATTATAGTTTGACGAAAGTTCGACTGAGGTTTGACTATGCGAAAGCGTTGAAAGCCTGACGGATATGTTTGGGTGTTCCCTTTGTATTAGTATTAGATTGTATTTTGGTTCTTCATTGTGTTCATTTGCTCCACCTGAACATTGAGGAGTTCGCCAAACGGTGCGAACTTTTCGGTTTCTTTTTTCTTCAATGATGCTTTCCGGTCGTGCAAGGGTCCGTCGCTGCGCCTGCCGCAGAATACGGAAACGCGGACAGGCAGAGCTGCATCAGTAGAGCATCACCCATCGTCGCTGCGGGGTCGGGTTCTCGGGCAAAAAGGCGAAGGGAAATATCTTTCCCTGACGGGAGGCACTCACTCAATCGAATGACGTTTTAGCGAACAAGCCCTGCCCATGACGTTTCATCGGATGACCCTTGAGCGAGGGAGGCACTCACTTGATCGAATGGCGTTTGAGCGAACGCCCACGTTTCACCGAATGACACTTTAGCGAGGAGTCGGACGCCGCGAAGCGGCGTTTTCGGGTGGGCCAAATGGGTTCACATTTTTGTAATAAGCCGACGCACACTGTCGCCGCGAAGCGGCGTAAGCGCAGCGCGGCGGATGGGTTAACGCGCGCCCCCGTTATCCGCTAAAACGTCAATTCGCTCAAATTAGCATTAGCTTGCCGAACCCTTGGCGGTTCTGACGAGATTTGGTGCAAGCACGAGCCTTAGATTCCCGCGCAGAGCACAGCAAAGCGAGGGGTGACTGCGCTTAGCACGGTCTCTTTGGGCGTACGTTGTCCCGCCGTCGGGAGTTCATTCGCTAAAACGCCAACTGGCTCAAATAAACTCCATTTCCTTACCGTCATTCGCTCATGCAGGATACGATCCCGAGAGTGACGACGTGAGGAGGAGAAAGTGCCGTGCGACTCATGATGCCATGATGCGCCTTCGCCCGTGCCGACCTTAGCGCGATTCTGTGCGGCACCCCAAAGGTAGTGACCATTTCGATGGCTAATATCAAAATAACCTTTAAAACTATTCTGGCGTCCGTGATTTCGCTTCCGTAAAGACGTTGGAGCAGCCATAGGCGTAGACTTCGGGGGGGCAACGGGGCTCGTGCCCCCCCCCCCCCCCCCGGCGAGATCCGGGGGGGGCAGAGATCCGGGGGGGGCAGAGCCCCCCCTGTGCCCGGGCCATGATCCTTACCGAGACGCTGTTTACGTGCCATGTAACGAGTTTCTAGTAGTGGCATGTAACCAAAATAACGCCCACGTTGCCTTTATTGACAAAATACATGGGAAATGGAATCCCAGCGTGCTTTCGTTAGCTTCAATCTCCAGTTCTGACGAAAAAGTAACGCGAAGCCCCCCCCCGGGGAACTTCCCAGCCTGCCCCCCCCCCCCCCCCCCCCCCCCCGGGAAAAGGGAAAATGGAAAGTCTACGCCGCTGGGAGCAGCTAATTTCTTAATCTGGCATCTCAATTACGTATATAATGGACCTCCAACCATCCTTCGACGCGTCGGTCCTATAGCGTAGTGGGTTGGAGCGTGTGTCTGCTGCCCTGACGTCGTGGGTTCAAATCCCGGAAAGGTCTCTTTTTTTTTTTTTTTTTTTTTTAGGGGGGGGGGGATTTTTTTTTAACGTTGTTTACGTTTTTGTTTACGGAACATAGAAACGCGTTTCAGTGTATACGGGTGATTCCCTGTGCTTACGGGCGAGGGAAAGAGGAAGGTGGGTTAACGCGTTTCAGCGTTCCGACCGGACGTAACCAACGTAACTCTATAGGCACAGCGAATTTCCGGTTACGTCGGACGTAACTTTCATTCTTTTACTTGGGTTACGTGTCAAAACGACGTTTTTATTATTTTGACGACGTCAAAAGAATTTTATTATTATTTTTTTTCATTTACCTTAAGTGACGTCATAGCCATAAAAATGATTTTAACGGTTCTTTTGACATTAGCCGTCAAAATAGACACTTTGCATGCTCTGCCTTAATTCGCATAAAACATCGACGACTATGAAATTATGGGTGTATCGACAAAATCGCAATCACGCCTTTTTCACACCGTGTGAATAAAGCGTGTAAATTGGAATGCGTACACCCTATTAACACGATTTTATGTGCCGGCTGTCCCGGTAGGGCGTACAAAGGGTGAATGAGGGGTGTAAACGTTTGGGTACACCCTCATTACACCAATCAATTCTCAAAAATTGTGTAAAAAGGGGGTAAGAAGGGCGTAAGTTGAAAAATACACCCTTTTTACTCGATTATGGCTGTGAAAAAGTTTAGTGTGTATTAACTTTGGGTCGAACTTTCAAGAGGATATAAGCGACAAATCCTTTCAGTGTTGGGTTGCCCCTGAAGATAAGCCTTTGCGAGGGTGGCCCCTTTTGGCCTTGAAGGAGCTGCAATTTTCATACTCATTTCTTTTTCTTACTCTCCCCAAGCTGAAAGCATGGAAGAAGGCGCGCAGTTGCCGGACCAATGAACCGGAGGCTTTTTTTATCCCTCGACTCCTCTGTCTGAGCGCGGATAACGGCAGGAGCGTGATCATGTGGTAAAGGTTTCACGAATGACCTAGTGGCTTTTTTCGACCTCGGAATGTCTGCTTCCCGGCCTAGTTGCTTGTGTGCTGTGCTGCGACCAGCGGGGCTGCCGTAGATTTCGCCCGCGACAACGTATTCGAGTGTACCAAGATTTCCTGTGTTTGAAAAGTCCTACGCGTGTATCGGCAGCAGGGGATTTCTTCAAAAAAGCCCAAGGAAGTTATGTGATGTGTCCAGTGTTCGGTTCGGCAAATTACTGCTTCGGCCACATCGTGTTGAATCTTCACGGACATCTTTCTTTTCGTTTTTGTGTGGTTCTGCAGTGCCCGTGTCGACATATATATCGGATTACATATTTCAAGTCCGGTATTTTCATCATAAGTGCACTGCAACCTACTCCTTTGCAACAACTGACCGGTCTGTTCCGGATTACCTCTAGAATTAGGCAATGTCTATTTCCTAGCAGCCGGGAGAATAATTTCCCCGAAATTCTATCGGCAGTCGCCTGCCATTAGCTGTATACAATCATGTGACAACTGCAGGTGGAATACTGACTTTCTTATTCTCCTGGCATTTTGTGAAAACACGTTTTTGTCGATACACGTTTTGTAGACACGTTTCATCGACACTAACGTTTCATCGTCACTCGTTACGCAAAATGCACGCTGTAGGGACATTTTGTCGCGCGTGTGTCTCTGAGGCGCGTGCTCACCGACCCAGCCGAACCGTTCGCGCCGCTTCGTGGCGACAGTCTGGCGGCTCATTACAAATATGTTAGCCCACCTGTCCCACCCATACACGTCACTTCGCGAATACATTCTGGGGCGGCTTATTACAAGAAAAGAAAGGAGAGAAGCTAAAATAGAAAAGCTAATCTGAGCTGTCGATGAAACGACGTTCGATGAATTAACGGCGACTGCCGGTGGATGTTTGTGGAAATAATTCTACGGGCTGCTGGCAGAATGGACACTACCTAAGACTCACCCTCGGTTCTTGTTTGCTTAGTAATTTTTTCAGTTGTGTAAAAGCTTCTTTGCACGTCTTCAGATATCACGGATTGCTTGCAAGTTTGTATGTACTTGTTTGCGGAATAGGCTGTCTAATAAACTCCTATGAGATTTGAAAACAATACCGTGTGTCCGTTTACCTGCCTTTTTGCAATACATTTTTTACTGTTTTCCTTGATGTCTCAAATAGGTTTATGAAGTTATGAAACGGGTGCATAAAGTGGTGTAACCATGCTCCTTTGAATCGGGTGCATCTGTGTTCTCTTCGAATTCAGCGAGCGTAGAAAGAGGTGTAACAGAACACTATTGAACGGGGTGCTCCTGTGTTCCCTTTGAGAGCAGTAGGTGTAGAAAGGGGAGTAATGGTACACTATTGAGCGGGGTGCGTCTGTGTTCCCTTTCAGTGAAGCGGGTGTATGAAGAGGTGCAATGGTACACCATCAAATGGGGTGCATCTGTGTTCCCTTTGAGTGAAGCGGGTGTAGAAAGAGGTGTAGCCGTACACCATCGAATGGGGTGCACCTGTGTTCCCTTCGAGTGAGATTTCTGTAGAAAAAGGTGTACATGTGCACCACACCAACGGGTGTACACGTACTCCCATATTTGGGGTGCACTTGTATTCCCCCAAAGGGTGTAGTATATGTGACAAGCACTTACACCCCCTATGGGTGTACCCCATGACACCCTTTTTTTTTTTTAGAGTGTATAATGCAGAGATAAGCATACATCAGAAATGTAATTATTCGGTTCGAGCTGTTGCTTGATTCAAACGTTGTTGATTTTATTGTTGTAAAGAGAAATCATTGTGCCAATTGCATTCGAACCAAAATAAGGACATCTGAGTATTCGGTATGTTTTCAATTCTTGATTTGAACAAATATTGTCACGGGTGGTGACCAAAAGAAACAATAAATACACAGAAAGAAATAGACGTTTAATGTGGCGAACTTGTGCCAAAAATAAAAGGAAATAGAAAAATAACAACAGAGCGTCGCGGGCGTCGAAGGCGGCGAAGCAGCAAGGTCGAACGCTGAGGCGAAACTGACTCGACAAGGTCGCGGGCGGCCTCTTATCTAGAGTGCGTCGCTATCTCGAAGATTCGGCGAAAGCGGCTCGAGCGTCGCGTGATCGGGCGAGAATGAACACGCACTTTCTAGAAAACAAAAGCAGGAATAAATGAGAGACGTTACATGCGGTACATGAATAAACGAGAACTTTCTGGAGGTCCGTGACTGAGCGTTGCTTTCTCAGCCCTGGGCGCGGCATTATCCCCCCCTTTAAAAGTGCATCGTCCCGATGCAGCACAAAAACGGAAAACAAAAAAACAAAAGGACAGCAGAATTGCTAGCCGGAGTTCACAGTCCACAGTTCACTCGTCGACGAGAGTGGAGATCCTATCGTTCGTAATACGGCTTCAGCCGGACGACGTGCACTACCTCGGGTCGCGGCTGACGTCTTGCAGATGGGCGGGTTCCGTCGGGAAGGACTTCGTAGTTTAAGTCCCCGAGACGGCGAAGCACCTTGTAGGGTCCAAAGTAGCGCTTGAGAAGCTTCTCGCTGAGACCGCGGCGCCGTATTGGTGTCCACACCCATACCCGGTCTCCGGGTTGATAGTGGGCGTCACGCCGGCGAAGATTGTATCGGCCGGCGTCGACATGTTGCTGGTCTTGAATTCGTAGTCTTGCCAGTTGGCGGACCTCTTCTGCCCGTTGAGCAACCACCTGGGCGTCATCGCTTCCGTCGTCGACTGGATCGTGCGGCAACATAGAGTCTAGCATAGTCGTCACCTTCCGGCCATACACCAGCTGGAAGGGCGTCACTCTTGTGGTCTCTTGTACGGCCGTATTGTAGGCAAATGTGACGTATGGCAATACCTCGTCCCATGTCTTGTGCTCCACGTCGACGTACATGGAGATCATGTCGGCGATGGTCTTGTTGAGCCGCTCCGTCAACCCGTTTGTCTGCGGATGGTATGCAGTTGTCCGACGGTGGTCCGTCTGGCTTAGACGAAGGATCTCCTGGGTTAACTGCGCCATGAACGATGACCCTCGGTCTGTGATCAGGACTTCGGGGGCGCCATGCCGGAGGACGATGGACTCGATGAAGAACTTCGCGACTTCGACAGCAGTCCCCGAAGGAACTGCTTTCGCCTCGGCGTAACGCGTAAGATAATCTGTGGCGACGATTATCCAGCGGTTTCCCAGGGTCGACGGTGGAAAAGGGCCCAGCAAATCCATTCCAATTTGCTGGAACGGTTTGGTTGGAGGGGGAATCGGCTGAAGGCGACCTGCTGGCTTTGACGGCGGTTTCTTGCGTCGCTGGCACTCATGGCACGATCGCGTGTAGAGATGGACGGTTTTCGGCAGCTTGGGCCAGTAGTATTTTTCACGTATTCGGGCTAGTGTTCGGCTGTAACCGAGGTGTCCTGAAGTTGGGTCGTCGTGGCAGGCTTGAAGAATCTCTTCTCGAAGGCTGGTGGGGACTACCAGAAGCCACGACGAATGACTGGTTCCAAAATTTTTCTTATAAAGTACACCTCTTCGAATAGCGAAGGTCGGCAGGACTCGTGAAAAGACACGAGAAACGGTACTTCCTCGTCCTTCTAGATGCTCAATCAGGGCGCGGAGCTCCGGATCGTCTCGTTGAAGTCCTGCCATGTCGTTGGTGTCCACGGCACCTAGGAAACACTCGTCATCATCCACGTCGGTACAGTCTGGCGTTTCGACGGGGGCTCTGGACAAGCAGTCGGCGTCGCTATGTTTCCGTCCTGACTTGTAGACTACGGTCATGTCAAATTCTTGCAGTCGAAGACTCCATCGAGCCAGGCGTCCTGAAGGGTCTTTGAGGTTTGCAAGCCAACAGAGCGAGTGGTGGTCTGTGACCACCCGGAACGGGTTCCCGTATATGTACGAACGAAACTTTGTGATCGCCCATACAACCGCGAGACATTCTTTTTCCGTCGTGGAGTAATTTTTCTCCGCTTTTGACAGTGTCCGACTTGCGTAGGCAATAACTCGCTCCGTGCCTTCCTGTAGCTGTACCAATACCGCACCAAGGCCGGAGTTACTTGCGTCCGTGTGAATTTCGGTTTCGGCGTGCTGGTCAAAATGTCCGAGGATCGGAGGTGTCTGAAGTCTTTGTTTCAGTTCGTCGAACGCCCGTTCTTGTTCTTCTGCCCAGTGAAACTTCACGGCGTCTTTCGTAAGATGTGTGAGGGGCGCCGAAATTTTTGCGAAATCTTGAACGAAGCGCCTGTAGTACGCGCACAGCCCCAGGAATCTGCGGATGGCCTTCTTGTCCGATGGTCGAGGGAATTCGGCTACGGCGGATGTCTTCGCGGGGTCAGGGCGTACTCCTTCGCTACTAACGACATGACCAAGGAACTTAAGTTCGGCGTAGGCGAAGCGGCACTTCGTTGCTTGAGTGTGAGCCCTGCGGTCTTGATGGCTTGGAGCACGGCCCTAAGCCGTTTCAAGTGCTCGTCGAAGTCGTGCGAAAAAACGACGACGTCATCCAGGTAAACGAGGCAGCTCTGCCACTTCAGTCCCGTTAGTACAGTATCCATGACCCGCTGGAAAGTCGCCGGCGCCGTACAGAGTCCGAAGGGCATCACCTTGAACTCGTAAAGTCCATCGGGCGTGACAAAGGCAGTCTTCTCGCGGTCCCGTTCATCGACCTCAATCTGCCAGTAGCCACTCTTCAAGTCCATCGACGAAAAGTACCGGGTGTGGCGTAAACGGTCGAGGGTGTCATCTATGCGGGGAAGCGGATAGACATCTTTCTTTGTAACAGCGTTCAGCCGCCTGTAGTCCACGCAGAACCTAAGGGTTCCGTCTTTCTTCTTCACCAGCACGACTGGAGAGGCCCATGGACTGCTTGAAGGCTGAATAATATCGTCGTCGAGCATTTCTTGAACTTGTTTCTGGATGGTTTCCCTCTCCTTCACCGAAACTCGGTACGGCGACTGATGAATAGGGGGCACGTCATCGTCAGTAACAATTCGATGCTTCGCAACCGCTGTTTGGCGTAGCCTTGACGATGTGGCGAAGCACTCACTGAACTCAGCGAGAACGTCAGTCAGCTGTCGTCGTTCTGGGCCTGGGAGGGATGGGTCGATGTCGAGCTTTGACGGCGTGGTTCCCTTGTGGTGCGTCGGAGAGGCGTCTTCTGAGATCACGGCGATGGCGGCCGAGTGCTGAATTTCCTCGACGTAGCCCACAGCTGTACCCTTTGTAAGGTGCTGCGACTCTTGCCGGAAGTTGGTGACAAGGGCTACGGTACGCCCGTCCTGGAGCTCGGTCACGCCTCTTGCAATACCAATCCCTCGTCCAAGGAGAAGTTGGACGCTTCCTTCCAACAGTGCTATCCCGCAGGTGGCTTCGTCGGTCCCGACGGGGACAAAGACACTGGACAGCGGCGGCAGGTTTACGTGGCTGGTAAGGACTCGCACTGCAGCTAACGTCGCTTTGGGATCTTCCGCCGAGGGAACAGGTTTCCGAAGCGTCAGCTTGTTCTCCCCAAGGTCGATGATGGCGCCGTATTCACACAAAAAGTCCATTCCGAGAATGACGTCTCTCGAACAGTCTTGCAGAACGACGAACTTGACAGGGCAGGTTTCACCATGGATCTCAACGCGAGCAGTGCACCTGCCGACAGGCGTGATGAGGTGTCCGCCGGCGGTTCGTATCTGTGGTCCATCCCACGACGTCGTAACTTTCCGAAGGCGACGAGAGAGTCTCCCACTCAAAACGGAGTAATCCGCTCCGGTGTCGACGAGTGCTGTCGCGTCGTGGCCGTCGATGATAACATTGAGGTTGTTCGACACTGTTACAGAAACGTCGTTTCGGGGCGTTGCGGCGTTAGAGTGGGAGAGCTCCGACGATCTTGGAGGATCTTGGCATCGTTCGTCTTCGGCAACACCACCTCCCGGCATTGCCGCGCCTAGTTTTCCCGACGGGACGCAATGGGTGACAGGCTGTCTCGGCGAGACCGGCGGAAGGGCGATGGCGAGCGTCGGGGAGATGGCGAACGGAATACTCGGCGGGGAGACGACTCAGGAGTTGAAGAGCGGCGGAGGTAGTCCTCGATGTCCCGAGGTCGCTCTCCAAGACGTGGTCGAGGGTCGTTGGGCGCGAACCCTCGTAGGCCGAGCTGGCGGTAGGGGCATCGTCGGTAGATATGGTCGGCTTCCCCGCAGTGGTAGCACAACGGGCGTCGATCAGCCGTCCTCCACACGTCGGTCTTCCTTGGCGCAACTTGTTCTGGACGAACGTGTGCCCGATCTTCCTGGCGTCGGGAATGCTGCGGCTCTGGAAGCACACGTCCGGGAGGCGCCATGTACGGACGCGGTGCTGATGGTGCTCGGCGGAGCATTTCGGCGTAGCTTACGGCTGGCTCCTGCTGTGCTGCTGCGGTGACGGCAACCTCGGGATGGAAAGCTCGGTGAACTTCCTCTCGGACGACGTCGGCGAGTGAGAGTGAGGCTGGGCGATCTGCAGCAGGTAGAATCTTCCGGAGCTCTTCCCGGACGATATCCCGGACGATATCCCGAAGGCTGTCGACACCGGTGGTGCTCAGGTCCGGAAGTTTAGCTGCGACGGTTGGAGAAGTAGGCGCGCCGGCGAGTCGGTGGTAGTGGCTTGCTCGGGCCGTCAGTGCGCGCTCGATGTTCGTGGCTTCACTCACAAATGCATCGACGGTCGTCGGGGGATTGCGAACCAGGCCTCCAAAAATTTCTGCCTTGACGCCTCGCATGAGGATTCGAAGTTTCTTTTCCTCAGCGGCCTCCGGGTCTGCTCGGGCACTTAGACGCAGAACATCCTCTACAAAGCTGGTCAGGCTTTCATTGGGGCCCTGCACCCTTGTTTGAAGCAGGTCCTCTGCTCGCTGGCGACGATGGTGGTTAATGAATGTTCGTTTGAGTTCGGCGACGCAGGACTCCCATGTGGGGAAGGAGGCTTCGTGGTTTTCAAACCAGTGCCTCGCAGTGCCTTCAAGCGAGAAGTAAAGGTTGTGGAGGCACTGCTCAGTCGTCCATCCGTTGTGGCGGGCTACACGTTCGTAGTGTCGCAGCCAGTCTTCGATGTCTTCGTGGATCTCCCCGTGGAAAGGCGTCGGAGTCCGGGGTGCGACGGGCAGGACGACGACGCTGGCGGTGGACGGGTTCTGCGACGACTGGCTGTCCATCGTTGGTCTCGTTGGCTGCTTAGTCTTGGGCGGCAGAGGTCCGAATTCCGGGTGTAGGCCTTGGGTGCGACGACTGAACCGGATCTCGGAAGTGCTTTCGTTGGTTCTTCGTGGACTAGGCGTCGGACTTGGACTGCGGGCCCTCGGAGGGGTACGCGGCAGGGGCATGCGGTACCCCGCACCTCCACCAAAATGTCACGGGTGGTGACCAAAAGAAACAATAAATACACAGAAAGAAATAGACGTTTAATGTGGCGAACTTGTGCCAAAAATAAAAGGAAATAGAAAAATAACAACAGAGCGTCGCGGGCGTCGAAGGCGGCGAAGCAGCAAGGTCGAACGCTGAGGCGAAACTGACTCGACAAGGTCGCGGGCGGCCTCTTATCTAGAGTGCGTCGCTATCTCGAAGATTCGGCGAAAGCGGCTCGAGCGTCGCGTGATCGGGCGAGAATGAACACGCACTTTCTAGAAAACAAAAGCAGGAATAAATGAGAGAAGTTACATGCGGTACATGAATAAACGAGAACTTTCTGGAGGTCCGTGACTGAGCGTTGCTTTCTCAGCCCTGGGCGCGGCAATATTTCGCATATAAGAAAGCCACAATTCATGACGAAAGTAATCCCTGGAGAAGGGGAACAAGAGGGACAAAGGACAAACAGAAGTTTTCTGTTTGTCCTTTGTCCCTCTTGTTCCCCTTCTCCAGGGATTACTTTCGTCATTCTTGTCCAGCTCGCTTGCACCTTTGCATTTAATTGCATTATAGTCATAACGTTAAATTGCAAGCTTCACCCTTGTTGGTGTTAGACTGGTGGCGGCTGATAAAACCCGTTTGCTCTACTGATGTCTAACCCCTGGTTAGCTCAATTGGTAGAGCGCTCCACCTGTAATGGAGAGGTCCCGGGTTCGATACCCGGACCAGGCGGATTTTTTCGGTCGCGCACCAGTCACCTAGCTGTGTTTGGAGTTTTCTCTTTGTCCTTTGTCCCTCTTGTTCCCCTTCTCCAGGGATTACTTTCGTCATTCTTGTCCAGCTCGCTTGCACCTTTGCATTTAATTGCATTATAGCCACAATTCATGAAGCGGGAAGCTGCCCTTGCAATCAATTTTTATTGACATACTTTTCACCTTTTACAAATTATTAAACCAATGCTGCGATCCAATATCGTGGACACATTTTCCTTCTAAAGCAAATTGGAAAAGTTGGTGCGTGTTTACCGGTAATACCTCGGGTCGCGACGCGACGCGAGTGGAGGTACACGCGTCACGTACCCGGGTTTCGAAACATAAACATACGACTGACAGGGCCTCTGAGAGCAAGCAGAATGTTCGGAAGCATTTGAAAGAACCAAATCTGCTTCCCTCAAATTCTCTGGTATTTTTTCCAACAGAAGACATCAGCTTCCTAACGTCCAAGACAATATCATTTAAATGTTTGAAACATACGCATTCCATTTTCCCGCGGGGGGGGGGGGGGGGGAGGGGGGGGGCTGAGAAGTTCTTCGGGAGGGGGAGGGGGGGGGGGGGGGCTGACGTTACCTTTTCGCCAGAACTGGAGATTGAAGCTAACGGAAACACGCTGGGATTCCATTTCCCATGTATTTTGTCAATAAAGGCAACGTGGGCGTTATTTTGTTTACATGCCACGACTAGACGCTCGTTACATGGCACGTAAACAGCGTCTCGGTAAGGATCATGGCCCGGGCCCAAGGGGGGGGGGGGGGGGGGGGCCTTCGCGATGCTTACGCCTATGACTGGCTTTATCATTTGTATGCCACATGTATGTAACAGCTCATTATTGCGAACGAGGGTGCACCCGCGGGTACTATCGCAGTCATAGATTACCGTGCAGCTGATTACGACGCGGAAACTTGACAAGGACGCCACGTTTCACAAATGAATACATACTGCTTCGAAGGCGTCATTTAAGTAGACAGACTATTTAGTGACGCCAGCAAAGATACGGTCGAAATCGGGTAAGACACTTACTGTGTTCGCGGTTCATTTATGCCTCTCCCGCACAGCCCACTACACTTATAAAGAAGAATTTGGTGACCACTGCATTTTAACGTCGCTCCACGGAAACCACTGCGAAAAAAAGCCGATGCCGTCGCGATGTTCAGGCGCAACCTGAGGCATAAAGCGGACGGCGTTCCACGTATATACGATGCTAGGCCTTACTCCCGCATCAAACTTTTCGATGGCAATGCTGTCGCTGGATTCTCACGCTGTCGCGCAGAACCTATTGCGAATAAAAGTGGACGCGGTTATGACTTAGCGACGTATGCTCGGATAAGTGAAAAACCGCCTTAAAAACAGAATAATTGCAGCAAGATACTGGAGTCATGGAAAATATGCCCGGCAGCCATGTTGAAAATATTCATTTGCAAGAAAAAGAATGGTTCGGGCAGGTCGTGACGTCACAGAAACAACGGGACGCGATTGGTGGCGGAGGAATACAAGGTTCCCTTTGAGGGACATTTGCTGCTACCTTCTTGACTTGTAACCGACTATAGCGGTCAAAAATGTGCAACATGGCGGCGGCCGATTGGTGGTCACTTTCATCTGCCAGTTTATCGCTCCAAAGTCCACTACCTCGTTGATTTTTTTCTCGCTCGTTCCACGTTCTAACGTTGTAAATTTTTTATTCGTTGCGTATAACGGATGTGTGAACGAAGTGGCGGAATAATAATAATAATAATAATAATAATAATAATAATAATAATAATACAATTTTTAGTTCACGAGAGTAAGCGGAATAACTCTATAAGAAAACGTCAGCCTGCGCTACAACACTACGGTAGTGACAAACGACGTCACAAAAGCGGGTGTTTCATGCTGTTGGATGTCGCGATCCTGGCGGGTGGTCGCAGAAGTTCCGACTAAAAGAACGAGCGAACGCGGGTGTCGCTGTCGTCGCAGCGTCCCAACTCTTGACTGCCAGAGTTTCCGTGGACTGTCAGACCAGAGAGCGACCTGCGGCAGAACAGGCGCCTGCCACATCCATCACCGCTGCTGCTGAGACATCGCCAGGATCGCGACCGGCGGCAGCGTGGCACTTCTACGACGTCACCAGGCGGAAATCGAGGGACCGCGGCTCTTTTTGGACTCGGTAAACAGAACACTTATAGGCGCGTTCCAGGAATGACGTTTCACGCAGAGAGTTTTTCTGTGTCTTAAACATACTTTCAGCCTGGTCATTCTTTTCCAGGTGTTTTTGCGAATATACAAAACCACAAATGTGTATGTGTGTGTTTTTTTTGTGTGATTGCGGTAGAAAGGGGGTCACGGGAAATTCTTATTTCTTTTTTGCGATCGATGAATATGTGGCTGTTGTGCACACGGTCGCGGTCCCTTTACACGTTTCGTGTTATGTTCGAGCAGGGGTGTCCAAACACCGCCCGCGGTTGGCCGCTGTCTTTCCAGTGGTGCAGGGTCGGAGGAAAGAATTGCTACAGACGCAGAAATAGGCGGGAGTAAAGAAGTAGCGCCGCGACGCGCACCAAAAGCGCGAAATAAAGATTGAGAAAAAAATGAAAGCCGTTTACAACTCCCTGTAACGCCGAATCAGAGCGCAGCTCTTGAGGAGGAGGGAAGGGTACTGAGGGGGGTCATGTGACCTCGCGGAGGAGGGTCCCGTGACCTCGGGAAGGGGGGGGTCACATGACCTCGGGGGCGGTCACGTTACCTCGGGGGGTCACGTGACCTCGGTGCGTTACGTGACCTCGGGGCGTCACGTGACCTAGGGGGATCACGTGGCCTCGGGGCGTCACGTGACCTAGGGCAGTCACGTGGCCTCGCCCCCCCCCCCCCCCGAGGACTCCGGAGGGTTGCATGCAACTTGGTCTCAATGCGTGGTTACGCCGACGCCGGCGGGTTGCATGCAACGCGGGTTGCATACAACCTGAGTTGCATGCAACGCGCGGTTACGCCGACGCCGACGCCGACGGCGACGCCGCTCAAGCCGGAAACGGGCGCCTAAGTGTTGCGCTCTAAAAACTTGGCATGGACGTTACCTTCAAAGTCTTATAACGCATAAAATGCATTATAGGACCTGATAGGATTATAATGCGATAAGAGATTATAGCACATTATAAGAATATAATATTGGAGATGGGTGGGGATGGAGGAAGAGATGGATTGGGAAGAGCACCCTGGGAGCAACATCACTTAGCTCAGGGGTTGAAACACGCGGCCCGTGACTTGCTGTGTGACGGCCCGCAAGTAATCGGTTACGAGCCTTTGTTCCCTATGTCTGGAGCGCTAGAAATTGCATGCGCCATAATAATCTGATGTCACCGATTCATTTCTGCTCGATGCCCGTAGCTGTGCTCTTATAACGTATTCGCATTCTTTCGTTTTAGTTTTTGCTCGCCAGCTTTTGGTCACCTCAACTACATGAACTCCTGCTGAGCAGGAGCGACTGCCGAAGATAAAGCTATGAACTAGGAATTCTACCCTTCAGAAAATATCACAATAAAAATTCAAGTGTTTTATCAGGGTGATCTAAAAAAATCTTCAGGAAAGCAATAATTGTCGTATGAAGAAGTTTTTTTTGTGTTTTTTTCGAAACATCTTGAGTTTGAATAATTCCCGAGTGAATTGAGCAATGCGAACTAAAGTGTGCGTACTCTAGTGTTCTATACAAAAAAAATATCAGCATGATGGCGAGGCGCTGTCATTTTAAATTCTTGTTATCACAGCAGGTAAGAGCCCAACTTAGTCCTCAAAACGAATCAAACCTACACATGACACATGTAAGAAGCAAGACGATAAAGTCCGTTCTTCATAAAAATACCCCCCTCCCCCCCCCCCCCCCCCCACACACACACACACACACACACTTAAATTGACCCTCGACATTTCGAGGGTGAGATATCCTGCCCCCGACCTTAAAGGAGACCTTTTCGAAGATCACTTATATCTACCAGAATGATTGGCATCGCTAGAATTGGGTCATTGGTAATTTTTTATGATTTCGAACAATTTAAAGACCCCAATAATTTCAAACGTTCCAGACAAAAAAGAAAAAAAAAGAAAAAGCAGGGTTGTAAACACTGTTGTATAAACAATAATACTGACACTTTATGAAAAATTGCAAACATTTTTGCAGCGGGTAGGGTTAGGGTAGACATCGTTGCGATTCCATCCGCCATCGCCGAACCCCTGGTGGCTAATCACGGAAGTCCCTACGGCTGGTGATAGGGACAGCTCATGAGATACGTACTCCGGCTCCAAGCCACTATGTTAAAGAAAATCTCGGACTTCAAGATGTCCAGGGGATACAAGCACCCTATCGTCGGGTAAGGATCAATGTTATTTTCATATTTACTAGGGTTTCTGAAAAGCAGTGTAAATTGAAACTCGATAAATAAATGCACGCTGATATACAACCCTTTCTTTTTAATATTCACGAATAATGCAATAACAAAACAAAACAAAAAAAAAACAGATTGAATGTTTTGACTTGACTTGTCAGAACTAAAACAAACATATTTGGATTTTCCTTCGTGTTTTTCGGTGTCAAACAAGATCGAAGTTTATCAGGATTTCTTGCGAAGGAAAAAATACGGGGTGTACGGTTCCGAACAAAGAAGTTAGGCTGAGTTTCTTATTTAAGGACAGATAAAAATCGAAATTTTTTTGGTTTTCCCCGATTTTCACAAAACCAACTCGGGGTTGAAGTCTTGCGATTTAATTGTATTTACCGAAGACACGGAATCCTATATATATATATACAAACTCCCTTCGTTGCTAAGTGATCGGGGCTGTGAAGACTACCCGGACCAACTGTTTTGTACCACTTTTACAGCGCCTGTCACTGTTCTCAGTGCGTGAGTACTTGAGCAGAGAGTGGTTCAAAACTGAAGGTCTACCAGTGTTGCCAGTTTAGCGGTTTTCCCGCTAAACTTAGCGGTTTCGTTGATCGCGATAGATTATTGTTTTGCGGGCGGCGGGATATTTATCCGGTTTTATACGTCATCTTCGCGGTTTTTTAGAGATATAGAAGTTTTATATCGATTTACTGTCAACTATGCACCTGTCATATCCATAATCAGCCACAATCGTCTTTGCTTACTCTCAGTAATGTTCTGGTTTGTGAGTGTAGCGCTTGTGAAGTCATCAAAACATTAAGGCGTCGGATATCGGAACATGCCTCCCTTTTTTTGTGCGCGCAAGTTTGAACAGCATGAATGTCCCAATATTCTTTTGACGTTTTCGTCACTGCTTCGTGAAATGGGGCCCGGTGAAGTACGCTCAGAAGTCTGGAAAAGACTGGCTATCGGAGGTTCTTAGTGATAGTAGACGAGCCAGGTACCGCCTATTGCAAAACGGAACTATCCGCGAAGCACGTGGATTTGATCGCGCGCGCTGCACTGCAACGAAGAAGCGTGTTTCGGCCGCAGCTACTTGCTCTCTGGCAGGCAGACGACTCTACGAGATGAACGGAACTCTGACCAGTCACGCACTGCTCAAGGATCCCTTGCCATGTTCGTATGCGCTCATTCCGCAATTTTGGCTTCGGATCACCTGGGTGAACTGTGGCGTGGCGTTACAGATTTCTAGTCAAAACAAAAGGAAAGCTTCCTTTCAGATGACATTGATACGATCTATACGATTATTATACCTTGGGGCAGGAACTAAAGCAAAATAAAATAGGTTAAAAAGTTACTTGGCGCTGTGTTTTGCATTTAGCGATTTTTAGCGGTTTTCGGGATTCCGACTTCGGGTTTTTAACCTTTGAGTTGGAAACACTGGTTCGACTTCTCCATCGATTCACACTGCCGTTTTTTCCCCCGTCTCGGCGATAGCGCCGGCGGCGTTCCCGCCGGGGGAGAGGGTTTTTGGACCGGTTTGAGAACCAAATCGCGCTGCTGGAGCCGAAATGAGCCGAACGACGGCGTTCTACGTCCCCGGCGCCGACAGGAGACGTGGAACGCCGGCGCCCCGCCCCTTTGAGGGACGGCCAATAAACAAATAGGAAACTTTCGCTCAATCTAGTGGATTCTAAAAAGTCGGGTGACCATGGGCACGGCCGCGGGATAGAGGATTGACTGTACTGTGCCCCAACGACGAAGCCAACGAAGCTCTTCTCGGGAAAGAGTGGAACGGCGCGCGCGTTGTATAATGTTTTCGGCTTTTGAACAACGGGCATAGAGAAATTTGGATTTACCGCTGAGCTGCTGCTCGAAATGGTGAGACCACATCGGTTCCTTTGCGATAGACGTACATGCGATTTTAATGAAGAACGGCAACAGAAAGAAAATACGGAGGTCGATCATCGGGCAGAAAATGTGGCGTAAGGAATGATTGATGTGAAACCTGCTCGCAGTGGGTCTTGCCGTTTTTGTTTCGAAACGTAGAGACAAATCAAATGTTTTCAAACATGCAAGATCGTTATCGGCGACCCGAACGCGAGCTCGAAGGAACAAAAGAGTTGTGGCGGGGCCCATCGACGCCGTTCGTCCGCTACATTTGGTGATTGACGCCGCCACAAAGTAGTCACAAAGAGGGAGTTACGAGATTGGTGGTAGATATCAAGGGAAGTGTGAAATTGCGCTCTAAATTAACAAGTTATGCCGGTTATACAGTCTTACGGGATACAAAAGTTTGTCGCAGAATTTGAAAGTTGCAGAAAGGCTTCTAGGCTAGGTGGCGCAAGCTACCACTCAATATAGGGGGGTACAGCCGCCAACACCCATCCATTTATATAGCCACTGCCGGCAGCTCCGTCGCCGACGTCACCGATGGTTTGAACTACAGTGTTGTTCGAACCACTGATCTCAATGACAATTCGCGACTCCAACTCATAGAGTTATTATAATGTACGCTAGAGGTTCAACTGGCGCTAGTGTGCTGTTGCAAATTGAAGCAGACAGCAAGCAGTCCGAAATTGACTTCCGGTAATGCATTTCTACGGAAAAAAGCGAGTGCATTTCCTCCCTGCGCTCGATTATAAGAGCAAATTTCACGAATAATTTGTACCTACTAGGCACATTGGAACATTTCCGAGACACGCAGGTGAAATAAGTGGTCAGTTACAGCATTTTTATTTTAAAATCGTGGCATGAAAAACGGTGCCAAAACCGCTTCGTACATGTATTTATGTGCACTGTCGGACACCGTTAGCGCGAACACGGCGCCGGCGCTTTCCAGCATGGGGGTATACGTGCCAAACGAACGAAGGGCATGTGGACAACCAAGAGAGACGGCAAGAACCACGTAGTAACACTGGATAAGTAACTCCTTGTGCTTGAAGACGATCAAAATAAATTGAAAGTCACGTAATATAGTCTGATTCGCTATAAATAAGTACTGCTCTATTCTTTCTGCTCATGATGCGAAGATGCTTGTTCTGTGTTCAAATCATCACCCGCACGCTCCAAATCTTTGCGAATAGGGGGAATCAGAGAACAGGTGCGCGATAAAAACTGCCCAACATAGGAAATAATAAGAAAATAACCTTTCGTAGCCCACATAGTTTATTCTTTACGTTTCAAACGTTTTTTTTTACCACTCGTAAAGATGCACGACGAAGGCATTTTCTTATAGTGAGGGGACAGGCATATTAGCAATATATAAGCACCAACGGAATGCTGGCGAACTTTGAACACACTCTACATTCCTTTCGATTGTTATTTTGCTTGGAATCGACGCTCGTTTCTACATACCTGCCATGAAACAGAGGTTTGGATCTGAAATATAGTGAAGTTTAACATCTTTCAGTGGTAAAGGAAAAATACTGTAACTAAAGCAATTACACTTTCACGATATTAATAAAGGTACATACTATCCGGTACAACCGAAATAAAAAAAGTTATTAATGTTATTTTCCGACGACGAGACAAAATTCACGCGCGCATTCCCATAGGAATACACAGGAAGACTGGAAAAGTAGACTGCATGCTGTCTGCTTCAATTTGCAACCGGAAGTCCCATAGACACTAGCGCCAGCTGAGCCTCTAGCGTTTATTATAATAACTCTATGCTCCAACTAACTATAGGCGGTGCCACTTATTTTCCAAAATGGCGGTTATAGTTAATGTCGGTGATGCGTGCCGCCGTTGAGCCTGTCTAGTGTGCTGTCTTCACTGAGCGACACAAATTATTTCTGGTAATACGAGGAAGCTAGCGTGTTATGAGCGCAGGTCACATCTTTACCGTGAAACCAAGAACGGTGTTTAGCGTAATATTTACGCAAGGATGCGCGTTTTAATTCTGGAGCGAAACCGAAACTAACCTCTATTTCGGATTTAATTTCTCCATATCGGTCTTAATTTTGGGTTCTTTCATAACTCGAGATGTGTCTCACATCGTAATTATTTAGTTAAAAAAGTTGTTCGCGGATGCTTTTTTTTTTTTTTTTTTTTGTGGCATACATGTTCGATTTAGGCTGATATTTGTAGTTGTAGTTGTTGAAAAATTCAGTGCTGATATTTGCGCGTTCTCGCTGCCTTTTCTCGCGCAGATAATTGTCATGGGAAATAATGGACTGCGGGTCTTTAAGCGGGTTTTTGGCTATTTAGATGATTGATTGGCTTAACATTATTCCCAGCACAAGAATAAGAGAAAAATTCCAATTTTTACAATAGGCCCACAAAACGTATAAATTAAAAAAACGCTGTTCTCACTGCAACAATTAAAAGACGGAATCCGAGTCAGACAGCTGAAGTGTGTGTGCCTGTGTTTTTATAGCAACGCGTGACGCATAGGACTTCATATTACATCCAGTGTTTGACTGTTTGTCTCTCTTGATAACGATGTTAGTTTTTCATATGCTAAAAAGAAAAGAAAATTATACCTTTCTGGAAAAACTATTATGGTTAAATGGCGCATTTTTGTGATCTTGGCGTTAATTGGGGACAAACATTGCCCCGATTTGTAATAATAATAATAATATTAAAATTCAGATACTTTAATACGTTATTTTTCGAGCTCTTGTATATTTTGTTGTTTATGATCTAATTTCAAACGCGCGAACAAATATGACGATCAAAAGAATGATAATTGTCATCACTGGTGCCAATTGCAGCATTTTGAATTACCAAGTAGTAAAATATTGTCTAAAATTAATGAAAACATTCTAGCTGATGTGAGAAATCCATATAAAATTACATTATTTGGGGGTAAAGTAGATGTTGCTATCAAAAGTCGCGACTTTTGACAATCGGCAAAACGTCCAAAGATGCCGCAAATATCCTTCCACACCAAATGCCCAAAAGTTAAAAAAAAAAAACTTTTTTTTTAATTATTAATATTTTCATAACATTTATTTACTTTCATTTTTACACTCCGTCGTTTTGTCAATCTCAGCCTTTCCAGCTCGAAAGAACGCCTACTTGCTTGCACGTCTGCTCACTGCAGCTCGTTGCGTTGGCGTTGGAAGCCGGTGATTGCGTATACGAGCGAACGCAAGAGCTGTGTGTTTGCGTTAGCTTTGCGTGTTCCACACTGCGCTAGCGCGGAGCCCAAAATTGCGGTCCTGGATGGCGCATGGCGATGAGGCGCACGCAAAACATAGGGCTTGCAACTCTAACGCAAACGCACACCGCTTGCGTTTGCTCCTATGCGCAATACTACTGCTCTCCAGTAAGGTACAATCCCATACCGGCTGCAGCACTACGTTAAGACAGTGAAGAGTGTTGTTTGCATTCGGAAATTACATTTCGCGAGCCATGATAGCGAGCAGTTCCGCCGTGCCCGCCGCTGAGCAGGAGAATCGGGGGACCCTCACTATAGAGCGCTTCCCGTTTCCGCCGTGGGAGGGCGAGCGTCGAGCTGGAGGCGCGAATAGGCCATTGGCTATATTACTACAGTGTACTAGAATACTAGTACACTGTAATATTACCCAAGCATCAAGGATAATGCAGTTGATTGGTGTTCCACACGCCACACGCGCACGCCTTCCTCGTATAAAAGATTCCAAGTAAATAACCAAAATAAAGCGTTGACTGACGCGCGTGCATGCATATGCCATTTGTTTTAGGTGTTTACTTTAGAAAAGTTACTACTGCCGAGGCCAGCACGTGCGGCGCGTAGAACACCAATCCCTGCATTCTCCTTGATGCTTGGGTAAAATAGCAATAGGTCTTCCCGCTCCTGCAAGTGAAGCCACCGGACGGCCATCTTGCTCGTATAGACGATTTGCGGTTTTGCTAGCGTTTTGCTGCGGTTTTCCAGCGTGCTGTAGACACGTTTTCTATTCGTTCGTCATCATTCGCCGAAGACGTTTTTTTAAGACTCTGTGTAACCGTTGAGACTTACCGTTGTGAACAGGTGAAAAATTTTACGAAAGCGCAGTGCAACAGGAAAAAGCCACAACTCGTCGAAAGCAAGTTTCACCGGTCTCGCGGTGCGATTAAGGCTTCCTTGGCACTCCGAAGTACTGCGTCTCTGTGCCCTTTCACGCTTGGATACCGATAAAGAATCGATGCCATGTGGATGTGCATCGCGAGTGCAATGTGTGTGAAGCCGTATGTAAAGGTACAACTCGTCGAAAGCAAGTGTCGCCGGTCTCGCCGACGTGATCAAAGCTTCCTACACTCTAAGAAAAAAGATGGCCTCAAAGGACTAACGGCAGCATTTGGTCCTCTGAACTCCCATTTGCTCCCCGAAGAGACCATCTGGTTCGAGCTAGGTACCGAGCGCAAATGCTGGGGACTAACTGTACTCGACCAGGACTAACCGAAAGCCGCGCGGGAGCAAAAGCAGCCGCGGGTGCAAAAGCGCGGGAGCAAAAGCAGCAAAAGACGCGCGGACAAGATGGCGGCGTCTGCTTCATCCCCGATGGCCAGCGTTAGCGACGGCCTTACTGTTTCGGAACGCAGGGCGAGGTATCCGCAGACAATGGTAGCATCAATAATTGCAAGAGGGGGCATGTTTAAGGGTTGAAGCTGACTTTATAACGATCGCAGCCTCCGTACCAGCCCGCCGTGGAAGCCGCCGCTGACTCAAGCGCAGCCATTGTTGATGCACTAAGCATGCCGCTTTTGAGCATTGTCCTGGCGTCCTTCCCCTTTGCATACTTTTGAACGTGCTTTGAAAGCGTTTATATTTTCTTTTTGGTTTAACTGGAACGTAGAAAAATGTTTTTATCACTTAGCACGTGGTAAAAACGTTTCCAAAGACAAAAAAGATAAATTCTGGTTTCTTTTTTTTTTTGTATTCTTTACAATTCTTTTTTTTTTCGCAAGACACGATGGGGTTGCCATGGAGACGCGCATGCGCACAGTGGGGAAGCTATGTGGGGAAGCGAGAATATGGCTCCTGGGAGCCTATGGGGACGCACTTTTATAGACTATCACAAATAATTACTGTGTGTACCGTTACTTCTTAGTAAGAGATACACTCCTTGGAAAGTTTAGCAACAATATTGCAGAGAAATATTGGTGCGAAAGCAGCAACATATTTGTAACGTCGTTCACGGTTGAGATGGTCACTGACAAAACGACTCTTCTCATATGATCAGTATAAAAGGCGCATGGGTAGGCTTTGGGGTGACGATTGAAATAGCGCGACGTCGCGTGTCATCTGTGTTCTAATTCCCTATCTATGTTTAAATGTGTATAACGTGTGCAAATGTAAAATAAGCGTTGTTCGTATGTGAATGTAATGAGCGCGAAAAATATCTACCCCAGCGATACTATATTTTTACCAAATTTGAATTTGACGTTGACTAGCGCCACCTAGGAGTGTAACCGCGCAATTTGGTACTAAAAAAGGTAAGGTAAGGGCAACATTTAGTCCCAGGGGCCTAAATGCAAGGGTGCAAAAGTTACTCCTGGGGGTTCAACTTTGAGGGACTAACGGTAGGGGAGCAAGGGTTGCTCCCGTTACCGTTGCTCCCTTTTTTCTTAGAGTGCAGGTACCAAGAATCGACGCCGCACCAAAGTTCTGAAGGTGTGTCGCGCGTAGATGACTTAAGATCATATATATATATATACAGGGTGTTTCAGAGAACGCAGGCCAAATCGATCCTGCGAAAATTATTCATCGCAACGAAAAAAGGCTTGTGGCATTTTGGTCCTGGGCCAGGCGCCCATTTAGGAAAATTATTGAAGTCTGGGATAATTAAGTTGTTAATTATTTTTGCGTAATTAACTTTTTCAATATTGTGTTTAAGGGCATGGTTTAAATTAGAAAATTGCTCAGCATCATCGAAAACCACTAAATCAACAAATTGCAGAACGATTGAAGGCACGCGAAGCTGCTTTCTAAAAAACCGCACAAAATCGACGGGTTTTAAGTTTCGGTTTGCTATCGGAGCACATCTGGTCCCCGGCGGCACCGCGCCCCTTGGAGAGAAAGTGCAACCAGCCTCTGCTCTGCTGTCATCGCGCGACGCAGCAGAGGCTGGTTGCACTATCTCTCCACGGGGCGCGGTGCCACCGGGGACCAGATGCGCTCCGATAGCAAACCGAAACTTAAAAACCCGTCGATTTTGTTCGGTTTTTCCGAAAGCCGTAAAATGCTTCGCCTGCCTTCTATCGTTCTGCAATTTGTTGATTTAGTGTTTTTTGATGATCCTGAGCAATTTCCTGGCTCAGGACCAAAACGCCACAAGCCTTTTTTCGTTGCGATGAGTAGTTTTCGCAGGAGCGATTTGGCCTGCGTTCTCTGAAACACCCTGTGTATTGTCACGGGTGGTGACCAATAAACAAGAAATGAACAGGAAGAAATAAATGTTTAATGTGGCGAACTTGTGCCAAAATAAAAGGGTAGAAAAGATAATAACAGAGCGTCGCGGGCGTCGAAGTCGGCGTAGCAGCAGAGTCGAACGCTGGGGCGAAACTAACTCGACAAGGTCGCGAGCGGCGTCTTATCGAGAGTGAGTCACTATCTCGAAGATTCAGCGGTGAAGGTTCGAGCGTAGCGCGCTCGGGGCGAGAATGAACACGCACTTTCTAGAACAACATAAGCAGGGATAAACGATAGAAGTTATGTCCGGAGCAAGAACAAACGAGAAAGTTCTAGAAGCCCGTGACCCTGCGCGCGGCAATATGACATGCAGGTTTTTTGTTTTTTTTTAAGCTTAACAGACTTGTTTAAAAAAATTCGTGAAAGTTACACTTATGCCGCTTGTGGAGATGAGTTATACGGCCAGGGGGACATATTATAGGGGGCTAATTCTAACGATCAGTCAGTTAATTAACTAAAATTCGTTAATTAACTTTTTAACTAATGAAAATAGACGTATGGTTCCAATTAGAAACTTGCTCAGCGTCATCGAAAGCCACTAAATCACTCATTTTCAGAAAGACTTTCGGCGCGTGAGAAGCGTAGTATTGTACTAAAATTACCACTCGTGGAGCAGGTACAAGGCTGGAGCTAGATATGAGACGGAAAAATTGCGCGGGCGCTTCATCGCAACTTCTAGCTTTGTACGTGCTCCACGAGTGGTAACTTTAGTGCACTACTACGCTTCTCACGCGCTCAAAGTCTTTCTGAAAATTACTGATTTAGTGGTTTTCGATGACGCTGAGCAAGTTTCTAATTGGAACCATATGTCTATTTCTATTAATTAAAAAGTTAATTAACAAGTTTTAGTTAATTAGTCGACTGATTGTTACGATTAGCCCCCTATAATATGTCCCCCTGGCCGTATAACTTACCTCCACAAGCGGCATAAGTGTAACTTTCACGGCTTTTTTTGAACAAACCTGTTAAGCTTAAAACAAACACCCTGTATATATATATATATATATATATATATATATATATGGGCGGTTTCATCTCAAATCGTGCAGGCAAAAAGGGTCGAATTTTTAATTTCGATGAAAAAAATATATGTTATGGCGCCGTTTCTAAAAGCGCAGTCGACATAAACCGCAAGTTCGTCGGATTTTTGGTTCTCGACTTATGAATTCTTAAAGAGGCCGCGGCGAAAAGCAGTGTTTTTCACACCCGTCGTGGGTCGGATGTTTCGCTTGATCTCCCGCCATGGATTTTTAGTCTACATTATATTATCTTTTTTGAAGCACTCTGTGGACACATTTAAAAGGCTCCAATTCCATGAAATAATTTTAGGCCTTTTGCTTTTTTTCTGTAAAAATGTCAAAAACGCCTCCTCGGTCAATTGTTGACGAACTTTGACAATTAATTACTGGCGATCTACTTGGGTTACACCGATATTTTTTATGTCCATGGAGAGCCCAAGACACGCTCTTTATATTTATTATAAAATGCCTTGGCTGTAAAAATTATCCTTTGCGGTACGTTTACGTTAATATTATGCAAAAAACAAAAAGTACCATTTTTGAAATTGATTTTCTCAAAAAACCCATTTTTTAATTTTTTCATTTTTTGTTCAAATGTAGATATGATAGTTGTCTGCACGAAAATCAAGCCTAGAAAGTGTATATTTTGTTTGCATGTTTTATATTTAGGCCTCAATATCGGAAAAAGACGTCTTTGGTTTGCAAGACCTAAAACAGACATAGCGACCCATGCGTCTCTATGAATTGTGAAAAAGTTTTCTTGAATTTTCTTCTGCATTTTGTAATCAATTATATACGGATTTTGTGGTATTGAATATCTATGTATGTTTTGATAAGAGCGGGAACCATGAGATACGTATCTAACCAAATCAGCAGGCCTAGTAGACTTTCAATAACCAAAAGGCACAGACGTTGTATTGTTTCGATTTATAAACCTTTCAAAAAAAACTAGCACGACTAGCTATTAGCTGTCATATTACTAAGACAAAGAAAGTCACCACATCGTCGATATATTATATACAATTCTTTACGAAACCAAACACTGGGACTTGTTCACCGCACATCGCACAGGTCACCAGGGAATGTCCTTTCACTTCCGCAATATACAAAAGTGGTCACACAGAAACATTCCGAAACACACAGAGAGTGTGTCACGGAAAGGGGTAGGAAATAAAAATAAATAAATAGGAATTAAATTGCCCAACTCCGATCTTAACAAAAATTGCGTTAAAAAAAAAGTATTTAGGTACGAGCGGTGGCAAGGCGATAGGTCCACGCCTGGTGGAAAGTCAGACAAAGAAGTCGACGGCACGTAAAGGTAAAACAAAAAAAAAATTAATAATTTAATAAAGACGGGAAAACTCAGCCGCACATGGCAAGAACAAAAACCAACTCCCCCGGGCATTCCCTAAACGGGACGCAACCAAATGCGTGCGAACACGCTGTCTACATCACCGCCAGGCCGCTACGCCATGACGAAATAAACACAACTGAACAGTGCTAACAAACAGTTAGTAAGAAAACATTGAAAAAAAAACAAAAAAAAAAAACGTTCAGAAAAAACCGCACCCGAGAAACAAAGTTCAGCGGGGCGAAGAAACACACACGAGTCGGTCCCACGACATTGAAGTCTGGCAGGATGACGGCGTCCAGATGATGCTCGAATCTGTTCCTCCCTCTATTACGCACATCCACGACGGCTGTGCGGAACAATGGCTGTACGAAAGAAAGTGAAGAATAGATCCGAGCAGGCGATGCGCGAGAAGGTAACCGAGACTATGCTTCAAGCTTCATATCGGGAGAGGAGCTTTCGAGGTAGTTTCTGCAGTTACTCAAGCTTTCTCTTTCCCCTTCCCTTTTTCAAAAGAACACGTCAGCCGGCGCTAACGTTTCATCTCGGGAGAAGCCCACTCTTCACAAACGGCTATAGTTGACAAGGAGGTTGACTTCGACCCAACTAGTCTCCGGGCAGAATACAAACACAAGTATATTTACCAACACGCTCGTTTTAATGTCAGTCTCCGGGCTTTGCTGTTTCGAAAAGAGATAACCCTTTATAAGGACAGAACGAGTGGGTTGGTGGGGATAATTAAACTTAAACACTTCCTTCTCGTTTTCTTCCTCAAGTTTAATAGATAACCTTTCGGTGCTATCGGATCTCCCCGGAGAGAGAGAGAGCACGGCCGTTTCAAGGTAAGGATAGGGCGCTCGAAGCTAGGGCAAACAGGCGGTATCGTTTCAAGCATGCACGGATGGCTGGTTTCAAATTTCCCCACATCCCTAACGAAACCGGCCCATCTTCGTGTGTGCGTCTGCGGGATTTCTGTCCCGCGCCGCCGGTTTTAGCGCGCACGCGGCATTGTTTTGGCTGGCAAAACAGTTGATGACCGTCGACATTGTATGGCCGTGGTGTCCTCATGATTTGAGGCAACGATTCCTTTGCTTTCCCTTGTGCAATGCTCTGACTGACTCCTCCTGGGTGGCTGTCACTGTTCGCCGCGTCAACGAGAGAATCGTACCATTTCACTCCTCGTGACACAGGGTGCGCTGCTCGCTTTACTGTCACGGGCCGTCCCATCTAACACAACGAGAGCGAAAGGTCGTGGTCATCTGCTGGCTCCGAAAGAGCGGGACGTTCATGCAGGCCAATGAGGGCCCCGAATCAATAAGACGTCTGCCGACTCCTACACGTTAAAAATTTACGACACCTGCTGGTCTGTTAGGAAGTGTTGCTTTCTCTTTTTGGAACTCCTCCGATGTAGCTTGCCGCCTATAATAAAATTTAAATAATCAATAAATATATCAGGGTGGAAATACTGTATTTCATTTTTATGTGGGAACGTTGAAAAAAAGAAAAAAAACTATTTCCAAGCTTGTGAAGATGCGCAATTCGCAAGTCCATTTCGAGCCGTAAAAACACGTTTTTGTACGATATTGATGCTTATATGTAGAACATACAAACAAAATATACACTTTCTAGGCTTGATTTTCGTCTAGACAACTATCATATCTACATTTGAACAAAAAATAAAAAAAATGGGTTTTTTGAGAAAATCAATTTCAAAAATGGTGCTTTTTGGTTTTTGCATAATATTAACGTAAACGTACCGCAAAGGATATTTTATACAGCCAAGGCATTTTATAATAAATATAAAGAGCGTGTTATGGGCTCTCCGTGGGCATAAAAAATATGGGTGTAACCCAAGTAGATCGCCAGTAATTAATTGTCAAAGTTCGTCAACAATTGACCGAGGAGGCATTTTTGACATTTTTACAGAAAAAAAAGCAAAAGGCCTAAAATTATTTCATGGTATTGGAGCTTTTTAAATGTGCCCACAGAGTGCTTCAAAAAAGATAATATAATGTGGACTGAAAATCCATGGCGGGAGATCAAGCGAAACATCCGACCCACGACGGGTGTGAAAAACACTGCTTTTCGCCGCGGCCTTTTTAAAAATTCATAAGTCGAGAACAAAAAATCCGACGAACTTGTGGTTTGTGTCGACTGCGGTTTTAGAAACGGCGCCATAACATATATTTTTTTCATCGAAATTAAAAATTCGACCCTTTTTGCCTGCACGATTTGAGATGAAACCACCCATATATATATATCGGCCACGGAGTTCTGGATCATCCAGCTGTTCCGGTGAGTGGCTATCAATAAAGGGGGGGGGGGGGGGGGGGGAGCGGTTGTGATCTGTACGTGCTCTTATTGTACTATTAACCATGCCTATGTTCCAAATCTACTTTGATGGATTACGTGGGAGCAAGAATAGAGCAACACTATGGAGCAAGAAGGGTTTTCGAAGGCAAAAGTACAAGACGGAGAGAAAGAAAATCTTTGAAGCGCGGCCGATATGGTCGTGTGCAATCTGTTGACCAATCACAATTAGGTGAGCCGCGATCAAACGTCAAGTTCTATTAAGTAGGTTGAATTGATAATGAGCCAGCACTGATCACTGACGAGGAGCTGTTGTGCGCGGTATTGTGTAAATCGTCTAAGGACGATAAAAAGACGTACCTTCCCCCCTCTTCTGTCGCTAGTGGACGCTGGATTAAGCTTGTTTCTGGACTGCGAGCGCCGCGAGTATACAGTCGTCAGAGTAAAGTAAGACGCTGATCCAAAGGTACATACGGCTTCACGCTCATTGCACTCGCAAAGCACACCCACACGGCGTCGATTCTCGGTCGGTACCCAAGCGTGCGAAGACACAGGGACACGGCACTTGGGCGTGCCAAGGGAGCTTTGAAGACTCCGCGAGACCGGCGAAACTTGCTTTCGGTGAGTTGTGCCTTCCCTGCGGCACTGCGCTTTCGAAAAATGTCCACCTGTTCACAACGGCAAGTCTCAACGGTTACACAGAGTCTCATAAAACTTCTTCGGCGAATGACGACAAACGAGTAAAAAACGTCTCTACAGCACGCTGGAAAACCACAGCAAAACACTAGCAAAACCGCAAATCGTCTACGAGCAAGATGGTCGTCTGGTGGCTTCACTCGCGCTGCAGGGAACAAGCGGGGAAGCGCGATCCAGCTATTGTCATTGAGATCAGTGGTTCGAACCACTGATCTCAATAACAATTCCTGGATTGCGCATCCCCGCTCCGCGAGTGCGGCTACTGGACGGGCATCTTGCATGCCGTTTTTTTCTCGTTTTGCTAGCGTTTTGCTGCGGTTTTTAAGAGTGCTACAGACGCGCTTTCTACTCGTTCGTCGTCATTCTCCAAAGACGTTCTTTAAGATCCTGTGTGAGGCGTGCTACTTTCCGTTGAGAACACGTGGAAACGTTTACGGAAGCGCAGTGCCGCAGGAAAAATGCACAAGTCGTCGAAAGCACGTTTCGCCGGTCTCGCGGCGTGTTCAAAGCTTCCTTGGCACGCCGATGTGCCGTGTCTCTGTGCCTTGCACGCTTGGATACCGACCAAGAATCGACGCCATGTTGATGTGTTTTGCGAGAGCAATGTGCGCGAAGACGTATCTAAAGGTACAACTCGTCGAAAGCAAGTGTCGCCGGTCTCGCGGCGTGATCAAAGCTTCCTTGGCACGCCGACTGCAGCATCTTTGTGCCTTCGCACGCTTGGACACCGATCAAGAATCGACGCCGCACCAAAGTTCTGAACGTGTGTCGCGCGTAGATGGCTTTAGATCATTTATATGTATATCTGCCACGGAGTTCTGGATCGTCCAGCTGTTCCGGTGAGTTGCTATCAATAAAGGGGGGGGGGGGGGGGGGGGGGGAGGGGATCTGAACGTGTTTTTATGTACTATTTACAATGGCTATGTTCGAAATCTGCTCTAATGGATCAAATGGGAGTACGAATAGAGCAAAGCTGTGGAGAAATGAGGGTTTTCGAAGGCAAAAGTACAAGACGCGAAGAATGAAAATCTTTGAAGCGCGGCCGATATGGTCGTGTGCAATCTGTTGACCAATCACAATTAGGCGAGCCGCACTCAAACGTCAAGTGCAGTTAAGTAAGTTGATAATGAGCCAGCACTGATCAGTGATGAGGAGCTGTTTTGCGCAGTATTCTGTAAATCGTCTGACGAAAAAAAAGACGTACCTCCCCCCCCCCCCCCCTCCTTTTCAGTGGCTACTGGACCCTGGATTACGCTCGTTTCTAAACCGCGAGGGCCGCAAGTATACAGTTGTCAGAGTAAAGTAAAGACGCTGATCCAGAGGCACATACGGCTTCACGCACATTGAATTCGCAAAACAGATTCATACGGCGCCGATTCTTGAACGGCATCCAAGAGTGCGAAGGCACAGAGACACAGCACTTCGGCGTGCCAAGAAAGGTTTGAACACGCCGCCAAAACTTGCTTTCGACGAGTTGTGCCTTTTTCCTTCGGCACTGCGCTTTCGTAAAAAGTTCCACGTGTGCTCAACGGCAAGTATCACGCCTCACCCAGGATCTTAAAGAACGTCTTAGAATCACGACGAACCAGCAGAAAACGTGTCGACAGCACGCTGGAAAACCGCAGCAAAATGCTAGCAAAACGAGAAAAAACGACATGCAAGATGGCCGTCCAGTGGCCACACTGAGATCATTGAGATCAGTGATTTGAGATCATTGATTTGAGATCATTGAGATCATTGAGATCAGTGATTTGAGACGATTAATTTGAGATCATTGAGATCAGTGATCAATGACCACTGATCAGAGGTCAGTGGTCATTGAGATCAGTGATTTGAACCAATACGCGCAGCCGTGCAGTTACCGGAGTAGACGCTGCGGAAGAAATGGCGGCGTTGCGATCGCCATTAGCGCAGTTCTCGAGTTCGGATCGGAACCGCTTTTGGAAAGCAGGCTCTATGGCAGTTTCCCAACTGAGTGGTTTTAGTAGCGCTGGTTCGAACCCTCCACCGTCCCCGCACCGTCCCGGAACCGGCTGTGTGAATGAGGCCTTAGGCCGCATCTACACAGCCGGCTTCTCGATCCGTCCCGGCGCAAGCGCCGTCGGCGCCGTGCCGAATTCGGGACGGTGCGGGCACGGTGGAGTGTTCGTACCAGCGGAATAAGTGCTGCCGGCGGTGGTTATATAAATGGATGGATGCTGGCGGTTGTGCCTCCTTATAATAGGCTGTGGCTTGCGCCACCTAGCCTAGAAGCCTTTATGCACATTTTAAAATCTGCGCCCAACTTTTTGATATCGTAAGACTGTATAACAGGTAATTATTTATTTTACCCTCAGGGCCAGGGGCGTTGCAGAGGGGAGTGGTAGAGATAAACAAAAGAAAAAAGGAACAACAGTAGAACAAAACTTAGATAATGGGGAAAACATGGCTGCTAACACTTGCACGAAACAGAGCACAATCAACAATTTATGCAAGTTATGAAGGTAACGGATTCCATTATTTTGTGACTCTCGGAATAAATGAGGTAAAATATTTATTGTAGCGGCAAGAGGGAACCCCTACTTTTTGCTGGTAATCTAGACGAGCTGAAAGGAATGATGGTGGGGTGAATAGCTGATTTCTGAGAACCGGGTTGTGGTGGAATATTTTGTGAAAAAGATAAACGCTAGTAATTCTGCGGCGATGAGCGAGGCTGGGTAGAAGTAAAATGTCCTTCATTGATCTCACGCTTGCAGTCTGGTTATAATTAGCGAAAATAAAACGTGCGGATTCATTCTGAACGGATTCGATTGAGTCAGTAAGGTAGGTAGTACCGGGATCCCAGATGGAGGCTGCATATTCAAGCTTAGAGCGTACTAATGTCTTATAAAGAAATAGTTTTAACGAAGAAGGGGCCAGGAAAAAGTTACGTTTAAGATAACCAAGCATGCGGTTAGCGTTATTAATCACGTAAGTTACATGCAGGTTCCAGGAAAGATCGGTGCTAAGTATCCCACCCAGATATTTGTAAAAAGGCTACAAGTACTAATTGTGTGTTATTAAGATTATAAGTAGCAGTAAAGGTAGCTTTACGGGTTGTGCGTATTAGCTTACATTTTTTAATGTTGAGTTCCATTGGCCAAAGCTCGCACCATAGAAATATGGAATGCAAATCATGCTGCAATTGTTGGGAATCGGAGTCAATAGACATCATTCGGTAGACAGCGCAGTCGTCGGCAAATAATCTTATCGAGGAAGAAACAACACTGGGCAGATCGTTAATGTAAATGAGAAAAAGTAACGAACCTAAGACTGACCCTTGTGGTACTCCAGAAGAGACAGTTGTGGGGCAGAGTTAACACCTTTGCAGTTACAAATTGCGAACGATCCGTTAAGAATGCTACCAGCCAGTGAAATACGTTAGGGTCGATGGTAAGTTTGCTTAATTTTCAAAGTATAACCTATTAATTTCGCGCGCGATTTCACATGTCCTCCATCTCTACTACCACTACCAATCTCGTAACCCCATCTTTGTGACTACGTTATGGCCGCGTCGATCACCAAATGCGATTGTTAATTCAGAGCTCTGCATACCCCTATGGCATGTGCGCGGGTATTCATAAACAGCTCCCCTCGACTGCACGCGGGTCAAATTGAACCAAAATGAACAACTAACAGCGCGATAGGAATCAGTAGCAACGGTAGTACTCACCCGGGGAACGACGCGCGAAGCGGCGTGTTGTCTTGTCGGCACTCCCGTCGAAAAAGGCGAAATAAAGACTCAAATACTATATATATACAAGATATATCGCTCGCAGAAGAGTATAGAAACACTTAGAAGCAATAAAAAAATACACTGGAATACATAAAAATAGGTGAAAGAATCGAAACACAGAGGATGAAGAGGAGGCAAGCGACAAGGCAATGCGATCATAGAGTATTCTACACAAGGTAAAGAGCGGACACTTCCATAGGCCCCAGCGGCCCATTTAGCTGGCAGGGAGCGCACGTAGCGGCCGTCGTAGTCCCCAACTAAATGAATGGAGTCCTAAAAAAACAAGATACCGGATGTATAGACATCTAGTTTGGCGTAGTGTGTTGGGCGATAGCCTGCGCTATCTGGTTTGCCGCGAGTTATGCTTTTCCTACTCTTCCCGCATACCAAATTTTAGCTATAATTACTTCACACGTACGTATGAATTATAATGGCGGACTACTAATGGACAATGCTGTATACAGTTAACACTGACTTTACAAGCCAGGAAACCCATGTAGGTTTGTGCAGCCCGGAAGAACACCACCAGAAAGTAATCAACAAAGTTTATTTTCGCAACAAAAAAATATGATGGACAGTTTGCGCCTCGTATATAATTACAAAAACTACAAAACACAAGCACCGTGTAACAAGGATTCACAAACAGTACATCCTACAAAAATATGACAAGCATATTATGACATACATGAAAATCTTATCAAATGACTGGAATTACAACTGCAATTGGATTGAAAGCTTATTTTGTATTCTCAAGCAAGTTCCATGCAAGGCGCATACACATATATAACATATGCAGCATCAGCAACAAATACTAAAAAGACTGACCATGCAGTATCAAAGCTCCTTGACCCAATGCAATTTGTATGCAAATAAGAAGTTCAGCAGAACAATTCTGAGATGCACGATGCCCACAATGAGGAAAAACAGACAAGTAAATGCCTAAACGAGATTGCTACTAGTATAGACCTACTTAGTTTGCGACATAGTCATTAAATGACCCTGACACAGCCTGCACTGCACTATTAAACATACCTTACTCCTGCTGATTTAAGTAGCAATAATTACCAAAATAATAAGAACTGAAAGCCACCTGACGGACTAATACAGGTTTTACGTTCATGTAACGCTTAACATGTCACATTTAACATGTAAGTTTTAACATGACCACTACCATAAAAAGCACACATGAAATGGCAGACCAGACTGCTACAAGCAGACTGGTGCCCGGTGTACCAGCGACTCACTTATCACAAATGATTCCACCAAGACTTGGCATGCAATTTGCACTGCCTAATTAAGTACGTCTTACAGGGTGTCTACCAAATGACTTCTTTCAAAGTCCATGATTTTTCCAGGTTTTCTTTGAATATATCGATAAAATTCCCTGGCTGTTCCTTCCTTCGAAAGATGACATTTCGGGCAATGCTATTCAGCTGAGCTGTGGCGACACCTGATTGCCGGGCTTCGTTCCGCATCACCATGCCACTTTCACTGGTCACATTCCCTGATTTAGTCAACGTTTTGACAGTTTCTCTGATAATTCCCTGACTTTTCCTGGTGATCTGAAATTCCCTGAGGATTTCAGGCTTGCCAGGTTGGTAGACACCCTGATCTCAATCTCCTTCACGCTTCACATATGTGTAAAGCAGAAACAATGTCCAAAGACAGTATTAACAAAGATCAAAATGGGAACTTTCACGTTCCACAAGACCATAATAGGAAAAAAACAGACATGACCATCTAAAAAAGCAGTCACTACAATAGACCAGTAGAGGAGTAGAGTGCAATCTACTTGGTGCAAATAATCCCAACAAATGGCTAGTATGCAGTCTGCACGGTTTAATAAAATCCCAATAAAATTAATTTTACTTTGCAAATATCTTATGAAATGCAACATAAAGGCTGAAACGCATTACCAGAGTGAAGTTCTACCGACTGAATCTTTCAAGCTGTACACCAGAGACGCGAGAATGAAAGCGAACTTTATCTAAGTTTCTATTTACGAAACGAACATGCCAGCACAATCGAATCCTGCAAAACATTAAAAAGAACGTGCACGACATTCTGAAGGGCAAAAATTAAAATCACCAACAACCTGTCGTCTTGTGGAACTCGGAAGAACTTTGTTCCTGGCTTCTATCGCGTTCTTTCGCTGTTTCCGCACCAGACTACGCAAGAGTAGGTGCCGTAGCCAAACATCCTGGCGGCATCAGCTGGGAAACGAAAATAGCACAAATCAGTTTGAGATTACGCGAATTTAGTGCCTTCATTTCATAGCCATTTGGAAACAAAAATTATTGAAGCGACAATGAAGGGTGGGGATAAAGAAAAGCCTTCACGGTATTGTCACACCCCATTTTATTGTATTTTTCTCATGAGCGCGCTTTGCTTAGGATGGCCTTGCCCTAAGCAGAGCGCGCATAAAGGCTACCTGTACCCTGCTTTATACCTGGCGCCAGGTACAACGCTTTCAACGCTGTCAAAGCTGCTGGCGCGAAAGCCACGCGCTCGCGCCACCAGCATTAACAGCGATGCACATGAGGTATGAAATAGAGTATGCCTTGAGTGCCTTGACTGGCGCTCTCGCTGCACGAGCGCAAGTGCGCACGTGCAACTGCTGAGGCTTCATTCAGAGCAATTTGCTCGCGCTTTAGCCCGTGCGTCCAACTATACTTCGTCTCACGTTAGTATGGACCATTGTTAGCCGCGCGTGCTAAAAGCGCTAGATAGTTGTTTCGAATGAAGCCTCGGCGGCTGCACGAGCACTCGTCCAGCGAATGCTCCAGTCAAGGCAGTCAAGGCTAGCCGCACGCGGTAGCAAAGCATTCGCGGTTAGACCATGCTAAGGTGAGACGCAACTAGTATATAGCCAAAAGCAAGCAAAATACGGTGTCAGTAAAACGACTCACCTTTCTAACAACAGAAGAATGACGAGAAGCCCGCACGAGCCATTCAGGCGCAGCCCAACCGACCTTTCGCGCGACGTGACCGGAAAGCCACCGTCCGCCGAGTCGACGGCCTCCGAGCCATCTACTGAGCCGCAGCCAAAGCCGCAGCTGTTCAAATTGTTTTAAAAAAGATTTGGAGCTGCTATTAATTTTGAAATGTTAGGTTATAGAGTAATGTTATTTATCAAGGGTGAAAATATGATAAATGTCTAAATTAAGTGTGTGACTGCAGTGCCACTGAACGGTCGTCGTATACGCTCCGTGCAGCCGCTACGGCGCCACTGTCGCTCGCGCCACCAGCGCCTCCCGCGGTCAGATTGGGAATGTATGATACGTTCCCGTGCAGAAATGGCGACGCGCGCGAGTGATTCTGTTGTGCTGTTCTGCGGCTTCAAAAAGACCGATGCCATTGAAATATACTTTAAGAAGAAGTCTTTGAAGTTGGGAACACAACTTTACGCGAGCCGTCATGTCTTTGGCGTTAAAGAGGTTATCCACGTCTCGTCTCCAAGTGAAGTAGTGGGGAAATGCGTGGCGCAGATGAAATCTGCTGTCTACGACGTTCATCTTCAGGTAAGCGTGCCACGGGCGCACTGTTTTCGTCGTATCATTTTAAGCGGTGCGTTTGTCAAGCCTCTCAACTCTAGGACGGCCGTGGTATCAGATACTATTTTTTCTCCGGCAGCTTTCAGCGCAGCCCAGAGTTATCGTGGGCGCGAGCTGCACGTGCAAAACCGGCGTGCGCGGCTGGTGCAAACACGGAGCCGCGCTAGCGGTCTTTGTCAACAGCGAGGTACACACCGCATGCACAGACAGACCTTGTGCCTGGGGCAAGTCGTCATCGCGGCCCGTTCTCGACCAGCGAAAAAGAGTAGACGAGCTCTTTGCACGTAAGGAACCAAGAAGCGTGATTACATGCGAAGACCAACAACAAAATATTTGCATCTTTAATGTTCATTTCTTAAGGGGGGAAATACGGTTCTCCCCCCATTGATTGATTGAATTGAACTTCTGGAATATGGCATTGCCCTCACTATACCTATATTTACATATTATTAACATGGTGCTATTCTTTGCAGGGAATAAGAGTCAGCTGGGTGATCCTGTGGTGCAGCCTGCACCCGCATCAATGCTCCTAAGCTACTTTAGTGAGATAAGATGCCCCCTCTCAGAGATTCTGACTGCAGAAAACAGAGATCCAATTCAAAAGGACTGCTCCGCCTTGTTGTTACAGATGGTGACCGACACTGTGGACATGAATGACAAGGAGATGCTGGTCGGCCTTCTAAGTGGGAAGAACAAAGTGCAACACGTAATGGAGCTCACTAGCCTGACACCCCTACGTCTACAGAAACATGATCTAGTCGCCAACCTGGACCGAGAGACTAGGGCGTTATACGACAGAATGATATCTAAAAATCTCGACGAGATTGTCGAGATTGCCCTTGTTACAAGGGGCCAGGCTGCTGCCAGCAGGTGTATACCGAAGAAGAAATTAGAAAATACTTTTATATCAGTGGAGTTGCCTATATGATCAACTGCTTTATGTTTTTTTTGTCTACAAGTACAGGTGGATGCAAGAGAGAAAAATTCGTTTAACCAGCACCAAAGCGCACAGCATCAAGACAAGGCGGACAAAGTTTCACGAACTTGCCACCTGGCTGACCCGCCCCAGGACCTTCAGTTCAGCTGCCACATCATATGGTGAGGTCTAGAGCACAAGCGGGAAAAATAGCACCCCCAGGCTATATTTTGCCTGCACTGTGGAAGTACTTTCACACTTCCACAAGATATCTGATATGTTTGGCATAAACCACAAAGAAGTGTAACGCATAATGCATGTTGGGAAAGCGTAACGAGACAATAAAACCAGTCGAGGGAATTGTCTCGGAATCTTCTTTGCTATAGTCTCGGCTTCTAAACTCATTTCGAAATCCTGCTTCTTGTCCTGTGACAGGAAACAAACATTACAGCTGAACTAGAGCGCTGGGCATGTCATTTATCGGTCTCAGGTTTTAAAAATGATTAGTTGCTTCATTGACATTATGTTGCGAACATTGAGCTTAATGATGACTTATTCCTTGAACAAAACCAGGCAGGGCAACTGAAGACACAGCAAGGACAGTGTTGGCAAGTGCTCTTGGGGCACCTGTGCATCAGGTAGTACTTGTGGACCTGGGATGGTTTAATCACAGAGCTAACTCGTGAAAAATATGTACAGGTTGGTCTCGTGATTCATCCGGATCAACCGTGGCTGTCCTGCAGCCCAGATGGCATTGTATGCTGTGACGACGGTTATGTGTTGGTGGAGATTAAGTGCCCGTACAAGCTTCGGGATTCAGAGCTTATTGACCACCGCTCGGAGACGAGCTTCGTTCCATACGTAAAGTATGTTGACGGACGCCTCACCCTGAAAAAAAGCCACAGGTACTACACTCAGGTCATGGCGATGATGTGCATCCTGGATGTGGTCGAGACATTTTAGTTTGTGTATTCTCCTAAGCAGGACATTATTGTCACGGTGCCTCGCGACGAGGAATTCCTTGCCGAGTATATACCTAAACTAGAACATTTTTACTTTCATTACATGCTGGAAGCAATTCTGGAACAGCATTGAACGACACATGGGTAGCGCAGGCTGCAGTATGCCATATCTAGGGTTTTGCGTTTTCAGATAAATCCAATAAAATCCGAAAAACGGTTGCCAGTAAATATTTTGCAGACTCAAATTGATCCGGAAAATTCAAAATGTTTGGGACTGCCAGCTGTTATGAACCCGACCGGCCTTTATATTTTCCCGGGATCTTCTAACAAGTTTCGCGTTTCTCCTTCCTTTTTTTTTAGTGTCAACATCCATTTGTAAGTAGGTGTCACAAAAGAATGCCGTTTAGCACTTTATCATAAAAATGAGATAGCCTCCCTACGACCATAGCCGAATACGTCTCGCATTAAAAAAGCTGCTTTACTAAATTCGCAAACTACTGTTTTCTATCTTCCATTCGCTTCGCCGATGAACTCAGAATTTTGTGAACCATAAAAGAAAGCTCTGTAAAACTTCGATTTTATAGTGAAAATTGAACTTGGAAAAACACCCTCCGATTTCGCTCAAAAATAAACTCTGAAAACGCGGAATCCTAGCCATATGCGAAATTGCTGTCGAGTATCATCATCATGTCGCTTGGAGCCGCTGTGTTGGGTTGGGGGGGGGGGGTGGATCTTAAATCTGTGAATGGGACTAGTCTGCATTCATTTTGTTATTAGTGGTATTGGGAGAATAGATATCTTTGGTCACTGGATTGGTTCATTATATCTGCGCAAAGAAGCTCGTCCATAAACGGTGGTCAATAAGCTCTTTCAAGCAGCATCGTTTTTCACCTGTTAAATTACTGATTGTATTTCTCAATTGTAAATTCTGTCAATTCTATTTATCGTCCACGTGTTGTGGCCCGGTCAAGGCGCACGGGTCGCCTAAGTCATTCAGTTGCGCTTACATACCTTATTTCCTAGTGGCAAATGTTGCTTGTACTGTATGTTGCCAGGACAGGTTGCAGCATCCATGCTGTCGTCGAGGTATGTCTTTGGTTTATTTATTTATTTATTCACTAACCCACAGTGCCAGATGGCATGCTGTTTTCTCAGTACCTTTGTTTCCAGGCCAAGATGTTAATATTCTCTTTGTATAAATGTACTATGTGATGCCTATTTTTCCATATGGCCTATAACCTCATGTAAATAGCGGTTGAAAATCAGCTGTTAATAAATACATGTTCTCAATGGCTGTATATCTACTCTCATTCATCAACGTTCCTGCGAAATACACATTTTTATTATAGTACTCAACATTAAAAGAACAACAAAGGACATAATTAAAGGGATGTGAAACATAAATGTAAGCAAAAGAAACAAGTCGCAGAAGTAGCCCTACAGCCCAACATGCACCACCATCTGCACTTTAGCATTTAAAGAGGACTGCACTGAAAAAGAAATTCCTAGCAGACTTCGACATTACACCATTAGCACAAAGATATGCGATAGAAGCCACATACATATTCAAAACCATCACAAAGAAAAATAACTGAGTATCCTTTTTCGCCCTGAAGTCACAAATCCTAGGTGCCGGTTGCCTAAGAATGTAATGAGGTTCTGTTCTGTTGAATTATTTCGTAAGGATTGGTGGCTGAAGATTCACCAGTACACACCAGATGCGCACGATGTCGGTCATGCTAGAAATAAGTTCAGTGGGGACTTTGTTGTTCAGAACATTGAAAATCTTTATCCTCTGAATTGCTCTCTCAACGTGGATTCGCACCTTGGCAACTTGGTATGTCATCTCCATTTCAGCAGACGTAAACTGCAACTGGCCTTTTGAGAAAAGGGGAAACACCATGACTCCATGCTTGCTCTCAACTGGTGCTTTGATCCCCGGGAACCCTTTATCTGCAAGTACTACATCTCCTGGTTCTATACGCTCTAAGAACCCCGAGTCAATAGTTATGTAGGTGTCCGAGCTCCGGCCCCCATACGCCTGTGAGAGAAATGAAACGGTTCCGTTGGGGAGAATGGCTATGAGAAACTTCAGTGTGTGACAGCCCTTGTAATTTGAGAACAGTGCCCGCTGCTGTTCTAAAGTCGCTGGAGTCTCCGTCCTCACCTCGGTGCAGTCAATTATGTAGCGGCACTTTGGGTAGTGTGCTTTGAAGCACTCCGGCATAGTTGCCTGCACCGAGGAAGAGGACGGATTTGGGATCCAGGAGCTTGTGGCACTGACCAGGTTCTTTAAAACAAAAAAAAAAAAAAGATGCGGCTTGCTGTTGTCTTGTGCACACCGAACAGCACCCCAAGGCTCGTAAATGAAATCCCGAGCTTCAGTTTTAAAAGAAATATGAGCAGTTTGTTTTCAATGGAGATGTCATTCTCTCTCACAACAATAGAACTGAGTAAATGGAGCAACAAAGCAAAGACACTCGTGCTCACTGAGCAGAGCTCCTCAAGAGCACCAGACTTTCCTACTAAAGAGTCCTAACCAGCAAAGATGCAGCTCCGTCGGTCAGGCCCCACAGCTGTTGATGCGCATTCTGTAGCTGCTTCGATGGCGACGCTTGTCATGATAGCATGGGTGACCTGAGTGGAAGCATCCCCATCTGATGTCACGGACAAGAAGAGGTTGCAGGGTCCAACTTTGTCAACTTGTTCTGTCTGTGTGAACTGTGAAAACACCATATGCAAGTATCAGTGGTCTACTGTTTCCACTGTTTCGCAGACAATCTGCTCTAATTAGAAAAACTCCTACATAATCGGAAACAAAACGAATAGTGCAACCATTCTGTTTGCATGAAATGCATATGTCACTTGCTGGTAGTTTCCTATTTACAAAGCAATCTTGTAATTCAGACAACATTCAACAAAACAATGTTTCTGGTGAGCTGGGAGGGAACAGGTCACCTTGTCGTGTGCACAGCAGTTCGGGGGTGATTAGATCCATAAGGCAATATAGTTTTATCAATATAGTTTGATGGCACTACCACAAAAACCTTTTCGGTATTGTCCGAATAACTCGTCTGCTTCATGTGACAGGGCAATCGTAGAACAATATTAATTTGTGAAAGTCGGAAGTCCAGAAAAACATATCGGACAAACTGGCTCACCGCATTCACAGCGTGCATAGAATCTCCCTCTTGCTGTGGTGGTTCAACACTGGTGGCCTGGTCGTCCTCACTCGTTGAGTGATCGGCTACAGTGGTCGAGGGCCCGGCATCTTCCGTACTTGAGGATGCAGGTGTTGAAGGGCTACCCGACTGTGTCCTGCTCCTTTTTTGCCAGCTGCGAGAAGAAATAAAAACACTGTGTTTCGGGATGTGATATTAAACCTTACAAACAAAGCTAAAAAAAATATCTTCTTGCCTGGGCTCAAGTTGGGCAAGTTTGAAACTTGCAGCTAATTAAGTCTAGCCGATAAAATTCCATCGCTATCTTCGGGAGGCAAGAAACAAAACGTAAGCTCTTCACGTCCTCCACGACTTTCGATGCATTTCGCGAATAAAAAAAAAACGAAAACGTTATCGTACCAGGTGCCAGTTACTAACCGTTTATATCTCTGAAGTTTAGTCTCCGTCGTCACGTTGTTTCTTGCCTTGTATGACGAGGGAAAAATCGTGGGAATGTAGGCAGGGTGGTGAGCGATGGAGCTCTTCTGGTTCCCAACGAAGTGGGCGCTCCAGATTCTAGTTTGCCGATTCGGGGGTTCCCACGAGTCTCCGTCTGCCCTGTGCACATAACAGTGACTTGTTGCACGAGCTATACTTCGTTTCAGCTTCGGTCCAGACGCAGCCGATGCTACAAGCGCGAGCATGTGGCCCAGAACAGTGCTTGCACTGCACGAGCGCGCGTGCTGGGCAGGGATGCTGAAAGCCCGGAGCTCGCGCTTGTAGCTTTGGCTGCGTCTGCACCGAAGCTGAAACGAAGTATAGAAACATATCTTCCACACAAAAAGCTAGCAAAGACGAAGAAAGTTGGCGCGAAAAACAAAACTGTCTTACGTTGCGCGCCGCACCGCTGCGATCCATTTGCGCCGGCGGTCCGCCTCGTACGGCTTGCCAGGAAATCGATAAAACTTCACGGCAGGGAGCTTCCCGGCTGTGTTGATGTAGCTGTTATGACAGTCGTACACGCAGCAATACGTCGACGTACGTTTCTTCGGCCGCGATGCTGCGGACGCCATAACGAAACCAAAGACGAAGCCCGCGCCGTGCGAGAGCAGAACGACGGGAACGTACCAATAGTTCGGGTCTCGCCCACCTGATGGCGCCACCAGTCTTTTTGAAACACGTCCGCACGAAGCCTATACACCAACTCATGTTTACAAACAAACCGGAGCGCCCGGAGCGCCCCTAGCGGACGCCACCGGCGCCGCGCATGCGCGATGGGGGTGTGGGCAAGAAACTCGCCGTCGCCCATAAACAAATCATTAAAATGCGATGTTGTCGGCGCCGGTGTGAGTCCCCCTGCCCTTTTTCGCGTTCGAATTGTTGGTTCTACGCCTTCCTGGCAATGTCTGACTACTTGAGCGGCGTCAGCGAAATTACCGAGGCTCGTTGCACCGCAAAACTTCGCGTGAATAATGTGACATGTGGCGATTCATTCCGCGTGGACGCCGCAGATTGTACGCTAAAGCCTGATTCGCGTGATGAGATTTCGCTCAAAATTTTCAAACACGACGCCGCTCGGGCTGCAAAAGCGTGAACCGTAGCTGAGATGGTCGACGACGATACTGAAAATCGAAAGCAGAATCGGACAAACTGAATTAGGCATAACAAGTCGGTGTCGGTCACTGGTAACAATGACCAACATCTTCTTGTATCTACTGTTTACGTCGAGCCTGCTTACTAACCTTCAAATTTAAGTCTTTTGAGGCCTGCACTCACTTCTTATCGCAAGTACCGCGCCAACATTTGGTCTACGGACCGGCGTCGTCTAAGAGAGCAGACGACAAGCAGAAACGTTTGAAAGAGCAGACGACAATTCGAACGGTCAGGCGGCCGTTTGAACTTGAAGACGCACTGAACGTAGTCCACAGGTGGTCCGCACAACTTGACAGTTTCCTGGCGTTCATGTTGGAACACAACAAATAAATCTTATGACCACAAGTATCCGTGAATTCAACCCAAAGTGCTTCCCACCCAAGCAATCGTTGTCCGACGGCGTCTGCTTTTCCCTTTTCACGGCACATATCCAGATCCTCGGACGAACCGAGCACGTGAAAACTGACCTTTAAACCTTTCTCGACTCTTTTGGTGCGGCCCCAGTCGCGGCGTTTTGACGAGAAGGCAGGTTTTTATCTAAATCCTTTTAAAACAACGCAGGAATACACGTCTGGCCTGGGGACTTCTGCCCACAGCCCCAGACCGGAAGTGCGACCGACGCGCCACCACCGCGCCGTGACGTCACAGAGATGAGTTCGTGTATAGCTCCTGGGCCGCGAATCGACTCGAGTGGCCACTCTTTTCGTTTACTGTGTTACTCTATGATGCGATCTCAAAGCAGAGCGGCCAGGCGAGAGACAGACTCTTCCACAATTCCTCGCGCGCGGGTCGGGGCGCTTGGGGGATTTCGCAAAAAGTCTGGTGCCAAGCAATGGCCGCCGGTGGCGACACCGACGGGCTGCCGATCCGCCATCCAGAAGTTGTTTAAACTTCAAACACCCACGTAAAAAAAGAAACAGAACGGTTTTCTTTTTTGCCTCATCTGCTTTTCTTTGATGTCGGTGTTCGTCAAACTTGACGTCACACGCCACCTGCCTATGGTGTGTCTGTTACCGATCCATCTGTTCTGCCGCGGTTTGCGACCTCGCTACCGCCGTCGACACGGCAGGAAGGCCAACGAGGTCCGGATCCAGGTGTATTTGCTAGATTCCTGCATCGGGGAAGCGCGTTTCGCCAACACCACCTCGAGGACAAGGCCGTAGTGCTCCTCCGGTGACGTCACGGACGTTGGCCGACGGACGCGGCGGTACTGTATGGGAGTAAGGGAATCGCGCGTGGGGTTTCCGTGGTAGAAACACAATTTAGTGAACAAAAACGCGCCTCGCAAGCTAAAAGTCAATATATAGAAACATATTTTACTGCGCAGACGGCGATCGAGTGTCTCGTGGTAGGGCGAAAAAAAACTACTTCCAGCGTGGACGAACCGTCGTAAAGACGTTTGATGATCAAAACTTGCTTTATTAGATAAAATGCTAGATATAAACCGTTCTTGTAACACAAATATTGTTTAACAGAGCGCAGTAATATTAGTTTTCGAGATTATTGTTATCATCGATAATTAGAAGGAAAAAAAATCTTGAGCCATTCCACTCTCTGAGGGGGATGACCACGAAGCGGTTTAGCACAGGACACAGACGTAGGAAGCCTTTATGTGCGCTTTGCGCAAATGAAGGCACTCTACACAGACGTGACACAGAATATTTTTTTTTGCGTGCGTTTTCCACTTCGCGATGTTTGTCGTCTTGTCTGGCACGATCGTGTTTGCCGCCCGCAGCTGCCACTGACATTCTCGGTGCCGTTCCCGCCGTTGCTCTTTGTAGGCCTGCTGCTTTTCGGGAGTCCGGACTACAGTTCCTGTATAGGCTCCCTACGGGAGCCAGAGAGAGAGAGAGAGAGAAGCGTTGTAATAGAGGTTGGGGGGGAAAGGAGAGAGCCAATAGTGTATACGCACTGGGCGCTTTGTCACTGGCTCTCGGGGGGGTATGGGGATTGGGGGAGAAAGTTGGGTGGGTGAGAGGGGGGTGGTAGGAGTAGAGTTGTGAGGGGTAGGTGGGTAACGTCGGCCGAAGTGGAGGTTTAAATAATTTGGTGGTCGAATGATGGGTAGCCGGGAGATGGGGGTAAGGGGGGGGGGGGGGGGGGGTCCAGCACTAGTTGCGCGTCTGTTTTCCACGTGCCGCCGCGCCGCTATTCGCCGAGATCCGATCACGTGAGGAGCCGGATCAAGTGCCATGCAGGAAAGCAGACGTTGCATGCGCCCCGACAGTACGTTCCCCTGCTTTTGAGCGCGCCGCGCGCCTCGAACGCGCGGCGCCGCTATTAGCCGAATTCAGTCACGTGAGGAGCAGGATCAACATGCCGTGCAGGGGTGCTATTCAGGGGTGCTATTCTGGTCGCAAACGGGTACCTTTCGAGTTGTGACGTATCGAGAAAGAAGGGGCGGAGCCTCAAACTAGAATGATTCTTGTTTGAGGCTCCACCCCAACGTTCGGGTTCACGCACGCGGTCAGCTAGAATCTGACGATGCCCTACGTCGCGGTGACGTGTCCATCCAGTTGGGGCGAAGAAATCCCTGCATTTCCCTCTGTTCTTTTTGTTATCTTCCTTCTTTCCTCCGGGAGTTAGAACAAGCGAATAACGGAGAAAAGGCTACCTTCCGGAAAATGGAAGGAAACAGAGAAAAATAATACTATTCTTTTATAAAATACGAAAGATTATTGCAATAATTATGGCGTAAAGTAAATTTAGCTAAGATATCTCAGCTTTTTTTCTCGAAGTCTTTCGCTACGGTCTTTGAAAACAAACATGGCGAAAACCGCGGTAACGACCTTGTGGTGTTTGTGTCTCGCTTGAGTGGTTGCTTTCCCTATTTCTGCACGATACGGATGGCATTACGAGAAGAAAATATTATGTGAAGGTACGTTGCGACACCGACCATCCTTTGTGAAGCCGCCGTGAACATAAGCTGCAAATGAAATTTCCTGTTTGCCTGGGAAGGAGACTTCAAATGGATACAGAGCTGACGACGACTCTGTGGTTATATATGACTAGTCATGAGATCGACGCAGAGTGCACCGGTTGTGAACATGCTGTGGATGATGCAGGAAAGTTTCTTCGTGCAGTTTTAATAATGCTTTGCTCGCTTTGCTCACCGCAGTGATTACGACGGTAGTCCCCATAAGCCATGCTCTTCTCTTTCGGCGCTGAAGAAATGGACGCGACCGCATAATCTCGGGCAGTCTTTTTTACTTATTTTTATATTTGCAGAAAAGCTCGTGCAAAAAAAAAAAGAAAAAAAGAAAAGAAAACGGCTTCCACGTTTTTACACGTCCCTACATAGGTACCTCGCTATCCCATTGGCTTCATTGCGCGTGACGATTCAACGCTCTTTGCCATGGAAACGTTCGTGAAACTAGAAAGCCTCTGTTTGCCGCTAACAGTCATTTTTCGAGTTCGGGTTGTGACGACAAAATGACGTAAGAACAAGAATGCACGGGACTATTTCCATTGTTTTAACTCGACAACCGTGCCCTTGGCGAGTTAAACTCGAAAGAACATGGCCGCGATGCTCGTCGGATCGACCGCGGCTGGGGTTTGACATGCGATCGGTCACTCGGTCAACGCGCACACGAATGCTTTCGTGCTGTTGGATGAGCCCATTCGGCGGCAGGACCGGGTCGAAGAGCACAGTGAGCTGGCGTTTAACGTCTCCAATATAACACTTGGCGAGACGCAAGACTTGGCTTCTATTTGTGCCGGTGTTATGAAGCCTGAAAGTGGTGGTAATGCTGTGGCTCGTACGGTAGCCTTGCTGAGATTATGAAGACAGTAATACACCTACATTCAGCGTTGCCATGCATCAAGATTCAAAACCTCCCTTTTACACAAAGGAAACCACGTTTCCGCGAGCACGGAGGAAGCAGCCAACGGTCTGAGAAAGAATTGTGCCGCCACCACGACCGCCAGCGATCGCCCCAACGGCAAGAAAACAAACCACAAGCTCATTGAGGTTTGTGTAGTGCTGACTGCTGATTCATCGGACGACAAAGGTGAATGATGTAAAACGCAACGTAAGTTTGCCAGCGTTTTGCAAAACTAATGCGTTTCGTTGAAAATTTTAATTTGTGGAATTCGTTAACACCTTGAACGTTTGACGGGGACTGCATTGTGAACGCAGGCTTCACACTAGTGTTTTCTACAGTGTGTGCTTTGCCTGCACACATATATAGACAGAAACACTGCCTATATGGTGCATAAAATAAAGAAAATTTCGCTTATCTTGATAATGTTGACTATCAATTGAGTGCTGTTGATAGTAGTGGCGTAGCCAGGAACTTTTAAGGGGGAGAGGGTGGAGGGGGTTTGAGGTGGCTGGGATGTTTATGACTTGGGGAGCGGGGGGGGGGGGTGTTGTCGAAATTTGTGTGTATATTCTAGGGCCCGCCGGATTTGGGGAGGGGGGGGGCGAAGATAAGCCCCCCCCCCCCCCCCCCCCGCTAGCTTTGCCACTGGATGATACCATAAGGGGAGCATCCTACATTCACAGGCTGCCATAAGCATGTGCAGAGCCACTGAACTCGTGTTACAATGGCAAGATAGTTGCTGACATTTTTCACGTTACGTAGCGGTTCTTTCTTTAGTACATATGCTCGCTTTTCCTTCACAGATCTACTCTGCTTCAACAGCGCGTATTTGCTCTGCATTACAGGCAAATTTAAAAAAAAATTCAGCTCACTCTACTCTATAATTTTAACGAGTTACTGTCACTTTTGAAACGACAATCTTTTTAATTTCTATGATAACCTTTACATTAAACACACGGGTGTTGAATGGAGGACAATTGTATCTTTATTATTTTTCTTGGTCATGGAGATGACGACCATCCACAAGATTGCACTGGCTGAATTTCTCGCCTACAGTGGGTAACAATGTTACCATGCTCCGTCAGACTAAACTCCTGCTGTCTAAACAACTAACGATTCATTTTAGGACACACTGTTCGTAGTTCATTGCAGGGCATCGAAAAGTGTTTCTTAGGACTGTCCGATGACTGACATGCAATTCCAGAAGCTTGGCGTGAAAAGGTAAAATATCTAGTTGATACAATAAAATGCCATCAGCAACCCATTCAGATTTTATTGCGTGATTGACAGTAGCTACAAACCGCAACAAATGGTCAACTGAAGACATAGGTACTAAGCGTGCACTAACTTCGAAGCGGTAGAAACCCTGCAATTTTAACGCAAACTTACCACCAATTCACACTGAAAGAATAAAAACACACAGAAAATACACGGGGGACAGACACACACAGTTCTTTCAGACACACACAGAAAGAACTGTGTGTGTCTGTCCCTCGTGTATTTTCTGTGTGTTTTTATTCTTTCAATGTGAACTGTACTCTATCCAACGCGCTCTGCTATGTGTACCTAATTACCACCAAGTTGTTAATGACAGAGTGGTGTTTGCGGAAAAGTGTTGGAGTCCTTCAGAACGGTAACGATCTCCTCCAGACCGATGATGATGGTGACGAAGGTTCTGTTAGATTCTAGGTTCCGTCAACGCACCCCACGACGTCGAGTGCTTGTCGTGGTGGTGACAAAAGCCTTCTTTCGCACATGCCTCAGCTGCCTCGGTTCGGGGTTTCGTCGACCCAGCCGTCTCTTCCCATCCGGTTGACAGCGACACTCGCGACGGCCGTCACGGCTCTGATCACCATCTACTGGGCATTAGCTATGTGATCATCGGTGGCAACCGCGCTCTTGTAGTTCCCTGCTGCGAAAAATCTCAGTGCGATTCAATTAGTCTGCTGCTGCTCGACAATCATCATCTCTCATCGTCGCCGTCTCTCGTCGCGCAGCTGGTCACACTGCGATCACACGGTGCTTTTCGACAAGCGGTATTGTCGTCAGAAACAGTCGTCGTGCATCGCGAAGGCTACCGGGTGCTCGCGGTGAACCCGTCATTCTACGCGTTAATCGAGCCATCATTGCGCAACAAGCATCGCCGCCATTTTCTACGCTCTAGAATCCCGCCCAAAGCTTGTTCCCCTTCGTGCAATAGAAACAGAAGTTAAACGCACGAGCACATCACCCCAAACGATGCTTGCACGAACGTTGGTTTGCACTGCGCAAGCGCGCCTGCTCGACAGGGACGTTAAAAGCCCGGAGCACGTTCTTGTAGCTCCTACACCCGCACTAGCTCGCAATCATTGTGAAACAGAGAGTAGGGTGTGTCGAGTAATACCGCAGTTAATCTAGTTACGCGACTTCCGCTATGTGCTACGTAGGTCGGACGTGGTCATACGTCACTTTGTCGTCACGGTCCGAGCTCGAAGAGCGACAGTTACGGCAAACAGTTGCTTTCGTGTTTCGCGAACGTTCCCATGGGAACCGCGTGGAATTATCACGCGGGCTGTGGCCAATAGGAGCGCGCGGCTCGTAGGGGGGAGGAGTTTTCGAGAAACACGAACGTGACCGTTTGTGACCAGAATAGCACCCCTGGTCACAAACGGTCACGTTCGTGTTTCTCGAAAACTCCTCCCCCCTACGAACCGCGCGCTCCTATTGGCTACAGCGCGCGTGATAATTCCACGCGGTTCCCATGGGAACGTTCGCGAAACACGAAAGCAACTGTCTGCCGTAACTGTCGTTCTTCGAGTACGGACCGTGACGTCAAAGTGACGTATGTTCACGTCCGACCTACGTAGCAGATAGCGGAAGTCGCGTAACTAGATTAACTGCGGTATTACTCGACACACCCTACTCTCTGTTTCACTATGAGTGCGAGCTAGTGCGGGTGTAGGAGCTACAAGAACGTGCCCAGGGCTTTCAACGTCCCTGTCGAGCAGGCGCGCTTGCGCACTGCAAGCCAACGTTCGTGCAAGCATCGTTCAGACTGATGTGCTCGTGCTTTTAACTTCCGTCTCTATTGTACGAGGTGGAAGAAGCTTTGGGTAGGAATCTAAAACGTAGAAAATGGCGGCGATGATTGTTGCTCAACGATGGCTCGACCAGTGCGTACAATGACGGGTTTTCCGCGAGCAGCCGGTAGCCTTCGCGATGCACGACGACTGTTTCTGACTACAATACCACTTGTTGAAAAGCACCTGTGATCGCAGTGTGACCAGCTGCGCGACGAGAGACGTCAACGATGAGAGATGATGACCGTCGAGCGGCAGCTACTAATTGAATCACACTGAGATTTTTCGCAACGGGGAACTACAAGGGCGCGGTTGCCATCGATGATCACATAGCTAATGCCCAGTGGATGGTGATCAGAGCCGTGATGGCCGTCGTAAGTGTCGCTGTCAACCGGCTGGGAAGAGACGGCTGGGTCGACAAAACCCTGACCGAGGCAGCTGAGGCACGTGCGAAAGAAGGCTTTCGCCGCCACCACGACAAGCACACCGACGTCGTGGGGTACGTTGACTGAACCTACAATCTAACTGAACCTTCGTCACCATCATCATGGGTCTGAGGGAGGCCGTCATCGTTCTGAAAAACTCCAACACTTTGCCGCAAACATTACTTTGTTATTAACAACATGGTGGTAAGTTGACGTTGAAACTTCAGGGTTTCTACCACTTCCAAGTTAGTGCACGCTTCGTACCTATGTTTACAGTTGACCATTAGTTGCGGTTTGTAGCTACTGTCAAACATGCAATAAAATCTGGATGGTTTGCTGATGAAATTTTATTGTATCAATTAGATATTTTACCTTTTCATGCCAAGCTTCTGGAATTGCATGTCAGTCATCGGACAGTCATAAGAAACACTGTTTGATGGCCTGCAATGAACTACGAACAGGTGTGTCCTAAAATGAATCGTTAGTTGTTTAGACAGAAGGAGTTTAGTCTGACAGAGTATGGTAACATTGTCACCCACTGTAGACGAGAAATTTAGCCAGTGCTATCTTGTGGATGTTTGTCATCTCCGTGACCAAGGAAAACAAGAAAGATACAATTGTCCTGCATTATACACAGGCGTGTTTAATGTAAAGGTGATGATACTAATTAAATAGATTGTCGTTTCAAAATTGACAGTAACTCATTAAAAGTAAAGAGTAGTGTGAACTGGAATTTTGAAATTTGCCTGTGATGCAGAGCAAATACGCACTGTTGACTTGTCACCATCAAGCATAAACGACAAGCGGAAGCAGGGTAGATATGTGAAGGAAAAGCGAGCTTGTGTACTAAAGAAAGAACTGCTACGTAACGTGAAGAATGTTAGCAACTATCTTGCCAGTGTGGTACGAGCTCAGTGGCTATGCACACGCTTATGGCAGCCTGTAAATGTTGGATGCTCCCCCTAAGGTATCATCCAGTGGCGAAGGCAGGGGGGGCGGGGGGAGGAAGGCTTATGGGGCTCTGCCTTCCCCCCCTCCCCAAATCCGGCGGGCCCTGGAATATGCAAAAAAATTTCGACACCCCCTCCCCCCGCATCCCAAGTCACGAAGATCCCAGTCACCTCAACTTCCCTCCCCCCTCACCCCCTCAAAATTTCCTGGCTACGGCACTACAATCAATAGCACTCAATATATAGTCAACATTATCAAGATAAGCGAAATTTATTTTATTTTATGCACCATATAGGCAGTGTTTTTGTCTTTATATGCATGCAGGCAAAGCACACACTTCAGAAAACACTTGTGTGAAGGCTGCCTTCACGATGCAGTCCCCGTCAAACTCTCAAGGCGTTAACAAATTCCACAAATTAAATTTTCAACGAAACGCGTTAGTTTTGCAAAACGCTAGCAAAATTACATTGCGTCTTATACCATTCACCTTTGTCGTCCGATGAATCAGCAGTCAGCGCGACACAAACCTGAGCTTGTCGTTTGTTTTCTTGCTGTTGGGGCGATCACTGGCGGTCGTGGCGGCGACACAATTCTTTCTCAGACCGTTGGCTCCTGCCTCCGTGCTCGCGGAAGCGTTGGTCACTTTTTGACAAGTTGAGGTTTTGAAACTTGACGCATGGCAACGCTGAATGAAGGTCTATAACCGTCTTCATAATCTCAGCAAGGCTGCCTTTACGAGCCACAGCAACACCACAACTTTTAAGCTTCATAACACCGGCACAAATGGAAGCCAAGTCTTGCATCTCGCCAAGTGTTCAACCGGAGACATTGAACGCCAGCTCACCGTGCTCTTCAACCCGGTCTTGCCACCGAATGGGCTCATTCAACAGCACGAAAGCATTCGCGCGCGCGTTGATCAAGTTACCGATCGCATGTCAAACCCCAGCCGCGGTCGATCCGACGAGCGTCGCGGCCATGTTCTTTCGAGTTTATCACGCCAAGGGTACGGTTGTCGAGTTAAAACAATGCAAATATACTCGTGCATTCTTGTTCCTACGTCATTTTGTCGTCACAACCCGAACTCGAAAAGTGACTGTTAGCGGCAAACAGAGGCTTTCTAGTTTCACGAACGTTCCCATGGCAAAGAGCGTTGAATCGTCACGTGCATTGAAGCCAATAGAATAGCGAGGTACCTATGTAGGGACGTGTAAAAACAGAAAAGCTGTTTCTTCTTTTTGCACGAGCTTTTCTGGAAATAAAAAGTAAGTAAAAAAGACTGCCCGAGATTATGCCGTCGCGTCTAATACATCTTTTCCTGTTAAATCTGCGTTTATTTACACTATGTACAGTTTAAGCCGAAAAGAAGCTAGCCATTGCTCATGGCGTTTTGGAATCAGGCTGTCTCTGCTATCGCGGGTGCGCGCGTGCTTTTTCTTGAGCCTCGTCTTCGTCTTTCTTGACCGCGATATATATCATATCCCCCTTCTTGATTAACACCCAGTACATATTCTTTAAAGTGTGCTGGCTGCTTGATCTGGCGACCCCCTCGGGTAGTCCTTGAACCGGGGTCTGCTTGGACGTCCGCGTTGTCGTCCACGGTGTCTCTGTCCTGGACTTCAGCATTATTGTCCGTGGTGCCTCTGTCCTGGACGTCAGCATTATTGTCCCCGGTGCATCTGTTCTCGGGCTGTGTCATTTGTGACTCGTCTATGTCCTCCGTGGCTGGGTAGATTAAGAATGGCGAAGCTTCTTCTTTGCCCTGTAGAGTTTCCAAGTGTGATCTTCTGGGGCGAATATGATCAACGTGTCGCCGCTGAAGTTTTCCGTCCTCCGTTCTTGTTTGAAAGGATCGAATACCTAGCGGTTTCATGATTACCGCGGTAACCCATGCTGGTCTTCCACCGAAATTTCTCACGTAGACGGTTTGGCCTGCCGAGTAATCTGCCGTTACTCCGTCCGTCGGAGCTTCTCGGTCTTCGCTTGTCGACGAGCTTTGATTCATGAGATCGAGAGGTGTGGCGATCCGTCGGCCGAACATTGCTTCGGCGGGTGTTTTCCCCGTGGAGGTTGAAACTGTCGTATGCTGCCTGAGAAAAAACCTGGCGATTCTACACTGGATTGTTCCTTCTTTGAGTTTCAGGAGGGCCTTTTTTGTTTCGCCCACCATACGCTCCGCTTGCCCGTTTGTGGCCGGATGATATGGGGCGCTGGTGTAGTGTTTGATGCCGTTTCTCGTTACGAACTCGTCCATTTCGTTCGACACGAAATTTGGCGCATTGTCGGAGAAAAGGATTCTGGGTACTCCAAAGGTTGCAAAGGTGGAGCGAAGGGCGTCGATGATGCGTGTAGACGTCGTGGAGTGCATCGGCTTCACCTCCAACCACTTCGAGTAAGCGTCGACGACGATGAGGTACGATCTCCCGTCGATTGGTCCGGCGAAGTCGATGTGAATTGTCTCCCAGGGTCGAGTGGCAGGTGACCAGTCAGGCGTTGGTACCGTAGACTTGGCCCGATGATGTTGTTGGCACGTCTCACACGCAGCTGCGGTTGCTTCGATGTCTGCGTCAAGCCTTGGCTTGACGCAGACATCGAAATGGCCCACCAGAAATGGCTCCGAGCAGTACTTTTCATGGCAACAATACCCGGGTGGTTGGCATGCAGCATTTTCAAAGCTTGCTCGCGTGCTGCTTGTGGTAGAACAACACGTGCCCCCCACGTCACACTGCCGTTGTGTGTTGCCAACTCGAGTTCTCTGCGCTTGTACGGTGCGAACTCGTCTCCTGTCCAGTTTGTGGTGGTTCCGTCTTGTAGTCCTTGGTAGACTTTTGACAAAACGGAGTCTTCCTTGGTCAGACGCGCGATGCGTTGACCCGTCAGGGGTGGGCACTCCATTGCTTCGAGCATAAGTACATCTCCTGGTGGTGCGGCTTCGTCCTTCATAATTGGCAGTGGTAGACGGCTGAGTGCGTCCGCGTTCTGGTGCGCCTTGCCTTGTCGGTAACGCAACTCGTAGTCGTAACAGCCAAGTAGAAGGCACCATCGGGTCATGCGTGGTGACAGCGTTACCGGAATCTGTCGACCTTGGCTCATTATCCCCAGAAGTGGCTTGTGATCGGTGTACACGGTCACTTGTCGCCCGGCGACGTACTGGTGGAAATGCTTCATGCCGAAGATGATGGCTAGTCCTTCCTTATCCAGCTGAGCGTAATTACGTTCGCTTTTGCCCAGTGTTCTGGATACGTAGGCAATTGGAGCATCTTCTCCGGCGTCGTCCAGCTGCGACAGAACTGCCCCAACACCGTATGGTGATGCGTCGCAAGACAAAACAAGTTTCCGCTTGTCGTCATAGTGAGCGAGCAGGGGTGCTGAACTAAGCAGCACCTTCAGCTCTTTGAAAGCCTTGTGCTTTTCGTTCCCCCAGCGCCACTTGGCGTCCTTGTCAAGCAGTCGATGCAGCCTTTCGGCGGTGGATGCCCTGTTCCGCAGAAAACGACTGTAGAAGCTCAGCCTTCCAAGAAAGGCTTGGAGCTCCTTTTTGTTGCTCGGTTCCGGGGCTTCCGTGATGGCCTTTACCTTCTCGGCGGTTGGTCTCACTCCATTAGCATCAACGTGGTAGCCTAGGAATTCTATCGCTGGAACCCCGAATTTGCCTTTGGCTTGGGAGACCCGAAGTCCGGCTTCCGCGAGGCGTTGAAGAACGGCTTTCAAGCGTTCTAAGTGTTGCTCTTCAGTTGCCCCTGTGACCATTATGTCGTCAAGGTATGCTCCCGTGCCTTCGATGCCTGACAACAGCGTGTCCATGAACTGTTGAAACAGCAAAGGCGCAACCGAAATTCCGAAAGGAACTCGTTTAACGCGAAAGAGCCCCATCGGTGTCGTTACAGTCAGTAACTCTGCTGTGGCGTCGTCCACTCGCAATTGCTGGTACGCTTGTTGCAGATCTATCTTCGAGAAGATCTTTCCTCCCCGTACGATGGACAACAGGTCTGGTGCTGTGGGAAGCGGATATGCGTTTGCCTTGAGTGCCGGGTTGACCGTGCACCGATAGTCCCCGCATAGCCGTAGTGTACCGTTCTTTTTTCGGACGATGACTAAGGGTGTTGCCCAGGACGACGACTTTACCGGCTCCAAAATGTTCTGGGCCTGAAGCTTGTTCAGCTCTTCATGTACTGCTGTTCGCAGAGCGGAAGGCACTAGTCGACTCTTCAGGAATTTTGGAGCTACGTCCTGCTTGAGGTCTATGTGTAGCGGTTCGCCGACATGACCATCGAGCTGTCCCTGGAACACTTGCTCATGGGTTCTCAGTAGATCTTCCAGGTTTGGTGGAGACACTGAGTATACGCCGGAAACCTTGATGTTCAACGCAGGAAACCAGTCCCGACCAAGCAGACTTGCTCCCTTTCCGTTAACCACGTAGAGGTCCAGACGAGCGTCTTTGTCCTTGAATCGTACGTTGACCGGCACCTTCCCCGCTAGTTGCATCTTGTCTCCAGCCCAGACGCACAAGGAGAGGTCGCAAGGTTCTAGCTTAGGAGGTCGTCCCTGCCAAAGACGTTTGTATGTTTCGGAGCTAATTATGGAGTGGGAAGCTCCGGAATCCACTTCCATGTCGAGGTGTCGTCCGTTCACGAGTAGCTCCGCGATGACCCGCGAGGTGTCTCCCTGGGTAACGCTGTTGACAGCAAAAAGATCACCATGCGTCTCATGCTCTGTTGCGTCCGCGTGATGCGTGCGACACTTCGATTCCTCTTGGGACTTGCGCTGGGCTCTGCGTTTGAAGCAGGCCTCTTCCAGATGACCTTTCTTGCGGCAAAATGTGCAAGTTGCTTTGATATGCTTGCAGACATCCGGCGTGTGCGAGCCTGTGCAGCGGAAACAAGGTTCCTTCGCTGTTTTTTCGCCCTTGGAGGTCTTGACTGAGGAGGTGCTCTGGACCTTTTTATTATAATGCAATTAAATGCAAAGGTGCAAGCGAGCTGGACAAGAGTGACGAAAGTAAACCCTGGAGAAAGGGAACAAGAGGGACAAAGGACAAACATAAATCTCCAAACACAGCTAGGTGACTGGTGAGCGACCGAAAAAATCCGCCTGGTCCGGGTATCGAACCCAGGACCTCTCCATTACAAGTGGAGCGCTCTACCAACTGAGCTAACCAGGGGTTAGACGTCAGTAGAGCAAACGGGTTTCATCAGCTGCCACCAGTCGAACACCAACGAGGGTAAAGCTTGCAATTTAAAGTTATTATTATAATGCAATTAAATGCAAAGGTGCAAGCGAGCTGGACAAGAGTGACGAAAGTAATGTTTGTCCTTTGTCCCTCTTGTTCCCCTTCTCCAGGGTTTACTTTCGTCACTCTTGTCCAGCTCGCTTGCACCTTTGCATTTAATTGCATTATAATAATAACTTTAAATTGCAAGCTTTACCCTCGTTGGTGTTCGACTGGTGGCAGCTGATGAAACCCGTTTGCTCTACTGACGTCTAACCCCTGGTTAGCTCAGTTGGTAGAGCGCTCCACTTGTAATGGAGAGGTCCTGGGTTCGATACCCGGACCAGGCGGATTTGTTCGGTCGCTCACCAGTCACCTAGCTGTGTTTGGAGATTTATGTTTGTCCTTTGTCCCTCTTGTTCCCCTTCTCCAGGGATTACTTTCGTCACTCTTGTCCAGCTCGCTTGCACCTTTGCATTTAATTGCATTATAATAATAACTTTAAATTGCAAGCTTTACCCTCGTTGGTGTTCGACTGGTGGCAGCTGATGAAACCCGTTTGCTCTACTGACGTCTAACCCCTGGTTAGCTCAGTTGGTAGAGCGCTCCACTTGTAATGGAGAGGTCCTGGGTTCGATACCCGGACCAGGCGGATTTTTTCGGTCGCTCACCAGTCACCTAGCTGTGTTTGGAGATTTATGTTTGTCCTTTGTCCCTCTTGTTCCCCTTCTCCAGGGATTACTTTCGTCACTCTGGACCTTCCCTTCTTTTTCACCTTGAATGTGACGTTGCTGGCTGGCAGCAGACTCGGTAGCCAAGGCAATCGCGTAAGCTCGGTCGAAGGTGATGTGACGTTCGACCAGCAAGCGTTGCTGTAGGCGTGAGTCCTTAATGCCACAGATGAAACGGTCACGGAGCATGACATCTAAAGGCAGAACGGTAGAAAATTCAGCTCCTGGTGTTTGTGCGGCCTGGACCGCTTGTGTCACCTCGCTGGACGAACTAGCGGTTGTAGCCGTAGTAGTCCTGGCCGGCACGTTAGTCACCGTTCCGAAGTTGCAGTCCGCTGCGATCTTGCGGAGGGCGGCGACGTAATCAGAGATGGTCTCTGCCGGTGCTTGGTTTCGCTGATGGAACTTGAAACGGCTGAGCAGTTCTGCCGGCTTCGGGTCGTAGTGTTCGTTGAGGAGTTTCACAATGTCTCCAAACTCGACTTCCGAAGGCTTTCTCGGAGCTAGTAGAGCCCGTACGGTGTCGAAGGTCGACTCACCGCATGATGTGAGCAGAACTGCTCGCTTCTTCACGGGGCTGGTTATGTCCTTGGCTTCGAAGTAGAACTCAAGGCGTTCCAACCATGAACTCCAGTTTCCTCCGGGGTTAAATGCCGGAATTCGTCCGTGAGAGCCGTAGTCTTCCATCTTCAGGGTTCGCGAAACTCCCTCGTCGCCAATTAATACATCTTTTCCTGTTAAATCTGCGTTTATTTACACTATGTACAGTTTAAGCCGAAAAGAAGCTAGCCATTGCTCATGGCGTTTTGGAATCAGGCTGTCTCTGCTATCGCGGGTGCGCGCGTGCTTTTTCTTGAGCCTCGTCTTCGTCTTTCTTGACCGCGATATATATCAGCGTCCATTTCTTCAGCGCCGTCGTAATCACTGCAGTGTGCAAAGGGAGCCAAGCATTATTAAAACTGCCCGAAGAAACTTTCCTGCACCATTCACAGTATATTCACAACCGGTGCACTCTGCGTCGATCTCAGGACTTGTCATAAATTACCAAAGAGTCGTTGTCACCGCTGTATCCATTTGGAGTCTCTTTCACAGGCAAACAGGACATTTCATTTTCAGCTTATATTCACGACAGCTTCACAAAGGATGATCGGTGTCGCAGCGTACCTTCGCATAATATTTTCTTCTCGTAATGCCATCTGCATCGTGCAGAAACAGGGAAAGCAACGACACAAACGAGGCACAAACACCACAAGGTCGTTATTGCGGTTTTCGCCATGTTTGTTTTGAAAGACCGTAGCGAAAGGCTTCGAGAAAACAAGTTGAGATATATTGGCTAAATTTACTTTACGTCAGAATTATTGAAGTAATCTTTCGTATTTTTTAAAAGGATAATATTATTTTTCTCTGTTTCCTTTCATTTTCCGGAAGGTAGCCTTTTCTCCGTTATTCGCTCCTTCTAACTCCCGGAGGAAAGAAAGAAGAGAACAAAAAGAACAGGGGGAAATGCGGGGATTTCTTCGCCGCAACTGGGTGGACACGTCACCGCGACGTAGGGCATCGTCAGATTCTAGCTGACCACGTGCGTGAACCCGAACGTTGGGGCGGAGCCTCAAACAAGAATCATTCTAGTTTGAGGCCCCGCCCCTTCTTTCTCGATACGTCACAACTCGAAAGGTGCCCGTTTGCGACCAGAATAGCACCCCAGGGTAGCTAAACTCGTGGAGTAAAACATTCTTCGCTTTTTGACGTAGCGGGGGGAGTGACCAAAAGAACGCCGCAAAGTTTCCTCCTCCCTGCGCGCGCTCAACTTCGCAACTTTTGACGAAAAATCCCCCGCGATCCCTAGGCGGTGCACGAGAGCACGAGACAGCGCGGGGAGGCGAGCGTTCACGCCGCTCGCTGTACGTCGTCTTTGGGCTCTCTAGCGCCGACAATCCCGTCATGCCTCGCCCAGGCGAGGAGCGAGAGCAGACGACGAGAGTTCGTCTGCTACGATGAGGCATTCGCACAGCGGACCTGAAAGAAAAAGTTGGTTTTCTGCTCGAAATCGCGTCCCGCGGGCCACAAACTCAAACGCGAGCTTGAATTGTAAGCGTCTGATATTTCACGAAGGGAGGAATTGACGGCCCGTCTTTTATTTGCGAAATTTGAGTCGTTTTGTAGCCGTACAGACGCTGAAACCTACCAGTGTGTAATGAAAGGCCCAGGACAACCACAGGGGCTGCGAGATCTAGCATCATTTGTGTATGGGAGAAAAGTGCAACATTTTTCGACAAAACTCCCACAGCAGAAACCTGCGACGCATTCACTTAGCGTCCAAAAGGCTAAACATGGAGATGTTGCCCGAGACTCAAGCAAAATCATATTTGAACGGCAGCTATCTCACCCCGTCATATTTTGTTTTGAGAAAGCTCTCGTTCTCAATGCCAGGGAAATAAAAAGTCTTACGAAACGTATTGCTAGCTGTTCCAAAGAACTAGATTTAAGCCGTATCCTTTCAGTGGTTCACTCATAATATAATGCTTAAAACGAAGCAAGCTCTTGCGCGTACAGTGCCATCAATTTCCTCAAGCGTATGCTGTTTTGTAGTCAACTGGTTTCGGAAACTTAGCCGTCTGTAGATATCTCTGACAGCCAAGTTGCTTAAGTGGAAGTCATCGCAAATGTAAGTTCCACGTTGCAGCAACCAACGTTTAAACGAAGGCAGCGACTGCGCTCTCGCATTCCCACCCATCACGCCGAACAAAAAGGCGCTAGTTTCGGTTTGAGGTCGGTACTTTTCTACAACATCTATGGCGACAGCATCAGTCTGCACTGGGTGCATTCGGCAAGTTCGTTCGGGGCCTGTTCTCCGTGCAGAACTCGGCGGGTGTAATGCATTAGAACTCTCCTAGTGCAAGTCTGTATCGCGAATTTGGAGCCTTTCACTGGCCTCACCGGCGGCCATTGCTTGACGACAGGCAATATGCCGCGTCCTGTCTAGTTTTCCCTTCGTTTTCGTCCTTGCTGCTTTGGCCTTTTACACCATGAGGCAATACACGCAACTCTAAGGGAGAAACACGCAAAAATTGGAAGCTTGTACGCGGTGCTCGAGGGCGAGCATTTTATGACGTGCTGCGATGTTTATGTCGGGTTCTTGGAGATCAAATAGACATTCGTCAAGCGTTTGAACATCGATTAAAAAAAAATTGGCCGGAGCACGATTGACTTTCCCGACGTCGCTTGCTTCGGTTGCTAAATAAATGGCACGTCGAGCGACTGAACGGCACGCTCCGAGTTTCAGTTTGTCACGGAAGCCCTCACAGGAGTTCAAAGAAAAAGCTGTCACCATGCAGCACTATGTACAAGCGGTCAAAACGATGCGAAAATCCCCAGTAAAGGCATTCTAACTTATCGTTTGCTGAGCTTTGATGACTCCGAAATCACGGATGACTCCACAATAACTCTCGGTAGCCCTTGTCTCATTAAACACATAACAGTTAACGCCCAACAAAGTAGCCCTGGACCCTCAACCACACAACATTTAGTTAAACAAGATTGGTATTCTAACGCGTTTAATATTCTTTCCCACAATATTAACTGTTATTTGCGGAAACATGATAGAAGTTTCATGGTAGAGAACAACCTACTAACGTAATCAAATTGAGTTTTCCCGTTTCTCCTATAGCATGCATAAGATCGTGTCAAGCGATGACTGCCGGTGGTGCCGCTCGACCCCAGCAATACAGGTCTTTATCCACGTTCTAGCCTCCTAAGAAATCAGTGGTGCCAGTGCTATTAGACATAAATCGTTTATTTGCATCGGTACTCCCATACCTGCCGGATGTTGGGACGAGGCGCAAAACCGTACATCCGGCCAATATTGAAGCCGGTTTTCGGACGATATTGCCTCGACACTCGCCAAGAAGCAACGTGCTGTTTCGGCGACTCGTTTGTGTAATTTATTTGTTCAGTCATATTAATGGGTCCCGTGCCACTGTGTACACCCCAAAAAAGAAATGTACTGTGGTAATTACACCTTGAGGAGAAGCAGGCACGTAGCCAGATTTTTGTTTAAGGGGGGAAGGGGGAAGGCGCCGATGACAAAGTGCTCTATGAGCGGGAGGGAGGAGAGGAGGCCCCAGCAAAATGGAAAATTTCGGGGGGGGGGGGGGGGGGCGGGAAGGCCAAGCCTTATGCCCCCCCCCCCCTCCCCTTGGCTACGTGCCTGACGAGAAGGGGTATTGTAGTTTTAAATCTTTATAAAAAGGTGTAGGCATTATCATACGTTTTAAGAAACGTGTTTAAAGAATCACACATTTTTAAAGGTGTGAAGTTTCCATTTCTTTTATAAGGTCCATCGCTACACTTATTAAGGTGTTAGTCACGGGACACCCCACTTACATGTTTAAAGGTGGGAAAATGCTTAATGTGTATGCTTAATGTCCAACGGAAGACAATCTCTTTCATGTGATTACATCGCGTGCCGATGAAACGATATGTTGATGACACGTCGTTCGATGAACTGACTCGACCGCCAATGAGTAACAACTGCCAGTAGAATTTCGGGGAAATAATTCTGCCGGCTGCCGGGAGACTCGACCCTACCCAAGAATTACCCCGGTTCTTGTTTGTTTCCCAACATTCTGAATTGTATACCAGGTTATTAGTACCTCTTCGAATATTACAGCCGCAAAAGCTCTGACAGCCCAGTTCACTGTCATGTGGGAGACTGACAGGTGCTTGTCAGTCGCCACCATGCCTTGAAAGCTACCGGCTACGAAGAACCGGAGCGCGCAGAGAACTTGTTGTTCCACGGTCCGAGGCGGCGAACGAAGCTCGTCGCAGAGTCAACGCACAACGGCTTTCGATAGCCGGTACTGTCGCCGAAAGTCGTCGTCGGGGAGTTGAAAGGCGTCCCCGGTGGTCTCGGTAGCGACGCCGACGGTGGCGGAAGATAAGCTCGGCCGCTGCGTACGGCACCGCCATGTTGACAAAGTTTAACTTCGCCTCGATCCGAAGCGAAGATCTCGAGCTCAAACCACGGCTCTCGCAAAGTTCGGAAACGTCACTTTGACGTCAGCGACAACTTCGACAAACGAGGTTTCTTTTTAACACAAACTTCGGAGGGATTTTGAGCGTCAGCAGGTCGCCTAGGGACAATCTGCAAAGCATTAATTTTAGCTTGGCGTAGGGATGTAGGGACAAATGGGCGCTACGTCATCGGCGAAGCCGTTCAATCAGCGGGCTCCTCGCGCCCCTCACGCGCCGCACGCGCGCCTCGATGAACTTTGTTTCGAATGATCGACACCTCGCTCGGCGCGACGTCAGCGTCGCGAGAGTCCAATTAGCGCGTTCCGCAACTTTCGGACACAAAGTTGTGCTTGACGAGTTTAGCGACCCAGGAAAGACGGCGCTACGGGGACGAACGCGCAACTCTGGCTCCCGTAGGGATCCTATTAGCGATGTGCGCGACCAAAAGCGTCGCTGCAATCAGGTTTCCACGATTGGCCAGACCATGGGCATATGAGCATTGTCAGATTGTCAATTTTGAAGGTGTTAGTTCCGGTTGCGATGGTTCCTACCTTCCACTGTGATTTTTAAACACACCATCGAACTCGTCGTCGCACCTGGTAGTAAGTAGCCAGGGTAACAACTGGTGACGTCACGGCGAGGCAAACCCCAATCGTGACGTCTCGGATAGAGACCATTAGACGGCCCCACCGAAATATCTCGGCGCTAATAGACGCTTTACGGCGGCTGTGCATGGGCGCCGCCATAACCGACCTCCAGTTTTTGTTTCCTCTCATTTTTTATCACTTCGCGCCATCATTACTTTAACAGTACAGGTTACTGTCATTTTAGATTTGACTGTGTCCTTCTCCCCAGCATTTGCCTTTGTGAAGGCTCGCCAAAGCCCTCTCCAGTGGCTTGGTATCTCTGTAAGGCAAGAAGAAGGTCGGCAATGGCGGCTGTAATCTGGCGCGTTTGTAAAGCGTCTATACAGGAACTCTAGTCCGGACTCTATGCTGTCTCGCCATTACGACAGAAAAGTGAAATAGGCATATTGCTTAATGGACCTATTGCTATAATACCCAAGCATCGAAGAGAATGCGGGGATTGGTGTTCCACGCGCCGCACATGCTGGCTTCAGCAGTAGTGACTTTTCTAAAGCAAATACTTAAAGCAAATGGTATCTTGCACGCGTGCTCATCAACGCATTATTTTGGTTATTTTTCGAATCTTTTATACGGGGAAAGCGTGCGCGTGTGGCGCGTGGAACACCAATCCCTGCATTCTCCTTGATGCTCGGGTAATATAGCAAATGGTCTATTATCCATGCATCAATGAGAATGCAAGGAATGGTGTCCACGCGCCACACGAGCTAACGTCTGCATGCAAGCAGAAGCCTAAACAAAGGGAATCTTGCACGCGCGTTCGTCAACTCTTTATTTTCGTTCTTTACTTCGAAATTTTCGTACGGGAAGGCGTGCACGCGCGTGCGGCGCGTGCGGTGGTGCGAGCGTGGAGTTTTTGGTCACGCACACGAGAAATCCACGGAACCCTAGCCATAAACAGCTTCGCTCTAAAAAGGTGAATGCCGTTTACAACTACCTGTAACGCCGAATGAGAGCGCAGCTCTTGAGGAGAAGGATGGAAGGGTACTAAGGGGAGGGTATACCTCTCCTCCCTCCTCCTCACCTCCTCATCCTCCTCCCCCCTCATTCTTGAATCTCCTCCGGGGGGCGGGGGGTTACGTGACCTCGGGGGGGGGGGGGGGAGGTCACGTGACCTTGGGGAGGAGGGGGGTCACGTGACCTCGGGGTGAGGTCACGTGACCTCGCGGTTACACCGACGGCGACGGCGACGCCGCTCAAGCCGGAAACGGGCGCCTAAGAGCTGCGCTCTAAAATGCGAGACGAAAATGCGCATAGAATGACTTCTCGAGACAGCTATGAGTGGTTTGTATAAACCGTAATGGTGGTCTAATTATCGCTGCAAATGCTAAGCTTATTAGCCTAGCCCTTAGCCCGAAACTGGAACAGAGGAAGGAAAAATTTTTCACAGTTGTAGAAAAAAGAAATAGGGACAAGCACGTCTCTAACCAAGCTAAATGATTTCATTGAAACGCCTTTTTTATATTGGGATCCGCTACGCCACTGACCTGATAAATCATAAACTTCCACCAACTCGCCTGCGCACTATCCCGCGCGCCTTCGTCTCTTTCTCAATTTCTGCCTAAATTGATCTGTTGACAGCCAGGATTATAGAATTGAAGGAGAATACTAGAGCCTCTCAAGTCCTATACGATGCATAGAATTTGTTATTTAAAGGGATACTTCAACAATATTTGAAATATTCCCGTCGTGTTCAAAAACAGGTTGAATATGATCCACAATATCCGTATATGACAATCGCACGTTTGTATTTTGAGCCTGGTGGCTGTATTTTTCATTATAAACGGCCCACTCTGGTAAGCGCTCGGAGAAGGCCCAGCGGAGACCACGTGACATCCAACGCAATCGTGACGTAGGTCGTCTCAAGACGAGCAAAGCTACGGCGAGGCTGACGTCGAGAGGATGGCCTAGTCGTTCCAGCCACCGAAGCGGCTGCTTTTGTACGAATTTTGAGTGACGGGTTAATCTTCTATAATCTTCTAGGGGGACAATAGAGACTTCTGCGACACACAAAAGGCATTCTCGGGAAGAGGAGAGTTCCTCCTGCCCCTCTTCTCTCGTCGTGGTCGGAGGCGAGACAACATCCGTCACTAGCTGTCAAGGTTCCTAGACGGGCATTACAAGCGAGGCGTTAGCGACATCCACCAGGTGCTCTTTGCTAATAGTTTAATTCCTTTTAAAATTCCTTTTCGTGACTTTTTAAGAGGATATTGCTATGTTCGATGTGATGCTGCTCCTTTGAAGACCAAAAAATGAGCGCCGAAATTTCGTTGTAGTATCCCTTTACATTTGTTCACAAGACATTAAACAGTCGTTTTGGGGAGTAAATTGACACTCCTATATCGAGTTTCGATGTAAATTGACACAATGACGTCACATGATCCGGTGCAATACAATGTCAAGTCACGTGACCCCGTAACGTCACGTCACGTGACGCAGCGTGTCCCGCTGCGTCCCAAACACAAACAAATAAATCATGTGGTTGCCGTCTCGCGGGTTAGGTTCTCAACTTGGCCACAAGAGGCGCGACGATTGAATCTCCTCCCCAATACCTCGAGCAAGTTACATGGTGCAACATGCTTTTCTGTTGCCATAGATATCCTCAGTACAAGGTGATCAACAACGAGGTGGCTTCCCACCAGGCAAGTAGCAGGAACACCAGTCGAAACAACTCCGCTCTCTTCGGTGTGATGGTCGACATCACTCTGCTGGCCGAGTCGGACATTCTAGTCTGCACATCGTCCTCTGGGGTGAGTGGACCGTGTTCGATCCGTATTGCTGCTGTTGCTCTCATCGTCGTTTATCTGAATATTGCTGCCAAGTTCGAATTGCGTTAAATACCGGTTGCATAATTCTTTAATTAGTTAAGACACCCAAGTCCGTCCGCAACCAACGCTATACGTCCCAGTGAAGTCAGTCATGGACTTCCAAAAGTACATCGTCACGGCTATCGTCGTTTTTACATGGGGTAATATCGTGGTACATAAAGAGTGGCAAGTAAAGCACTATCGCGGTCCAGCTGTTGGGATTTACAACAACCGCTAACTGGCGCACTGGTACAAGGCTCATGTCACCAGGCTCGATCTAAAAATGTACCGTAAAAATCGACGGCTGTACGTACCAATCTAAACTTTTCGTCAAAGGTGTATTTCACAAGTCGGTTTTTTCTTGTAAAATTACAAACCGTAGTTCTCTTTCTGTAAAAAATAAGGCCAAGAAACTTTCCTGGGTCAACGGCGGGCGGCGACGCAGATGACCAAGTCGAGGTGCGTTGTGTGTTTGACCAGTATGCCTGTCAGCTCCGAGCACTGGCAAGCGGAAGGGAGAGGGCAAATAGTGCATGTGGTTGCCGTGCGGTAGAGCCACCTAGGCGTACAAATCTGCCATGTAGTGAAGCCAGCCATCTCTTCCATAGGAGGTTCAATGATGTCGCCCCACAGCACCGGCAGCAAGAAGTCTAAATGTTTTTTGACTGACAGCTCGGGACCAGCTCGCCGTTTTCAACGGAATATAACTTCGTATTTTCTTTCCTTTTCACCCGCACACGACCCGGCGCCAACTATTTCTATGCCCGCGATGCAAGGTGACCACCAAAGCCCCAAACTGCCGCCAAAGCAGACTAGCGGTGTCGCGAACCGACCGCGGTTCGAGTTCGACCAGGTTCGACTTTTTCTAACTTTTAAAGGAAAGTTAGACGAACCTTCTTTTGAGGTTCGACTCGTGTGCGTATGCGCGACAGGCTGGCCAGTTGCCTTCGGATTGGATGGTAATGGCTAAGAGATGAATTAAATGCAGCCAGGGATGGGCAAAATACATGCAAATATGTATCGAAATACAAATACAAAATACTTCGTCAAAAATGTATTTAATTACAAATGTATAATTACACTTTCAAAAAAAGCATTTAAGTAAAAGGTACAAATACAACCAAATCTATTTGGTCTCCTCCAAATACTTTTCCAAATACATTCCTCAAAATTTCCGTCAGCGACTTCAGGGAACCTGCAACGGGTTTCTGGGTATCTCATTTTAATTTTGCATCGCACACTCGGGAGTTAGTGTGCGAGGATCTAGTAACAAAATAAAAATATAATCACAAAACAAAAAAATATAATCAGCTTGGACGTAATGGTGAAAAAAGTACAGAGCTCCAAGCAGCTTTTTTTGTCGATTACATTTTGGTATAGATCAACAAAGAACCGAGACGTCCAAGACGCGCAGCACTAGATAGAGCATTTTTTATTGTTGCAACTCGCCCAGTTACGAAAATCTGGACGACCCGCGCATTTAGAATGTTTCAGGCAAAAATATGGATGGAAAACAGGCTGGAAATCATCACAAGTTGTCACAGGCACCTATTTAACTAGTCTGCCCGTGAACGTCGATTTCACCACTGTTCTTGCCCGTCCAGGGCAAGAACACCGTAATCACCGTAATCACAAAGTCACCGTAATCACACCGTAGCACCGTAATCACAAAGTCACTAAACGCTTGTGCTTGATTGAGGGACACTGCATTCGGTACAGAACGTAGTTTTCTTCCTGCTCTGGACAGTGCCTTTAAAATAAAGCCGGAGGAGAAAAAGAAAAAGCCCCATAGCCGAATAAAGGATGGAGATTATGTCTTACGACAACATGCATAAAAACAAGAATTGTTGTGACAATAAATTTGAGGGACGTATTTTCGCCCACAAAATGTATTTAATTACAATTGTATTTGAAATACCCTCGTTTTAGTATTCAAATACACACGTCAAATACACACGTCAAATACATTACCCCATTTGTAGTTAAATACAAATGCAAAATACACAAAGTATTTGAAATACGTATTTCAAACACTGTATTTGAAATACTGCCCATCCCTGAATGCACCGCTGATCGGCTATTTTAGTTAATACAGTACTAAATATTAAGTTATTAACTTCTTCTTTGATTAGAATTAGTTTCTTTTAATTGCAGCTGTTCACAATATAAAATAACCCTTTGAAAAATTCCAAACCTAGACGTACTTGTATCAAGTCTGGCCGCACTGTCAACAAAGCGGAACTGGTCGAATCTGGTGAAAAGGTCGAAGGTTCGTCGAACCGGTTCGACCCAGTCGAACCCCGAAAGTTCGACCAAAAAATCTCGTTCGACAAAAGTTCGCGACACCCCTAAAGCAGACGGTCAAGCGGCCAAGCGTTCTACGCGTTCGCGCTGCAAAAGCGAAGCCTGGCCGTGCTTGTTTCGTAGTTTCGAATTTTGTCTCAGCGAAACTCGTTTGAATCGGGGCGGTCACACCCAGATCAGTGTTCGGCATGTTGTTAAAAAAACATATATATGATATATCTTCACTAATAAGGTAAATACAACATGCTAGAAAAATAGACAAAACGAACGTCCCTCAGGCAGCGCTACCTAGCTGAACGTGCGTGTTGTGAGGTGAAGCATCGGGCCTGGACCTGGACATGTCTTGAAGAGAAGCTGACAGGCATAGTGTAACTTATATAGGAGGCACTGGTTTGACGCTCATATTGATAGATGGCGTTACCTCCTTGTTTCAGTTAAAGGGCCCATGAAACGATTTTCGGACTTCGGCCAAATAAGTGTGGCAGGTCCTCTCTGTAACTAGCAAAATGAAGGTCAGAAAACAGTTATTGTTCAGTTGCACTCGTTCCTATATTAAAAAAATAGAATAAATTGAGGTTTGCGAAACCCCTCAACTCATACAGCACTTTCCGGGTCACGTGCATCGTGACGTCAGTTTGGAGCTGTAGAACTTCCGGCTTTGTTCTGTGTTTAGCGCGTTTAGCGCCTCCGCCGAGCCGCACTGTGCTACAGCGAGAGCAGGCTCTCTCTCGTTCAACATGGCGACGTGGAGGGACGGTTTGAGCGACCTGGAGCGCGAGATGCTCGTGCACAGCGAGTCCTTAGGATTATCTCCTTACGCTCGCACGCCTGCAAGACGTCCCAAGCGGTCCGTCGACGAAGAGGACGTGCCTGCTCTGCCCGATCCGAGTCCGGACCCAGACGCTTGGCGTCTCATGAACATGTCGAAGAGCAAACAAATTTGCTCTTCGACATCCTGGGGGGTTCACAAAGGGTCACAGGCCAAGGCGGCGGCAAAGAAACAATGTACAGGGTAAAAAGAAAAGGCCAACGGTGGGGCTTCTTGTAAGCAGCTGAGTAGATCAACGACAGACCTGCGATACTGTGGAGAAGGGACGTTGTGCTCCAAGCCTCTTGTAAACTCGCTGGTCTTACGGCGATATCTTTAACTTTGAAAGTTTCATACGAGCACTGTAATCCTATGTTTGATAAGAAAATCCAGCACGGATGCTACCCTGTGAACATGTTTGCCTTTTTTTATATAGTAGAAGCTCACAGTCGGTGGCCTTGTTGATCAACTAGCTCGTGAAAGAGTCCAGTTTAACAATTCTTTAGAAAAGCTGAACAGAACACTTTTTGCTTGCCAGTGAATTTAGATAACAGCACCCTAGGATAGGAATTGTATCAAATATTCACTGGCTGTTCAGCAGGTAAAAGATATTGTCCAGTGAGTGCTAAACATGAGAAACAACTGGAAACCAAGATCAAGACTACAAATATGCAGTGTAGAAGGAATAAGAAATAATTTGCGAAATTAGGTGATCAATAAATTAAGGTTTTGTTTTGAAACAATAATGAAGTAATTATGGGCAACCACCATGATGCTGAATATGTCTGAGGAATAAAGAACAGATGACTTGAAACCATTGCAGTGTGGCGCTTAAGACGGGGAGTGAATGCCTGCATTTGTGTGAGGCTTGAGCGACGCCGCATTCCCAGGGCCTGCATGTTTGAGGGCGCTGACCTTTTGGCATCACATCATCTCCCAAACACTTTCAGAAGCAAATGCAAGCAGAACTTCCGGCATTGTCAACGTGATGGACTATGTGCATTTTTTCGAAAGAACACTGAAGAAGCAATCAGGATTTGCAAAATACGCTGGAGTGTTTGAAGGCAGCCGGCGCTACGCTCAGTCATAAAAAATGTGTTTGGTGTCAAGAAGCTTGCATTCCACAAACATGTCATTGACAAGCACGGGGTCAAACCTGACTCAAAGAAGCTGCAAGTGATCCAGTATCTTGAAGCCCTGAAGAATGTATCAGGTGTGCGCTGCACCCTTAGTATGGCCAACCACCACCTCGCTTGCTTTCCGCCCAAACTTGCAGCTACAACGCCCCTGCATAAACTGCACTGCAAGAGTTACATATTGACTTGGGGCCCATAAGAGCAGTTGCTACAAGCTCTCAAGAAGCTCATCTGCTCAACCACATGTGTCGCCATTTACAGGGGCATAGCCGGGGGGGGGGGGGGGGGGATGGGGGGGCCTCAGCTTACATCAGCGCCGCTCCCTCCCTCCCTCTCTCCCTCCCCCCTGCTCCTCCTTCTCCTCCTGCTCCTCCTCCTTCTTGCACAAAATATCGAGTTGGCAAAGATTACATTGCACCCAAGGCGCAGTGCCTGAGAGAAATGCGCGGGTCGTCGTATTTCTCTGAGGCACACCTGGCTACACCACTGGTGATCTGTCGAGACTATCATAATCATCACCACCGCCGTTAGGCAACCCTAACAATGGAAACTCTGCCTGGCACTCCTGCGCTTGCATTGGCATGGACCACAGCAAGCTCAGCATGCATCTCGTTAGAGAAGGGGTACTGGTGCCGACTGCTGACGAATAAATCTGGCCAAAGCCTTCCAGAGACTCATAAAAGCCGGCGCAACACTCAACATTGACAAGTGCGCGTTCCGGCAAGAAACTGTCAAGTTCTTAGGACACATCGTTTCTGGCAAAGGTGTGAAGCCTGATCCAGAAAAAGTGGATGAGACTACACAGATTACCCTACCATGAGACGTGAGAGAAGTGAGATCCTTCCTAGGGATGGCAACCCACCTTGCCAAGTTTTCACCAATCTGGCACACACAACGAAGCTAATGCGTGACCTTCTCTGCGTCCCAACCCGACCAGTAGCAGAATTTTGAAACAGTCAACGAAGCTCTAGCCAAAGCTCCAGTTCTAATGCACTACAATTCACAGAAGCCTCTCACAGTTTCAGCGGATGCATTTTCTTACAGACTCGGTGCAGTCTTACTACAAGGGGCAGCCCATTGCCTATCCATCGCGCTCTTTGCATGAAGCAGAGTAACGCTACGTGCAAATCAAGAAAGAAGCACTCGTGATCACACGGGAATGTGATCATTTCCGGATATACATTCTAGAACTGCAGTTTCAGATCGAGATGGACCACAAATCACTGGTACCTTTCATGACAACAAAGTGACTTGATGAGCTCAGTCCACGACCACAGCAATTTGAAATGCAACTGCTCCATTACGACAAACCCACAGGACAGGTACCGGGAAATGTAATGTACTGCGAGCCTCCCGACGATAAAGAAGAGAAGAATGCGCATGCCCCAGAGAACAGTCACAATCTTCACACAGTAGCCCTGCCCGCTGAGTACCAGCCTGCCTGGACTGCCCTCGAGTGCCTCGAGAGCCAGCCTTTAGGTGATAAATCTACTGATTAACACCACAGTCTTTGTCAACGTCATCGCTCTGGCCGATGCCGAATATACCTCCCTACTTACTTCGCCATCCAGACATTGTGTTACAGTTGTCTCCACCCAAACACTCCCCCATTAAGAACCGTTTTACAAACATTGTCAGCTTTTTACCACAAGTGAACATGATATCGGACTTTATATTGGTGCGGAATACAACACTGGCTTCATTCCAGATGCTCAGCCTTATGGCTGGCAGCCATTTCACTACAGTACCGAAGACCGCCGATTTCTTGAACTAGACACCTGAAGTACTAAAGAAAAAGGTAACCGTCAATCCTTCTGGCCCTTGGAGACTTTCTGTGGACATTGTAACACAATAAACCAAGCAGCGATTTCGCATACTTTATACTTCGCTTGCCTTCTTGCTTGCTTTCTCCTCGTCTTGCACTTGCAGTTTGAATCCGCCCTTCGTAAAGACTTTCTGATAGTCGAAAATGTCCTCTACAAGCGAGTTTCGCCTACCTGCCATGCCAAAGCTGTTCCGCTGTCTTGAGTCAAGGAGTGCTTGAACTGACTAGCAATAGTAATGGTCACATGGACTTCACACAAACGCTCAGAAACGTACAAGATTGCTATGGTGGCCTGGAATGAGTGCTGCAGTATCTAGATACATCAAAGCATGCTCAGTAGGTCAAAGAAACAGTAGAGTCACATAAAAATCAGTTGGGGGAATGGGCATGATATCAACAACCAAGCAATGATGCTGAACGGTGTGTTCAGCATCATTGCTTGGTACATCTTGATTATCATCAATTTTGCAATTCAATTCATCACCCCGCAAGCGGTATCGTCAATGTCGACATAAGAAGTGGTCATGCACTTGTACAAAGTCTTCTATCGATATGGAACAGCCGGCAATTGCCCAACAAATCACGGCAATTAGTTTGAGTTGCAAGAGTTCCGCAGTTTGAAGGCCCTACCCGTGCCGCAAGCAACAGACTTGTCGAACACAGCAACGGCCTATTAGTAGCTGTTCTACGAAGATGTTATAACGCCACTAACGCCAACTGGGACAAGAAGGTAATGAGGGCTGCATTTGCGGTGGATGTTATTGTTAACTCAACCAGCGCCATTAGCGCCGTCTCAATCACTATGTCGCAACAGCCGCAACCGCCGTTGTTGACATTTGGAACTCTTACCGCTTTCGACCAAGGTGTTGAATCGTGGACCAATTTCACTGAACGACTCGAAGCCTCCGTCGAAGCAAGTGACATCCACATACAGATGTAGAAATTGACAAAGTAGACAGCCTTCAAGAACTTGGTGCAGGATTCATATGCAATATTTTAAATTTATCTCTTTCTTACCTTGTTCGCTTTAAGGGCATAATTTTCAACCGTTAAAGACAAAATAGGAAGGAATAGGCTAAGGCATGTTCTTTTGGAATTGTGTTTTCAATGTGAGCATTAAAATATTTATCAAAATCGGTCAACCAAAGCTTCTAAAATAAATCATATCACAGCAATAAAACGACAGAAACTTAAGCCTCACATTTTGCAGTATTCTCCCTTGATTTCGGTAATTAGTAAAAGAAGCTCGCTATCAGAGGAAATCGGGATCCTTCTCTTGCTTCGCGACTTTGTTGACGAAATTACTTTGGTCGCGAGATGACGCTCCTAAGAATTATATGGCATCCGTCAGAGAAACGCCTAAATTGGCACAACTTTGTTCATACTTGGGGCCTAACTTGTGACTAATACGGCCTTTGCTATAAAGCATTAGTGCCAAAGTACTTTTCTTTGGCATTTATTTCTATGACTTTTCTTTGTGTCGAGAAATAATTGCCAAAGTGTCGGACCTTCGAAAAAGGCGCCACGTATGAACCGGAGGTTCCGCATTGAAGCCTAAATATGGAATTAGTTTGGTGATTTAGGCCCAAATTCGGCACATAAAAACCGAAAAATCGAAAGTGGAGCCTAACTCTGGCATTTGATTAGAGATTTATGGCCACATATGCCAAATGACACCCAAAACTACCAGCAATGAAGTCTACTTTGCCACTTGTTTGGAGAACTGGGGCCAAGATACCCAAAACCTGGCCAAGGAAGGTTAAGTTTGGCTCGGTCGAGGCTTCTTCGTGCTCTTTAGCCCTGAATGTCAAGACAAAAAACAAAGTTAGGCCCAAAGAACTGTGCTACCTGGGTGGATTGTCCCCACTTACTATGACCTATTTGTGAGCCGCAGTATATCTTGAAAAATATTAAAAACATGGAGGATGTTTAATTTACAAACGAGGAAATGTGGAATATTTTTAGGGATATTTTACAAAGGTATGCTATTAATGGCGACTTCAAATTTACCAACGCATTACGGACTCTACTTTGTTTAAAATGGAAAGATATTAGAGCATGCATGAACACCCCCTTCTTTTTGTGTATTTATTACTTACTTTTCTTATTCGAACGACGTTAATGTATCAACATTTTCCCTGTTGACCACATCTACGATATAAATCTATACCAGGGGTGGCCAGGCCGATCCGGCCTAAGGCCCGGAAACAAAAAGCACGAAACTTCCAAGAGCCGCCGGTGGGGGGGATCAAAGTTTTGTGCAATAAACGAAACTCAAATTAATTTCAATCTATCCGAGTCAAGAGCAGTCCAACTGTACGTAAAGTAGCAGCATCACACGACTACCAAATCGTAACCTCTCTTTCAATTTAAAACGTGTTCCATTTATCTTTTTGGGGACCTGCTCGTGTGACCGGGAGGAAGGCGGGGGCGAGTGTGGGGGGGAGAGGAGGGGAGGAGCCGCGAGCCGCACTTTAACACGCGAAGAGCCGCATGTGGCTCGCGAGCCGCAGCTTGGCCACCCCTGATCTATATCAAGGAGCCATTTGGTATTTTATTCGATGGACTCAACCCGAATGAGTAACCGTCTAAACTCAATGAAGACCGCAATTTTGTGTCAATTGACTTGACCGGACCGACGCCTATAATATATTTGACATTATACGAAACCCAAACCAAAACTGCGGAAAAAGTACACAGGAAGCAACATCTGTCCTTACATATTACAGCAGTTTTGAAGTTTAAACCAATATATTAAAGGTGTTTTGAAGTATATATCTTGCATACATTTTACTTGTACGCTCTGACAAATAAATTATATGTAAACCCCAAAAGAGTCGTTTTCAAACAGCACGGGCTTTTAGAGATGAGTGTGGGCGATTAGAGTTTTATGTTTAGCAAGAACAATAATATAAGATTTAAAAAGCTGCAGGTTTTGCTGCGACGTGCTTTATTCAAAAGAGAAATACTTCGAAATATAAAAATCAGAAAAATAACAAAATCTTTCCTAACCTTCATCAAGCGCCTTACTATATGTACTATATCCTTATTGGGTCGTATTCATGCATACGATTCCTGTTTTACGACCACGGGACATCATAGAGCGTTTACTCCCGGATACGCGTTAAAAACGAACCAAATGTGTATAAGTAGTTTTAATGTGTAATGCTCCTGGAGCTAGAAACAGGATCTTGTTGAGCAGTCGAAAAAGCCGAACATGTGCCGAAAAGTCAGCTGGAGCTCAGTATACTATATGCTTTCATCAGTATATGATTAACGGACTGTAAAGAATTGGGAGGACGCAAAATATTCGCCGTATTTTGCTTTAAAATTGCAAAAAGTGTGAACAAACTTTAAAAGTTTTGAGAAGGGTGGAAGATCTAATGGTTACTTTTATACCATGATGATTCACCGGTTTAACTATGCGTGAAAACTTGTAATAAACACGCAAGAAATTAAAATATTTTACTATGATCGAAAGCAAAGTTATTGGGCACGACAGCTTGTCTTTCTCCTAAACACGCTATTACGCGAACGAAACTGCATTACGGTATGTTTAGACAGCAGGATGTGTTTGTGCTCGAAGCGATATTTCATGCCACTCATGCCGATAAAAATATAAATCATATTTTCTGGCTTATTTAATTAATATTGCACGTAATCAGAGAATCACAGCGTAATCTCTCATTCCTTTCATCTACCCGAATTCGATTTATTTCGTAATGAGGCAAAATGCTTCTACATTTGTTGTGAATGTCTTTAAATTTCGCAACGCTTCCACACCTGTGTGAATGATTCTTTCGGGTTCTTCACTCTAAGAAACGCCTGCGTGTCGGCTTACCCTCAAAACACTCAAGGAGCCAATCTCTGTGATCCAAAAAATCAGCTCAGCTGATGATGAGGCGGAACATCCGTTTAGACCTTAAAATGAAGTCGGCCCTATGGCATTACGCAATGCAAAGCGTCATCCTTCCATTGCGTAATGCCACAGCGCAGACTTAATTTTGAGGTATAAACAGATGTTCTGCCTCATCATTCGCTGAGCTGTTTTCGTAATCACAGAGATTGGCTCTTCGATTGATTTGAGGGTAAGCAGACGAGCAGGCATTTCTTAGAGTGTTTTATAATAACAGACATATTAATAAGAAACGAAGGGCGTGGTGTAGCTTGTTCACGCTTCTTGCTTCGTGATTCGTTCTTCGGCATTCCTATTGGCTGATGCGGAGATATTATTGGCTGCGGGACGATAATGAGATTTCCGAGACTCGTCATACCCTGCTCTTCTGAAGATGTCACACTCTAAAAAGAGCCCGTGCATCTACTTTCCCGCACAACCCTTGCGCAACGAGCAATGCAACACAAAGTAGAAACAACGTGATCTGATTTTTCTCAAAGCCAAATGTTGCTCAGCATGTTTGTCAGGAAACCATTGAAATGTCTACGTTGCAAGAGCTCGCACTAAACGCTAGCCATATATTCAACAAGCAGTCTGGCGAGGCTTTCTTGTTACGTCGACAAATGTCGGACACAAAAGATTGCGCCAAATTGATTGTTCATTCCTTAGGCGCGTTCATGAAAGAAACTGCATGCACATGCAAATCAAACCCGACACGAACATGCGTGCCCCTGAACAGCATCACCGCTCAAAAACGGCTTGAGTAACTGTTTTAGCCTCAAGGGAAGTACTCAGTTCTGCAGCTTGCATGTTTATTCGATGATGCCAAGAATACAACAACCCCGTAGGCACATTCATGGCTGCTTTTATACTGATAGCAGCCGCGCTATCTATAGGTTAAAGAGTGACGTCACAGTTAACCGACACATGACATTAGATTCGGACATGATGACACAACATTCCTTCCCCTTTAGAAAGTTTGTGGAGTCTACGGCTTGTAGCGCTCTGGGGGTCGGCTTGGCCGTGTGCTGCGCCGAGGCAAGAGTGGAGAAGCCGGCGGAGCTTCCAGTCTGGAGGCCCGGTTGTCCGATGGTGGGGCATTGGGACCAACAGTCACAGCACTGGGCATGCTGCGGCCTGGGTCAGGTGCCCGTGGTGTCGCGGCTCCGTTCTCTGCTTGTGCCGGGTCATGGTCGTCAGGTGATTCATTGTCAGTTGTAGCCGTATCGGTCTCGATGTCCGAAAACTGCTCCAGTCGGTTAGGTGTCCTCAGGTCAGCCTGAAATGATCTTGGCCGCAGGTTGTCAGCATGAATGTACCGCTCTTCCCCCCCAACCCAAACCAGATACGTAGCTGGGCTCACACGCTTGCTTATTGTGCCCGTCAGCCATTTGGAATCTCCGGCCCGTAAGCCTTTTATTATAACTTGGTCACCCTCAGTGAACTCTCTCCAGGGCCCCCGGTGCTGGTCTGCGTATTCTTTGGTTCGCTCGAGTCTCTTTTTCATTCGTTGCTCTATGTCGGGGTGCAGCAGACTCAGTCTTGTTCTGGGCCTCCAGGACAGGAACAGCTGGGCCGGAGTTTCATCGGTTGTCCCGGTGGGTGTGTTCCTGTAACTAAATAGGAACTGATCGACGCGATGTTGCAGAGACTTCGCATGGCCGCTTCTCTGCTCGTCCAGCACTTGTTTAAACAAAGCCTTTTTCACGGTTTGTACGCAGCGTTCCGCGCTGCCATTGGAGGCGGGATGGTAGGGCGGAGACTTGCTGTGTAGGACGCCATTCTTACTCAAAAAGAGTTCGAAATCTGCTGATGTGAATTGAGGCCCATTATCGGTCACTACCTCTTCCGGTAGCCCGTATGCCGCAAACACACTGCGCAGTTTTTCCACGGTCTTCTCACTACTAGTACTGTTCATCACAAACACTTCAATCCATTTAGAATGGGCGTCCACCAGCACAAGAAACCATTGCTGATCGCGATACGCATAGTCTATATGCACTCTCTCCCATCTACGCTTAGGCCAACCCCACGACAACAAGGGTACCTTGGGCGCAGCATTTTGCGACAGCTGACACGTGACGCACTGTTTCACTGTTTGCTCTACATCTTGTGTTAGACGAGGCCACCAAACGTGGCACCTGGACAACATTTTCATTCGCGTCATCCCCGGATGACCTTCGTGCAGCATCGTCAAGACGCTACTTCTGAGTGACAACGGAACCACTACGCGATTACCCCAAGTTACACAATCTTGATCGACTGACAGTTCGTTACGTCGAACATAGTAAGGCGCTAGCAAATCGTCTGTAACTTTCGAAGGCCAGCCGTTTTGTGTGTAGAACAGCACTTTCGACAACAACTGATCCCTTCGCGTTTCCCGTCTTATCTCTTTTGCAGATAGTGGAGCTTCGTCTAGCGCCGAAAAGAACTGCACGCACTCTGACTCATCTTTGTTTGGCAGCGGTAGCCGTGAAAGCGCGTCGGCATTTCCTATATCACTGGATTTTCGATACACCCAAACATAGTTATAAGCGGCAAGCAGCAAAGCCCAGCGCTGCACGCGTGCTGCTGACATTGCAGGAATCGGCTTACCATGCCCCAGAATTCCCACCAGTGGTTGATGGTCAGAGTAGATGCAAAATTTTCGGCCGAAGAGGAACTTGTGAAATTTTTTTAAACCAAAAACCACTGCAAGCGCCTCTTTTTCAATGTGCGCGTAGCCTTGCTCCGCCTTGCAGAGCGTCCTAGACGCGAAAGCGATGGGCCTCTCCTCAGTACCAACTTTATGAAAGAGTATCGCGCCGACGCCGTATGCCGACGCGTCACATACAAGACCGAGGTCCTTTTCGGGATCGTAGTAAGTCAACACTCGTTCGTGCGTTAGCCACCGTTTTGTTTCTTGAAACACTTTTTCCTCCACTACGGTCCAATCCCAACTGGTGCTGTCACTTAGTAACTGGTGAAGTGGCTTCAGCTCTGCTGACATGTTCGGAACAAATTTCCCGTAGAAATTTAGCAGCCCCAGGTACGCTCGCAGCTCTTGTTTGTTCTGGGGTTTTGGCGCCTCTTTGATTGCGCGTAGGTTTTCCTCGGAAGGCCGAATCCCATGTTTATCAATTACGTGGCCCAAGTAAGCCCCCGACGTCTGAAGAAACTTGCATTTTTCTTTTTTTACTTTGATACCGCGCTCCTTGAACCTTGTCAGCACGCTTTCCACTTTTCGATAACATTCTTCCGAAGTTTCTCCGGCTATCAACACATCATCAAGATAGCATGATACTCTGTCAAGGCCCTTCAATATTTCGTCCATTACAGCCTGAAAAATAGACGGTGCACTCGTGATGCCGTATGGAAGGCGTGTATACTTAAACAAGCCCATATGCGTGTTTACAGTTACAAGAGACTGCGAATCCGGGTGCAGTTGCAGCTGCTGGTACGCTGTAGAAAGATCAAGTACCGTGAAATATTTGCACCCGTGTAGCGTTGCAAACACGTCTTCCATTACCGGCAAGGGATAGTGGTCTGTTCTGAGATTCGGGTTCAGCGTCACTTTATAGTCGCCGCACAACCTCACTTTGTTGTTCGGCTTAGGGACAACGACCAACGGTGTTGCCCACTCACTCTGCTGAACAGGGACCAGGACTCCCGTTTTCACGAGTGCATGCAACTCTTGTTCTACTGACTCCCTTAAAGCGAATGGTACAGTTCTATGTTTACAAAAGACGGGGGTCGTGTCGTCCTTCAATACTAATTTAACTTGACTGCCCGCGATTAATCCCAGCTCAGGCTCAAACACCTCCGAGAATCGGTGAACCAGCCCTGCCACTTGGTCTAGACTAACCCCATACACGCTCATCCAGTCTAGCCTCAACGCTTCTAGCCAATCGCGGCCCATTAACACAGTCTCGCATTTCTGCGGCGTGCGAACCACTACAAGCGACAACGTCATGGTCTGCCCATTGTGCTCCACAGGTACAATCAACTTGCCTAATACCTCCAAAGGCACGCCCCCATAAGTTTTCAACTTTAGGCGGCAGTTTGAGAGAGACAATCCAGGCCAGTACTGCTTATACACCTCTTCAGGCACAATGGAAACCGAGGCTCCCGTATCAACTTGCATTGTCACCATTGTTCCCGCCACTCGAACTTCAGTAGTGTAACCCCCTTTTCTAGCACTGCAGGAGCCAATGTTGTACAGCCAAACTTTTTCCTCACCACTACTGTCGTCCACGGCTTGCACCAAACGGGACGTTGCTTTGCAGGCCCTTGCCAAGTGTCCCACTCGTCTACACGCTCGGCACTTGTACTTCCGAAACGGGCAACTTGACTCGTGATGGGGTGCTCCGCAGCGGAAACAGCCTGACGCCTCGGGCCTCTCAGTGTTGACTTCCATCGTCGCCTTCCTGGTAGCCGCTCCGACGTTCCTGTTTGGGCCTAGACGTTGGACGGCGTTCACCTCTAGTTGTTCAGAGGCTGCTGGCTGAAATATCTTGGTCTCTGCTCGTGCGAGTTCAATGCTTCTGGCAATGTCGCATGCCGCCGAAAAAGTTAGAGTTTTCTTTTTTAGAAGCTCTGCTTGGGCTGCCTGGTCCTTTAGCCCCGCGACAAAACGGTCCCGGAGTGCTTCATCCAGGAACTGCCCGAACTCGCAGGTGGCCGCGAGCCTTTTTAACTCAACCGTGTATGTCGCCACCGTTTCCTTCTCGAGCTGGGCCCTCCGGTTGAATCTGAATCGCTCGGCGATTACCATCGGCTTCGGAGCGTAATGCTCCCTGAGGACCGCGACCAGATGCGCATAGTCCTTTTGTTCTGGCTTCACTGGTGTTAACAGCGTCTTCAACGTGCGGTACGCTTGCTTCCCGATGGCCGTTACGAAGACCGAGACTTTCAAGTCGTCGCTCACCTTCGTTGCTCGAAGATAGTGTTCCATCCGCTCGACGTACGACTCGAAGTCTTCCTCCCCATCTTCTATGAACTGCTCGAACCGGCCGCCGCACGAAGCCATCCCGTGGTCCTCGGTCAAGGCGCTTGGGTTTTTGCCGATGACAGTGCTGGCTTCTGTCTTCTCGGCTATCCCATCCTCGTCGCCACTGTTTTAGCCTCAAGGGAAGTACTCAGTTCTGCAGCTTGCATGTTTATTCGATGATGCCAAGAATACAACAACCCCGTAGGCACATTCATGGCTGCTTTTATACTGATAGCAGCCGCGCTATCTATAGGTTAAAGAGTGACGTCACAGTTAACCGACACATGACATTAGATTCGGACATGATGACACAACAGTAACGATCGTGATTCTTGTCTCAAAAGGGATCCAATGAACTCATTATGATATTCTACAGTATTTCCTCCTAACCACTCCAAATGAATTTTCGGGTAAAATACCGAGACAAGCCGGTGCCCCTTCGACTGGGTCGCGTGTTCAAATACGAGTGACCGAAAAAAAAAAAAACGTTCAACAGCATATTTACGCTTCTTTAAAGTGGAAAAAAGAGCTACACTCCTACTTGTTCTGGCAGCGTCATGAGTCAAAGAAAACAAGGCGACGGCGGCAGCTAGGCTTTGGACCTAGATGTAAGCGCACACAGCGTCCGCGTTTCCATCACGTCTGTCGAGTCCTTGGACCAAAGTCATGGCGGCGACCAAGGTGGCTTGCTCAAGTGCGCGCATGCGCCGAACGGTTCGTGAGATCGGTCTATAGAAAGTGCTGCTTGTTCTTGTCTAACTCCAGTTAATTGGGGTCAACACTGCCGTGTTGTTCCTGAATCTGTGTGAAGAAGCGGCAAGGAAGGTGATTCTCTGGTGTCGTGCCGGGGGCGCATGAAACTGCCTCGCGGTCTGCGGGTTTCCGACCTCTAGTTTAGATGGTGATAGCAAACGCCCAAAGACGGTGAGCACCCTGACAATGCACATTTACCGCTGCTTTATTGATTGCACCAGATCTTTGCCTCTACTGCGGTCGGACTTAAATGCGAAACGAATTACGCAATGTAGCTGTTTCGACGTGTTCTTAAAACTGTATCGATGCGCTCTCAAAGCAAGCTCGGCTTTAAGAGAGCGTCAATTTTTTTTTTTTCATTTTAAGGATGCAGCTGGCGCGCAAGATGTGACGGCTCAATCGCGCCACCTAGAAGTCGCTAACTCAACCACCTTTGTGCGAATGGTGCGAGACGATCCGCAAAATCCGCCATGTTCATTATGAAAAAAGTAGACCCCTTTCTCGCGCGCGTTTCCTGTACTCATGTTGGTGACGGATTTCTTTGGCCACCTCTCGCATCGCTCGGGGGCCAAGTTCGCATCGGTCTCTGCACTGTGCGATTGTTCGAGTGGCACTTGTAGCTGTTCGGAGATAGGGTGCTTGGAAATATGCCCGCAACAATGTGAAGGCATCGTTTCTTAAATCATGTTCCACTTCGCAAAAAAAAAAAAAAGAAGAATAATTATCGAACTTTCAAAACGTTATCACCCAACAAAGAGTCGCGTGTGTATGAGAACACTACTCGAAGGCTCTGCTGTTTTCCGGCTGATCGTACGCGATCTGTGCGTGGAAGTCGCCGGTTGTAAATATTACCGGTCTTTTTTTTTTTTCGTAAGCTTTAGAGTTGCAGGATAAGTGTGGCATGATTTTCTAGAAAAGTAATATAAAAAAACTTTGGACACTCTTCTACGACGTTACTTCTAGCTTCGATATTTTTCTCCAGTCACATAGAATATCATCTTTTCTGGATCGTACTTTGCGCGAACGACTGCGAGTTAGTTTGGAATTCTATTTTGGTCAGTACTACACTCCGCAGGAAGACATATATAGCTCCTCGCGCAAATATGTCGCTTCTTGAAGTGCGAATAAGGAACGCAGAAAAAACTTATTTGTGAATTCTTGAAAGGTCAACCGTCGTTTGGAAAAATGTCCATTTGAGGCAAAGCGAGAGAAAACTAGGTATTTCCTTATTCACTGATGGCAAGGGGGTTTCATAGCCTCACTTTCTTTGCACTGCGGAGTGAATATAGATTTCACATTTAAATATTCTAAGCTTAAATGGTAAAACAAAATGGCTAGGTGGCGTAAGCTACCGCCCGATCTAAAGGGCTCAGCCGTATTCATCCATCCAGGGTCGCGCTGATTGGCCTGCGCGCTCCCTTTCCTGGCGCGTGAGCACCTCTCCCCTTTCAAGGCATCCGTGCTGCGCGTGGAGACGCTGCCTGATCTCCGGTCCCAGGGCACCGGCGCATTCCAGGAGCGCTGGAGCCTGGAAGGGGTTTCTCGGTGCAGGCCATGGGGTGGATAAAGGCCGCGGGAAAAAGCGGGAAAATCATAAAGTCCAAGTGAGACCGATTGGCCGGCAGAGGGTAATGAACTTCTATGAGGCGATTGCATCACTGAATTCTTGACATGTCACGAACTATTGTTGCAAGCTAGCCGTACATGCGTCAAAAAAAAGCTTTTATTTGGTCGACTAGTCTGTTATGCGACATCTGTATAGAGAAATGTTCTGTAAAGGCCAGACATTTTCTCTGCTGTGGCAAGGTTCATTCTAGAAACACATATTTGCCTATAGAATTAATAAGTCTTGTTCTGCCAATTTTTTATTTACTGTGAGTTGTGTGGAGTGTGAAAGCCCAATTCGCTCATGTAGAAAAAAATAGTCATTGATGCGGTTCTCCCGCTTGGGAGTTAAAATTAGAAACATTGAAACCAACTTGATCCCTTATGCTTCAGAACAATCGATGAAACCCCACGATAAAATCAAACTCTTTCCTTGAGAGAGCAAGCAAGGCTTCGCTGATGCATTCATTTTCTTTTGCTCTAATCGCGAATGCCTCGTGAACCTCTCGGCACACTTTTTCTTTATATTTCGCTCGATTAATAACATCATGCAAAACTCGTGAGCACGGGTGACGACTCAATATATGGCCAGATTACCAGAAGGGCTTGCTCTCATAAGAGCTCCATGTTCGTGTGTACGGTCATTGACGCACCTACCCGTCAGACCAATGTACATGGAACCGCAAGTTCGCTTTTTCTTTTACACCACTCTTATGGCACACTCTGCCTTTTGCATTTTTCGTCTCATGTTTTATGCTGCACTTTTCTTTAATTGGCTGGGACTAATGAATCTGCGTCACAGACGAACAATTTTATTGGGGGCTGAGAATACCAGAGAAACTATGGAAAGCTGTGCAACTTTCTTGAAATATGGGACATGGCATGCAAGTAAGGAATAATAGCAGGTCTTAGTTTAGGCTTTTTTTTTTTTGCTTATTGGTTTGGTTCTTTGAATTGCTTTAACAGTCCTTCCGCAACCTCAGCCAGGCAGCTTTGTGAAAAACCTGCTTTTTGCAGGAGTGAAATCTGTAAATTAAGCTGTCGTGCAGAGTGTTCGGAAGATCTTTTCAGGACGCCTCCAGACAGGTGTTAGCAATGCCCTTTTTGACTATTTTCGAGTGAGCAGGCTCGAACGGCAGGATGCGTTACTTTGATATTGGCGGCTCGTACGCCCAACATATGTGGCCCTCTGTCACAAAACTTGACTTTTTTTCTTTTTTTGTGTTTAGTTTTTGGTTGGGAGCGCATCCGGATGTCGGTCGCTCCTTGCCTCGCGGGTAAAGGGGAGAGCTGGGCCCATTGGATTGTGCTGTTTCGAGGGCCTCCGCTAGTTAGGAACCAGGGACGATGTTCCCTCTCGAAGAGGGTGCGGCAATGTGTTTTGTCCCCGATTTGGGAGGTTTTTTTTTCCTGTTGTTTTTAAAGGAAAAAATTGAAAAGGGATGATCTGGGCTAGGCTCTGAGCCGAGTTAAGGCAGTGATGCCGAGACTGGACCGGTGGGTGGACGCGACGCGAAAGTTTGGAGCGACAGCGGGTGCCGCGGAAGGCAGAACGCGGGAAGAGCTCGGAGCGGCTCTGCAGGACCCCAAGTGTGTGTGTTCGTGGATGAGTATGGTGCCGAGGAGCATCGCACGGAGCATCCAAGCACACACAGACTTCCCCGTTTCAACCAGCGTCGCAACGGGCCCGCGTCACCCACACCACTCTCCGGACCCAGGTTCGCACCTCTCACCCCCGTAGAATTGTATACATTTAGAACTATCGTTGCGTTATACCTTTTGTTTCGTTCCTGTCTAGTGTCCAGTGTGGACAACACCTTCGAATCTCTGCTGTGCCGCTTTTTTATGTGTAAGTAGCGCCTGCGCACTAAGGAAAGCTGTGTGAGTTCTTTTACTTAAATTTCATTATGTGTAAAATCGCCGCGCGTGAGGAGGGCAGGAGTTGGCTTGTGTTTATTATTTTGTTTGCGTTTGGTGTTACGGTTTTTAGCGTGAGTCAAGTAAATCGTTCATACTTCAAAAGCAACGTCTCCTCGTTCCTCGCCCCTCACAGTGAGTCAGTGCAGCGCCCCATCTAGAGTCTTCTCGTGGCTAAACCTCAGACCGTCAGAGCATCAGCAAAATACATGGAGCATCTCAGGTAACACATCGTCCATCAATCGCTAAACTCAAGGTAGCCAACCTTCTGACTAGCCATATGACGGAGCGATCGCCGTACGACGCTGTACAAGTGGTCACTACCTTGCTGCAATACCACGCCACGACACACATATCGACACCTCGACTGTTGCGGCTCGTTCAGTCATGCTGCCCCGTTCGTTGGCTTTCAGCGCGGCTTCTTTTGGCAGATTTCACCCAGGCAATCTGTTTGCTCTCACTGTTACTAAAGAAAGCAAGCCCTCTTGGTGAGTTGAACTCCAAGTTTCACACGGTGAACCAGTTGCCGAAAAAATGTTATGGTTTTTTCGCTCAGGAAGAGTCTTGCACAGTCGCGAGACTGCGTTGCTGCTAACGCCAAGGTCTGGACACCCAACCGGTACGGTGTTGTTCTGAGCGCCACTAAACACCTCAATGTCATAACTGAATCCCGATATTCCATTCAGTAGAAATGCCTTATAACCCCACTAGTGGTTTTCTTTTTTTTGCGTTATATTGTTTAATTGACGATCTTGATTTCGTCGGGATTATTTGCTCATCTACCGCGAGATACTCCTTTTTTGGAGCCAAGTGCAGCCGCGCCTTCAGCATGTCCAGAGGCAGTGTGATTTTGTGCAGGTTGTTGTGAGATGTTTAACCAGTGGGGAGAAATGTGGTGTTGTCGTTGACACGAAGGAATCGCTTAAGCTCCGAGGGGGTCACGATAGAATGTCCGAAATAGCCCAATGTGACTGCTCAAAGAACGTCTCGTTGCTGGTGTTGTGTCGTAGTTTCGGTTTTTGTATTACGTCTGTCAACCTTGATTGTGTGTGTGTCGCTAGTGTTGTTACCTATATAAACATGTGTTCGTATAATAAAAGTGTTATTCAATTTCTTGTCACTTGGGCCTCGTCACTTCGGCCTCGGTCGCAACACTACATTGGCGACGAGGATTAGTAGTTTCCCATGCGGCGTTGCGCGTTACTTTGCCGGTAGCTTCGCGGCATGAGTTTTTCCGGGCTCGCTCCGCCGCCGCCGTTCCTCCCGGCGCCGGGCCATCCAGCCGTTGCGTGGCCGCAATGGTTACGGATGTTCGAGACCTTTCTCCTGGCTTCTGGAGCGTCCGACTTCACACCCGAGCGTCGCAAGGCCCTGCTGCTGCACAGCCTCGGACTTCAAGGTCAGCGAATTTTCTTTTCATTGCCGCCTTCCTCGGACGCCTCCGCAACCGTTCCGCCCGCCGCCGCCTCCGCGAAGACGTCCGAAGACAGCGGCAAGCCTTCTCCGGCACTGTCCTCGTACGACCAAGCCGTCGCTGTTTTAACACAGCATTTCGCACCTGCGAGCAATGTCGTCGTCGAACGCCACAGGTTCCGTCGTCGCGTCCAGCAACCAGGCGAGTCTGTCCTTGAGTACGTTGCCGCACTACGAGAGCTCGCGCCGTGTTGCTCATTTGCCGCCCTCGAGGACTCTCTCCGCGACCGGTTTTTAGAAGGCATCGTTTCCCAGCACCTTCGAGAGCGCCTTCTTCTCGAAGGTTCGGCACTCTCATTTTCGCGTGCCGTGCTGTTAGCACAGCAGCTCGAACAAGCGGCTCAGGAAGTGCGAGAGTTCACTCCTAGCCAAGTTCAGCGAGTAACTTTAAACGACAATCAGCGCCGACCTATGCCAACGCGGCCTCGCTCGTCTTCCCGTTGGCAGCCATCCCCGCCAGCGAGCAACCGCCCAGCGCCACGCCGTGACTCAGCTGTTTCACGCGTCTCCCGGACCGCCGGCCAAGGTCAGCGTCTCATGACCACTGTCACTCTGTCAGCCCTAAGCGCTCGCGCGGATCACCTAATTCTCCCTCGTTCTGCTTCCGCTGCGGTTCCCGCCAGGATCGTGCTTCGTCATCGCGCTGCCCGGCGCAAGATCAGCGCTGCTTTCACTGCGGTAGGCGTGGCCATTTTCGCTCCGTCTGCAACAAGCTACAACACTCGTCCGCGCTCGCCGTGGCTGAAGTTGACTGCCGCCACTCATCCGATGATGACGAAGTTTTGAGCGTCCTTTCCGTCACTGGTCGTGCTCGCACCGGCATTTTTATCTACGTTTCTATTGATGATAAGCCGTTAACGTTCCTTATCGACTCTGGTTCGGCGGTCTTGATTTTGGTGGACAGCCATTTCAAAAGGCACTTCACTACAGAATCGCTGCTTTCTGCTCCACGAGTGAAACTGTTTGACTACTCCAAGCAGCCTATCCCAGTACGCGGTTGCTTTTCCGCTCAAGTTATGTTCAAGGGACGTGCTGCGCGCCTCCTGTTCTACGTTCGGTTGCAAGGCACATCTCTCCTCGGTATCGATGCTATCAAGGCTTTAGACCTTCACATCGAAGGCTCTACCCTTCGTTGCTTCGAGACAACATCGGTGCCATCTGCAGGCGAAACCGACCAGACCTCCGCAACGCAGACTGTTCCTGTACCCCCTCGGCTTCCGAAGACTCTTGCCCGCGAGTTCGGATCCCTCTTTGCTCCAGGACTTGGACTTGCCAAGGGTTATATTCACAAGGTCAAAGTCAGAACCACGGTACCACCTGTCGCATCGAAGCTCCGGCGTCTTCCGCTGTCCCTCCGCCCTCTAGTGTCTGCAGAGCTCTGTCGCCTGGAAAACTTGGATGCGATAGAGCGGTTCAACGCCTCCGAGTGGGTGTCTCCCATTGTTATCGTGAAAAAGAAGGATGGCCGCATTCGACTCTGCGTTGACCTTCGCCAGCCCAACAAAGCCGTCGTCACGGACAATTTCCCTCTTCCACATGCAGAAGAGTTGCTGAACAGTTTAGCCGGCGCCACCCACTTCTCGAAGTTGGATCTCGAGTCGGCCTACCACCAGGGCCGGTTTTCTCGAAGCGATGGTAAACCCATTTTGGTAAACCACGGTGCCTAGGAAGGGAAAAGTACCTAGGTACTGTAATAAACGGCTGGATATAGAAGAACAATAATTATTTTTGATTGGGCAATAAGATGCGCCATCTATCGGTGAAACAAGCCAGTCATTTTGTTCATCCTCTTTTTCCGCTGGTTGTCATCGATCTAGTATGGTATTTTAAGTCAAAATATAGTAATGTTGTACTTGAAGACCAATTTATTTGCTTCCGATGGTACGAAGAAATTCTAGCTACTATGCTAGAGTTTGTCGACGAATATTCGAAAATGTAAGAAACATTTCCTTCAATATGTTTCGTCATAAACAACGCACAACCGACGAATATTCGAAAATGTAAGAAGCATTTCCTTCAATATGTTTCGTCATAAACAACGCACAACTTTTCCGTGTTTCTTCCAGTCTGGCAACGCCGGTGCTGTAGTCTCTTTTTCGTTCCTTCCGACGCACGTTTCTGCGATTCCTGCTGATCTCAACTGTTTGCCCTCTCTTCCGTTTGCCCAACCGATTCACCGGTGACGGGAAGCTAAGCTTCTCGTCACCGTTGAATTGCTGGCCACCGGGGATATGTAGAAACCTCAATGTTGTCGGCATACTGTCGGCGCACTGTGAACAAAAAAACAGTACAATGTCTCAGCTGTTCACCCGGAATGAAGACTTTATTGAGGATAACCCCCTTTCTCCGCAAAGTAATCGCTGCTCACGAGTTGGCGTGCATAGTGTAACAAATTAAACGTCTTAGTATAAATATGTACCAACACGTTCGCAAAACATTTTTTTTTTTTACTCACCATAAAAACACTTGCATGGCTTATGTACCGTCATATGTCTTGGATCCCGGACTGCTGAAGAATGATGCGTTCGCGGAATGCTGCCGTCGGTTAGTTTAGTAGTCCCTCTGAACTATCGCTTTGCTTGACGTCCTAATAGGTTGATGGTGCGTCATTAATATAACAGCCAGATTGATATGAATGTTCAGCAGAACCAAGCAGAACTATTAGCCCTCATTAATCGACGCTGCGACCATTTTGCTTCTAGGTACTGCTCCTCCCTCGGCGCCCCTGCTCTCCCAGTCGCGTGACCTGGAATTCCCCCTTCTAGGGACAATAGTTAACTTTAAAACACGGTTCGCGTTCGAGAAAACTGGCCCAGGTGCTACTTCATCCAGACATCCGTGACCTCACTGCTTTCGTCACGCACGATAGACTTTTTTGTTTCGAGCGTATATGCTTTGGCCTGGCATCGGCTCCAGCCGCTTTCCAACAGATGATGTCACTGATCCTTCAAGGATGCCCTGGCGTTCTTTTCTACATCGACGGCATCATAGTGTTCGGCAAAAGTGAGCAAGAGCACCTGGCCAACTTGACCACTGTTCTTCACCGCATCAAGGCTGCGGTTCTCAAGCTCAACGCCAAGTGTGTATTCGCCGTCAGAGAACTCTCTTTTTTAAGACATAAGGTGACTGCAGAAGGCATCTCGCCATTGCCAGAGAAGGTGGATTCCATTCTGAACACACCTGCCCCAACCGACGCTGCGCAGTTACGCTCGTTCCTCGGCCTGGTCGAGTACTATGCCAAGTTCGTCCCCTGTCTTGCTGACGTGTTAGAGCCGATGCGAGTTCTGCTTCGCAAGAACCAGCCCTTCATCTGGAGCGACGCTGTCGACGCCAGTTTTCACAAGATCAAGTTCGTGTTGGCCTCCAGCAACGTGCTTCAGATGTTCGACACCAGTCTTCCCGTGGTCGTGTCCACGGATGCTTCAGACATCGGACTTGGCGCTGTTCTTCAGCAGCTGGATGGTCACAGGCTGCGCACAATCGCTTTTGCGTCCCGCACGCTTTCGCCAGCAGAAAGGAAATACGCAGTTGGGGAACGTGAAGCACTCGCATGCGTCTGGGCTTGCGAGCATTGGCACGCCTACCTCTGGGGTCGTCCTTTTACACTGCGTACAGACCATCAAGCCCTGGTTTCCCTTCTGTCGTCTCAAGGCTCTGGAAGACGCCGCCTTCGCATCGCAAGGTGCTCTCAGCGACTTCTTCGCTACAACTACACTGTAGAGTATCGCAAGGGCTCAGAAAACCAAGTGGCGGACTCCCTCTCCCGCCTTCCAGTCTCTGCTCTTCAGGAAGATGTCTCGTTCGACGAAGAAGTCGTGGGTCTCGTTGCACCGCTCTGCTTGACCAAGGAGCAATTCGAGCAGTCGCTGTGCGAAGACATTACCTTGGAGCAAGTCAAGGGTTACGTTTTGTATTACGTCTGTCAACCTTGATTGTGTGTGTGTCGCTAGTGTTGTTACCTATATAAACATGTGTTCGTATAATAAAAGCGTTATTAAATTTCTCGTCACTTCGGCCTCGTCACTTCGGCCTCGGTCGCAACACTACAGCTGGGAGCTTCAGAATGGACATAAAGAGAATGGTTCTAAAGAACTGTTCAAGTTTTGCTCCAGTTACGCACACTGGCTTGTTTGGCTCACACTGTACTGAGTATAGGTATCTCTGATCGACTATGTACTTCACAGTGTCAGGCGTAATAAAATACCTGAAGTGTAGAAGAGGCGTGTCGAGTTCAGTAACTTCTTGTGGAACTGTGGTATCACCGGAAAATTTCGCGTCGTCAGGATCATAGACGAAATTTTTTTCTAAGTTGGGGTGTTAGACTTCTGCTTTTTCATTCTTGGGGCTGGCCGTGTCTGATGATGACAAGTCATGCACGGTTACAGTTCCTTTTCCTGGTGGCACGTGAAGGTCGTTGCCATCTTCAGACAGCTCACTGTAGTCGCTTTCACTTATAATTCCTGGTGGTTCCTTGCCATATAATTTTCGATAATCTATATGTGTAGCAAGTGTAAAATACGTACATACTTCAATTACAATATTCAACGCCACAATAGCAGGCCGCATGTTGTGACAAAGCTGGCACAAACCTAAAAGAATGTGTTGCATAGAAAATATGAGGTCAGTGTTAGCATAAAGTGGGTCTGGGGTATCCTAAACAAATTAGAAACTACTTCTGAATTAATGAAATAAATCACATGAAAAGAACTTACCGTATGTGCGATGAACTTTCATAGTACGAATCCACGTGCACGGAAAGTTCAGAAACCGAAACCATTCTGCTGTCAGTTGAAAACGCTACAGATAGATGCACTACCAGCTAGGCACAAAAGAGCGGAGGATGGAGTTAGTAAGTGGTGTAGTGTACGCTCGTGTCCGTGTTCGCATGCTCCCTCTACGTGATCCCCGTGCATGGTCTGTTCCGCTGATGTGAGTGAATGCTTTGGAATTTGAAATATAAGTGTGTGCATGGCGAGGTGCGAGAAGCGCAACAGCTGCGCGAGCGAGCAAAATATCGCTGTTGTCTTGTAATTGGACGGCAGCTAGCGGCGCATAGTTGAGGTAAGTGCAGTTAGTCTGCTTGAGCTTCCTATCTGTGGCTTTCAGTATCCCGATCCTCTTACCACTTCTTTGTGATATGCTGTGCTGACAAAGGAGTTGTTACGGAAAAAATAGCAAAGGCATGAGCAAAACGCGCGATGTGTGCGGGATTCGGTGGACTCCGTTTCGACATGGAAGTTTTGACAACCTGAAGACTGCATAACTTAGTTCGAAGAGTAAATGCCCCTAGTTCGGCGCGAAGCCAACATCGAAAGTAAATACGGCTTACGAAACGCTTGTGTTGTGTTTTAGAGCGCAGCTCTTAGGCGCCCGTTTACGGGTTTGAGCGACGTCGCCGTCGCCGCCGCCATCGCCGTTGGCGTAACCGCGCGTTAAATTATAGGACGTTTCCCACAATGATGTCACACGTGACACCACTCAACCTGGAGAGTTATTTCCACATAAACTAGCGGGAAAATTTTCCTGCTAAATGAAGAAAAAAAGTTTCCCGCCAAATTTAGTTTCCGGTCACACGTGCCCTTCTACGTGAGGTCACGTGTGACGTCAGATGAATGACTGTGACGTCACGTGAAATATAGCCGGAAAACTTTCCTCGCTAAATTTAGCTGGGAAATGCACGTCACGTGACCTCTACAGGAATTCAGTTTCCACACTAAATTTAGCGGGGACATTTTCGCAAAATTTAGCGGGAAATTTAGCGAAAATCTCCCGCTAAATGGGAGGGGAGTAGGAGAGGAGGATTGGAGGGTCCGGGGGAGGGGGTAGGAGAGGCATACTTTCTCCTCCGTACCCTCCCCTCCTCATCCTCAAGAGCTGCGCTCTAATTCGGCATTACAGAGAAATCTAGTCATCTTTAATTTTTGTTTTATTCGCTGATCATCGTGCCCCGAAAGCAGCATCTTGTTTGAACGGGTTCCAGGCCCTTGACCGCTTTCTAGCCACTGCTGCTGGGGAGACATTGGAGGACCACAAGTGGTGCGAGCTATATGCCTGGTCGAACACTATGCTGACTCCGTTCCGCTCAATCGCGGCAGCGTTCCGCGTAAAACCAACGATTTCCGCAGCGTTCTGGCATCCTCGCTAAGCCTTACACTGCCCTAGCAAAAATAACGGTTTGAAATCAGTCCGGATAGTGAAATCCAAACTAAAATCGAACCGGAGTCAGACCAGAGAGGCTGGCTCCCGTATTGCACAAACTGTGAGTTTTCGAATTCGATTCAAAGCCAAATTGAAGGAATTCCGGAGAGGCAAATTCCGGTTCGCTTAAACCGTGATTTTCCTAATATGGTTCAAAGTCAAATTGGAGGAATTCCAGACAGGCGAATTCCGGTTTGCACAAACCGTGATTTTCCTTATCGGTTAAAAGTCATAGTGTCAAAAATCCGGACACACAAACTCCGGTTTGCACAAACCGTTATTTTTGAAATCCGGTTAAAAGTACAATTAACGGAATTCCAGACACACAATATGCGCTTCGAACAAACCATTCCTTGCCAAATTTGGTTAGAAGGCAAATTGAACGAAGTCTAGACTGAAAATATACGCTTTGCACAAACCATACTTTGCCATATCGTGTCCAAAAGAAAATCGGATCAGCCGTCTGAAGCCGAAGACTTTCATGCGTATGGTTGAAACATCTAGTTGCAAACAATCCATCCCGATCCCGTAAGGGCTGCGTCGATCAGAGCTCAAAGCGCAGAAGACAACGCGCTGATACGCGGTGCCAAAAAGGTGACATCATGGTGATTTTTGCGCAAGTCATCGCTACCTAATTCTATCTAGCTTTTTCTATGCACTCTATACATGTTCATTATTATGCTAAAACTGCGTTGTTATTTTTTAATTATTTTTTAAAATTTTTTTGCTAACTGTCAAATAACCTTTTTTTATATAATTTTTCCACATAAAGAAAACAAAAACAAGAACTAACTCGATGCCACAGCTAGATGTACACACAATCGGAAAGTGTCATTTCAGTATCTTCGATAGCCTTCCTGCAGTCTCCTTTTTTATACCTTCATGGTCAACATTCTATTCTGGTGCACATGCAAGCAGCTTCAAAGGCTTTCATCAATATATCGTAGATACGCAATGTGAGTGTCCTAGCCAACAAGCTTGCCTGAGTAGAGCCAATACTAGTCGTGGTTTTTGTGACAATATATTTTTTTTTTTTACAAATTATGCTACATGACCTTGTTAAAGACCTGGCACCCAATTATGCTCTTAAAACAAAAACAAAGAAGGTTGCTTTTATAACATTTTGATATGTTGAGACCTATAGAAATAAGAAAAATGTTGTGACTCTGGTCCGCTCCCGCTTTCGCACCGCAGACTTAAAGCCAATTTAAAGTAAAATGAACTGGATCCTTGGATCAAGTGGAAATTTCTTGAAAATGCCAATTGGAAATTAATTGGAAATAAAGGAAACCACCAATCTGCACAGCCAGTGGAAGGCCCAGGAATAGCCAGCCGGTGCTAAAAGCATCACCGATGCCCGACTCACTATCCGCCTCCGCTACTAAAACACGAGTGTGTCTCACAGCGGGTCCGACGGTCACCCTATGGCAACCATAAACCACACAGCCCCGTCGCAGTGATCACTTTTATATCCCTCGGCTCCCCTGGGGACCATTCCGCCATCCTGCGGGGGCGCCTCTCTACTTGGGAAGATACGAAGGTTCCCCACTTTTATGTCAGACCTTCACCTTGTATGGATGCCTCTTCTCGAATCACCACGCAGCGTCCCATGTCACGCGTCATACGTCACGATCCTCGTCACCCACTCCACGTCCTACTCCCCAGATGTCAACACGCTTCACGTCACACTTCCATCCCTTTTCAGTTCAGGTCGTCACACGTCATGCGTCCACACATCTGGGTCGTTCCACGTCATGCGGGCTCACGTCGTCCCCACGTCACACGTCTCACGTCACACGCTGCGCTCCCCGCCTCAGGGGCTCCGTCCTCCATTGGGGTAAGCTAGGGTTTCCAGGTCCTTCATGTCCCCCCCCCCCCCCCGCCCCCCCCCCCCCCCCCCCGTTCACATAAGGAACACCAGTGCTAGGGTGCCCCACCCCAGGTGGGGGGAATTGCTTTTAGAACAAACGAAGGTGTTTTTATATGCGCCACTTGTGTATCAAGCACAAGTGGGCTCCTGGGACCGTCTGTCACTGCCCGGTTCTTCGGTCGCCAAGGGGGCCAAAGGTGGTGACCGCCCCATGTGGAGAATTGACAAGGCCCGGGCCGAGTGGTGTTGTCGAGCGGCGTTTTGAGGCGAACACAATCCCAATACTGTCCGCTTGAGGCGAGATCTGTGCAACAAGCTAGATGGCACGCGCTTGTCTCCGTATTTATGAAAAAAAAAAAAAATATCCCTCTTCTTTTACACGGAGACATGTTTTTATGTAAACCTTGCCTATTCTAGATTCTGAATTTGAATCTGCGAATAATTTGTTTATATAATTTTCTTTTCTAATCGGATACTCCTTCAATATTTTCTGAAGAGAAACGCTGTTTAGAGAGTGATTTAACAGTTATTCACATATTTTTTGTTTGGCGAGCATTGAAGAAAAAATCTTAGCAAAGATTATTTCTCTGTCAAGTGTGTACTATATATTAATTTGTGCATGTGCAAGTTCTTTGAAGATTGCAAAACAACTTATACTTGCTTGAGATCATTTAAAACTTATTTTGCGACTTAGCACCAAAGGAATACTAAAGATTCAGTTGGATGTGAATCAACTATTCTAATGAGCTAGTGTTTTGAATTCAAGGTGATGGACCATATTCAACTGAGCATAAATCAATTGCTGAGACCTTCAGAACACCTTAGCAAATGCTATTTTAAAAGGCTTAGGTTGCATCAAGTGTATGGTTTATATCAACCTCATCCAGAATTTATCTGAACAGGAAACAATCACAAGAATTAAAAGCATTTTGTGAAGTGAAAGCTAATATACCCTTTGATGGCCAGTATTTACATGGCAGTTCAGTGACTGGCCGGCATCGGCGCTTTGCTGTTCAAACTGGCGAGCCCCGTTATGGAAGTTTCATTTACTGACCGGCATCGTTTTATTCTTTTTGCCTTTTTCACTATGCAGTCATATCATTAAGATTCTGACGAACTGTGGCAATTTATGAATAGCGAGTAAAAATGTTTGCGTTGATCTTTCCTTCCTAAATGACTGCCGACGCTCGCGTATTTAACCCAGCATGGCAAGGCTGACGAGTTTTATCTCGAAAACGCGAGAAAAAACAATGTGGTGAGAAATATTTTTTGTCCAGGATTTGAGAATCTGACCTCCTATGCCATAAAAAAATGAATTTTACAACACCGAATGATACTTCTTCTTTCAGGAAGCTAGTTTAATTTGATGTACTATACTTAAGATCCGGCGGTATATGCACGTGTTTGGCTGTGATAAAAAAATAAAAACAATATAGCGAAACCTAAAAATAAAAAAAATAAAAAACATGTGGCATGATTGAGCACGCGCCAATTGAGTTACAAAAACAATAATGAACATTACTTTTCAGAAAATAAAAAAAGTAAGACATGTTTATCGATTATAACGCTACGAGAGTGTGAAATTGAGTGTGAAAATGTGCTATTTCAGGCAGGAATCGACTGCTTTCTATGGTAGTTACGTTCATCTAACACAAATAATTAAAATGTTCACTTAGCCAAACGATATCTGTCTCTTTCATAGCTTATGTTATACGACTTACCGTACCAGAAAAACGCGAATATAACAACTTTTTTTTTAACGCAAAAAAAAAAGCGAGAAACACCAATGCGTTGTGGATGCTCACACTGCCGGGTTTGTAAATGCGACCCCTTGACGGCTACGAAAAATAAATGTTACAACGCCGAACAATACCATTTCTGAAAGCTAGTTTAATTATCCGCGCTATACTTGAATCTAAGGAATAAAAACGTGTTTAGGCCTAATAAAAGAATAAAACTGCGGAGCGCCAACTGTATAAGTAAAACCAGGCGGCACGCGGGGTTTAGCACTGATCTGCCAGAACAAAATTAAATACTACTTTCGGGAAGTCAGAAAATTAAGAGATGTGCTTAATACGTAGCGTGCTATGAGCTCAGCTAAATTACTGCCTTAAAATGGCGGTATTTTTGTTCCAACAGTGGGTGAAGATGGCCGCTTTCAGAAAAGCTTCGGCTTCATCACTGTGGCAGTTTTACTACTTATACATTTTCCCATTTTGCACGCAATATGTTCATTATTATTACATTGCTTTTTTCGTTGAAAGGACTTGCGCTCTTTACCTAGTACACTGACCCTCATAGTAGCGCGCAGGGAGTGAATTACCTCGGCAAAACAAGAGGGCCACGGTTTGTGCATTGCAACAATTCAAACTCGGGCTCGCATAGTTGAACGTGAGCGTGTTGGTTTTGATTACTTGTTACAGAAAGAATAAACACTTTTTTTATTGTCACTTTCTGCGTGATTGCTACCCTAAAGAACGGGGCCGACGATTGTAAAAACATAGAAATATTTAAAATAATAAAAACTAATACAAAAAGGTAGAATATATAAAATAATAAAAACTAATAGAAAAAGGTAAAAATAATAAAGAATAATAGAAAAAGGTGAGAACAAAATATTTAAAATATTAAAAACTAATAAAAACTAATACGAAAAGGAGGGCAAAAAATAAAAATAATAAGAACTAACACAAAAAGCTAAAAAGAAAACTTGTGTTCACCGCAATTCGAACCAACGACCACACGCTCAGCAAAACAGCGCGCCAAAAAAACTAGGCTGTGGTCGACTTTTTTTTTTTTACTAGGCCGTAGTCGCCTTTTTTTTCCAACAAAAACAAGTTTATTTATATATTGCCGTTACACGTAACATGAGGGAACACTTTCATAAGTTTAGTAATTCTATTATGAGGACAGAGAGACAAAAAAGAGTCAGTCCCGATTTACAGATCACAAGATAACACAAACAGTCAGTCCCGGTTAGCAGGCTGGTAACAAAAAAACCTCGTTGCCGGGCCGCAGCCAGCCCCTAACGGGCCAGGAAGCGTGGGCACCCTAGTTAGCCCCGCTCCTGTCCCTCCGTTGCCAAGCGCGCTGGTCCTTCAGTCGTTTTGCCTCCAGTCTATTTTTTACGTGCTGCCATTCTCATCCTTCGTGGTATCCCACTCTCACGGCAATCGAGAGGAGCCACCTCAGCCTTTACGTGAAGTAGTCCCATGTCGGACTGGCGTCGGTGTGACATTCCACCATGCCAGTGCGCGCCAACCAAATGGACTGCAGACCCAGCAGGACAATTGCCGGGGCTACGTCCGAATAGACCCTTTCCGAAATTCAGTGCCATATGGTGGTTCGTAAAGCAGTTTACGTTTTGCCATATCAATGGCGGATATGAACTCGTAGGTGCACCGTGACTTTAGCAAGTCGACGGCACGCGAGGAATTGTTTAGTGCGAGTTATTTCTCGATCACTTTCAGTTCGATGGTGACCAAGAACCTGCATTCAGAACAAAGCTCCAACCCACTCAGATGCCTTGAGAAAATTCTATACACCAAAATGCTTTAAAGCCGATTGTGTGCCGCCCACAGATTTACTGAATCTTAGTTATTAGAAATAAACGCTTACGTAGCTCTTGTGTTCCCTTCCTACGTCGCGTCTTACTGATTCCCCGAATGTTCAGGCCTCGCATCAACCGCTTAGGATCATCTTCAACGTCTTCCTTTATCAGTCACTAGAAGGCCGCCATTGGTATGGCACAGATGCCGTTCCACAGATGATGATAGTGATCAAAGTGGCCAGACTGATTTTTGGAAAGGATCTATTGCCGGCACCTCCGAGGATCAAAAACTTAAAGGTTAGGCACTCTATTTCAAAATGCTGCCAAAATGCCACCCTGAGTTCGTCCCAGAAGAGGTATGCGTTTGAGCACTCGACGAAGACGTGCTGTATCATCTCACTCGTGCCACACAGGTCGCAGTTCGTAGACCAGGGGACGAAAACACCCCTCGCGTCCAACCACAGCTTCACAAGCAGCACCTCGAGGTGGAGTCGGACGAAGAAATCCTTAGTGGATGCCGGGACAGGGAACCTCCGCACCCGCTTGAAGAGCCCGGCTGCGCAAAGAGGGACCGGCTTCATTCTGTACAGGGGAACTGGGAGCACGATCGCGAGTGTGTCCCAGTACAGCGTCTTGGGGCTGGCAGCAACGAGGTATTCCCAGGAGAAGTGGACCAGCAAGAACTCGACTGTAGCGGCGATTTCTGCGCAGAACCGCAGACCCGCTCCCCTGGTGGAGCGACCTGTAGTATTGACCATCCATCTGCCGAGGTACGGGTAGCCGAGGTGATGTAGGGCACTTAAAAAGTGGGGGTCCCGTCTGTCTCTGAAAAGAAGGAAGCGCTGCACGTGGAGCTTCAGCACCACGTTCACAAGGCCCAGGCCTCTGGCCGTCAAACTGAGGAAGAGGTTGCTGCGCCTCGTCCTCTCCATCGTCGACCTCCAGATGAAGCTCGCCCAGCTCCAGTGAATAGGATTGGCAGTTGACTCGGAACACACGGCAGCTTGTGCTCAGTAGAGTACCGCTGGGTAGGAAGTAGAGTTGCAGACGTACGCTCTATTAAAGAGCGATAACCGCCTGACGAGCCACGGGGAGAGCTTCGCCTGAATGGCGTTGATCTTCTGACGCCACTTTTCCACCGTGCGCCCACGTTCCCCAATCGGCGCTCCCAGGTGGCTGTCAACCGTTCTTCTCCATTCGATGCCCGCGAAAATTTTGGGCATCGTGGCCCAATCCCCAAGCCAAGCACCGATGGACTTCCGCCGGTTGACCTCTGCTCCAGACGCCTGGGAGAATGCCGCAACTTACTGCAGAGCAGCCTCAGCCTTGGAGGTGCAAATCAAGGCCACATCATCGGTGTAAGCCAGGAGCTTCACGTGTCGATCGCCCATCTGCAGTCCTTGTATGGTTGTCTCGGATGATGGCCCGGCAGAGGGGCTCCAGTTGTAGGGCGAAGAGCATGAGAGTGAGCGGGCAGCCCTGTCGCGCCGAGCGGCCTATCGGTATTGAGCGCCCTTTATCACCATTGACGAGAAGTCTCGTCGATATGTTTCGGTAGCAGAGGCCCATCCAGTTCAACATTCCGTCCCCGACCTCACATTTCTTCAGCACAGCCCTTAGGAACTCGTGGGACACCCGGTTAAAGGCTTGGCTCATGTCGAGTTGAAGGACCACCAAAAGCTGATGTCCTTCACCACTTGCTTCCCTGACGATACGCATTGCGTGGAGGTTTCGCGCTATGGAACGCCCCCGTAGACCGTAAGCTTGATGGTCGCCCACCACGCACCGAAGTCCAAGATCCAGCCTTCTCGCAGAAATGTTGGCAAGAATTTTGTAGTCCCCACAGAGAAGACTGATGGGCCTGTAGTCCGTCACTGCTGGATCGGAGCTGTTGCCTGCCTTTTTCGGGATGAGCACCGTAAGACTTTATCTCATGGACGGAGGGAGAAGCTTGCGCTGAAAGATATCTTGGTATACCTCTACCAGAATGGGGCAAAGGAGGCCCGCATACCTTTTGAGAACTCTGCGCCGATTCCATCCGGTCCAGGCGCTTTGTTGTCGGACAGCTTCTTGATGGCTCGCCGCACCTCCGACTCCCTGATTGGGGCGTTTATTAAATCTTTTATATCTTCCGGGACGGTGGCAAGCTCGTAGAGGAACGTGTGGTGGGTGCTGACATCGCATTCCTGTTTGCTAAAGAGTCGTTTGTAGTGCGATTCAAAAGCTGCAGCCACCTCTTCCTGCCCGCTCACCAGGTGTCCTTCGTACCGCACATTGGACATGTGGTTTGCCTGCGCGCGCTTCCTTTGGAAGGTCCATAAAATCTTCGTGGGCTGGGTCTCGCCCTCCAGGTTTAGCTCTCGGACCCTCACCTGTGCGCCCCGCAACCTCTCCTCCAGCATCTCCTGCAGGCGTGTGTTGCATTGTCGAATGTCCTCAGCGAAGGTGCCAGGCCTCTTCTCCTCTTCCTCGAGTATGATGCGGAGTGTGCCCGTCAGAGCCTGTTCTTCCTGTCTTGCCTCGGTTGCCTTGGTATGTGAGAAGGTCTCGGCAAGCTCTCGCAGCTCTTCCTTGAAAGCCTCCCACGTGCAGGCGTCCACCACACTCCCGAAGTTCTCCGGGCGTCGCTGCACCCTCGCTGAGAACTCTTGGCTGTCTTGGATGGCCAGGTTCATTTTTCAGAACCCTCTCACACGACGCTTAGTCGCCACGCCGTTTCTCAGCTCGGTGGCGACGAGGCCGTGATCCGAGAGCGGCACAATCTTGACAGTGTAAGTGGAAGCCCTTGCGAGAAGTCCGCCAGAAACGTAAAGGCGATCTAGCCTTGCATGGGACCCTCGTGACCGAACCCACGACACACTCTGCACCATGGAGCTACACATTGTCACCGCATGTGGCCGACCTTCTCGCAGCGCAGGCAGATTGGCGGCCGCCCCGGTGCCGAGAACAGCACTATCGTACCGTCGATGTTTTCCTGATGCGGCAGCTTGTCCGGGCCGACGCCGTCTCCCAGGATCATGGTCACGTTCCTGGTGGTAGTTTCCAGCTTACCGAAGCCCTCTCGTCTCCACATCTCACGCTCCACGCGCTTGACTCGGCCGAATGGCGTAAGCAGTTGTTTGACGACTTCGTCCGGTGTCGGGATGGGCACCCAGTGCACCTTCATGGTGAGTTCTCTCACGCTAGGTTCAATGACAAGGCATCTTTTCCCTTTGACGACCAGTTCCGACCTGGCGGCCAGAACGTTCCTTGATTCAGCGCTGTGGAGGGTCACCATTCAACCGTGATTGAACTGGAGAGGGCCCAGGCCGGCGATCTCCTCCATGTTCAGCACGCCTTTGAGTGCGTCCCCGACGTCCTCGATTCGGTACGGTCTCGCCGAAGGGCCCCGTGCAGAATAACAGTGTTGAGAGCGTTCTGACCTTTTGGCAGTTGCGGCAGGATTATTTTATACTCAGTCGACGTGGTAGCCATGACAGAAGAAACCCGGCCGGGAGGGGCCGTACTCGCTGCGGTTGACCTTCGTGCCCTTTCTAGAAGGTTGCATGTTTGCTGAATTCGTTCTGAACCACTGTACGGTTAGTATGGTATTCAGTATTTTGCAACGTGTTCAGGATTTATTAATAATATTGTCGCAATATTGGGGTGCGCAATAATATATTATTGCTGTGTCGTTTATGATTTTTATAATGCGGTTTTCTGATCGTTTTTTTTTTCAAACGTTTTGAAGATACGAATATAATCTCATCGAATCAACAGCCTATGTTTCGCACGTTTTGCCGGTCGTGTGCGTTTGAATGCCTGTGTTTCTGTGTTCACAACCGGCTAACGGTCTCATTTTCCGATTAGTCGTGATGCGTGGAGTTTGGCTTAGTTTCAAATGTGTCCGAAAAAGACGGAAGCGACTGTGAGACGTGGAACTACCTCAAATCCGCTCAACAGCCAAGATCATGACACAGGATCCGAAGTAAGTTTTTTTTTTTTGTTCGTTAAGTCTCGATTATTTTCTGGGTTCGAAAGGCTTTTTATTGTCTGTAGATCGCTTGCTTTTACCAGTATACTAATTGTGCGCGAATGGTGTTATGCGAGGCTGTTTTTCTTCTTTTTCCCCGATGCAGAGGCTGTGTACTCGCTCAAGGTCCTTCAGTAGCGGCGGAACTCTTTGTGAGACGGGGGAGGGGGAGAGGGGGGGTTTGATTTCCTCCCTCCGGCCGTATTGTTTACTAGTAAATTAGAATGTCTGGAAGCGCGCGGTTCCCAACCATCCCCGACGACACTCTCCGTACTTGCGTGCCCGCCAAAAGCAGCGATTGATTGATCGAGCAGGCCCGTAGCTTCCGCCGCCCAGTCGTCTGTGAACGACTTCATTTTTGCGTTTCCTAATCAGAAAAGAATTGCCAAAAATGTGTTCACCCCATGGCGATTAATGCAGAGCATACCACTTCGTATCTCAAAAATTTGTGCCCGCGAAATCATTCTTGACTTTGGCACGTATTCCTCGCGAAATGTCGAGCTCTAATGATCATTTGCTGTACACGTGTTTCTTATGATCAGACGCACGTGCAACGAATTTCACACCTCCAGAAGCACTTGGGCTGCTTTAAATGGTGAAGCATTTATTCTCTTCCTACTGGTGTTTTTTTGCAGGCTATCAAGTATTAATTACACGCTTCTGGGAAATTTACAAGCATGTTCTGAATAAGGTAGTCTGTCGCCATTTTTTGGTATCTATATTTTGTTCAGTGTAAATATGTAGAGTTAGACATACCTCACCCCATCCCTGTTTTTTTCGCTTGGTACTGCCTTTAGCGAATGGTGTAAGTTGTAATTGTTTTTAGTTGTTGCATGATTGTAGTAAGGTAGTGAGCTGGTACTAATCAAACACCTTGAAAAATAGTTCGCAAAGAGTCAAAGGGACAGGGAGTAAAGCGTAGACCTCATGCAAGCGCAGACTGAACTCGCATAAATAAAAAAAGGGAGAAATAAAGAATGCGGAAGGAGCTCCTGCACAGGCCCCAGTGGAACGCGCTGATTTACCTGTTTGCGAGAGCAGATTAAAAAGAAAACAATTTCCATGTCAGTTAAGGTTACAGATAGATGGCTAATACGTAAGACAGCTCGATCTCTCTCTAAAATCTACGATAGATTGTCACCAACCTATGCACTGCTTACACTGCTCGTCTATGTCATCCTTAGGGAAAAATGTGAATAATTTGCAGATACTATAAAAAAAAAAAACATGCAAGAGAATTGTTTTAAGCCTTTATTATTCATAGCATAGGCGACCAATGTGTCCGCACATCCGTCTGTTACCTGAGCTTCCGAGGAAATAGTTTTACAGTCTTATGCATATGGGTGAATTGGCACGTTCCACTTGGACCTGTTCGAGCTTTTGGTAAACCTCCTTCCGCATTTTTTGTTTTTTTTCTTTTCTAATGTATGTGTTGCTAGTCTGCACTCGTATGTAGTGTATGTATTCCTCTCCTTTATTCCCTGTTTTTTGTGTGCTATATTTCAATACGTTCAATCAGAATGAACTCACCACCTTGCTACATGGGAAAGCTGTTCTTAATTCTAGAGTGTCTGTAAAACAATCTACTTGACGTCTTTGCCTCACGCCCCGGTTCCTGAAGCTCACATTCTCCGAGCACAGCATGTCTGATTTCTCTCGTCCTCCTATTTATTTCCTTTTTAGTTCAATAGATAGAGTTGAGAATGTGCACCAGTCTGCGTCTTAAATGTTCCTGTCCTTTTGACCTTGTCTTTTTGTGCACTTCTTTCAAGTTGGTCTATGATATTTTTTATCATATATTCTAATCTGTGTTTTCATCTTTATACCTACTGCAGCCTTCCCACTTAGACGTTGGCCTTCACATTCGCCATCCTGATGTGAGTGACCTGAGACGACACAGAATGAGTCTCCTCTGCTGAAGTCCTGGCTTCATAGAAGACTGCCAAGGCTGTTTATGATAAATAGTAAGGCGCTTTATATATTGAGCAATATAATAGCAACTTATTGCTGCTAGGATTGTTTTTAACACAGACTGTATATATGGGCTGGCCTTTAGCGATTCTGGTGCCACTCGCTTGGAATGAAAGCCTGTAAGGGAATTGTGCATTTCATTCGTAAGCGGAATGCTGAGTGGACAACAGAAGTGCGTTGCTTTGCCTTGCGTAGGAGAATCGGTGGCCGACTGAAATTGGAGCTTTGGATCAGATAAGTGTCATTGGAGTCAGATAAGTCTCATTGGATCAAATTAGTGTCATTGGGATCAGATAAGTGTCAAATTGGAGTTGCGTAGCACATTTTGAAAATTGTTCCGTAAAACATAGGATTCGAGACCCACTGACAAAAGAAATAATGAAAGCGCAAAGAATAGAGCATCTGAATGACTAGTGTGGGAGTAGTCGTATAGCGCCGTCGACCAAGGAGCTTCAATTTCTATCTAAACGATAGCGGTAAGGGAGAGTGATGAATTATAAGGTTTTTTTTTTTGTTTTTTTATTTTTTTTTTGTCTTTTCCTTTTTATTTCTCTTGTCTTTCGCTTTTTTTCCTTGCATTTTGTGCTATTTCTTCTGCTTATCACGTTCTGGACAGTCAATCCAGACGTTGAAGAGAAGAATGAAGTAGTCGAATCCACAAGAGTTATGAGTTCAGCGCGTGTGCTTGTCTTTCGGGGTATCTGGTGTATAATTGTTTCCTTGCACTGTCACCGTAGAATATGCAAAAATGAATAATGACATTGGCATATATGTTGTGTCAAATCCTGTCACACTTGTTCCAAACTCTGATCTCCACGAGAACACAACATCATTGTTTCTGTTGTAGTGGCACGGCAGACTCTATACTTGTTTCGCTTCAGTCTTTTGTAAGGGGGACGCTGTAATCCGATTCTACTCATCTATGCTGTACTAGATAGTACCATATTTGCAGAGCTAGTCTTTTGTGTTTGTAGTTACATCGAAATATATTTCAGTTTTTAACTTATTTGTTATTTGGCATGTAAATTTACAAGCTTATCTAGATTGAAGGCAGTAAATATCTTGCTAGCATTCATGGTATGCATTTCAAATATATTGCGTTAACATAATTGACGCAACCTCTGATTTTTATTTGCCAGTGCCTCTAGCGAATTGTCCATGCTAGGATTGCTTTTGTTTGTTTGTTTCACATAATCTACAGCATATTTTTCGCCTTTCTACTCAGTGCAGCCCTCGCCGAACAGAAGCAAGCATCGACTAGGCCGAGGTTCAGGTCCATGACAGTCTGCAAAGGTTGTTGATGGTAAGCTGCCTTATATATACAGCTATGTAAGAGCAGCTTGTCCTGGGTGAAAATTTGAAATACATTTTTATGTTTGAGAAAGTGAAATTTGCTTAGGCATACTTGCTACGTGAAACATCACCAAGCCTTTTCTGAACTTTCATCTTCTCGAGATTTCAATACAGCCGTTTGTGCTGCACACACTCTGGCTACTTCGGCCAGGTAGAGACTTGATCCATATGAAGGTAGACAGGTGACTATCAACTGCTCAGTGCTGTCCGTGCTGACGTTCGCTTCTTATCAGACGACTTACCACATTTGGTTCGCAAGGCATATGAAAAGGAGAGCAAATCAGCTGCTGCATGATGTTCCCAGTACTGGGCAGTCGACGATTGCTTGTTCAGCTTCGTGTATCTCACGACTGTACTCCAAGCTCGGCAAGTGTGACACTTATCTGATTCAACCTAGCAGTGGTATGCTGAGCGGTATGTGTAGAGCTAGATGACTTCTGTACAGACAGTGGCTGTGCGTTATAAAACAGACCTGATTGGGAACTTTAACGCAATCTTGTGTAGTCCCATTGATGTTAGGATCATGAATACACAACGTTTTATGGCGCGAAGAGAAAAAAAACGCAAGATAATCGGGTTTCTAGACTGCCTGTGCGGCCTTCAAGCTTGTCTTTGTACGTTCTGTGCGGTGAATTGCCCTCTATAAACAAAATTTAGAGAATCCTTGAGCTCTATGCTGCAAGGAGCCAAAGCAGCAGTCCGGCTACATTCTCCCCTGTTCTGGATACTGTGCAAATGCAGACGGACGCGCACTTTGGATGCTTTGAACTTAAAGGCCCCACATAAAGCACACGGCTTAATGAGCATCAATTATTACGAAGCGTTCCCAGATTTGGCTTTTAAATGTCATGTGCATAGGAACCACAGTGGTGGTGTAAGTGCGCCGAAATTGTAATGGTGCACTTTAAGGTTATACGGGGTATGTTCATCGAAATGCAAGCCGAATCGTTTGTGCCAAAACTATACATCGCACAAAAAAAAAAAAAACGTCTTGCGTTATTTTGGTCCTGGGCCAGGGTCCCATTTAGAAAAATTATTACAAAACAGTGTAGCTGATAATTTGTATGTGTGCTGATTATTGCGTTTTTTCTTCCAATTACAGCATACATGGAGGGTATCTCCAAGGAGAAGGGGTGGGATTATGTAGAGAAGCTAGTGCTCCTTTCTATCGGTATGAACCTTTCCGAAGTAAGGCCAGAATGGAAAAAGTACCACCAAGTTCCGCGTGGTCCTGAGCAGCCACAATAATGAAGACAGAATTCAAAAGTATAGTAATACGGAGGAATTACGCAGGCAGTCACACTTCTGGAGTTCGCAATGACATTTGATTATGATCACAAATATTCCTGCATCCGTTCAAGGCAGCCTAATATACACACAATATTGGTGATCTTTAGAGCAGCAGGAATATTGTTTGTCAGAATTAAACGTCATTGTTAATTGAACAAATGTGGCTGTCCGTGTAAGTCCTTCATGTTTACATTTTTTTTACTTGTGTGTTCATTATTTCATTTTTAGAGCGCAGCTCTTAGGCGCCCGTTTCCGGCTTGAGCGGCGTCGGCGTCGCCTTCGGCGTAACCAAGGTCACCCCAAGGTCACGTGACTCCCAGGACACGTGACCTTCAAGGTCACGTGACCCCTCTCAAGGTCACCCCAAGGTTACGTGGCCCCCAGGTCACGTGACCTTGGGGTGACCCAAGTCACGTGACCCCCTCCCCCGATGTCAGGTCACCACCCCGGAGCATATTAAAGAGTGAGGGGAGGAGGATGAGAAGTAGGAGGAGGGGTCTACCCTCCCCTCAGTACCCTTCACTCCTCCTCCTCAAAAGCTGCGCTCCAATTCGGCGTTACAGGGAGTTGTAAACGGCTTTCACTTTTTTTCTCATGATTTTGTCCTTCGTGTTTTTGTTTTTGTTACTTATGTGTTTATTATTGATTTATTTTTTCCTTTAATGAGATTTTAGTTAAAGATATGATGCCCTCGTCATTTTCTAGTCCGGGAAATAGTGGTGACCTCGTCATGTTCAAGGAGCAGTAATGACCTTTTCATTGTGTATTGCTTCCGGCAAACAATGCTGTATGTGTGTGTGCGACGTGTTGGTCACAAGATATGATTTGGGGACCGAACGGAAACAACAAGGCCAGCGAGGAGCGACTGAGGGACTTTGAACATTGAACGGTGCAAGGAAGGACTTTAACGACAAGGCTAGCAAGCAAGCCCATATGAAAACTGTTGTGCTCGACCAGAGTTGAATCAGGACTGTGACTCTGTGAGTAAGAATCAACGACTTTGGAGCTTTCGTACAGTTTACAGCTTAGTTGTCGTCTTCCGTTTGTTTTATTTTAATAGGTGTCTGTGTGCTATTATATTTTTAGTTTATGTTAATGGTTGTCCGTGTGATAACATAGTTTTGTTTCTTGTCATTTTTTCTTGAATGTGGAAGTGCTTGTTTGAAGTTTTGGCATTTTTATGTATAAAACTTTTTTTTGCAAACCATATTCACAATCTGCTTCCTCGACAACCAATCCAGCCAAAGGGCTGTGACATTCCGACATCGAGTGATATGATACAATATTTCCTAACTTGCGATCGCCTGCATTCTACCTTTGTAGCATACATATTTGTCGGAATGACAAATTCCGAACCAGGCCGATAAAAATAGGTCAGTGGCCTATTCTGTAGGTATATCTATGTAAACGCACGTTTGGGGCAATGTGGGATAGCAGTATAAGGTATATTTTGTGGATACTCGTAGAAATGCATTATATAATCCCGTGTCTGGACCTGGAAAGTATGGTACCTGTCCCATGGCAAACATTTTCATGTGATGCTAGAAGGAGCATCACATGAAAATTTATTTATATGGGGTGGGTACCCTATTTGCCACACCCAAACAAGGGATCATATAAAGCAGTCTATATATGGTATATATTGAATTGGGCACATATGACTATATTCATCCAGATATGGCCTGATTATGCATATCTGGCCATAGTTGCCCAATTCCTTATATATCTGTATTTTTTAATATAAGTCCAGATATGACATTTTTAAGGGTGCATTTTTGACTATGGTTCACAGTCATTTGGCGTCTATGGGGGTATCTCTGTTTCACCTTATGCAGTGCAGCAGATGCTATGAGTTATTCCTACCAAAGAAGCATGGCGAGCGTGTCACATAATTGGCGAATCCCTGCTCAGCTGTGCCCTACTGGAAAGTCAGGTGACATGCTTTTAGCACTGGATTTCCAGGGATGACTTGCAACATCAGCTGCACCACTTTGGAAGGTGAAACAGAATAGGTATGTCACGCTATTAAACTATTTCTTATTAATTTCCGGTGTTGCCTGATACAGTTTAATATGCGGTTAGACCCACTCTGGTGAAGGTCTACGGATTGGCCAGATGTGGTTCAGCTTGCGCTTCGATCAATTACGTTTGGGTTTCCGGACTGGTTATTTCCGGTTCATTTTACGTTTTTAGAGAAATCCGGTTTGCTTATGGGCCCATATGGCGGACGGAAATTCTGGATTCATTCCGGTTCATTTTTAACCGTTTTTTTTTGTTTTGGTAGGGTGAGCTCCATTCACTGGAATCGGCGCCGTCATAATCCGATGCAGACGATTGAGGAAATATGCTCCCACATTTGCAGGGACGAAGGCTACTCCGTCACTAAAGGAACATTGGGAAGTAGAGCCTTTATCCCTCTTTTTCCATTTAACCATTTAGAAAAGCAGATGGCGTCGAGCCCCGGTGACCATGCATTATTATCTTCCGTTTCACACTAAGTCAGCGTTCAGCTGACGCAATAATTCGATGGAGACAATCAAGCAGAGCCAAAAGTGCACCGGCATGGCGCTTCTTGTCTTTGGGCATCTGCTTGAACCGGATAATCCAATCACGTAAAAAAATGTGCATGATCACGGCGCATCCTTTGTGGGGGATTCGTTTCGAGGATGGTAGCAAACGCACAAAACCGACGAGTGCTGTGAGGATGCGCATTCGGCGTTTGTTGATTGGATCCATTCGATTGTCGTGTCAGCTGCGCTTGGACTTTGTGTGAAATACAGAACAGTGGCAAGCTTGTGCCTATTTCTCTCGCAAGAATTGAGATTCCATGATTATTAAAGAATACCGTTCGTCCTTTTAATTGGTCAAACTCAATAAAGCAAAAGCCCTTGTTCGTTTTTAACCCGTTAAACGTTCTTCGGCCAGGCGTGCCGGATCTCGTGAAGCCCAGATAAAAGGGTGGCCGCAAGGCTCGACACTGATTGGTTTTGAGGGGGGGGGGGGGGGGGGGGTAAGAGACCATCGAAGTAAAAAAAGCGTTTGCGCCAGGCGGGAAACGAGCACGGACCATTCACATTATTAAGCGAGTGTCTTTCAAGCCTGTCGCGACACGTCGCCGAGACTGTTTTTGTTATTCTTATTTTTATGCATACTGTTAGCCTGTTAAGGCGGTTACGGGAGTGTACAAAGCATAACAATATATTTTTTGAATAAACGAAACACTGACACTATGGAAACTAGAGTTGAAAACATACACGTAAAAGCATACGTGAATACAGGAAAAATGTCCCTACACGTTTTCCTACACACACGCCGTAAAATAAGTGGGACAGGTGTTTGATACTTTTATAAAAATACGCAGCATTCGATTTATGAACTTCAAGTTCATAAATCTTCAGAAAGTCACAAAACAAGGATGCGCATAATATCACACAGAAAAAAATGGAATCTGATGATTTTACCGAAATATGAAAGACTAGTGAGGGGTTATTTTTACCGAAAAAGTGCAATAGGCCTTTTAGAGCGCAGCTCTTAGGGGCCCGTTTCCGGCTTGAGCGGCGTCGGCGTCGCCGTCGGCGTAACCGCGCGGTGCATCATGGGAAATGTCCCATAATGCACCGCGCGAGCCCCCCACCGGGGTCACGTGACCTCGTGGGGGGCACGTGACCCCCCCCGAGGTCACGTGACCCCCCGAAGTCACGTGACTCCCCTGAGGTCACGTGGCCCCCGCCAATGTCGCGTGACCCCCAATGACGTCATCGTCACTGATGACGTCACCGGCATCCACATCGTCATCGTCATCATCACTGATGACGTCATCATCACTGATGACGTCACCGGCATCCACATCGTCATCGTCATCATCACTGATGACGTCACCGGCATCCACATCGTCATCGTCATCACCACTGATGACGTCACCGGCATCCGCATCGTCATCGTCATCATCACTGATGACGTTACCGGCATCGTCATCGTCATCATCATTGATGACGTCATCAGTGACGTCACTGATCTCGTCACCGGCATCGTCATCGTCATCGTCACTAATGACGTCACCGGCATCCGCATCGTCATCGTCATCATCAATGATGACGCCACCGGCATCCGCATCGTCATCGTCATCATCACTGATGGCGTTACCGACATCCGCATCGTCATCGTCATCATCACTGATGACGTCATCAGCGACGTCACTGATGACGTCACTGACATTCGCATCGTCATCATCACTGGTGAAGTCATCAGTGACGTCACTAATGACGTCATCGGTACCCGCATCGTGATCGTCAATGATGACGTCATCAGTGACCTCAGTGATGACATCATCGGCATTGGGGGTCACGGGACCCCCAAGGTCACGTGACCACCCCCTGGTTAGTTTAACCCCCACCCAGTGCCCTTCCCTCCTCCTCCTCAAGAGCTGCGCCCTAATTCGGCGTTACAGGGAGTTGTAAGCAGCTTTCACTTTTTTCAAAGCAAACTATACTTTGTCTCACCCTACGATGAACTAAAGGCGAAAGCTACGGACCGCCCGATCCAATCACGAGCAACTTAGAAATTGTGCGCCATTTCTCTTCGATACACGTATCGGTGCCCGCGTCTTGGATCACTCATAAAGAGACGGGTGGACAGTGGTTCGAATAGAGGAGCGTTGAGTGACTCAACAATTTTACATTGGAAATAAAGCCACGACATATACGCTTTTCGCATCGTTGAAGCTATGGAAATGATGCGGCGCTTTTGGATTCGAGCATTATTCGTCCACCCCTAATCAATGTTAAGCGTATCATAGTATCGCGTGGAACGTGATTGGACCTGGCGGCCCGTGGCTTTGGCCTTTAGTGCATCCTAGGATGAGACAAAGTATAGTATATTCGCTGTAGTTGATTCTCGAGATAGGCTGTTCCACACTTATATAGTTCTTGGAAAAAATTAATATTAGGGAGTTTTAGAATAGCGCACGCTAAAGCTTTGAGTACGCAAAGAATAGCGTCGTCGCCACTGCGCATGCTCCGAACGCAAACCAGGTTTTGCGCTTTGCGTGCGCAATTTTAGCGCGCGCTATTTCTCGAAAATAGCGTGCGTACGCACAGAGTCTTTGCGCTTCTCCAAGGAGGATTCGTGATGAGAAGTTGGCTAAAGCCAAGACGAGCACAGTTAAAAAAAATGGCGGCTTCCAGGATTATGTCGGCGGCTGCTTTGGCGGCGTCGTGAGTGCGACGTCGGCGGCATCCTCGCGAGTGCAATTTTCAATACAGGACGACATTGTTCTCGGTTTGGCAGTGATCACCGGCAACTTGATGCTTGCGACGCGCGAACATTTCACGGCGAAAGAACGATGTGCGAAGGTCAGTACACGAGACCTCTCTTGCCGAGGCGACGCAAGCGGACACGACCGGTCAACCGCTCGCGTCGTGTTCTCATGTTTAAACAAATTAAAATGCTACTCTGGACAAAAAAAAACTCGTTTTCTTTTAAAGTTACATCATTTCGTGTGTGAAATAAAAATTTGACTGTATCTTGGTGGCGTCGCAAGCGCGAGATGCTTGGGCTTTTGCGTCGCGGCGGAGAAACGCTATTCTAAAACTCCCCTTGCGTCGCGTGCGCTAATACAAGCGCTAAATTTAGCGCTAGTGTGCGCTAAAATTGCGTACGTTATTCTAAAACTCCCTATTGATATGTATCATTATGTTCCGTATCTAGTTGGAGTGCCATTTGGTAGGAAAGCCCTGCGGGGCATCTGCTCTGCGTCCGGCAGATAGCAACTTGACACCCTGTCACGTCTTTTAAAAAAGCGGTTAGCGCAGGTATCTCCGTTTCAGGAATTGATATTGAGTGTACATGGCACGCGTTATGCCAGTCGCTAAACTAACCGATGAAGAGCGCCGAGAACGTAGCCGCCACGCTTTTGACATGCAACAAAATTTACCAGCAATTTGCTATGCATATTTGTTTGTATCGCTGGGCACTACAGTTGTCGGAGCTTCTGCCGTCTCTGGTGGCACAAGAAACACAGAATAAACCTTATTACGATCACGCGTCTTGTTTAGTGCTTGGTCCTTCTGCGTTCTTTTATGGTCATGCCGCCACCTCATTGTCAGCATAACCATAATAAGACACTCGGGGCCTGCCACGCATTACGTTGCTTAAGCTGCCAAAGTTTGTAGAGCCAATTTATATAAGGGCTCGTAATTCACACACTTGCCTTTGCTTAGGACCGACGTCTTGGGTTATCTTACTACGAGGGTGTACACAGGCGTGCTGGTGCCATACGGGGTGACCCTGGAACTCTGATACGAACGTTTTTCGGTATTAGTGAGATCAAATCTATGTACGGTCTATGAGGAATTGTCGTTCATAGATTGCCAAACGAGTTTTGAGCCGAGACAAAAAGAATAATAAGCAAACAAAAGGAAATATGCGGAAGCTGTAGGTGTTTTCCACGGCTACCCGATTGATTGCTCCTGTGAGGTCTCTTGTCCTAATTCAGCCTGCCCAGGTAGCACACGAGAGATACGCTTAAATTAGCTCGAGCTATAGGCACCCCTAGGAGACTCTAGCTGGGCCTAATGCGGTTTTGCTCCAACATGTTAAGAAGTTCCAGTGTATTCTTTTGTATTTTACGGATTTTCTCTGGCTCGCAGCGTAATTTTCAAAATGGCAGACATGAGTCAAAAATGCCAGGCACGAACCGAAGTACAACCGGTGAAGCCTAAACCTAGCTCTTGTTTGCCAATTTAGGCCGAAAGTTTCCACATAAAAACTAAAGAACAAGAGGTAAAGCCAAACTCTGGCATTTGTCTGGTCAGTTAAGCGCAAAAATGCCAGATGACAGCCAACCTTCCACCAGTGAAGCATTGCAACTTGTTTTGCGCATTAGGACCAAGATACCCTGACTCCGACAAAAAAAAAAAAAAAAATCAAGTGTAACTCCACTTTGGTTTTTCGTGCTGTGTAACAACCTACAGGTCCAGACTAAAAACATATGTTGGCCTAAAGAACTGTGCTACCTGGGTTGCTGCCTGTTTTCAATCTGAGTTAACAATGAGATTCCCTAGCTCATTTCTGCCGCCGAGCAACGGTCTCTGAAAACTGCAACGAAACCCGGAAGACAACCCACGAAGCAATCCCAGCGCATGCGCAGTAGCGGCGTTCTCGTTGCGGGTCGCGCAGCGGAGGTGAAGAAACGGTCTTCGAAAAGTGTGTAATAGTAAACGGACGCAAGCTGTGGCTCGAACCATAGGGGCTCCACAGTGACTGGTTTGTCTGAACCAAAGGATGTCTTCTGTCGGTTGCGCCATTAATGTCCCTCCACTGCCCCCCCCTTCCCCCCAACACTCCAAAACTATGAATCATATGTACAAAGGAAAGATTTATTGCAGCAAAATGTTTATTCCAACCTTCCCGAAGGAAAAATCCATCAATGTAACCCTGTTTGGCAGTCAATGTTTTCTAGTAGACCGCTGACTGTGCCTGACTGTACGTCAAGCATGTCTGATTGGCCAACAAGTTACTCTGACCGACAGTCAAACTCCAGTCAGACTCCACTTGTCGGCTTTCTGATGGTTGTCTGGTGGCAGTTGGCCGCCGCGAAATGCCATCAAGATGTCTTGGTGGCGATTCTGATTGTACATCGATTGTCTCTGACTATACGTCAAAAAGCTTTGACGTGCAGACAGACGTACGGTCAAAGGACATAAAGTTCGTTCGGATACCACTATTTCGTCAAATCTATGAATACGAAAAATAATCTATGCACAAGAAAACGATTTCGGGACGTGAGCCCATAAAACCGCTGATGTTAGAGATATGACATGAAGCCGACCGACAACCTGTTCAGAAGCATGCCGAAACGCCGCCGAACACTGCACTTCGCTTCGCCCATAGAGGCTTCGCCGCTTCGCCGAGCTTTCATGAGCGATCGCTGTCGACTCGTTTTGTTTGCCCGCTTGCTCCAACATGTCGATCCTGCCCGGGCTCTACAATGTTTTATGTTTTAGTAGAATTTCTACTCGACAAGACCCAGCCTGTTGTGAGTTCCGACGATGTAAGGGACTCTAGCGGTGTAGTTGAAGACGACAAAGTGTACCAGGTCTACTGGGCCGGAGACGCGCGAACAAAAGGATCGTTCTACGGCGCGAAAGTACTCTACATGGCAGGTGAGTAGAACTGAAGTACGGCGAGTGATGTACGAGTGCTTTGCATAACATGCTGAAGGCTTAACTGCATTTGCAGCCGAAGCATCTCGTATAAAACAAATGATCAAATCGAGTTTCCAAAGCGGTGGCATAGCATAGGGGTTAAGGTGTCCGGTTTGTACGCAAGTGGTCGCGGGCTCGAACCGCGGTGGTACTGCTTTTTTTTTTTTTTTTTTTTTTTCTCGAACATTTTGTTTTATCGAGGCATTTGGCGATATTTATGAGTGCGTATGGCTTTACTCTTATATAAATGCTGCCCTTGTTGATGAAATTCCCTTGGCAGTGGCAGTCAGACGTCATCTGATGGACCATCAGATGACGTCTGATGGTCCATCACGTTCCACCAAGGCTGCTGACTGGCAGTCAGTGTCCCAAATTACGTATCTTGATGGAATTTTCAATACGCCTCGCAAGTGGGCTCATTTTCGTCTTCTGCGCATGAGAAAGGAAGTAGCGGTGACGTCCGAAAGCCGAGCCTTGATTGGCTGATCGCGACCCCCTATCTCAGCTTCGTCTGCTCCTTTGCAACGTCGTCGGCTCGCAACATCGTCTGCGTCTGTCTTACCTTTCCTGCGACTTTCGAGCTCGACTTCGCCTTTCAGAGAGGGCAGACGAAATAACTCAAGCGGTACGTTGTTTTTCTCTAACAACTAGCAGATGCGCATCAAGGAGAGAAGTAAAAAAACTCACTGGCGAGGTGTCCCGAGGTGCCGAGGTTTGTTTGCTAAGAACCGAGAGTGAGCGTGTTAGTGTCCGCAAGTTCCCTCCCAAATACGTTTTCCCTCCTTTCGTATGGGGTGAGACCCCTCATTCTTTAACGGCGTGGGCGGGTTGGCGCAGTTAACGTCGTCTGCTTTACGTCTGCTAGTCAAAGCGATGGCTGCTTTACCTTTCCTGCGTCTGTCGGAGATTCACCGCTTTCTCACCGGCGAGAGTCACCGTTGCCTCAGGAAACAAGGAGATAACAAGAGGAAAAAATTGACCTATTAATTTAAAATTTAGGTCAGCGATCAAAGTATAATACGGGAAGGGTTCACAAGGGTCGCGCGGGCATATTCCGTTCAGCACGCGAGCCGGTCGCCGAGTCGCGGAGTGCCTGCTAGGCCTAACTGCCCAACTCGCTTGGTCGCGTTCGATGGAATCGTGGCCGTTGGAGCTTTTCCCGGGTGTTTGTGGATCCAGCGTTCTTGTTCGTCGTGGTCTGTTTCAAGTACCTTTTACTTTTTTCTTGCTGCTTGAAGTCGGGACGCGTGTGAAGCGCATGTAGAAAAATAAACGTCCGTGGGTCGTCGCGACCGCGACGCTATCGGCCATGCTGAAGTGCGTAAGACAGCTTCGGAGCTGTCGTAGGATTTCGTTGTAACCTGCGCAAAACTTGCGAAAATTTTGTTTCGTGAATACAAATTTGTTCTTAAGTTTTGTCTTACGCACATTTTTGGCGTACACTGTTAGCAAAAATAACACGCCCAGACGTGTAAACCGTTGTCCCATAGCGGACACGTCGAAACGTGTTCGTTTTACACGGAGCCATCTGTGTTTTTCGTCTACACATGAGGTGCTGTGTAAAGTTAACACGCTACACCGTGTTTGCCTTCCGAGAAGCACGGTTCAACGTGTTCCTTATGAAACATGGCGGCCAGCAGCCGAGAACAGGCGAGGGACGAGCCCAGCCAGCCGCGCCTTTCAGCCGAACTGAAAGCATACAGGACGCGTTCGTTCTCGTTCGATGTCTTTTATGCACAGTAAACAGTCTCCGAGCGGCGGACGTAGCTACGTGCAAAGGTACCTACGTGCATCGTCGGCGGTCGGTGGCGTCGGCAGCTACGACAAAACCGCTAGACAAAAACAAAAACAAAAAAAAAAAAAACGAATATTGAACTTACATGGATAAATAGCTCAAGCAAACTCTTGTAATCGGGCGGTACCTTGCGCCACCTAGTGTGATTTCTAGCAACCAATGAAAAAAAAGCAGGAGTCGGTTAATACGCTGGGAACTATCACGAGTAGACTGCTACTCTCATACATTACAGACAACACGAGCACCACGTAGGACACAGCAGCGACACATACACAAACATAACACCGACACTACGCCCGACACTTCCTACTAACAACGGACTCTCCCCGCGGCGTATATATGCTTGACATGTACGGGTGAGCTCTTTGGTCGCTGATCGTTACCGATTTATAGAAGAAGACACAAAACACGGCACAATGGACAGCCGTATGTAAGAACTGTTTGCATTTAAAAAGTATGGAGGCAAAATCTGTAAAATTAGTCCTTTGCGAAAAACAACGATGCACTAACAATAAATCTTAAACCGGCCATGAAAAAGTTCAAATTTTTGTTATTTTCATGCTCGACCAGTGTTATGAGCAGTCCGACTCGCTTGAATCAGATAGAAAAACAAATGATTGGGATTTTATCAGTACGTATTCAATAATCAATGGAAATTATACTTGCGCAAGGCATTTTTTATATATATTATTGTGAAGGACATCCGCCCAACACTTCACTTCCGCTAGTTGTAGTACGCGTACGGGAGCAGACGCCTTCACTTTTGGGGCGTTTTGATGCAGATTGTTGTCGTATGTCGTGTTGGTGTCGAGCGAAGCGGTGAGGCTTGGGAGTTTGTGACCGGTGTTATTCGTGATCATTAATGTGGCGCTGATGCGTTTTTTTGTTGCTTTTTTTTTTAAATATTTCTATATAGCCACATTGAAAATTCACGAGCTCGTGGCACTGCATTATGCTAAAATCGCGAGCTCCTTCTCTGTTGACGTCGTTTTTCTGGTAGCAATCGTGGATACTGCAAGCGTTTAAACAGTGCACAGTCTCGCCTACATCCGCGGTGACGTACTCGACCTGTTGAAACTTATTGCTTGCGTCATTTTGGAGTACGCAAGGCAATCATCTCGCTGCTCTGGTTTCGGTTATAAAAGCAAGGCAAAACGCTCGTAGTTCCCGCCCTCAGTACACGTTGGACATCTTCCACACTTTGACACTGGATAACTGGATGAACCAGGACTTACATTTACTTCAGAGGTCACTCTCACCGCGTCCTCACCGTCGAGCAGCAGGATCAGCTGGCGACAAGCCGCGTATGAAAGGCTCGAGCATCAACAGCCCAAGTGCACTCGGTGCCGATGCGGGCGATGCGGGTTTCTGTCAACCGCTAGCCCAGCACAGACCGTTACCGTTCCAGCTCTTCGTCATGACGCGGTGTTGCAGAAAGCAGCGTATAATACGACTACACGGACCACCGAAGCGAACGCACTGTTATCGTAAATCTTGGCTTGTGATTGCGCCTAAATTTGTAAATAATCTTATTCTTTTTTCTGGAGACGCAAACGAAGGGCATAACAAAATCGTTTGCATATTCCGCATACCTCGCAAAAGCATCAGTCACCTTGCGAGAAGCGCAAAACACGGTGTCCGCACCGTCCTGACTTCCCAGTCTTTTACCTGCTTTAGAGCAGTCTGTACCTGTTAGTAGGTATGTCTACTGAAACTGCAACTTGAAACTTGGGGCAGTGCCAGAGGGAAAAGAGACACATTCGGGCCTCTTCCCAATGTAAAGAAAAACCACTATGTTCTCTACGTAAAAAATTGCTCTCAGTTCATGCATCTGTGGGCAGGTAGAAAATCTTGCCCTAGTTTATTCACACCGCATGATGAGCGCAACAAACTCACACGAGTCACACGAGATTTACAGGAAAACATCGGTGGTGACTTAAGTTTTCCTGAAATTCTGTATAACCGGTCGTTTGCGGGACCGAATCATCTACTCGAGCGGTGTACGTCGCTGTGCGAACACGTCGCTGTGCAAATGCAGTCTAACGACACGAAGCATAGAAACGGCAGATTTAGGGAAACTATCCGAAGTCCCTTGTTCAATTAAAACGACGTAATTTTGTTGAAAACGCCCGCAGCATTTTACTCACGGTATGCGTCGGGAATCTTCCACATTTTGAAACGGAACGAAGGAAGATTTACTTTTAAAAACGCTCGCTACGTCCTCCCGCACCAGCTGGACCGGATCAGCTGACGACGACGGGGCTGAACCCGTCAAACGCAACCCCACAACAACCAATCTGAGCTCCCTGTTAGTGCGGGTTTCTACCTCCAAGCACCGCACCACACACCACGAACGTTTCGGCTCTTTCTCGCATCGCCGTGTTGCCCCAAACAGAACGAGATCGCCGAAGTCAACGCAGCGCTGTCGTGAACCTTGGCTTGTGGTTGCGCACTCGTGGACCCTGCGACACCCTTCGCTTTCAAAGCACACACGACGAATGGTACTTTCCGTCTTCCGGGAACAACACAGGGGCACTTCTACGGCCACGTCTTCACTATGTCCTTGCAAACTGCGAAGCTCTATGCGAAGCTTCTCGCGTCCCGTCAACCCAAAACAATAGCGGCGCCATGCGCAGATTTTCTCCGGTCAAACAAAAAGAACGAAAGCCAACCGGCTCTTGCTTCCAGCATACATCGGCGCTTGCGCCGTGGCCAGATCGTTTGCAGTTGAAGGTTGAAGCAAAAACGAAACCAACTGCAATGTCACGTGTTCGCATCGAAGACACGCTTTTTATATCCATTTTAACTGTTTTGAACGAATAATTGGACCCATGACTTTATTTGTGGTGTGTAAGAAACTATTATCAAGAGCCCTAAACTAAATGCAAACATGGGCGACATGAGGGAAGCCGCATTGCCATCGACCAGAATATGGCGGCGAGCCACGGTAAGCGCGGGTTTCGCCAACGTCCCGCGACATGGCGTAATTGCTTTTGGTGCATATCTGCTTCCGAGACATGTTTCTTTCCGCGGCATTTGTCTCGACGGTCCTTTCTAAGTGTGTCCCCAAGCATTGCGGTGCTTCGATAGCCGGCAATGCCGCGGTCGTCGCCGGAGGCGATGCGTGTTATCGAGGTCGGCTACACGGTTATGCGTGTATGACCGAAACAAAACACGTTTTTTACAACCTCGCATGATATCTGAACGTATTATCCGTTACTCATCGTGTAAATTTATGGTAATTTGTGTAAATAGCGTGTTTTTCACCCCAAATATTCACCAAATACACGGCACTTGCTAACAGTGTAAGATACAGACGCAGACGACGTTGCGAGCAGACAACGTTGCAAAGGAGCAGACGACGCTCAGACAGGGGGTCGCGATCAGCCAATCAGGGCTCGGCATTCTAACGTCATCGCTACCCCCTGCGCAAGAAGCAGACGAACTTGCCCTCCGCATAGGGTTTTTTTAATACAAAGAACGTTTCCTGATTAGGCAACTTGAGATGTTGATATCGGTGGGTGACGGCAACCGGTCGGTATCTTCGAGTCTCCGTGCGATCAGCCTGAGCAGAAGAAACAAAAGTATTTTACATGTTTTCACTTTTTTTTTCAAGCGCCATCGAGACTCTGCGTTTCGTCATATTATTCGCGCATTTAACCCTACAGTTTGATCCTAAACTAAGATCTTAAATTTACGAGAAAAAAAAAAACAAAAAAACAAACAAACATTGATTTCTTAGTTGTACCCCGACAGAGAAGGAAGCGAGACAGGCAAAGAGGCGCTTAAAGGCCGACGTACAACCTCGGTTTTCTGCAGGGAAGATAATCCTGTTAGCGCTCCCCTCTCCTAATCTGCTAGGACAGCCAAGTTGGGGCAAGCTTAAAAGTGGAGAGGATATATGAAAGCAGGGGGAGGGCAAAAGTGGAAAGCGCGAAGTGTACGTCGGCCTTTAAGGAGATGACATCGAACTCAAACTACCTGCTTCTAGAAGAGCTCGTAAAATATATTGGGAGAGAATGTAGATGGTGTCTACTACAACAAAAACTAAACAATATACAATTTTTAAATGTACATCTATTTCTTAAGTTGCTCATAAAAACAAACGGCACCAATCCGACAAAAAAATTAAGCAATTATAGAGCTCGCCGCGCAAGGCAGTTTATATGTACTCCGTGGTTGAAGACATAAACGCATGTAGAGACGTTTGCAAGTACGGCCCCAAGGTACCACAATATTGCTGCCGCCCTGTGTGGACAATACCCCCCAGGAGAAAAGTCCTGCGCATTACGTCATTTTTTGTGGATCCCCGACCTGCCCCAGCGGACAAACACGTACGCTGAAGCAGGGACAAGATCCGCCGCAAAGCGCCACACGCGTTCGTCTTGACGTCACCGCCTGCTAGCGTCGGCCCCGTTGTGAGGCGCTGCGGGTAGCGTTGGCGGCGACGCTGACGCAAGGTAGGTGGCGCTGCGCAGTACCATTAGATGTGACGTTTGGGGATGAGAGTCAGGCTCGTATGGATAGATACTAACGGCTGCACCCTTTAAATCTGGCGGCAGCTTGCGCCACCTAGGCAAGATGCCTAAAGTATGATTTTTCTTCCCTGTCAATTTCCTTCCACTCTATCTTTTTGTAACTGTCACCTTGCTAAGGGAAGCCCAAAGTTGCCATCCTGGAGCACAAATTGTGCATTTTCTGCCTACGCTGGCCAGACTAGCTTTCGAAGCATGGGTGCTTGCAAACGTCTACACGTACGCGCCTTGCACGCGACGTTATAACACTCTACCTGCAGCCATTGCCACGTACCCTGTTCCTGTGCCCGTACCTTCTACAGCATGCACTCGGCATCATCGAATTTGTTCCAGGCAAGCAATTTGATGGTGCCAAATGTATGCTGCGAAAGGTGCGGGCATAGGGACATGGTACGGGGTAATGGAAGCTGATGTGATCTAAACACAAGCCATGTAAGGTTTAAAAAAATATTTCTAAAAATAATTCAAGTCGTACTTCATCTGTTTTGTTTTTAAGGGGAGATTTTAAGGATATTTTAACGACCCGAACTAAATACGTTTTCAAAACGCCCATTATTTACTTTTCCCGGCAAGCTATTTATTAACTCTCAATTCAGAATAATGAGAAAACGGCTTATGTCACACCCATCGTTCAAATTTCCTCGCGCTTTCCCATAAAATTTGCAGGTTGATCTAGCTGTCAAAACAACAGAGGACGGAATATAAAAATTAAATACCATTGCGAAACAAAAGCATTTTGTCCTATAATTTTGGTAATGAGCGAAGCCGTGTCTATAGTTATTTTTCACCAATTTCCAGTCAGGCCAGCGACCATCAACTTTTTGCACATTTTAGAGATGAAATAATGATATTCACTTATTTGTCTCGAAATTAGTTTAACGAAATAATACACAAATCTGAACTTGTAACCAAATTACAGGTGACAATATTGTTTTCGTGGAGTTATCAGAGTTTCAATTTCGGTCCAAGAGGCTGAGTGGCTCTACTTATAACACTGAAAACGTGACATCGGATGTAACAGAGGGCTATATGAGCGCGGTACAGCTTTTCCCCAATAGATAACAATACCTGTTATGGTGCAAAATAAGTGCTGATTAAGCTTACACCAGAAAAATAAAAAGAAATATCCTAAAAAAAATAAACATCTTTTGAGACATAGTTCTCGACTCGCAAGTTACACTTGTGACGTTATCCCGCTGGAGCGCAGGCGAAAATTCGAATCAATATTTTGCATGAACTTAGCTACTTTGACTTTAGAGATAAAAACAGCCTGTCGGAAAAAGTATAGCTTGTGTATTCCGATAACAATATCTGTTATGGTGCAAAATAAGTGCTGATTAAGCTTACACCAGAAAAATAAAGAGAAATATCCTAAAAAAAATAAACATCTTTTGAGACATAGTTCTCGACTCGCAAGTTACACTTGTGACGTTATCCCGCTGGAGTGCAGGCGAAAATTCGAAGCAATATTTTGACTTTAGAGATAAAAACAGCCTGTCGGAAAAAGTATAGCTTGCGTATTCCGAATATAGGCTTAATTTTGGTAGTTGAAAAAAAACAAAAAAAAACGCCAGAGTGCACCTTTAACAATATCATTGTCTACTCATGTAGGTGCTCAAAAATAGGAATTCATACATGTAGTTCCAGGGAGGCCCTGGACAAAGGTCAAGAGGGCACCAATGATTTCATTCCCTCCCGTCGACGTTTGAATAAGTTTGATTATAATGCACACGATGCTGGAAGAGGCTCCACTAGGGCTGGTGCTGAGAACGGCCCCGGCCAGGCACTGCAGTAGGAAACAGCTCAAGTTTAGACTAGGTACGATGTCTGGAACGCGTATCCGACTGGAGTTTTGCGCGTCCTATTCCGCCTAAGCATCTAAAGTGGTTCCGAAATAGCAGCAAATTACGTCACAAAAGTCGATGTCTTATTCGCTCAGAAATTGCGACCCTGGTAGGTGGTGGTAGAACTTCCGGCAAGAAGAGCGAACAATGCAAGTATCGCCTTCGTCAGGGTGTTCCTGTCCCTAACTGCCGCATTTTCCATGATTTGTCAATCCGGAGAGCGACCGGAAGCTAAACAGGCGTCTGGCAGGTCCACCATAGCTGCTCTGACACTGCCAGGGTCGCGACCGTCGAGAGCATGATACTTCTATGACGTCATCGGGCGGGCAGATCGAGGAATCACTTTTTTGACCTGGTGAAAATAGCAGTCAGAGACGCGTTTCAGGCAGAATGATATAAGGCGAAACTTTTGCTTGACCACTAAACTTCCTTTCAGTAAAAGGAGCAACTGGTGCTTTCCAAAACTGTATCAAGAAACATTAGCAGTCGACACTTCTTGGGCACGAACCATGTAAGTGAATGCGAGCCCTCACCGAACACTGACGCAGTTCTCGTGTCCAATACATGCTCTGAGTACGTGCCCATTCAATGGCGATACTGGGGTTATTGGCTCAGCTGCTTGTAGATGGCGCGAACATTTGAAAAGGGTTCATTCCGCACTGTAAAAACACAATGCGTCTACTTCCTTGCAAGAAACTTTGGACAGCCAACGGCTGCAAACTAAAGAAGGACGTCTCCTAATGACGACGTGGAAATATGTTTCCACCTTATGGCGAATTCCACTGGTCGTTTTGGAGCGCGCCGGGATCGACTTTTCTGGACCGAGCCTATTTCACTGGGCGATCGAGATCGAGACGGACGTGTTCCACTGGTCGTTTTGAATTAGCTCCCGCTCTAGTTCTCGGTCTGGATCCGAGAAAAGTCGCTCCAACTATTTCAGCGGATTCAACCGGAAGCCAGCTGGGCCAGCCTTCGGCTCACACAGGTGACTTTCTTTCTCGCGGGGCATCTCTCCTGATCTCGCCTAAGAATTCGTAATGGCCGCTTGCTTACACCTTGGCTCGACAGCCGGTTCGTTTCCCAGGAAGGAGAACAGAACGCTCTGGCCGCGCTGCGGGTATTCCGGCAATCTTTGCTCGAAGCTCCTGAGCCATTCCTGCCGCTCGTGCGTCGAACACATGTTAGCGCCGCGATTGCGAAAACGTCTTCGAAACGACCACGGCGGCCGCGGAAAGGGATTCCCGGGCAGTTGAACGACGGGAAGGAATCCGCCGATCCCGGAGCAGTGGTCATGTTCCACTGGGGATCCGTAGGCGGCGTGACCCCGTTCGAATCGTGTGCTCCGCTCCGGATCTGGTCAACTGACCGCGGCGCGCTCCAAAACGCCCAGTTCAATTCGCCATTAGAGAAAATCGTCTGCGGTGTGACGTCGAGAACGACCTAAACAAGTCAGACGTGTGATTGACCAATTTGAATGTCCCGCTCTTTCGCAAGCAGGAAACCCTTTCGCGCTCGTTTCTTGAGAAAAATGGCTCTTGATGGTAAACCGAGGAGAGTTCACGCGACGTATTATATCTGTACACCGACCACCTCCGAAAAGGGCGGCGACACGATGGCCTGCGATACTGGCGGTAAAAAACAGTCTTCGCCGCGGCGGAAACGATGAACACCGCGTACAAGAAGAGCGCTGAAAGCGTCGACCCGGGACACTAGTCGCGCGTGAGAACAGAAGCAAAGATGGCGGCCCGTTCAAACAGGGCCGTAAGCCAGCAAGAAAACTTCGGAGGTCGTATCCACACACACGCGCCAAACACTGCCGGTTGTTTACCCAAGCCTCGAACCTCCACCTCCCCCCCCCCCCCCCCCCTCCGCCCTCTCTCCTCTCTCTATCACGTCGACCAGTGGATTATATGGAAGTCACAAAAGAAGTTGCCGCCGCGTCTGTCAGTAGCCGGCGGGCAAACTTTTGTGGCGTGCTTGAAAAAAGGTCAATCCTGCCCCAGATTCTCCATATGATGCACTCCGTAAAAAAACAGCTGGACGCAACGGTTAATATTGCTAGGAGAAAATATCATCTAGAGACAAGTCATTGGGCGAGAACCGTGCGTAGATCGCAGAAATTGCCTTCCTCAGGTGCTTCGCGGGCAGATACACGAAATAGATTTCTTAGAGTTCTAGTTGTATTTTAATCTAAAAAGGTTGTTTACCGCTTTTAGGGGCGCAAAGTTTGCGCTCAAATGGTTAGGTAAAATGGCAAAACTGTGGCCTCTCCACTTACCGTAAGTGTTTTGAAAAATCCCTGGATAACGCTTGCCTGGAAATATTTATAGCAACGAGAAAAACAGATCAGACAGTGTTCTTGAAATGAAATGTTTATAAGCGCAAGAAAGTGAAGCTTACCGTCGCCGGCTGCCCATTTTGGCACACTTGAGTAAGGTTATTGATACACTGAAAAATAAATATGAAGCAAACGTTAGAACAACATCAACCGAATGTTTGCTCTTTTCTGCGGACATACATTGAAGATAGCGCCTGAACGTTAACACAGGGTTGTTATGTTATTGTGTAACTTTAAACACGGAATTTTCTATTTCAAGAAGTTTCGGCTGCATAATTTACACACGATGCTAGGGTTTCCAAAATAAACAAGTGAATTACATTTTCTACCACCCAATAAACGTATTTCTTCTAATTTGCATGCATAAACGAGTGTCTGAGGAAGAATATCTCGCCCATAAATATATATCTTATACAACCCAACTGTGCGCCGAAATATTGCCAGTCATCTTTTCATTTTTTTAAGCAAACTAGAAACCATTCATTTCGAAATCCAAGTGTAATATTTACTAATTTTTTTTTTTTCAGATGAGTGCATTTTAGTGGGAAAAAAGAATTTAAAGTTTGAAGTCACCAAACAAAATTTGCTCAGTTGGGTTCTGCATCTAAGATTTATGAATATCTGGCAGGTATGCTCTTTACTGCACCGCTCTTCATCAGGTCTTGACAAAAAAAAATGGTTCCTGGTCAAAACAACGCATTAAACGACTCTATATTAAATCTGACAGAGAACGTCGTCTTCCCATGTATATTTAACATTCGTTAAAGCACCTTCAGAGTCTTTCGTGTGTACTCCCTTGCAATGTACTTTGACCACTATATTACTTAGAAATTGGTTTATCTGTGCCACCATTCAGAAGAACAAACGGTATCGTGATTGCTAATGCAGGTAGGGGAAAATACAACATGAAACCTTTTTCTTTTATTACCAATAAAGACATTAAAATGGATAATATGTTTGTCTTTGTCATGGGTTTCAAACATTAGACTGAGTTTTTCGACACGGGCTCGGAGGCTCCCGAAACTGCAGAAATATGTTGCCCGTGAAAAGAATGGGATTCTCGCTGCAAAAGTGGTAAACGTTTAATGATCAAGCTGTGCCAGTGGTTTTAGTCACTGCCCGTGAAGAAACGCAGAGAGTATTTTGCTCCGAGCACCTTACTATTGCTCCGCGGCTAATGAAATTGTGGCATCAACTGATAAGTAAGAACTTCGAGAAGTGCATCACTAAGTAACAAACCTGACGATAATAGGCTAGGTATTAAGCAGCTCGAGCAAAGCCGCATTACACATTAAAAAACACAGACGTAACACTATACGCGTTCAAACTACACCTATGTATATGACCAATATGGGTATACGGCCTGTCTAGAAGTACGTCTTTTACCTTTTCGACACCCAGACCACTTAAGAAGCTGAACGTGATTGGATCTTGGCACGTCGAATTGTTGCCCAGTTGGATATTGCAGCCGGGCAGGGGATTTGATCCGGTGCAGAGTAGCTCCAGAACCGTTGTGATGACAGGTCCGACTGCGGAAAGCAGATACGATGCATGACAGGATGTTCATATAGTGTCATGTCGTATTACACCTGAGACTGCGGTGGAAGAAATCGGAAGTACTTTCAGTAGAAGGAACAGACACAGAGAACGTCTCAAACTGAGCTGAGTTTGAGACGTTCTCTGTGTCTGTTCCTTCTACTGAAAGTTCTTCCGATTTCTTCCACCGCAGTCTCAGGTGTAATACGACGTGATTAGCTACCACCAGCTCGCCTGCACTCTCACCGTCTTTTCACGAACTGAGTGTGCCTCCTTTCACCCCCAGGTAGCCCGGTTCATTAAACCGAAATTTGGTGGTTTTGCGATAATTTAGGGTCGTAAAACGTGCGAAAAATTAAGGCAAATCTAAAATTGACCTTCCTTGATCTGACTTTGGGTATCTTGACCCGAGTTCACCAAACAAGTTTCCAAGGTAGGCTTTACTGTAGGTTCTTTTGGGTGTCATTTGGGATGTTTGTGTATGAATCGTCAAATAAGTGCCGGACGTAGGCATCACGTTTGATTGTTTGATATTAAGATGTCAAGTTTGGGCCTAACTTGGCAAAGAAGTGTCCGATTCAGACTTCACTATTGTTCCCCGGTTCATACGTAAAATTTTGGGTCAAGTCTGGCACTTCGTGAATTCTGTTGCGATCCAGGGAATACCATAATAACCCAAACGGAGAGTACCCTGGCACTAACCAACGCCTTGGAGCAGAGCCGTGTTAGGCCTAGCTTAGTACACTCGAATTGCGAAGCTTGAGCCGAGTTAGGCGCATCCCTGGAGTGCTACCCGGGCCACTTCGTTTAATTTGCGATAAATGCTTTCAACCGGAAAATGTTTCAAAAAGCATTTCGTGGAATATTTATTCAGGCAGCTAGCGTTTCGCTAAGAGATTTAGCTCATTTAAGGACTTTAAGAACGCTTAGCAAATCTGCTCTAAGTATATTAATGGAGCTTTAATAAATCTACCAGCTTCGCTATTTTTTGAAGTTTCTTTTTTTAACTGGCCGATTTTTTGAAGTTTCTTTTTTTTAACTCCTCTCAACAGATTGGACAGTAAGCTTTTGAGTAATTTTATTCATTGAATTTTACATCCTAAAGTCCTGCACTATTTTAACATGAGGGCTTAAGCAGAAGATTGATATTGCAATGAATTTCAAGCAATTCACGCATGACTTATTTTTAACAAGGAAACGTCCGCTTTCTTTGAAACCTTTTCTCCAAGGGTGGAAGATTGAAGCGATATTCTACTCATTAAAAGTAGTTTTTGCTTTTTAGTACTTCTCAACAACTCCACCAAATCGTTTTTGGAACTGTTTGCCGCGTCTGCATGGACATAGGGAAGTACGACAGGTCTGGTGGTTGGCCTTTGTTTTTCTCAACGAGCTAGGGGGGCCTTAGGGCGATAAACTGGCAGCTGAAAGTGACCCCCGATTGGCCGTCGCCACGTTGCACATGGCGACGGCCAATCGGGTGCACTAGTTTTCAATCGTGCCACAGGCGCAAGGCCGGAGAAGTGAGAACAATGACAATAAAAATATCAACTTCGTTTTGACATCGCTGGCCTTGCATCTGTTGCACGAGGGGTAAGTTTTACCCTCGTGTCGTCACAGTTTGACTGATTTATGGGTTTTAGATAGCGATCAGTAAGTTTCTTTTGGAACCGTATGTTTATTTTTTATCTTTAAAAAGTTAACTAGCTAAAATTTGGTATCTTTTTCTAATTATTGATTTCTTAATTTTTAAGCATTTCCGAAGGTATGGGCAGAAACACCCGTGGTATACACGATGTTTCGTAGAAGAAGCTTATACAACCGACCGCCCTTTGAAAACCTGGTCTAGGCACACTGGGTAAGAGAAAACATTGTAAAGTCACCAATCTGGCAACTGCCAGAATACTTTCGCTGCCAATAAATATTGAGCAATGCACGCGCAACGAAATAAAAAATAGCAAAAAAAAAAAAATCTAAAAAATCCATGCTCGAAGATCCAAGAGGCCCACTTAAGTGTGACAGAGTGTAATCACGAATAGACGTTTTTTGATAACATGACGAAAACGCACCCAAGGGCATTCTTCCGGCTAAGTAAGAGATGAGTCCGCTGAGTAGATACAACTGAGATCCAAGGGTGAGGGACGATATGCCGGCGAGGGAACACTGAAAATAAATATTCATTGGCGGATTTGTTTTAGTTAGAAACCTCGCGCAGGCCTTTGATGGTTTGCAGAATATTCGTGGCTTTTAACGTGCGAAGAGCAGCACAGTGGTACAGAATGATTGATATGGGGTATCGTTTGCCATTAATTTTCTCAGCAACAAATTAATGGTTGTTAAGTCGGCAAACACTTTCATTCAACATAACTTCTCTTTGCGTTTATGTTTTTATATTTGAAGTTTTTACATGGGCTTTTGGCTAAGAGGTATGGGAAAAAACAGCGCGAACGCACGCAGAGCGAACGTTTTAGTGTGAGTAAACGGTTTTTCGTTCAAACTGGTGGTTCTGTCTTTCGGTAAACCGCCTCCACACAACATTCGAAGTCGCCGTATTTAAGGAGCGCTTCAAAACGCAGCAGTGCTCATGTTGGCAGGGAACATTTTAATACTATACACTCAAAAAAATCTAAAGCGTCTGCTCTCCCGGAAAACACTCAGGATGGTGAATCACTGCAATGTACGAAAAAAGCCCTGCGAAAGGCAGAGCTGAAAATATGTTAAAACCTAAAAAATATGTTTGCACAGTGGAAGTGGGCATAATGTATTACAGTGTTGAGTGCCACAACGCAGCCCATTTTTTCGGGCGTCAAGACGTATCCAACCCTATCATTCCCCTAGCGCCCTCCGCAGACTGCAGAGATTGGCTCTCCCCGGTGCTTTGCGGGAGAGCAGAAGCTCCAAATTTCTGAGTGTAGTCTTTGAGAACTCGAGAGGCGCAAGGCGTTCCGAGTCCCTCGGCATCTTATTATATCGCATCGCAATCAACAGGTTTGCGGCATTAGCTTACGAGATTTCTGTAGAACCAATCACACCGTAAGAAGCGTGTACACTCTCAACAAAAGGGTAGTTGGGGTAGTGAGAAGCCGTCACAGATATCGCTAACCCCCCTTTAGTAATACTAACGACTCCATGGGTAGTCACACGGCATGCAGTCAACAGGTAGTCACAGTGAGCACCCCCAAAAGCAACATGGCGGCTGGCAAGCGACAGTGGAGCAGTACGAGTAAGGCCTAGCGAGCTGGACTGCTTTTCGCTAAAATACGATTTTCAAGTGCGTTCGCCCGTTCGCTGCCTTCCGTGCGCACTAAAGCACTCCAAAACGCGCCTCGAAGCACCGGCACCGCACCTATTACGAGTAGGGGCGGCGATGTGAGGGGGGGGGGGGGGGGGGGGGAGGTGGCGGCGGCAGTTGGTTTGTCCACGACTGCTTTCGCGCGGCCGGCTGCATTTACTTCACGGCCAGAAAACGTTCAAAGAAGGAATCGTATAGCGACAAATGAAATGGTGTCTTTATTGAACAGAGAACCTGCTTGCTGTGCTTGCCGCAAGTAATCTGGTGTTTTCGGTTGACAGCGGCGAGGCGAGGCATCACCGATTCAAGCGGCGTCGGTTCCGATCGTTCAACGCTCCTGCTCACCTGTTAGCATTCGTTATCCACTTTCAAGCCCCTGGTAATCCCCACCACGTCTGTGCACGCACTATTCACCGCACGGAACACCCATTCAACTGGCTATGGGACTGATCGTACTGGGACGAGAGGCCGAGAACCGAGCCCTTTGTGGCTGCTCCTTGGAGCCATGGAGCGCCTCCATGTTTTTCACTCAAATAAGTAGACACATAAACGCGCGACTTTTTGAATTGGGCGGCGACACTCGCCCCTTAACGGACAGCGCTCAAACTAAGAAAAAAAGAAACCAACAGCCTTCCCTCTAGGCGCCTCGCCAGACATGCACGTACTACGTATTCCACACCACACTTGACACATACGCGACATACAGACACCATACAATATTATACATGAACGCGTTCACGAACAGCACAAGGTACAACATGAGATAGTGACACTCTACATTCCTACACACACGCCTAGAAAAAAAATTGGCTTGCTCTTTATGTTTATACAGCCTTGATGGATATGCGCCTCAACGGGTAATCGGTCTCTTAGCTGTAGATGAGAAATTTGGCCAGTCCGGTACAACCGCTAACCTGGGGTTGTTAACGTGCATCGCGCAGTAGTGATCACACGAACGCGTGCCGGTACGAAACTCATCCAGATCGAAACGGGCGGGGGCGGCGGGGATCGAACCCAGGAGGTTCCCAGCGCAAGCTTTGGCTCCACGCTCCGAGTTGAGACGCGTTAGCCCACTCGGCCACTTCCTCCCCTTACGCACGCCTAGTCGACACCACCAGCTTATATACTGCTGTATTTTCTGTTACCGATTAGGATGGTGACGACTGTCATATTTTGCATAAATACGAAAAGACTGTGCGAGATTTATCCGTATATATCATTTTCCTCGACTGCCCTTAGGAAAGCGCTCGTATCTCTAATGTAATCCATTGCAAAAGTGAACTGCAGGTTATAAATCAAATTGAATAGTCGCTACACGTCACGTTTTGATGAGTTTCGTTTTCTCGCTTGCCTTCACTTCAAGTACAGAAGCCTGTTTAATTAATTGTATTAATTATCGAAACCAATTTCTGCAATCATAACTTTCTGAACACCCTGATGCATTTTATTTTCTCTTTTTTTCATATCCGAATGACTTCAGCGGCGGTTGAGTAAATGTTGAGTACACTGAGCGCGCGCAGGTGATTCCAGCTAGAGCCACTAAATAAGCTGCGCTTAGAGTATCGGCACTCCGTTCCCCGACATTGTTGTGGGCGCCGCCATTTTGGCTCGTATGCAGAACAGACGCAACGGCCGATCGTCATGATTCAAAAGTGCGACTTTCTCAGCATTAGATTCGGTGTTAGGAAGGTCATGTAATATTGCCATACTTGGGTAGTAATTTAATTACAGTAATTGAATTACTGTAATTTAATTACTTTTTCTGGTAATTTGTAATTTTAATAATTACTTTTGGTGAAAAGGAATTGTAATTGTAATTTAATTACTTTTTAGCGTCAGTAATTGCAGAATTTCAGGCACAATTACAATTACTTTTGCAAGATTTTGCGGCGCCGGCGTCCCCCCCCCCCCCCCCCGGCCACGGGGACGTCAGTACAGTAGAGTGTATCCCAACAATCTCAAGAGGGAAAGAAGGAACGAGAAAGAGCTGCTGGGATACAACGGAATGAACGGTTTTGTAGACTGCAAAACGATTCAATGAATGTTCGCGTCCGTTTTGGCTCCTGTCGTAGTTTAATCGGTCTCTTCGTCTCGTTCGCTTCCTGTTGCTCGTGTTTCTAGGGGTCTTTTATATTTCTCATTCCCATCCGGGAGCATCGGGGGTCGAATTCGAGCTGGTTGGACTCCGATCACATCATTCGGTCGAGGCGGGGAGGTTCGAGGTTCTCCTTGCGCGTCTTCGCCGCTAGCATATTAGCTTACATATTTCAGTCAAGGTTGGCGATTTTTATTGTCTATGAAATTATTCTCTTATCTTTATGAGTTTTTCATGTCCCTCTTCTCTTGCTCGACTGTTGGTACCACAAACAGCAACTTCTGCTACACTGCTCTTCCCTCTCCCAATCCTTGTCTACCTTTTTGTATACATTATTATTTTTTACTGTTAGCTCTGACCCCTTACCCTTTCAACCGTTTCTCAACCTGATTGGACGAGATTCCGAAACTATACAAACCGCGACTTTACTTGACGAGATTCCGAAACTTTACAAACCGTGACAGTCGGGAGCATGTTTGGTTCATTTGTTTTTCGTTAAAGGCTTTTTTTTTATATATATATTTATATAGAGGGCTCCTCACGCATGTGCGTGGCTTGCACTTTTTTTTTTACGCCTCTATCGGCGTGCGTTGTCCTCTCCCTTTGGCCTGCGTAGCCGTGTAAGGTTCGGAGGCTCGCAGTGTCGCTTCGCATTGAGAACCTGCCACAGGCTTACCTACAATGGAAAAGGAAAGGCTGCCCTGGCCTTCTTACGAAAAATTCTTTGAACAGATTAGCAGCAATGGGAAAAATATAATCGTGAGGTGCAAACTTTGCGCACCGTCTCTGAAAACATATTCAGCGAACAGAAAGGCGACCTCCAATTTGCGGAAACATTTGCAGGTAGGTAACATTCTTGTCAATTTCAATATTACTTACAGTTATAAAAAAAAATAATAATAATGGCTCGTCTATATCTTCCAGCTGAAACACGCTCAAGTAATTCATGAAATCGAGGCGTCCAAGAGGCCGGAGAAATGTGCCAATGAAGCTGGTCCAAGCCAGGAACGAAAACACCTTCGGCTGGACAAACTCATGGGACAGGGCAGCCGGTCTCCCGTGCTTTCTCAGGGCCAACTCGATAAGTTAATTGTTAACTTTGTTGTCGGCACGTTTCAGTGTTTTTCTGTGGTGGAAGACGAAGACTTTCGCAAGCTAATCAACGGGCTTCAACCAGAAAAGGCCGTTATGACACGAAAGACCCTTGTTAGCCGCATAGAAGCAGCTGCATGTGAAATGCGCGACTCTCTGAGGAACATTCTAAAGAAAATCGAAACTGTGTGTTGTACAGCCGACTGCTGGACGTCGTTCCATCGGTAAGTCGATTACAAATTTATTTTTATTTCTTTGAGAAAATGAACTGAGACATGCACGAAACCCGATACATCATGAACTTTTCGAGTCGGTTCTTGACATGCGAAATTCAAATCGGTCTTGAGAACTCGGTCTTGAGACAGAGTTTTTGAGACACATAACATCGATGCAATCATTGCTATCCTAATGATTAGCTACTTGACGATCCTATATTTATTACCTATTTCAGCAGCTTCTTGGGTGTTACCGTGCACTGGATTAACCCAGAATCTCTGGCAAGAGAGTCCGCAATCTTGGCATGCAAACGTCTCACAGGGCGCCATACCTACGACGTTCTCGCTGCTGCCTTGCAAGACGTCTTCCGAGAGTTTAAGATAACAAACAAGATCTTGGTCACTGTAACCGATAACGCATCCAACTTCATCAAGGCATTTCGGTGAGTTCTAAAAGACAAAACAATTATATGAAGCCGATATATTTTTCTCGGAGAGTAATTTTGTCTTTCTTTTTGCCACTATATTTCGCACTCGCTTTCTTTCTTTTTTTTTCTTCAAGTATGCGGTTGTAAATGAAATGAAAGATTGGGGGAAAGGGGGGGGGGAGGGTGGTCAAACCTTCTATGCGTGCTAGGGCCGGACAGTTCTGTGTGTTTATTTTATTTAAAAAATAATTCTTAATTGTATGCACTGCTGTGTAGCGTAATTCAGGTACATAATTACAGGGAAAGGGGATCGGGTGCCTTGGGATCGGGGGGGGGGGGGGGGGGGGGGGTTGGCAAGGCTTGTGAAATTTCCCTGTTGTGTCGCACTGTCCCACTGTCTTTCCCGCTCCCTCCTCCCCCCCCCCCCCCCCCCTGCCCCTCGACGTCCCCCCATTCTGCAGAAATGAAACTCGCTGCGCGCTGGTTAATTACCTTGACGCTGTTTACTTCGCAACTGGCTCACTATCTATCTTACGGGAAGGGTATGGGCGCCTTACCTAACTAGCTGATATAGGTAATGGGAAGTAGTCAGACTCACTTGAATAAAATGCTGCTCTATGCCATACTTTTTGCGCTAGCAATTTCCTGTAATAAAGTTGCAGGCTCACGTACCGCTCATTCACACTGGAAGCGGATCCGCGTTCGCAAAGCGGTTGCGAACGCGGTTGTATAAAGACCCAGTACAATTGGACGCGCACTTGATGTCATCGAGTGCGCGTGCATTTGTACTGGATCTTTATACAACCGCGTTCGCAACCGCTTCGCGAACACGGATCCGCTTCCAGTGTGAATGAGCGGGTAGAGCGTCTGCAGATATGACACCGGAAATAGCCAAATTATAGATCCGTAATATACAAAATATTCTTTGCCCACTATAAAGAGTGTTCGGCCAGAAGCCTTGTGAAGATGATCTGGAAGTTGACCTTTTCGACGTCTCGGCTATTTTGGATGACCGGCCAGCGACCTCGGCGGATTTCATCTGCCTGCCAAACCACCAACGCTGTGCGGCTCACACACTCAACCTTGTGGCCAACGTCGACGCTCGTGAAGCTTCCCATGATGCAAGCTACAGCCGCTGCTCATCGAAAACCCTCAGCAAGTGCAGAGCTCTCTGGAACAGGCAGCAGCACTCTACAGTTTCTTCAGAGATCATTTCCAGGAAGCTCGGTCGTCTTTTGATCGTACCATGTGCGACCCGATGGAACTCATTGTACGACGCTCTGAGTTTTCTTAGTGGAATCGATCGAGCTGTGTTGGATGGTATTTCCGACGAACTGGCTTTACCAAGGCTTCAGGACGAAGAAGTTCTGTTCATCGAGGAGTATACAAAGGTCAGTTATTCACGGCACTGCACTAATTGTAATAACCTAGGAACGTAATAAAACGAAACAACTTTTAGTTATAATGTGTTCTATGTCGCTCTCTGGCTTTAAGGTCATGAAGCCATTGGCAAAGGCGCTCGACATCCTACAAGGGGAAAAGTACATGTATATGGGAGCTCTTCTACCCGTGATATGGTCAGTCTTGAAGGCACTTGACGAGATGACGCCGCTTAAAGTTTGTGGAGCTCTTGTCGACGCTCTAAAGCAAGGAGTGTCCTCGAGGTAGGTGATTTTGACCATTTAGATATAACTGTTTCCGCCGCAACGGTAAATTATACCAAATGTATCAGGTTTGCAGATCAGCTCGAGAACAAAGATCTTCTTGTTGCGTCTGCTACGCACCCACGATTCCGGCTGGCATGGGTGGACTGGGGGAAAAGAGACAGCAGCTGGCTGGAAGTGAAGGCAGAATTCGAGAAGCTGGTTTCCAGCGAAAGCTCTGACGTCAGACCCGCACAATCCACCGAAGACGAGGATTTCTTCGGGGTCCTCTTCGACAGAACTGTCTCCGATGAATTGCAACAGTGGAAGGCCAGAAATGACACTGACCTGAAATGCCTGAATGATTTCCCAAACATTCGGAAGCTGTTTTTGAGGTTCAACACCCCTGTACCTTCGTCTGCTGCAGCCGAGAGGCTCTTCAGTGTCGCTAGAGATGTGCTAACAGTTAAGCGTGGCCGGCTTAGTGACGAAAATTCGAAAACCAGCTGCTCCTTAAATGCAATGGGCGTTTAGCTTGCTAAATACCGAGTAATAACGGAAATTACGATTCCAGTTAACTATGATTGCTTGTACAATGCCGGACTTTGAAGTTATCAGCTGTCAAACGTGAGCGGTGATCTCTCCTAAAAGAAACTAACAGCGATCGAGCTTCATTCTTGCAGGACGTTCGGCCTTGCGCAGCGCGACCTTGTGTACTAGTCACCATACTCCGTTTCACGAAGTCCGAACGCAGCCGACTCTATGACCCGATGAGACGATCAAGCAGCGCTCCATCACACCGCTCCTGGTCTTTGTACGTTTGCTATCACCGGCCGAGACAATCTGAAACGAGCGCAGGTTTGCGTGACTGGTTTAGCCTGTGACGCACAAAGCGACGAACGCCGTGACGATGCATGCTGTGATTCGATGCTCGATCGCGTCGTAGCGTCCATGGGGTTCGGACAAATGAGTAGGATGCAATTTCATATACTTGAAAAGAGCTCTCTCGTCCGAGGGTTCGAGTTGTTTCGGAGAGTTGCGTGGTACTAGTTTTATGGAAGCGACCACAGCTCGCGTGCTACGGTTATCCACATCCGGCATATTACGCGTTTACAGACTGAGGCAGGGAATCATCACGGGTGAAATGTTTTCGTAAGTTGTCTTATTGTCTAAATGACTGACGTCGTTTATAGGTTTCTCTTATCAGACATTTTTGCCTGAGTTTTATTATACCAGTACTGTCGCGTATTTGTTTCCGTGTATTATTTTCGAGTTTATTCTTTGTTGGTTTCACTTGTGTACTATTTGCATAAACATTTAGAGGAGACTAACCTCGCACCTCTGAATTTGGTCACCATTGATTTGGGAGCACCTTTTTGGTTCTTATAAATTTCTTAGCCATTATTATTTCAACTCAATGTACATAATTTACATTAACATGAAACATTTGTAGGTGTATGCGCTGGTATTAGCGCACGTCGATTGTACTTTGATATTAACACTAATAAAAGATTCAGATATGTCTGTAAGTGTCGTACTTTTATTATCCTGCTTAACAAAAACGTGTCAACCGAATTTGACTTAGCGATCTGGCGTCCTGGAGTATAGAAAATATTTTTTTATTTATTGCCAATAGAAGAACGCAGGAGTTCATTACTCCAAACTGTTAAGTTCTATATTTCATTTAACAAATTTCATAAGAGGAAAATACGTGACATTTATACAGCGGCTATAGAACGCGTTTAGAGTTATAGGGGTCAAGGTGGGTAGCTTTCAGAAATAAGTAATTGTAAAGTAATTTCATTACTTTTTAAAGGTAATTTGTGATTGTGATGAATTACTTTTCCGTAGTTGTAATTGTAATTGTAGTTAAACTACTTTTGGAGCGAAGTAATTGTAATTGTAATTAAATTACATATTGAAAGTAATTTACCCATGTATGAATATTGCTTTGCTCTGTCGCGAACGGTTTAAACATTTGTGGAGGGCGGAAAAGCATTTCCCGTGATTTCAGATAAAGCTTCAGATAACTGGCAACCATGATTTTAAGCCACAATATGGCCAAGTGTCGTTACTCTGAAGCGTAGCTTATTTAGTGGCACTAATTCCAGCGAAGCCCGTCCGCCGGTCCTCCCCGAAGCGTTGTTTCAGTTTTCTTCTTTTCGCTACAATTGTTTCTGCTCAAGCGTGTGTCTTTCAAATATGCGTTCTATGCGCTCGCGCTCGCGCCAAGAGGACAGTGCAGAATTGCCGTTTTCTGGCCCGTACAGCGAACGCGAAATACGTATGCTAAATTATCTGACGCCTGGGCCGGTTTTCTCAAAGCGATGGTAAACCCATTTTAGTAAACCACGGTACCTAGTAAGGAAAAAGTACCTAGGTACTGTAATAAACGGCTGGATATAGAGCAACAATAATTATTTTTGATTGGGCAGTAAGATGCGTCATCTATCGGTGAAACAAGTCAGTCATTTTGTTTATCCTCTTTTTCCACTGGTTGTCATCGATCTAGTATGGTATTTTAAGTCAAAATATAGTAAGGTTGTACTTGAAGACCAATTTATTTGCTTCCGATGGTACGAAGAAATTTTAGCTACTATGCTAGAGTTTGTCGACGAATATTCGAAAATGTAAAAAACATTTCCTTCAATATGTTTCGCCATAAACAACGCATAACTTTCCCGTGTTTCTTCCAGTCTGGCAACGCCGGTGCTGTAGTCTCGTTTTCGTTCCTTGCGACGCACGTTTCTGCGATTCCTGCTGATCTCAACTGTTTGCCCTCTCTTCCGTTTGCCCAACCGATTCACCGGTGACGAGAAGCTAAGCTTCTCGTCACCAGCTTCTCGTCACCGTTGAATTGCTGGCCACCGGGGATATGTAGAAACCTCAATGCTGTCGGCATACTGTCGGCGCATTGTAAAAAACAAAAAAAAACAAAAAAAAACAGTACAATGTCTCAGTTGTTCACCCCGAACGAAGACTTTATTGAGGATAACCCCCTTTCTCCGCAAAGTAATCGCTGCTCACGAGTTGGCGTGCATAGTGTAACAAATTAAACGTCTTAGTATAAATATGTACCAACACTCGTTCGCAAAACATTTTTTTTACTCACCATAAAAACACTTGCAAGGCTTATGTACCGTCATACGTCTTGGATCTCGGACTGCTGAAGAGTGATGCGTTCGCGGAATGCTGCCGTCGGTTAGCTTAGTTGCCCCTCTGAACTACTGCTTTGCTTGACGTGCTAATAGGTTGATGGTGCGTCATTAATATAACAGCCGGATCGAAATGAATGTTCGGCAGAACCAAGCAGAACTATTAGAAGCGACGTCGCGGCCATTTTGCTTGTAGGTACTGCTTTTCCCTCGGCGCCCCTGCTCGCCCAGTCACGTGACCTACAATTCCCCGTTCTAGGGACAATAGTTAACTTTAATCCACGGTTTGCGTTCGAGAAAACGGGCCCTGGTGGTCTGGTTCAGACAGTTGCGTTTGACTGCTTTGCGGCAGCGAGAAACCAGGACATCCCTGCTGCTTATATCGCGTGCCAAGACGATTCCTTGAATTGGATTCCACGCTTCATACGAAGCACAGATGTGCCGGTGAGTCGCTTTCGGTTCTCGACGCAACGCTGACAAACGCATTCAAAGGCAAGTGTTTTAACCGGCCTCAAGCATCAAAGAACGCCGAGAACATAGTTCTCTGCGCTGCACCTGCTGGCTTCTGCAGCAGTAGTTTTTCTAAAAAAAAAATCTAAATTAAATAGCACGTGTATGTTTGCCAACGCCTTATTTTTGGAAATTTACTAGGAATCTTTTATATAGGTAAAAGGAACGCGTGCCGAAAGGCCTGAAATCCTAGTCCCCTTCAAAGTACTCCACGTGGGATGACACACACTTGTTTGAAGCATTTTTGTTTTAAGCATTTTTTATCGAGTATGCACAATGAAATGTGCCAATTGAGCCAGTGAAGGCGAATCATATATCTCAAGACAGAGAAATACTGAAATACACGGGCATGGTCCCAGATATCTGTGTACGTTCGTCCTGTCCGGCCTCAGTCGTGGTGTTCAATGCTTCATACTTCACTGCACTTGAAAGCAAACAAATTGGGTATGACAGGCGTGCAAGTTCGGCGGACCCGAGGAGGCCATTTGCAACTGATCTGCACGGAGAATTGACCGATCACACGTTTAATGAGAGCACGCTCTTTACTGAACCGCACAATAAAAGACGACAAGAGTATCTCGTCCGGCGAACATTCCAGTCAACTCACGCCTGTGCGTAGCTTCCTGTGCTTTTCTAGAGATTTGGTTAAATTCCTCGAGCACGACGCCAGCTGCCAGCTGTTTAGTAGCAGTACATGGTAAAACCCGCGACGGAACCAAAATGGACAACCGCGATACTTTTTATCTGCCTCGGGTTTTAGTCGGTGCCTACTAAGGTTGACTGTACTCTATGGAAATGTTTGTTTTCTGCCAGTTTGGGCGAACTGAGCCACACGGCTGTTTCGACCGGTTCAAATTTGAATAAATTGTAACCAACGCACAAAGAGAACAAGTCTTAAATACTTTTTGAGATTTTTGAAGTGACTTTTACTATTGAACAACAGCACACACTTGAATGTTCAATTCAAGAGCTTATAAAACGTGACTACCCCATGCTTGTCACTTGCCAAGAGGGAGGTAACGCTCAATGGCTCGAGCCCAGTGGGTAGTTAAGTAAGCCTGTGGGTAATTACAGCCGTCAAAACGCATGATGACTAGGGGGTGTGCTCACTTTTTCTTAGAGTGTACATTACGAGTCAAGTCCTGCGTTGCTTTAACAATCGGTAACAATACTTAGTTGCCTGCCAGGAGCGAGCCTAGCCAATCAGAGGAATTCTAAGGAGTGAATTTTTGCATATATTGATTTTGTCACTTCAATATTTCATGATCACCGCTGTGGGTTTGCGAATACTAGAAAATGAACAAGCGGACAATATCCACAAAGTGAAGGATGCGAAATAACTCGTCCGGCGAGAGACTAAACTCAATACATTCATTTGTTTCGAGACATCCGGCAACAGACAGGCCGCTTTAAGTGCTCCACATAAACTAGTAATTTCACTCGAGAGCTTTTACGGGTCTTGTTATTTCCGAGTCTTAAAGGGATACTTCAACGAAATTTGAAATATTCCCGTCGTGTTCAAAAATAGGTTGAATATGATCCACAATATTCTTAAATGACAATCGCACGTTTGTATTTTGAGCCTGGTGGCTGTATTTTTCGTTATAAACAGCCCAGTCTGGCAAACGCTCGGAGAAGGCCCGGCGGAGACCACGTGACATCCAACGCATTCGTGACGTAGGTCGTCTCAGGACGAGCAAAGCTACGGCGAGGCTGACGTCGAGAGGATGGCCTAGTTGTTCCAGCCACCGAAGCGGCTGCTTTTGTGCAAAATTTCAGTGACGGGTTAATCTTCTATAATCTTCTAGGGGGACAATAGCGACTTCTGCGACACACAGAAGGCATTCTCGGGAGAGAGGAGTTCCTCCTGCCCCTCTTCTCTCGGCGTGGCCGGAGGCGAGACAACCTCCGTCACTAGCTGTCAAGGTTCCTAGACGGGCATTACAAGCGAGGCGTTAGCGACATCCACCAGGTTCTCTTTGCTAATCGTTTAATTCGTTTTAAAATTCCTTTTTTGTGACTTGTTTAACAAGATATTGGTATGTTCGATGTGATGCTGCTCCTTTCAACACATACAGACCAAAAAAAGGGCCGGAATTTCGTTGTAGTATCCCTTTAAAGTGTTTAAAAGCGGGTTTTACTTACCAAAGAAGACACTCCTTCATATTCATCAATCTCTGAACGCGCCATATTCTTGAAAGTCACCTTTTCTAGGAGCATTCTAACTAAGACATATTAATACGTATTTTATGAAATATAAATGTCTGTCATATTCACACCCTAGGCATCCCTTTTGTGCGACCTACGATCAAAACAGCTGAATCGAAAACCACGAAAGAAACGTGAGCTGTGGTCCATATCTTCATCTGCTACTAACGTCCGGCGTCTTCTCAAACCCCTAATAACGTGTCGATTTGGTACCAGTAGTTAATCAATTGCGTATTTTTCAAAGGGCTTCGCACTTTAATGGTACGTACCTGTCCTTAACCGCATATAGAGATACCAAATACGACATAGCTTCGCCAATACTGGAAACTCCTCCGAAAACAGATAGGAGCGGCGGCGAACGTGACAGTGGCGCCTCTAGCGGACTCGGAGTCTACGGAAGCAGTCGTCGCAATGGAAAAGTATAGGCTCCGCGACGTCCCCGAGCTTTACAAGTCCCGTATCGTCACCCTAACAGCAGAAACAATTTATTACGGTCAGTTCGCTTGCAAAGCGGAATCCACTGATCGCAACTGCAACGACAATCGAATAACAACGCGCGCATAAACAAAGATAGATCAGTATATTTAGCGGTCTCAAACGCCTCTCAGGGGATCACACGCGTTTGAAACGCGTCTGGGAAGCGGAAAAAAGGCGTTTAGCTACTCGAACTACGTCGTAATCGTTAAAACATGCAAAAACGACATGTTAATATTACCAGAGCAAGCGCACGAGCTGCTGGAACATAAAAACAAAACAAAAAGTAAGGATAAAAATGAACGTGCAAACACTTACCGAACTTTGCAGAAAAAATGGTGTCGCCATTCCCGACAAAAATAAGAAGAAACGGGAAAGAGAAGCGAACAACGGCGAATAAAACAAAGAAGCTAGCAAAAAACTATTTCAACGACGACGATCGTTGCGGCGCCTATAGAAAAAAAAGAAAAATGGAAAGCAGGAAATGAATAGCTGGTGGTCGCCACCGGTGTTGAGTTCACGACAAACAAAGCGGAAGCAACAGACGAAACTAATGAAAAAAGAAGAAAGCGACCCTTTTTTTTTCAGCTGCTTGTTGTACATTTCTTTATTTGCTTTCGCGGCGTAGGTACGAACTAAAAACAAAACAGGGGAAATAAATAACAGTGCAGCTCACACTGCCCGGTAAAAAAGAGTCGCAGAAATGTTTTGGTCGCAGGCAGCAATCTTCTATATGTGCTAGCAGTGACTAACCTTTTTTTGCTTTCGAATTTCTTTTTCCAGTGACTTTGGCGGGTTGTTCGTTCGCTCGCTTGACGAAGCAGTTTAAAAGTGCATTCAAGTACTTGTTGACGTAGGTGTCCGTAGGTCGATGTAGGAAGCTGAAGAAAGATTTTCCACCACATCGCGCAAACTTGTTTTTGAATGCGGCCGGTTGATCAACAAACGATGACCCGTAGCAGACGTGCCGGCCGGAGTACGCAAATAAAATTCGAGTAAAAATGGGTAACGAGCTTACACTTCTTAATATATTTAATAAATATCAAAGGGCACGTATGACGATTTTGGATTAGAAACTCAATCGAAGGCGAAAATAGGAGATTATCGCAGACGACAGTGGAAGAAAACAACAACAACAGCAAAGTCGCAGACGGCCCTCAAAATGCCCGGGCCTAGCGCAGACGAACCGCGGGTAGTAATCGCCGAAGCGAAGGAAAGGGAGGAAAAACTAAGCCAAACAAAGCAAGGATACGCGATTGTTTACACGTCGGGCAAAAAAAAAAAAAAAAAAAAGCAAAAAGCAAACAAAAATATACACAGCAACATATAAGCAAAAGGAAGAAATAACGCGTCAGAGTGCCGTCGCCTCAAAAATATAAAAGAAGGAAGACTCAAAAATGGAAAGAGTGGAGACGGTTCAACGGGTGTCGGCCTTTATCGTAGAAGTAAAGAAGCAGCGAAGCAGAATATGTTGGTCGTCCCCGCGCTAACAATCGGAATTTGTGCACTGTAAATAACGTGACTGAAATCATCTTTTTTCGCGGGGCTACGACGCTCTCCCCTTCTTTCTTTGCAAGCGCGAGAAGTCTGCTTTTTTCGTAACTCCGCTTTTGTTAATCTATAATCGCGTCAGCTTTGCATATGCACAACGACTTCTTTCGGAGCATACTGACATCGCCGTAACATACGTGGTTCGAAATTGACTTCTGCTTCTTCATCCGGAGACGATCTTAACGGGATTAGCCAGCTCGCCTGTTCGACGAAACGGTTATGAGCAAGACACTCATGAGAAATGGGAATTGCAACGACAAAACGAATTGACTGATAAGAACAATAAAGTTGAAATGAAGCTATGTTCTGAAATGTTTGTACATTTCCCTTTTTCACGAAACAGCGCGAAGGCATACATTCGTGTTTTGCTTGGCTTACATAAGTTGTGACAGAATGTTTTCTTCGGGAGAACTCCGAAATTGCACCCAGAAAGCTGTAACATCTTTCCCACGGGAAGAGAATGTCTTTCACTCATGAGCTGGCACCCATTTTTTAACTTTCAAAGCAGCGAATGTCCGTGACAATTTTTTTTCGTTGGACACCTCGCACGGAGATGGGCAAAACCAATGCATTTCGGAGAATTTGTCTGCCAGCGGAGACTCCGAGCTCGCCAGGGGCGCTGCAATCACTTTTCGCCCGTTTTCCGCGGGAGTTGCCAGTATTGGCTTCCACGGTATTTGGAGATACCATGGACATAGGAAATGAGGTCCAAATTTTAAGATCTTTTCTGCAGATTGTGGGTGTATTGCATTTCTACCCTTAAGTTTAAAGAAAGGTACTCACGTTTATCAGCTGGGTGAATTGGGTAACAACTGTAGTCTGTAATGCGTAAAAAATATATAACTTTAATGGTATGCTTTATAATTATTAATTATTTTTACATTAGGCGAGATAGAACACGATGACTCTTTTTAACATCAATAATTTTAATACATGCAGAGGTCTTTGTAATACGTTGAAATAATTTTAGGCGCCCGTTTCCGGCTTGAGTGGCGTCAGAGTCGCCGTCGCCGTCGCCCTCGGCGTAACCGTGCCGAGCATTATGGAAAACGTCCCATAATGCACCGGGGTGACGCGCGCGTTGCATTATAAAACATTTCCCATAATGCACCGTGCGGGAGGAAGGGAGGGGGAGAGAGGAGGAGCAGAAGGGGGAGGAGGCGAGGCGCACGGGTGGAGTAGATGAGAAGAAAGGAGGAGAGGGTACGGACGGGGAGGAAAGCATACCGCCTCCTCTCCTCCTCCTTTTCAAGAGCTGTGCTCTAATTCGGCATTACAGGGAGTTGTAAACTTTTTTTTTTTTCCTTTTTATTTCTTGAATGCAAGTTGGAACAGTGCAACTCAGTGTGCACATGTTTTGTTTTTATTGCCGCATCAGCACCCCACGAGTCGCCGAGAGGGCACATGAGGCGGTCTATTTCAGTTAGTAGTTCATTTATCATTTTATTTCAATAGCCTATACAATGTTAGGATTTCAAAATCAATTGAAATATGCTTAATGTATTGTAAATGTAAATATATTTGCAGCTCCAATTATAAATTATAATAATCTTTATTTTGGGGGTGCCCAAAAACAACCACATTGGTCCTCTTATTGGTGCACCAACACAACAAGCAAAATGAGTAAGCAAGTACATGGGCTCTAAACATTTACTAAAAAAAAAAATCAAATAAAACATCCAAGACAAACATAATGCTAAGGGGCTAGAATAATATCATTTAAATCGCGACGGTACATAGAAATTGATGCAGATATATCAAGGTGGGGTGGAGCGAAGGTATTATATAATGACTGAATCCGTAATAATTCCCTACCTGATGTTATCGCGCCTGTAATAAAACTTATTATTGTAGCGTTTGCTCTAGATTTAGAAATTAACATTGCAATTTTTAAGGTCACATGCTCACCGACGAGATTCCATTGCAGGTGTTCCCAATAGAGCTCACACACTGCATATCACGGAAAGAAAGGAAGACGCAATTAATCGCGCTTGTCCTGATTTCAAATATCAGAACTAGAATCTATTACTCACATTTTATTGCATTTTGAATTACTTGCGCACGAAGCTTCGCCGATGGCATAACTTGACGTTGACTTCGCCGATGGCATAACTTAACTTAAACGGATATTGCATAAAAAGGAAATCTTACTCTCTTGGTTGCTCTGCTAGGTTCGGTACCATACTTTTTACGTGTATATTGGTATACAATAACTGTATTGTTCTTGTTATTATAATTAAAGGCCTGGTGTTGGACTGAGAATATCGTTTGGTGAGTTATCGCTGGCTGCTTGTTGGGTGCTTTAATGTTAATTTTTTACCAGTTTTGAAAAGGCTGCAATTAGTTTTAAATAAATCTACAAAAATGTAGGTTTATCGTAAAAAGTAGAAATCTAAATTTTTCAGAGTGCAAGAATCTAAACAAACGTGAATTACTCCAAAAAATTTCGAATATGCAGCCAGTAAAATATTATCTAAACTCTTCTTTTTTAAACAACATGATTATTAGACGTGTACATACAAGTATGCATTCGCGTTAAGACTTTGACGTCATTATTCGAGATATTTTTTATGCAAATTTCAGAACGTTTGCTAGCTTATCATGCTCGCCCTTGTATAATTGCGTCATCTCATCACGAAAAAGTACATTCAGTAGAGTAACAACTCTATGTATGCTAACAAATAATAAATATAAAGATTCGTGAAGTTTAGCCGTTATTTGGAAACTATAACTTGCGACAACATACCTTTCCAATGTTAAAAAAGCCAGGAAAGTTGACATTAACACAGTTATCTAAAAAAAGAAAGATGTAAAGAATCAAATTCAGCATGCTCTGTCAGTGATGAGTTCATTTGTAATCAGACACTATACAATCATTAAATCCGTTTCGAAACTTGTTGCTGTGTATAATTCTTACTATGGGCGCAATTTGAAATCAAACTGTGATCATAGAGTCATACATACATCGAAGTGGCAATGGTAAATGGACCCTAAGCAGAATTCATTGTAGCACATTAAAAAGTGGCGCGGGTTGTTCATGCATGGCTTACGACAAAACAGCGCGATGAAAAACGACAAACACAGAGAAGAGTACACAGACAGAGCACTGTCTGTGCACTATTTTCTGTCCTTTGTAATATGTTTATCACGCTATTTTTTCGTAATCCGAAACTAGGTCTATCGGTCACTTGGCGTGATCACGAAGAGTGCCACTAAACAGCAATATCATAGAGTAATGAAAAACGAATTGATGGAATAACAAAAATATTACTTCCGAGAGAAGAATACATAAGTGCATATTTATTATAACGCCAACTATGATTAATTAGCAACTGCGTTAATTAAGTTTCATGAACGCAATGAGTGTAAACTAGAATTCGTTTTCTTCGTCCCTTTGAACATTCAAGGACACTGAAATAAGTCTTCAAAAAACGAAGTGAAACACTTAAATAAGTGCACTGGCGTGCGGTCCATTCAAATCTCGGTCTTCGGGAACAGAAAAACACAAAGAACAGAATAACTCACTGCTCGTAGCCGACGATGTGCCGAGCAGTACTGCGAAGACGCCGAGGATGACCAAGACGGAGTTCTTCATACTGCTGTTCTGCTTTGTGTTGAGAGTTTTCAGGAGCTAGAAACTAAACAAGTCGATGTGGTTTAGGGGCCAGGGTGACACTGCTATTTAAACAATTCATGTGTGTCACGTGATAAATCCTGTGCAGTAGTACTGAATCACCGAACGTCGCATCGTTCCCACGTGTTCCTTTAATTGACATGAGTACTGTCCACCCACGGGCTTCACTGGGTCGTGCGAATTCACGCTCAGTGCTTATTTTTGGAATCCTTTTTCATAACAGTTCTGTCACGAATGCTGCAACCTTGTCATGAAAAAAACCACGCTTCTGACGTGAAAACAGAAACAGCCTTCATTTCGAACGAAAAACAAAGTCGTTATTTTCCACATGCCGTCAGTGTCCTTGGTCGCCCCTATCTGTCCTCTGATTTTGTTTTAAGTTTTTACTTCTATTACAACATCGAAACAAGGTTACTAGTTGCTCAAAGTATTGAGATACAGTTCGAATAGGTTCGCGAAAAATTCGGAATGGTGTGGTTCGCACATCTGAATTGTGGAACACGGAGTCGAAATTTATTTTAAATAGTACTTCAAGGTGACATTCAGTACTTCAGGGTAAAATTTTTAATATAGCCGCTGAAATAAAAAAATATCGATGAATCATGGAGCAATCGGCTTTGCTAATTGCTTTCCACTGACGCTCTCAGCAAGAACCTAGATTATTTTAATGTCTGAGTAATGCCTTATGGACCTCTTCGATACAAATCTGTCACATTACACATTCCCTCGTTTCGCAAAATTTATGTAAGAATTGTATTTGTGTGTTCTGTTATCTTATTTTTGATCGCGTTATTCGTTTTCCTATAGCGGTGTAACCGTTTACCTGCACACAAGCCTAAAGTTTGAAATTATTTCCAAAAATATAATGTAATAAAAAAACATTATGTGATACAGCCTGGCAGAAACACCAAACAATGTTTAGGTCTTTCGTTTTAATTTATTAAATCAAGCTCTTTTATTTCAGTGCATGTGCCCAATAACCTATTTATTAATTTCAAATAAGAGGTGAGCGCAGTCTGTCCAGTTGGCTGGCAGTAACAAACTTCCATCTTTCTTTCGATATAATAATTACGTCTATTGCAATCTAGGCAATACCGGCTCTGACACTGAGCAAAACGGATGTGTCTGTTTTTTTCATCTCCATCGCAACATAATTGGTTTTTTTTTGTGTGTGTCTCTGTGTGACATGCATCGGTGTCAAACCATTTTAAAATTTCCTACTATTCTACCCGTTGAGCTGATTTTTTATCAACAAAATTGTGTCCGTCCTCCGATGCACCAACTTCTTGTGACAATAAAATAGACACCTCGACAGAACCAGTGAGAAGGCCGGCAGTGATAGGTTCAAGCGTAAACGTATATTCAAATCTTTCCTAGAATGGTTTACATAGTAAGCTTCTGGAAACAAAGCTCGCTAACTAGAGTAATGAAAAAAAAAGTGTTTTAACCTCTTGTGTTTTGTGAATTAACTTTCCATCGGAAGATACATGTAATCAGTGACTATGGAAATAGATAAGATGCCAATGAACCCCAGATGTCACACTTAGGATTTAGCTGAAAAAAAAAGGAACTTGACACTTCACTTGCCTCTCCTCATTGCGCAAATCAAGATTTTCAGGCCTAACAGTATTTTGATCTTGATCATTTGCTGAAAGTTTTTGGTTGTTCGCAATTCAAAGTGCTTTAAAAAAAGATACGTTGATTACTTTTTTTTTACTTCCCCTTCAATCGATTTATTAAGAACCAGTTTTCTACGAACGGCGTTCCAAGGAATGACGTTCAGGCCACACCTTTCTTTAAGGTGGAACAAACGATCGCCGCTATTTCCTTTTGCAGTTGTGGAACTGTAACGGACTCAATTTTTTCGAGAGACGGCATAATGAAAGGCGTTTTTTTTTATCTGCTATTTTACTTGAATTTAGTGAGCACTTAGGAATTTTATTAGCTACCATTTCAACCTGACTTCAAGGGACAGGAAAATCTCCGAGAAATACCGTATTTACTCGAGTAATAGCCGCACTGTTTCTGAAGAAAACCTGAGGGTTCGCTTTTCCACGGAGCACGCAGATTGCCAATCACCGCGATCGACATCACGATTTTAGCTGTTTACAAGACAGAAATAATGTTTTCGTGTGAAGATACCATCTGTGAAGATTGCATTTGTATGGAGAATCGTGTTCTCGATCTGCTTATTCACTATGTTATTTATGCGCAACGCAATGATTGGCTGTATATCTCTTCTGTGGGAAAGTAGACGGAAGGGCCTTGTTCATAAATAGTGCGGCTATCACTCGAGTAAATACCGTAGTCGAAAACAAATAACCTAAAACAAATTTAATCGCGGCGATTCGACAATTAGTTCGATGTCGATATTTTCACTTGATTGATTGATTTTATTTACAAATTAAGCTTCCAGAACTGTTTTAGAGGGACGTGTACAACGCTGACTGGAACCAGCATATAATTTCATTATAAAAAGCTCCGGGGGAACATTTACACTGAGGCCGTTTTACAGTTTTTTTAAACTTACCGAAATAAAATTAATGGCGAATACGACACTCATAACGCCTATTCTGGAATCCACTAATATAGTATGGTGTCCGCATACATCTATAGAAATTAACAAACTGGATAAAAATCCTAGTACGAGATTTATTTGCAATAAGTTGATATTGTAGCGGTGTTGCTGAGGCGCGTGCCAGACCCCACCGAAGACAAAGACGAAGCGCGTGCAGACGGCGCGTGACACACTTCGAATTGGGTCTGATTTGGTTATGGACGTCCTCTTGTAAATTAAAAACGTAACATTTGGTGTCAGAAGTGGGATTTCTGGTACGGCACCTCATGCCACCCGGAAGGCACCTTGTCAGGATGAAACTCCTGTGCAACATGGTCGTCACTGGCGTCTCAATGAGCCTAGGATCACGGCTTGATTACCTGAAGTCGCAAATCGCCGTGCCGCACCTTCCACGGACAAGTCATCACTTCGCCATGATGTTCACGACAAGTTTGTGGCCGTGAAATGAAGATCCTGCTTTGACCGATGGCCACTTTTGCATCCCAGACCTTCAGGCAGTCAAGGCGCGTAAGTGCGCGCTGGTCTTGAAATCTTTGACGGTCGTTGTGGCCATTCAACGTAGGAAGATCATAAGCGGCAATCTTCTAAAAAACGTTCCAGCGTCTCCTGGGCTTCGGCGTCACCGGCGCATTTCATTTTCGGTGTTCATTTCAAAATGCGCAAATGTGCAGTGTTATTTTACACCGATATGATCTGTGCCGGCATTGGAGTTATCAGACATTTCATCGAGAGTGACGAAAATAGAAGCTAGCGGCGACCAAGTCACAAGTCTTCGGGCATCAAATTCAAGATGCGCCAATGTGCTGGATTTCGGTGTTGCGGAGGAACTTCGACGTTGGCGTGAAATTCGTGAGCGTGGAGAAGAACAACGCCAACGACGCCAACGAAAAGAACTGTCTATCTTTAATGGAACGTGACGAAGTTGTTTAGCAAAATGACCTAGGACAGAACATGAGGAAAAAAAACTCAGAGGGGGAATAGTGTAGCGGTGCTGCTGAGGCGCGTGCCAGACCCCACCGAAGACAAAGACGAAGCGCGTGCAGACGGCGCGTGACACACTCCGAATTGGGTCTGATTTGGTTATGGACGTCCTCTTGTAAATTAAAAACGTAACAATATTTACATCTTCTTTACTTAGTTCGCTTTCAGAAGCTAATATCACCAGATCGAAGAAAGACTAAGGCATCAGTTTTTTTTGCAATTATTTAATTAATGTGAGCAGTAAAATATATATTAAGTTTTGACAACCGGCCATTCCTAAATAAATTATATTAGGGCAAAAGAACAATATAAAATAATCCCTGACGTCTTCTCCATTCGCTTTTCTTCTGGCAAATACCCCAAGAAAACGTTATCAGATGAAATAGGGACCCTTCACACCCCCAGCGACGTTTTTGACGAGATTACTTCGGTCGCGAATCAGTGCTCCTGAGAATTTATGTCGTGCTAAAGAAACTGATGTTTCCATTGAGGTAGCACGGCAGGGAAATGCCTAACTTCGCATAAGCTTAGTAATCACTGGGGTCTCACTTGTTCGCAATACGGTTTTGCTCCAAGTCGTTAGTTAGACCAAGATTTCTTTTTTCTGTCATTTTTCTGGTTCGTCGCGGAATTGTCAAAGTATCAGACTTGAACCAAAGACGTGTGAAACGAAGATCCAGCAGTAAAACATAAATCTGGAATTTGTTTCGCAATTTAAGCCCAAAGGTGCAATATACAAACCTAAAAACCAAAAACTAAAGCCCAACTTTGGCAGTTCTTTGGTGATTGATGCTTACAGATGCCAGACAACAGTGAAAACTACCAGGAGTGAAGAGTACTTTGCCACTAGGGCCAAGATACCCATAATCTGGCTGAGAAAGGTCAAGATTGGCTTTATCTTGGCTTCTCCAAATTTCTAAGGCCCTCGACTTCCGGCAAACACCTAAGTAAAGCCCAAAGAAATGATCTACCTGGGTCTATGCCCAAACTTGGTATGACCCACATTTCTGAACCGCTGTATGTCTTAAATTATGATTAAAACCGTGTACTATGTTTGTTTCCAAGACGACAAAGTTTAAAATTTCTTCGTGACATCAGACATAGGAATGATTTTATTTGTGACGTTACAATTGCTTATGCATCGCGGAATATATCCTGTTTAAATTGGTAGCATATGAGATCGAACATTAACACCCCGTTCGTTTTGTATATTTTTGAAGTAATTCTTTCATTCCCAATGGGCTTATTTTTCACTTTTTTGCTGACCGCATTTATAATGTAAAAATATATTAACAAGCCAGTCAAGCTTTTAATTTGATGCACTCAAACCCGAATAAGACTTCATCTTAAAATCCACAAATAGCGTAATTCTGTATCAATAGCCGTGACCGCAACGCGCCTATAATATATTTGACAACATATGAAACCAATACCGATAAAAATGTATCCAGGAACTGATATAGTGAAGCGGTTTTGAAGTTTAAAGGGTATTGTTTTTTCTTGTTGTTTTCTAAGCTTAACTGATGAATTAAAAAACAAAATCGTCCAAGCTACACCTATGCGGTTTGCGAAAGTGGGTTATTCGTCCAGAGGGTATAAGGGCTAATTGTAACGATCAGTCTGATCAAGAAGTTAACTTTGTTACTTAACTTTTTAATTTGTGAAAATAGACAAATGGTTCCAATTGGCAACTAGCTGAGCGTCATCGAAAACTCCTAACTCAGTACCTTTCAGAAAGACTTTGAGTGCGTGAGAAGCGCAGTAGAGCGCTAAAGTTATCACTCCTGCAGCAGGAGTAAGGCTGCAGGTGCGATAATGCACCCGCGGTATTTCTCCGACACTTATTATAGACCCCCAGCCTTGTTTCTGGTGCAAGCGTGGTACCTTTTGCGCACTAGTACGCTTCCCACGCGCTCAAGGTATTTCTACAAATCATTGATTTAGGGGTTTGTGATGACGCTCAGCAACGTTCTAATTGAAACAATATGTACGATTTCACTAATTAAAAGTTAATTTAAATATTGTAATTTATTAGGCGAATTATCGATACGATTACCCCCCTATTCTATGTCGTCCTCAACGTAAAATTCGCTTGTGCAAACCGCATAAATGTAGATTTCACGGCTTTTTTTTATACATACGAATCTGCTAAGCTTAGAAAAAACGCCCTCTATTATTTCCGAACATATTATTTATACGTCTTGGCAAATAAACTATATCTAAACCCTGAAAGGGTCGTCTTCAAGCAAGGCACGTTCTTAGAAATGGCTAGCGTGGACAATTATATTGCTCACAAAGGCAATATTAACAAATACAAAATAAAACATAAAACACGCTTTAAGCGCGAAACACATGAACGACGAAACCGTTGGATCCGACGTCCGACCACGCAATACGGCGGTCGGAGGCGAGGGTTTTCAACGCTCTCCGATGCTACGGAAACCCTCGCCCCCCAAGATCATTCAGCAGTCCGCACGTCGGATCGGAAGGTTTCGTCGCACATGTGTTTCGCGCTTTACTGCGACACCCCTTATTCCACAGAATAATACCTAGAAGCATAAAAAGAACTAAAAATAACAAAGCTGTTTCTAACGGGCATCTGGCCGTTTACGAATTGTATGTACTACATCCTCTTCTGAATGCTATACATGCGTAGAAGTTCTCTTTGACTCCCACACGATATCTTAAGATATCGTGTGGATTATAAGATGAAGTCTTATTCGGGTTTGAGCGAATCAAATTTAAAGCTTGACTGGCTCGTTAATTTATTTTTACATTGTAAAGCCGGTCAGCAAAAAAGTGAAAAATAAGCACATTGGGAATGAAAGAATTACTTGGAAAAGATACCAAACGAACGGGGTGTTAATGTTCGCTCTCATATGCTACCAATTTAAACAGGATATATTTCGCGATGCATAAGCAATTGCAACGTCACAAATAAAATCATTCCTATGTCTGATGTCACGAAGAAATTTTAAACTTTGTCGTCTTGGAAACAAACATAGTACACGGTTTTAATTTTAATTTAAGACATACAGCGGCTCAGAAATGTGGGTCACACCAAGTTTGGGCATAGACCCGGGTAGATCATTTCTTTGGGCTTTACGCTGGTAGTGTTTTACACTGGTATACAATTTCAAAAGGATGTAAATGTGTATAAGTAGTTTTTAATGGGCGCTGCACGGGGCACTAGAAACAAGATTTCATGGAGTAGTCGGAAATCCTGAACACGTGCCAAAAAGTCAGCTGGAGCTCAGAATATTTGAACCTTTCGACAATTTATACTTAACAGAACGTAAAAAAGGGATGAAGCCACATGTTTGCTGAAATTTGTTTCTAAAATTTCAGACGACATGTAAGAAGCTTGGTGGTTTCGAAAGGCTTCGGATATATAATAAGCACTTCTACACCACTATGATCGACCGGTTTAACCCTGTGTAGAAACCTGTAATAGAACCTTAAGGATCAAATTATATGATAAAAAAGTTCTTATCTGTGACAAATTGTCTTTCTTTTAACACTCCAGTAATCGAAATATATTGCGTTACAAACATGATTAGACAGCGTGATTATATTGTACTTAACTCTCACATAGGGGTGTTGTACTCACACCCCTTCTCCCATGTAATACACCCCAAAACTTCAGATCGACGTACAGCGGCTTGATAGCCGAGTGGCACAACTTAATAAAGATAGATAATTTACGTGCTACTTTCTACAATACAGTGATTCGGGGTTTTCTTAACACTACTGCAAAACCTCCGGTTCGTTTTTGTAGTCTTTGAAACGTGCTTTATATGTTTATTAAGTTATGTCGCATTGTTATCAAGCTACTCGTAAAAGTTGGGGCCGTCAGTTCGACTGCAGTGCGCTGTACGTCGAACTTAAGTTTGAGGTGCAATATATTGCACAAGTGGTTCTAAGATTACACGCTTTGTTTTTAGAGTGCTCAAGCGAAGTTCAAAGCCTCCTACATAAATAAAAATCTAGACCTCACTTTTGTCGACGCCTTTGAACAATATTGCATTTGACAAAGAGTAGCAATATAGTCTTCAAATGGCTTCATCAATACGAATGTAGAAAATCGATTTATCTCCTTATGAGACCGGTCTACATGATCCCTTTAACGTGCGGGTGCTCCTATATTGGGCAGTCGGGGCGATGCCTGAATATCCGACTCAGAGAACACCAAAGCTGATTGCAAAGAACCATATACTCAAATTCAGCGTTGCACTGTCGCCATTGCGGGTTCGAACCGTGGTTCTTCAAAACCCCCCTGTTGTTTGAACACCAAGACCAAGCGTGTAGATAAATGAAAAAAAAAAAAAAAAACATATTACCTAATAAAACGCTGACTATCTTGCGTGAGCCAACCTTCACAGACTTTAACGAAGAGCGAGATTCATTCTTTGGATTTTGGTTAGCACGTGGAGTGTGAAACGAAAAAGAAAGAAGTGTAAACTCCAGGGACCTGAGCGAACATTGTGCCATCTACACAGTCCAATTGAAAAATCTTTTGTTAGTCAACGCTTGTGCTATGTAGTGCTACGTTTCCATCCTTGTCCCTCTGTGCTGTTTTTTTTTTTTCGACGAACTTTTGTTAACTTGCCCAAATGTACATTCTACTATAGACCTTTCTTCCAAGGACAATGACAGCCCTTGAAAAAAAAAAAAAAAAAAAAAGCTTTCAGTCGTTCATGATGTGGTTCTGCATTGAAATATCTAGATTTACATTTTTATTCTTTTCAAGCCCATCATGTTTGCAGTTTGTTCCCCTAACTGTGCAGTGAATCGAATGGCAATGTGCCATTCAAAGCTTTCAGGGCGCGGGGGAACGTCATGACACATACTAGCTCCTTTTGCGGTGTTGAAGCGAGGTACGACATTACAAAATTAGATTGCGAAATGACTGTGAGTGCGCAGACGAGCTTGTCAGACAAGTCATGTCTGAACGATATTTATTATTTTCTGCATTACAGCTTCTGGTGCTAAACGGTATGAATAGCTTTTTGATTCAAAGCAATATTCGCACGCCTCTAGATGTTTTGCTTCAAAAAATAAATTGTAGCCTCAAACACCCCTTCGCAAAATTATTGATCAAAACCAACTTGCTCCCGCGTGTATGAAGGCTGTTATAGTAGGTAATACTAAAACCAAGTTACACTAATATTATAATCTAGAACTATCCAAACATTCATATCTACAGAAATTTATACATCATTTGTACGGACATCTGAGTTTACAAATACTTCTTAAAGACGCGTTTTTTTTTTCTTTCAAAAAGGCGTAGTACGGTGCACTGTGTGAGACTCTGTAGCTGTCCATGTTCCGTAAACATTATTATATCTAGTCATTTTCAATGATAGAAATTCCTTAATCAGCGAATATACGTAACTCTAAGTTTGAATGTTTAGGCTTTTGAAAGCAGCATGGTAACATCTATAGCCATTCAGAGCTTAATCAAAACAAAGAACAGCACGTCCGGGGCATGTTATTTTCGTTCCGCTGAATTGCGGCATTAGCCATCAAGAACATCGAGAAACGAGTCATTACGCAATAAGCGTATGCATATTACGCCACGCTAACCGCTCCCTAAAATGTCGGTGAAAAAAAATATAAAATACGTTTTCACTGACAACATAGAAAGACGGGGAGTGTGGAGACCAGTACATCGTATCGCCCCACACCCAGTGGGATTACAGCACCACCCGTTCAGTAAGCTGTCAGAAAATAAAAGTTGACGCGGTGTCAGTTATGTTTTCCCGTTTAGAAAGAGTGGCAGCACGCTCCGCTATAGCCAGCCTACTCTAGTTTCATTTTTAATTATATCAACGCATAGAAACTTTTCCAACAGTTTCTTCGGCATATACCTCGCTAACAAGCTTCCTTCGAATAAACTGCGCAATTCAACCGAAACACTCAATACAGAAATTTATATGTTTAGAACACTCTTGGGCCTGCTGCACCATTCGGAAACAATGAACGCACTCTTACCTAGTTTAATAGAACACCGCTATTTTTTCCGGTATACGTTCAGTGTTTGGAATACATTTTAGCGCTCAAAAAACAGGGACAAAGAGGCGAGAAACAGACAGCACAGTGCGCGACTAACAACTGATTTTATTACGTGAAACGACACTTTTATACCATCCGAGTTTCTGATTTTGCTCCACCACTAGCCAACCCGGTGCCAGGCCGCGCCATTGAGGAACGCACGCTCCTTGTCCAGTAAATCAATTGAGGCCACGCTGACACATGCTGCACCACCCTTCTTAATCTCATCTGCCTCGACTATCTCCCTCACAGTTTTTTCCTTGTGCCGTGCCAGAATCTTGCTCTTGGAAAACAACGGCTTACACTTGCACCTTTCACAATGATCAGACAGATGACCGTCCCGATAATTTCCTACTTTAAGTTTGTGCTCCCTCAGCCTATCAGTAACACACCTGCCTGTCTGACCTATATACTTGTTTCCGCATGATAAGGGGATTTGATATACTACTCCCTCCGCACATTCAACGAAGGGATCCCTGTGTTTTACCGCACAGCCAGAAGGGGCCTTACAAAAAGGATCTGTCATCCTACATAATCTACTAAGTTTGTTTGCCAAACAATTTAGTAGATTATGTAGGATGACAGATCCTTTTTGTAAGGCCCCTTCTGGCTGCGCGGTGAAACACAGGGATCCCTTCGTTGAATCTGCGGAGGGAGTAGTATATCAAATCCCCCTATCATGCGGAAACAAGTATATAGGTCAGACAGGTAGGTGTGTTAATGATAGGCTGAGGGGGCACAAACTTAGAGTAGGAAATTATCGGGACGGTCATCTGTCTGATCATTGTGAAAGGTGCAAGTGTAAGCCGTTGTTTTCCAAGAGCAAGATTCTGGCACGGCACAAGGAAAAAACTGTGAGGGAGATAGTCGAGGCAGATGAGATTAAGAAGGGTGGTGCAGCATGTGTCAGCGTGGCCTCAATTGATTTACTGGACAAGGAGCGTGCGTTCCTCAATGACGCGGCCTGGCACCGGGTTGGCTAGTGGTGGAGCAAAATCAGAAACTCGGATGGTATAAAAGTGTCGTTTCACGTAATAAAATCAGTTGTTAGTAGCGCACTGTGCTGTCTGTTTCTCGCCTCTTTGTCCCTGTTCTTTGAGCGCTAAAATGTATTCCAAATTCCAAAACCAACTAGCCCAACAATCTACTCTACGTTCCGTGCCCATGAATGGGGATGCCCAACAATGCGAAGTGGAAGTGATCCTTGTTCTTGCCTAACCCCATTTGAGGTCAAAACTGCTGTGCGTTCTTTGAGTCTGCGTGAAGAAGCGGCAGCGGGTGCTTTTCTGGTGTCATGCCGTGGGCCACATCAAACTGTCCGACGGGCCACGGGTTTCCGACCGCTGGCTTAGATGGCGATAGCAGACGCACAAAGACGATGAGCACCGTGATTATGCACTTTCGTTGCTCCTATATTTATTACTTCCATTCTTGCGTGTTCTGCAGTGGGACTTTCTGGCTCTCATTATGGCCATTTCTGCAGAAACTAGAGATTTTGTCATTTATTTAAACAAAACAAAACGAGGCTTTGAGAATTTAACACATGCAATTTAATTATTAGTTCTATGTGAACAAAGGGAAAGTTTTGTAGCTAAGACCAAACTTTAACTTGACTCAAAAAATTTAAGGATTCGCACAGAATGTTTCTTTTTTGGAGCTTCTACGATGATTTAAATGGTGTTTTTTTAATGTTTGTATTTTAGTGTAGGATAGGGCATGTTAATAAGTAATTAGGCGCCGACGTAAATTTGTGTGATACACAGCCGTTTTTTTACAGTACTGTCTTAACAACATGAGTTTTATCCAAGTTGTATATATTGAGAGCATCATGTCGGCAAATATAAAAATTATTTTATTACACAAAAAATGTTTTCTTGAAGTTCAGAAACTCCTTTAACCAAGGTAATATTTTCGTAGAAATCCCAGACATTAAAAAAAAAATAGCCGCGTCTCTTTTGGCATGAAATGAGACAGGCGTGACAATTTTTATCCAAGTGAGATACGGAAACACTCTCCCCTCTTTCGCAGACAGCCGAAATGCTCTCTACTAAATATACCCTCATTGGTTCCAAATAGATATTGTATTTTTTTTTTTCCAGTATGTTACTCGGTTTAAACGAAACGCCTTCGCGGACTCTATCCTGCGCGTTCGGGCCACTACCGTCCATTCAGTCCATCTGCTCCAAAATGACACCTTAGCGGCTCCGACGTCACAACTCAGATGTCGATGCGTTTAACATTAGTGGTTGCTTAAGTGTTACAATTCTTTTCTTGGGTTCTTGTAGGAACTTGCATTTTTCGTGCCCTTAGACTGTGAGGAACCACTTGTGGTAACTGAAGCAATCGTGATGTGAGGAAGTTTATCTCAGCGTTTGGTGCTATCTAATGACTGCGGTCTTAAGTTGTGACATCATGTGCACGCTTTGCTATGCCTTGGCCCATTACGTCCCACCCCGAGACGTCGTGAGTCAACACTATTCGGGTGCCAGTTGCGCGCGACGATGTTCCCATTCGAACTTAGTGTGACATGACAAAGTATGCTAGGATGGATATCACTCGTCGCCGACGGTCGCCTGCGTACTAAGTATGCTGGACTAAGTAAACTATGACTCGCCGCGGAGAGTCGCGTGCTACCGACAACCGATCTTCGGCGGTAAGTCGTGCTTAGTCCAGATACATGCGCTCTCATTGACCTCCTCCTCATTCCTCCGAGCAAGGAAATCAAACTGCGTCTAGCTCGATACGGGTTTCGATTCCCTCCGATTTCCTCGCTGAAAATCGCTGGTTGCGATTGATTGTGCCTGGTTGAGGTTATGTGTCAAGTCGTTTCAGTATACTATTCCTTCTATATGCTTCGAATGCTAAAGCATTGCCTGTTATGGGTTATGCGTGCCTTGACCTGTGTGTAACGCTTTTGGTCACACTTGAGCCTGACACATTTCGCATGAAATCCAGCCCATCAACACGTTCTGTGTAAATATTGCCGGTTGATACTCGTGTCCGTTAAATAACTATGGGGACGGCCGAAGGTGGCAAAGCTTCAAAGATTACATTAAAAGACAACCTAGTTAATTTTGGCGGGAAACATTTGAGGCCCACCTTAGACTATGATGTCACGTGACAATGTGAGGTAACATGGCGGTCACATCACATAGCCCAGTAACTTAATGCGACGCACACCGTCACGTGACGTCGAAATTTACTATCTTCATTTAGCGGGGATATTTGTCATCTAAATTCAGCGGAGAAACGCTTGATGTGACGTCACAATGTCAGGTGACGTCACGTGAGAGGACATTTTTTGCACTACCCTGAATATATTGTGCATATGCGGGGGTCCTGCGCAAAACGGCATCAAGGCACGGGCGTGTGTTGATTCGTTTTGTTTGGTAATCCGCTGAACTTTATTTGAAGTGAGAAGTGCAGTTGAACGGAAATATATGTTCGTTTTTGCTAGGAGATATTTCATTTTTCACGACGTTGAGGGAAAGTCAGGCTACATTAGTTAGCAAGGAAAATGTCGTATACAGTCAAACGTTACATTGTAGCCTGGATAAAAAATATCAAAACTAGAAACGCACCTATTGTTTGAAGGGAAATTAACTACGCGGTTTTCATCGCGGGAAGTGGAAAGTTTTATTAGAAGCAAGAATTCATCAGAAGAAACGTGCCCAAAGTTCATCACATTCACGTTGAATGCACACATGTAGGACTAGGTGACTTGAAAAACAGGGTAATTAAAAAAAGTTTCATACCGCAGTGAAAACCTATTCTTTGCTCGCTACCGGAGCTGCGTTTTCATTTTATTCATTTTAAGCGTAACTCGTTACACAATAAAACTTGTAATATTACGAGCTACAAAGTAACCTGTCTGTGAGCAATGTTCTAGTCGTCCGGGGGGGGGGGGGGGGGGGGCATCACATTAAAATACATGTAAGTTTGCGAAACAAAATTAAAAATAGGAACATTGAGGCCTGTACACGATGCCACACTGCTAGCATTTAATAAAATGCTGCCAGTATTATAGGGGCGATTTTTTTATGCCACAGATACTACTACACTGTGCTCTATGATATGCGTTCTGAACTTGTCTCTCTATTTTGTACTTTGAAACTTGAATACTAGCCATGGAATTATGTGGCAGATGTTGCACGTCAGCGTATATTCCACAATAATAACTCAGTTGAACGGACGGCAGTGCATTTTTGGGCACAATTTCGTCATTCCCAAAAATATCAGTTAGACAAACTGCTAGAACTATTTGCTATAGCAAATTGTGCTAAAACTAACAGCCACCGTTTTGCAATATCTGGATCTGTGGAACTCGTGAAATCACTTTTATCAGCAACTGGCCAGATCACTTTCGCATTTAGGTAGGTACATATATATATATATAGCTATATATATATGTATATATATATATATATATATATATATCAGTGTGTCGAACCGAAAAAAATACGGGTTCGGTTACGGTTACTGTTCAGGTAAATTTATTTTGTTCCGGTTCAGTTCCGGTTCGATTAATTCGATCCGCGAACCGGTTCACGAACCGGTTCGGGGCGCTGAACCGGTTCGCGAACCGGTTCGGAAATTATAAATGACAAATTGCAACATCAAAATAAATTACAAATAAAACATCTGAAATCAGCACATACAAAACGGGATACATCGTAGTGTAAGGCTCAGAGATTTCTACCAGGAATGGTTTCTTTATGTACACTCTAAGGTTACCTCACCGACGTTTACGCATTCGGACTTCATCTAATTGGGTCAGACGCAGTAGCTGTAAAATCCGCGACCTCCTTACAAACCCACTTACAAGTAGAACTCGCTAACTATCCCGCCACCTCGGCGTGTAAGCAATTGAAGGAACAGTGGGGAGAAAATACAACTTTCTTTATTTGAACTAGCCATCGGTAACTCAAATTAGACCCTTAAAGAAGTTTTCATTAAACAAGATACGGAATATGAAAAACACTTCACCGAACGCAACGCCAGAAGGACGTAATAGGATAAATATTAAAATAGAAGAGTTCGCTGTCTCACAAATATGTTAGCTTCTAAGTGCATATACGAAACCGGATGCGTTATTATCAAACTCCACAGCCTTTTCTTTTCTCATTCCGATGGAAGCAAGCTTCAAGAACTCGCGCGTTCTAGAAACGTGTTATGAAATGAGCACTCAGCAGCATTAAAGCGCAAGACACATGCGCGAAAAATCCATCCGATCCGACGTCCGATCCGGCAATACGACTGCCTGATCCGAAAAATTTGGTCGCTTCAGGCGTCGGATCGGCGATCCGACGTGCGTCCAACGCGCCAGATACTTTCGCACGGCGGACGGATTGTCGGATGCGTCCAGCCAATGACAGCACAGCTAGCGCGAACGTCATGATGACGTACTGGGTCTGGCGGGACGAACAAGAAAACGGGATGGGCGCCGGGAAGCCGGACGCGTGGATCCCGCGTCGCTGACCCATTCTAGAAAGATAGCTTCGGTAAAGAATGCACGCGCTAACGAGAACGAGCTTCGAACGTCGCTCGTGTGAGCTAAACCGTCAGTATGGGACCAGAGATCTGTGAACGCGGACCTCCGCTGGAGTGCCTGGATCTCCTGGGCGGAGCCGAACGGATCGTCGTGTCGCGTGCAAGGTCGGAAGCGTGTGTCTCAAACTGTCGCGTGCGGCGATTCGGAGCGGCGTTCGGACTGTCGGATCGGACGTCGGATCGGACGATTCTGCCGTCCATGTGTCTCGCGCGTTAGGATTTACGAGATTGTAAGAAAATAAAATCCCGTGACGCGATTTTTTTTTTTTTTTTTGCACAGCCTTTTAATTTTTTTTTCCGTGCAAGCCGCGACCAGCGCAATACCGGTTCCTATGTCAAGATTCATGGATGCAGCGTTTGTCAAGGTTCATGGATGCAGCGTTTATAATCCTAAGACTGAGTGGAGAAGAAAATTATGTAAGCGAGATGTGTGTCGGTTGACGGCACTTAAAAAACAAATGGCATTGATACCACATTCATTGTCAACAGCGCGTGGCCGAACCGTTTTGACATGAGCCGGTAACCGGTTTTTTTTTTTCCGGTTCAGTTCCGGTTCGGGTTCATCGCGATAACAATATAACGGTTCGGCTTCGGGTTCAGTTCCGGAAAAAATACCGGTTCGGTTCCGGTTTCCGGTTCGGTTCGGTTCCGGTTCGACACCCTGATATATGTATATATATATATATATATATATAAAGTGAAGCGGGTTTGTTTTAGAGCGCAGCTCTTAGGGGCCCGTTTCCAGCCTGAGCGGCGTCGGCGTCGCCGTCGCCGCTCAAGCTGGTTACGCCGACGGCGACGGCGACGCCGACGGCGTCGCCGTCGCCGTCGGCGTAATTGCGCCCATCCCTCTCCTCCTCCTCCCCCTCCTCCTCCCCTCCTCCTCCTCCCCTCATTGTGTAGTATGGTCCGGGCGGGTCACGTGACCTCGGGGGGAGGGGGTCACATGAACCGTTTCCAGCCTGTGCGGCGTCGGCGTTGGCGTCGGCGTCGCCCCTCCCCCTCCTCCTCCTCCCCCTCCGCTCCTCCTCCTCCCCCCTCCTCCCCCGCCCGGTAAAGGTCGTAAAGGAGAGGGAGGGGGAGCAGGAGGGGAGGAGGACTAGCAGGCATGATCACGAGGGAGGAGGAGGAATATACCCTCCACTCCTCCTCCTCAAGAGCTGCGCTCCAATTCGGCGTTACAGGAAGTTGTAAACGGCTTTCTCTTTTTTATTCCTTTTTTTTTATGATACACTAAGCATATATGTATATAACTAAGGTGCGTAGTTGAAAGCATGCTCCTCCTAATACAGGAAACTAACGACTAAGACTCCTGATAAACATTTCACATGACCGACAAGGTCTCGTTTTCAGCAATCGATTCCTGGACTTCAAGTAAAGAGGCTGTCAGTCAGTATAAATTCGGTTTATTTCAAAAGAAGCACGCGACAGACATTTCTCGTTTATTTGGTTTATTTGCACTCAGTTACATTTCTCGGTTACGGGTAATGACGAGATAAAGAAGCTCGTTGTGTGAAACGTGCTCGTCACTGGTTCTTCCTGCAATCAATCTGAGAAAAGCAACCACACTCATGAGTCTTATTCGTCATGCACGCTATTCCTGTTAGTAGGAACTTACTTAGATTACGCAATTCTTTGAACCACTTTTTAGAGCGCAGCTCTTAGGGGCCCGTTTCCGGCTTGAGCGGCGTCGGCGTCGCCGTCGCCGTTGGCGTCACCGTCGGCGTCGGCGTAACCGCGCGGTGCATCATGGGAAATGTCCCATAATGCACCGCGCGAGCCCCCCACCGGGGTCACGTGACTTCGTGGGGGGCACGTGACCCCCCCCCCGAGGTCACGTGACCCGCTGAAGTCACGTGACTCCCCTGAGGTCACGTGACCTCCGCCGATGTCGCGTGACCCCCGATGACGTCATCGACACTGATGACGTCACCGGCATCTACATCGTCATCGTCATCATCACTGATGACGTCATCATCAGTGATGATGACGATGACGATGCGGATGCCGGTGACGTCATCAGTGATGATGACGATGACGATGTGGATGCCGGTGACGTCATCAGTGATGATGACGATGTGGATGCCGGTGACGTCATCAGTGATGATGACGATGACGATGTGGATGCCGGTGACGTCATCAGTGATGATGACGATGACGATGTGGATGCCGGTGACGTCATCAGTGATGATGACGTCATCAATGATGATGACGTCATCAGTGACGATGACGATGTGGATGCCGGTGACGTCATCAGTGATGATGACGTCATCAATGATGATGACGTCATCAGTGACGATGACGATGTGGATGCCGGTGACGTCATCAGTGATGATGACGATGACGATGTGGATGCCGGTGACGTCAACAGTGATGATGACGATGACGATGCGGATGCCGGTGACGTCATCAGTGATGATGACGATGACGATGTGGATGCCGGTGACGTCATCAGTGATGATGACGATGACGATGTGGATGCCGGTGACGTCATCAGTGATGATGACGATGTGGATGCCGGTGACGTTACCGACATCCGCATCTTCATCGTCATCATCACTGATGACGTCATCAGTGACGTCACTGATGTCGTCACCGGCATCCGCATCGTCATCGTCATCATCACTGATGACGTCACCGACATTCGCATCGTCATCGTCACTGGTGAAGTCATCAGTGACGTCACTAATGACGTCATCGGTACCCGCATTGTCATCGTCACTGATGAAATCATCAGTGACGTCAGTGATGACATCATCGGCATTGGGGGTCACGTGACCCCCCAAGGTCACGTGACCCCCCCTCCTGGTTAGTCTAACCTCCCCCCCCCCAGCGCCCTTCCCTCCTCCTCCTCAAGAGCTGCGCTCTAATTCGGCGTTACAGGGAGTTGTAAGCGGCTTTCACTTTTTTTTTTGTCTCACGATGCTAAGAACGTGGTTGAGGAAAATAATTCGCTTTTTCGAGTTGTCAGCCTCCTGCATTCTGCACGAGTGGAGTGGACTCGCACGCTTCGCACTTCTTTTAAGTATTTCAAACATGTACTGATCAAGGGTTTTTTCGATGACGCTCAGCAAGTTTCTAAATGTAGCCATATGTTGATTTTCACTGCTTACAAAGTTAATAAGTAAATTGTATTTAATCATTCGGCTAGTTAGTGTATTTTCTTTTTCAAACGTCGCCGTCCGCTACGGCTGGAAGTTTGTGCTCGAAGAGAGTTTCTTTTCTTTTCTTTTTTTCGATCAACGTATTAGCAGGATATCTTTTTTTTAAAGTCCTCACTGAAACACTCGCTACCTCGTAATTCGAACTCTGCTTGGAGGGCCAAATTGTCTATAAGAGGAAAGGAAGAGTCCCCACTGTGAATTCCACTTGTGGCCGTAAAGGCCGCGAGGACAACGCCTAAGATGGCGCTGTCTGCCGAGGCGTTGTAAAGCTGGTTCAGCAATGGCGCAGATCAGGCTGTTGAAGGCTCCGTTTGGTTTTGAGTAAGGCACAGCCTTGAGCAGGCACTACGTCAAGATCAAAGGGAGAGACATCATGCTTTTCACTCGGACAGTGTGAGAAAGAGGCGTATCTCAAATTCTATCCACACGCTTCTAAATTATTTATTGCTAAATTGTTGAAAAGACAAAGGCTCTGGCAATGCTCAGGGTGTTAAAATTCGCAATTAACGTCTATTCTTTATTTTTAGGTGGTCAGTATACTATCTTAAAAACCCTAAGGGTCTGTTTTCCCACATAACACTCCGAGTGTCAAGCAATACGATCTACGGGAGGAGGGAGGTTGGCAAATGACGATGCAAGAAATATATCTGAGCTTAAAACTATGTTATATATAAGGATTTGAGAAGTGAGCATGACGTTTCATATTCTGACGTCATCACAGTGTCACATTAAAAACCTAATTTGCGAAGCTCCTTCTGTATATCGACGTAATTGGTACTCCGAATGTTCTGTGGGTCACGTTTTAGAGTTCAGATATGGTTGAAGTTACATGATTTACTTGGAGTTAATATGCGGATAAATAAATCACTGCTTTTTTATTCGATTATTACTTTATGCTTGATTAGGAGATATTGCGGCATGACGGAGTTCGTCGTGCTGCTGTTCTGCCTTGCCTTGAGAGCTTTCAGTGGCTATATACTAAACAACAGATCGATGTAGTTTGTGTGCAGGATGATAGTGCCTTTTAAAAATTAATATTTGTCTCGGTATAATCTTGTGCAGCAGTACTGTATCACCATGCGTCCCATTGTTGACACTTGTGCCTTGAAGTGAGGTGCCGACTGTCCACCCACGTGCAGTACAGGGTTGTGTGCATTCACGATCAGTGTTTATGTTTGGACCCCTTTTTTCATAACGTTTCTTTCACGGATGTTGCAGCCTTGTCATGTACAAACCACGCTTCTGACGTTAAAACAGAAACAGCCTTCATTTCGAACGAAAAACGAAGTCGTCATTTTCCACATGCCGTCAGTGTCCTTGGTCGCCCCTATCTGTCCTCGGATTTTTGTTTTAAGTTTTTACTTCTATTACAACATCGAAACAAGGTTACTAGTTGTTTAAGGTAATGTAAAACTGTTCGAATAGGTTCGCCGAAAATTCGGAAAAGTTTTCTTTCGCATATTTGGATCGTGGAACACGGAGTTGAACTTTATTTTAAATGTAACGCAAAATTCAGTGCTTCCAGGCGATATTTTGAATACAGCCGTTGATTTAACAATATCGATGGATCATAAAGCAATCGGCTTTGTTTTGCTTTCCTGCAACACTCTCTGCCGGAACCATGATTATTTAAATGTCTGAGTAATTAATGCAATATGCACCTCTTCTATGGAAATCTGTCACATTTAACATTCCCTCGTTGCGGTAACTTCATTTAAGAATTGTATTTGTGTGTTCTATTATCTTATTATCTATTAGTTATTTTCAGGTCATTTTATGCAACCAAACTTGTCCCTTCTGTTTTCATAAATAAAGCACGTCTGAGGTATCCAGTAAGCGCTGTAAATATTTCAAATGTGACAGATATTTTAAATATACCTCCAATATTTGCTACGAAAATTACCATTAAAACTAATACTAAAGTGTACGCAAGAACCTTGATATCGCTTAGAGTTTAATTTATATGCTGTTGGATTCTGTAGAAGAATTAGTGCACTGAAACGTGCTAATATTATGAATGAAAGACCTGAATTTGCCTTTGTCGTGCACATCGTCGGTTTCCATCAATTATTCATTAGTATGCTAATTAAACCATATTAAGACGTAGAACATAATTTAATCAAACTTTTGAGGCCAGGCGAATATTTGTTTTACTTGCATTATCTAATGTAAACGTTTCATCACTTTTTTTTTTATAGTACTGATAAACTCGGAGAGCACAGAATACGTCGTGTGTGCCTGCGGGAGTTATGGTTCACTAGAGATGTTTAGAATAGGGGACCCCGACGATTTAGGTGCCCTGAGCAACTTGGGAAGTCCCACTAGGTACAGGATAGCTAAATATAAAAATATTGAGTATACATGGGGCTCCAGGTTTATACAGGCTATCCAGTGTGTTAACGTCTACAGGGTGATTCAAGGAGAGGCCAGGCTCTATAAATTGACCGGAAAATTCGGTTTCTTAACCTATCGCGCTACGACTTTGTGCAGCGTTGCCCACAGATGGTGCATTTTTTTGTAAAATTTGCGAAGAGCGAACTTACTTGAGAAAAAAGTAAAGAAAGAAAAAGGCTTAGCTCTTATGGAAACGAAGCGAAGCCACCGGTCTTCAAACAACGCGGCGCCGTTTCGCACGGGAGACAAGAGATGGCGCAAGCGGTCGCGACGCCAACTGCCGCCAACGAGCGAGCATACGACGCCGAGAGCTGGCATCTTTAGCAGACAAGGAACTGCAGTTCCTTGTTGTTACCGCGCCTGTTTTTATTTCTGCGACTGTTGCCGCCTGCGGAACGGGCGCCGCTTTTGAGACGAAATGATCGACCGCTAAACATGCCGGCTCTCGGCGCCGTATGCTCGTTCGTTGTCGGCGTTCGTTGCGCCATCTCTTGTCTCCCGTGCGAAACGGCGCCGTGTTGTTTGAAGACCGGTGGCGTCACGGCGTTTCCATAGGAGCTAAGCCTTTTTCTTTCTTTACTTTTTCCTCAGGTAAGTTCGCTCTTTGCAAAATTTACAAAAAAAAAAAAAACAGCACCATCTTTGGGCAACGCTGCACAAAGTCGTAGCGCGATAGGTTAAGAAACCGAATTTCGCGGTCGATTTAAAGAGCCTGGCCTCTCCTTGAATCACCCTGTACATCTGGATCCGGATACCACACTATGTTAGCGTATTCCACAATAGGCCTGATAAGTGTCGCTTACGCCATTCACTTTATTTAGCTAAGTAGAGAAAGTGTAAAGCGGCCAGAGTGGAGGAGTTCTCCCCCTGGAGACATTTTTGTAAGTCCATCTGTACGGTGGTTCAACTCAATGTTGTACACGTTCCTGTAAAATAGGAATCAAAGCTCGCCCCACGTTAAATCTTGAACTTATAGAGCGAGTTGCCGTTACAAGCTCCAGTGGCTCAAAAGAAACGCGTTTCCGTTACATTTCTTAGTAAAGAACGAGTCTTTTGATGGGCGTTACATGTGCGTATTGAATTAAATATAATGTAAAATAAATAAATCGATAATACAAATGCACATCGAGCTACGTATCAATTTGCTACGATTTCATTTGTTCCAGTTTTTTTCTTCGAATATCTGCTAATGTCTTCACCATCCCTTCAAGTCGGAGGTTGAAATGGACACTAATAAAATTCCTAGATTCCCACTAAGTTTAGGTAAACATTTAGATGAAAAGGGAAAAAAGACTCCGTTATTTCCTCGCTACTTCTAAAGCCTTACAAGTTCCAGTTCCGGTTCCTCCTCTGCAAAATGGAACGGCGGCGTTCTTCCTTCCCCACTAAGGGGAACACGCAGCAGGAACGTAGTTCCTTGGAACTCCGTTCCGTACAACAGTAGTTCCGATTAAGTCTGCTGGTGGATAGTTAGAAAACAAAACGAGGTGATGAGGTTCTCTTTCTCGAAAAGCACTCTGAATTGCGAACGACCAAACACTGTCAGCAAATGACCACGCTCAGAATACGCTCAGGCCTGAAAATCCTGATATGCGGAAAGAACAACCAAATGAAATGTCATGTTCATGGTTTTTCAGCCCTACCTGAAAATCCGAGCTCAGAGGTTCGCCGGCACCTTATCCATTTACTCCTTTGTTACTTGTGTCTTCCGAAGGAAAGTGAACGCACAAAACAAAACTGAAAACTCTTATCCTAACCATTTCTGCCTACTAATCAAACCGAGGTACGATTTGAAAGAAAACAAAACTCACGAGAATGTGCCGGTAAAACACAGTTTTTTTATGATATCGTTTTTTAGCTTTATTTCCAGAGGCTTACTCTGTAAATCCTAATAACATAGATTGTCATCAACCTATGATAGACGGCCCTTCTCAATCGGGTCTGTCCAGGTGACCCTTTCATGGACACAATAAGTTGGTGGATTTGCGAACGGACACATGGTCGTTGATAAAAAATGTCTGCTCAACTTGTACTATAGAAAAACTTCAGAGTTTGACCCCGATGCATGTCACATAAAGAGAAACGAGTTACTTTGGGGTGGAGGTGCCAAAACAGACACATCCATTTCGCTCACTGTCAGGGCCTGTGTTACCTAGGCCGCAAGAGACGTAATGTATATTTCGAAAATGAGGCGGAAGTTTGTTACCGGCGGCTAACTTTACTGACTCCGCTGATTCCGTCACTGAAAATAATGAATCTGATCTTCTGCACATGCACTGATATGAAAGAGCTCGCTCCAGTAAAATAATTCTTGGAACATACACATTCCTTAACCATTCTGCTCGTTTCATATCACTTAGTGTTTCTGGTTACAATGTTTTCTTTCAAACAGTTTCAGACTTGAGTCTTGTGGGCTAGGTAACGGTTATACCGCGATAAGAAAACCAACAAAGCGATCGAAGACATAAGAACATATAATTCAAAAACTCCATTCTTCAATAAACTTAGCGCAGCAAGGGCAGGTATGATGTATCACGTTTGTCTTAAAGAGGCCACAGGGCATTACTCAGATATTCAAGTGATCTCACTTCCGACAGAAAACGTCACAGAAAGACAAATCAAAACCAATCACGTCAGCGATATTGTTATAAGAGTGGCTGCATTCAAAATATCGCCTGGAAGTACTGAATGTTGAATTACATGGGGACTATATTTCAGCGATGTGTTTCGCATTTCAAATGCGCGAACCATAGCGTCTCGAATCTTTTCGAATCTTTCCAAACCATTTCACATTATTTTCAACAAATCCAGATCGTTTTTTTAATGTAATAATAAAACATACAACACAAGGGAAAAAATAGGTGACAGTTGCGGAGGGGCCAAGGTAACTGTCAGCGTGTTGTAAAGTATGACTTTGTTTTTCTATCGAAGTGCACCCTGTTTTTAACGTCGCAAGTGTAGTTTGGATATGACTAGGCTGCAACATCCGTAACAAAAACGTTATGAAATAAAAGGGTCCAAAAATGCACACCGAGCGTCATTTCAATTGAATTACTAATTTAAAAAAAAGAACTACTAAGACACCTCAGCACTTCTTATGAGTTGTAAATGCGAAAGCATGAATTTCACTCTTCGTGTCCCTTAGTTCGTCAGCGGCGTACTGGCGTGGACGGCCAAGTTTCGTTTGTGCGGAGCTTATGGACGACGGCCGAGCGCGCGCTCTCGTGAAGTGGACGCGCCGCGCTGAGATCGGCCGTGCAGCCACGCCGGAGTCTGTGCGGGCGTTTTCCCTTCCGCTAAGCTATCCGCAAAGAAGAAGCCGCTACAGCACGTGCACGCCGATGGCCTTTACTGTAGAATTCCGGGTATCGTAGCGGGTTGTGGAGAGCGTTGAGGGACGGCTGAAACGATCCACGAAAACTGCCTATTGTTCGGGAACCAGTTGCGCGCGACGACGTTCGACAGCGAGCTAAGTTTTCCGGGCACAGTATGCTAAGCTAAATATGACTCAAGGCCGACGCTCGCCTGAGTACTACTTTTGCTGGACTAAGAATGACTGACCGCGGAGACCTACCGCAGGCGACCGTTGGCGGAACGTCTTGGTTAGTCGAGTTGGTTCTGTTCCCTTTGGCCTCCTTATTCTGCCGAGCAAGGACATCGGACTGTGTATTGCATGATCCGGGGCTCGATTTCCGACGATTTTCTCGCTGAATCTCGCTGGTTGCAATTAATCGTGCCTGGTTGAGGTTACGTGTGAAGTCTTTTCAGTATTCGCGACTCCAGCGACCTATAGGGGGCGCCACCACCAAACAAACATGGCGGCTGAGTCCAGGTCGCGGCGGCTCGGCCGGGCCGCCTGAACAGGTGGCGCGTTCAATTTAACAGATTTTCTTTTGTTTAATTCCCAATTATATAGGTATTTGAACTGAGACGGTTAAGTGTAGCCGGTGCAGATAAACTTGCAAAGCATAGTTTTGTTTTGCCGGTGTTTTTTTGTTCTTTTCGTATCAAACTTTCGTTTCGGAGATTTCGTTCAAAACCGAAACTATGGGCTCCGGAGAGACGGTAATATGCTAATCAGTTTTGATCATCTAAGGAAAGCGGCGATGACTATAGAATTGTTTCACAGAGAGTAACTTTTCAGCTAACTCGCATGCCTCGACCATGCGACTTATCTGTCCGCGAAATCGAGCTTTTGTGCGTATCCGCGTTTCCGAAACAGCTCCAGTCGTCTGCTCGGCCAACAACACAGGCTGCAGGAAAATTACGAAAATTAAGCAACCGCTTCTTGAGCCAAGGACCATGTTAACCCGCCGGCGCCCCACTAATCAGCTGATACTCGTATTTCAATTCAGGTTTTAGTAGCAACCGAGAAGTCATTTTGACGAGCGGGTTATGCATTATATTATGTACTATGTCCCACTAAAGCGATATTAGAATATCCTTCGGGTTGAAACATGAGCTTAGTTGACTAGCTATTAGGTGAGATGCTGTATAAAAGTATATTTGACAGACGGAGACATACTACTTAAACTTAGCCAAATCGTTCTATAGCCGGCAGCACGGAGACAAACTGAAGAGAGTCTTCACTGAAGATCCACGCAGAACCTCTCTGCATTGAACTATGCTTCGAATCCTGAACGGAGAAAATTAGTATTTTTTTGTGGCCGGTCAACCTGACCAATGTAGACGTATAGTGCTGCTGGCTTCGACGTCCTCGTAATATAAATATTGGAGGCGCGATAGGTCAAAATGCCTTGACAGCATCTAACGTTGCGAGACTTGTCTCCCACCTTTTGAAAACAGATAATTTCCCTCATTCATCATTTGCAGCGAGCAAGCTTTCCTGAATCAAGTAATTGCGAAATCAGCCCAACTCCTTCAGTGTGGTCCAGAGGTTTTTTCGGCGAAAAGCAGCCAAAATGAATAGCCAACGCACCGACCGGCGTGGGTGGCTCAAACTTGAAGCTAACCGTACACAACCAAACTCAAGAAAAACAGCTATCGAACCTTCCCATTCACTTGACTGCAACATTGATGTTCCCTCCAGCATCAGTTACCAAGCAGCCGTCACTTTGAATGTGATTCGAGACAGACAAGAAATCAAAAAAGTTTTTCCGTGATTCCTCCCCATCGAAGAAATCGAAAGCACGCGACCGTGTGCTGCGGAGTAAACGGGCTTTAAAACACGTAATAGAAGAAAACAATCTACTGAGGCTTCACCACACTAATGATCACCCAGGCAAACTTAAGAAATATTAGGACCTTCGTCAAATTACATTGTTCGCCACCGCGCCGAACAAACGTCTCCGCGAAAGCCACCAGAGACGCCGAGGGGCGCGGCGCGACCTGGACCGGCTGGTTCCCGGTTTTCCCGCTTGGCGGCGTCCGTTTTGCTGGAGTCGCGAATATCATTCCTCCTAGATGCTTGGAATGCTTAAGCATTGACTGTTACGGGTTGTGCAGTCCTTGACTTGCGTGTAGCGCTTCATTGTCACACTTGAGCCTGACACTTTTTCGCTCTAAATGTAGCCGATAAATAGATTTTGTGTTTATATTTCCGGTTAATTTTTATTTCCGGTAAATACACAGTGGCGACGGCTGAAGCTGGCAAAGGTGGAAAAATTGCATTGGAATACAACCCAGCTAACTTTTGCGGAAAATGTTTGATGCCACCTGAGATTTTAATGCCACGTGATTGTCACGTCGCATGGAGATGTAACTTAATGTGACATCACATCATCACGTGACATCAAAATTTACCCTCTACATCTCGCGGCGACTTTTTTTTTTCGTCTACAGTTAGCGTTAATACGCTTGATGCGACGCCATGGTGTAAGGTGACGTCAGCTCAGAGGAAACTGTTTGCACTAGCCTGACTGTATTGTACATTTATGGGGGATCTGCGCCAAACGTCAACAAGGCACGGATGTGCGTATGCTTGTTTTTATTTGGTATTCCTCTGAACTTTATTAAAATACACTTACACCGAAAATTTATGTTTGTTTCTGCTGAGAAATTTTTTTTCGATTTAGAGGCAAGGCTAAGCTGTTTTAGGTAGTAAGTAACGTGTCATCTTTTATACACTGAAACATTACATTGCACCCTGGGTGGAAAATATCTAAATTTCAAAATGCGCACGTTTTGTTTAGTATACAATGAAATACGCGTTCCTCATCACGGGAATTGGAAAGTTTTATTAGTGAGAAGCTTGAATTTAGCAATAGAAACGTGCCCAAAGTTCATCACTTTCAATGTTGCTAGCGCACGTGCATGACTAGTTGAGTTTCAAAACAGGGTAATTAAAATCGTTTTATGACCGCAGTGAAAATCTATTCTTGGTTCCCTGCTGGAGCTGCGTTTTCATTTCACTGGTTCCAAGCAAAATTCCTTTAAATATAGCAACACTTGCAGTATAACAATCTTCAAAGTAACGTGTTTCCGGGAAACGTTTTAGTCGTTCGGGGGGCGTCAGAATACATGTAAGTTTTCGAAACAAAATTGAAAGCAGGAACATTTAGGTTTGTACACGACGCTACACTGCGAATGTTTAATCACATTACACGTGGATTATCTGGGTGGTTTCTTTTATGCCACAGTTATAACACTGATGTCCAATATATGCTTCTGAACTTGTTTCTCTGTTTTGTAGTTTGAAACATGAATACTCACCATGGCGTCATGTGGCAGATGCGGCGCGTCTCCCTAGATCCCTCAATAGTAACTCAGTTGAACGCACCACAGCGAATATTTTGTTACAGTTTCGTAATTCGGAAAAATAGCAGTTAGACAATCTTCTAAAACAGTTTTTATATATATAAAAAAATGTATTAAAAAAACAACACCCGCTGTAACGAGATTGGACACCGTCTTGCAATGTTTGGGTCTGTGGAACGCGTGAAATCACCGTTATCAGCAACTACAGATGACTCTCTTATTTGGGGGATATATATATATATATATAAATATATATATATATATATATATATATATATATATATATATATATATATATATATATATATATATATATATATATAAAAGAAGAAAAGAACCCTTAGTGAAAACAGCAACAACGGACGATTTAAATCGTCCGTTGTTGCTGTTTTCACTAAGGGTTCATTTCTTCTTCTATACCCACTCCTTCGGCCCCCCGCCACCATGCCCGTTATATATATATGTGTATATATATATGGGTGTTTTCATCTCAAATCGTGCAGGCAAAAAGGGTCGAATTTTTAATTTCGCTGAAAAAAATATATGTTATTCCGTCGTCTCTAAGGACGCAGTAGCCACAAACCGCAAGTTCGTCAGATTTTTGTTCTCGACTTACGAATTTTAAAAGAGGCCGCGGCAGAAAGCTGTGCTTTTCACATCCGTCGTGGGTCGGATGTTTCGCTCGATCTCCCGTCATGGATTTTGAGTCCACATCATATTAACTTTTTTCAAGCACTCCGTGAGCACATTTAAAAGGCTCTAATACCTTAAATTAATTTTAGACGTTTTGCTTTTTTTTTGTAAAAATGTCGAAAACGCCCCCTCGGTTAATTTTTGACGAAATTTGACAATTAAATACTGGCGACCTACTTGGGTTACATCAATATCTTTATGTCTACGGAGAGCCCGAAACACGGTCTTTATATATATTATAAAATGACTCGGATGTATGGAATATCCTTTGAGGGACGTTTTGCGGAAACCAAAAAATACCAATTTTAAAATCAATTTAAAAAAAAAAAATTTTTGTTTGTTTTATTTTTTGTTAAAATGTAGATATGATATTGTCTACTCGAAAATAAAGTCGAGAAAGTGTTTATTTTGTTTGTATGTTTTATATTTGAACCTCAATATCGGAAAAAGACATCTTCGTTTTGCAAGACCCTAGTCAGACCCGTGCGTTTTTATGAATTGTGAACAAGTTCTATCAAATTTTCATCTGCGTTGTCGCAGACGACGTAAACGTCTGCGACGTCTGGCCCTTTCTTATTTTTAATTTATTTTTTTATTATTTTTTATTTTAAGAAAGGGGCCTGACGTCGACGGACGTCAGGCCCCTTTTTTATTTTTATTAATTTTTTTTTATTTTTAATTTTTAATTTTATTTTTCATTTAACAATTTATTTTTGTAAGTTAATTCTTGTGTTTTAACTTTGACTTTTCACTCCGTCCTTTTTAAAAGTTTCTTTCCCGCGTAATTAGCGTTCTTGTGCATAGTCTTCATTATTCCCGTAAACTAATAAAACTATTTTTCGACACTTCACCCTTTTTTCTTGCGTGACTTTTTTCGCCATTCAATTAGAATTTTATTTTTATCATCCTACAGCTGCTGTGTCTGCGCACATTACTTATATATATATATATATATATATATATATATATATATAAAGGACGAAGACCTGAGAAAGGTCTTCATCATTTCCTGACAAAGACCTGCCTCAGGTCGAAACGTCGAATAAACTCCTCCTGGTTTGTTTTCTAACGTCACCCTGCATCTCTGTCTTCTACGCCTTCGGCCTCCAAGCCAACATGCCTCTCTCTCTATATACTATATAAAGGAGCAGGTTTGTATTGTGTTGCTTTTTCCTTGTGATGCACCAAGCAAATATATAACTAAGGTGCATGGTTGCAAGTATGCTCCTCCTAATACACAAAAAGACGACTAAAATAACTGTTTGAAGTTTAGAAAGAGTTATAATGCCGCGCGCGCAGCTGGACAAGTAGGCAGCCCGCGCGTGGCCTAACGGTTATCGCGCTTGCCTCCCACGCAGAAGGCCAGGGTTCGATTCCTGGCCGCGACTACACATTTTTGTTGACAGTGTAATTTGATGTTCTAGTGAATTCGAGAACCGTCTTGCTGATTCGAGGTTAGAATGTTCTACACACCGAACCTTCTACGCCGAACGATCCAGAAACCCACGAGGGTACATAAGGGATTCCGCCAGGCGAGCGAATTCAGTTTTCGCCCCAGCTTTCGACTGTGCTGCTCCGCCGACTTCGACGCCCGCGACGCTCTGTTATTAACGCTGTACCCCTTTTATTTTTTTGGCACAAGTTCGCCACATTAAACGTTTATTTCTTCCTGTTTATTTCCTATTTTTTTGGTCACCACCCGTGACATTTTTGTGGGAGGTGCGGGGTAGCGCATGCCCGTGCAGCGTTCCCCTCCCAGGGCCCGCAGTGCAAGCCCCATTCCGAGCCCGGTGAGAAGACCACCCGACGCGGAACCTGAAACTCGGACCAGTCGCCGCACCCAAGGTCTACACCCGGAATACGGACTTCTGCCACCCAGGACCAAGCAGCCAACGAAGCCGACGATGGACGGCCAGCAGTCACAGACCCCAGCCGCTCCTGCCTTCATCTACCTACCAGTCGCACCCCGGACTCCGACGCCATTCCACGGGGACGCCCACGAAGACGTCGAGGACTGGTTTCAACAATACGAGCGGGTGGCCCAGCACAACCGATGGACGGAGGACCAGCGCCTGCAGAACCTTTACTTCGCGCTCGAAGGAACGGCTAGGCACTGGTTCGAGAATCGGGAGACATCATTGATCTCGTGGACCGCCTGCAAGAATGAGTTGAGGCGAACTTTCACTAACCAGTATCGACGGGAGAGGGCCGAGGACCTTCTTCGAATGAGAACCCAGGGCGCAAACGAGACCATCACCAGTTTCGTCGAGGATGTCCTGCGCCTGGTCACTCGCGCCGACCCTGAAGCCACCGACGAAAAGAAGTTGCGGATCCTGATGCGAGGCGTATGAGATGACATCTTCGGAGGCCTCGTCCGCAACCCGCCGACCACCGTCGAGACGTTTGTAACAGAGGCGACCAACATTGAACGGGCCCTGCAAGCACGAGCCGCTCACTTTCATTGAGCCCCTGCCGTCGCTGCACCCACGCCGTCAAGCTGCGCCCTCAGCCCCAATATTCCAGGGATCCGAGAAATAGTCCGGGACATCGTCCGTGAAGAACTGAAGAAGCTGATACCTGCCACCGAACGTCCAGCTTCACTCTCGATCGCCGAGATTGTTCGAGAAGAGGTCCAGCAAGCGCTCCAGCCAGACGTTCTCGCCGACGCCGCACCGGAACCACCAGCTGTGACCTATGCTGCCGTTGTTCGTCGTCCGCAGCCTCCTATTGCTCGGCAGTACCCATCTGCACCCCAACGAGAAGTCTCTTCGCCACAGTACGCGCCGCGCCAAGAGCAGCGTGGACTTCGAAAGACCGACGTGTGGCGCACGGATGACGGACGCCCGGTGTGCTTCCACTGCGGGGAGGCTGACCACGTTTACCGGAGGTGGCCCTACCGCCAGCTCGGCCTGCGAGGATTCGCTCCAAACGACCGTCGACCTCGTTTTGGAGAACGACCAAGGGACATCGAGGAATACCTCCGTCGCCCTCCGTCACCAGCGCCCACCGCACCACGAGGTTCCCGTTCTCCATCCCCCCGACGTTCCGCGTCGCCTTTCCGTCGGTCGCGCCGTGACAGCCTGTCCCCCTATCTCGTCGGGAAAACTAAGTGCGGCAACGCCTGGAGGTGCCGTTGCCGAAGACGACCCGAGTAAAGAGCCTCCAAGAACGCCGGAGCGCTCCCACTCTCCCGACGCCACGCATCGCTACGACGCCCCTGCAACGGTGTCCAACAACCTAAACGTCGTCATCGACGGCCACGACGCATCGGCACTCGTGGACACCGGAGCAGACTACTCAGTCTTGAGTGGGAGGCTCTCCCGCCGCCTTCGAAAAGTCATGACGCCGTGGGAAGGACCCCAAATACGAACCGCCGGAGGACATCTCATCACACCAGTCGGGAGATGCACTGCTCGCGTCGAGATCCACGGTGAAACGTGTCCTGTCAAGTTCGTCGTTCTGCAAGACTGTTCGAGGGACGTTATCCTCGGAATGGACTTCCTCTGCGAGTATGGCGCCGTCATCGACCTCGGAACAAACCGGCTGACGCTACGAAAATCTGATCCACCAGCGGAGGAACCCCAAGCGACGTCACCCACGGTCCGAGTCCTCGCAAATCACGTAAACCTACCACCGCGGTCGAGTGTTTTCGTACTTGTCGGGATCGATGAAGCTTCCTGTGGCGAAGTCCTTCTCGAGGGAAGCCTCCAATTGCTCCTGGGAAGAGGCATAGGCGTCGCAAGCGGAGTAGCTGAACTTCAGGATGGGCGGACTGTGGCCCTCGTGACGAACTTCCGAAACGAAACGCAACACCTCACGAAAGGTGCAGCCGTGGGCCACGTCGAGAAACTCCGAAACCCCGCCGAAATCACCGCGATTACTGACGAATCCTCGCCGCCCCAGAAAGACCGTACGTCGCCAGCGCAGCTCGACATTGACCCTAAGCTTCCGAACCCTAAACGGCGTCAGCTGGTTAATCTCCTCGCCGAATACCGCGACTGCTTTGCGACGTCGTCGAAGGTGCGCCAGACCGCGGTTGCCAAGCACCGCATCGTTACCGAGGACGACGCGCGCCCTGTGCATCGATCGCCGTACAGAGTCTCCGCTAAGGAAAGGGAGGTGATCCATCAGCAAGTTCAAGAGATGCTGAATGACGACATAATCCAACCTTCAAGCAGTCCATGGGCCTCTCCAGTCGTGCTGGTTAAGAAGAAGGACGGAACTCTTCGGTTCTGCGTGGACTACCGGCAGCTCAACACGGTTACGAAGAAAGACGTCTACCCACTCCCCCGCATCGACGACACTCTAGACCGGCTGCGCCACTCTCGATATTTTTCATCGATGGACCTGAAGAGCGGCTACTGGCAAATCGAGGTCGACGAACGGGACCGAGAGAAGACAGCCTTCGTCACGCCGGATGGACTGTACGAGTTCAAGGTGATGCCCTTCGGACTATGCACGGCGCCAGCAACTTTCCAGCGTGTCATGGACACCGTACTGGCAGGGCTGAAGTGGCAAGTTGTCTCGTCTACCTTGACGACGTCGTAGTATTTTCAGCTGACTTCGACGAGCACTTGAGACGACTCCGAGCTGTTCTTCAAGCCATTCAGACCGCCGGACTCACACTCAAGCCGTCAAAGTGCCGGTTCGCCTATGACGAACTGAAGTTCCTTGGCCCCGTGGTTAGTAACGAAGGCGTCCGCCCAGACCCCGAGAAGACTCGCGCCGTCGCGGCATTTCCAGCGCCGACAGATAAGAAGGCCGTGCGAAGATTCCTTGGACTTTCTGCCTATTATCGACGCTTCGTTCGGGATTTCGCAAGGATTTCCGCACCACTTGCGAATCTCACGAAGGACGCCGAGAAGTTCGAATGGGCCGAGGAGCAACAGCAGGCATTCGACGAACTGAAACGACGACTCCAGACTCCTCCTGTGCTTGGACATTTCGACCAGGACGCGGAAACAGAAATTCACACGGACGCAAGTAACGTGGGACTGGGCGCAGTACTAGTCCAAGTGCAAGAAGGCATCGAGCGAGTCATCGCCTACGCAAGTCGGACATTGTCGAAGGCGGAGAAAAATTACTCCACGACTGAGAAAGAATGCCTTGCGGTCGTCTGGGCAATAACGAAGTTTCGTCCGTACTTGTACGGGAGCCCGTTCCGTGTAGTCACGGACCACCACTCGCTCTGCTGGCTTGTGAACCTGAAGGACCCGTCAGGACGCCTCGCTCGATGGAGTCTTCGACTACAAGAGTTCAACATGACAGTGGTCTATAAGTCAGGCCGCAAGCACAGCGACGCCGACTGCCTGTCCAGAGCCCCCGTCGAAACCCCTTCCCGCTGCAGCGACGACAATGACGACGAGTGCTTTCTAGGAGCAGTGAACACCGACGATATGGCACGACGTCAACGGGGCGATCCTGAGCTGCGCGCATTAATCGAGCACCTGGAAGGGGGCAGGAGTACCGTGCCACGTGTCTTCTCACGAGTACTGCCGACCTTCGCCATCCGGCAAGGTGTACTCTACAAAGAGAACTTCGGCAATAACAACACACCGTGGTTGCTGGTAATCCCGAGTGACCTTCGAGAGGAGATCTTCCAAGCCTGCCACGACGACCCGACATCCGGACACCTTGGTTACAGCCGGACACTGGCCCGTATTCGTGAAAAGTATTACTGGCCGAAGCTCCCCAAGACCGTCCACCTATACACAGGATCATGCCACGAGTGCCAGCGACGCAAGAAACCGCCGACGAGGCCGGCCGGACTTCTGCAGCCCATTTCTCCTCCAACTACACCCTTCCAGCAGATCGGAATGGATCTACTTGGTCCTTTTCCGCCTTCGACGTCGGGGAACCGCTGGATCATCGTCGCCACAGATTATCTCACGCGGTACGCCGAAACGAAAGCTCTTCCTTCAGGGACTGCTGTGGAAGTCGCCAAGTTTTTCATCGAGTCCATCGTCCTCCGGCACGGCGCTCCCGAAGTTCTGATTACAGATCGCGGATCTTCGTTCATGGCCCAGCTGACGCAAGAGATCCTTCGTCTCAGTGGCACCGGCCATCGTCGAACCACTGCATACCACCCGCAGACCAACGGGCTGACCGAGCGACTCAACAAGACAATCGCCGATATGATCTCTATGTACGTCGACGTAGAGCACAAGACGTGGGACGAGGTGTTGCCCTACGTCACGTTCGCCTACAATACGGCGGTTCAGGAGACCACTGGATTCACCCCTTTCCAGCTGGTACATGGTCGGAAGGTAACGACCATGCTGGACGCAATGCTGCCCCATGAGCCATCTGACAATGAGAGCGACGACGCCCAGGCGGTTGCTCAACGCGCCGAAGAAGTCCGCCAGCTCGCCCGACTGATGATTCAAGACCAGCCACGCGTCGACGCGGGCCGCTACAACCTTCGTCGCAGGGACGTTCACTTCCAGCCCGGAGACAGGGTGTGGGTGTGGACGCCCATCCGTCGCCGCGGCCTCAGTGAGAAACTGCTGAAACGGTACTTTGGACCATACAAGGTACTTCGTCGCCTCGGCGAGCTGAACTACGAGGTGATGCCCAACGGAACAAGAACATCATCACGCCGCCCACCACGACCTGAAGTCGTCCACGTCGTGCGCCTGAAGCCGTACTACGCTCGATAGGACTGTGAATCTTATGTGTTTCAAGTGACTCTTTAGTTTACCGTTCTTTTTATGTGCTTTGTTTTGTTTTGGGTTGCATCGGGACGGTGCACTTTTTAAAGGGGGGAGTAATGCCGCGCGCGCAGCTGGACAAGTAGGCAGCGCGCGCGTGGCCTAACGGTTATCGCGCATGCCTCCCACGCAGAAGGCCAGGGTTCGATTCCTGGCCGCGACTACACATTTTTGTTGACAGTGTAATTTGATGTTCTAGTGCAGGGGTGGCCAAACCGCGGCTCGCGAGCCGCATGCGGCTCTTTGCTGGTCCAACTGCGGCTCGCAGATCCCTCGTAAGGGGACTCCCCCCCCCCCCCCCCCCCCCTTCCCGCATTTTCCCAGGAAAAAAGAAGGGATTTCAGGCAGAATGAAGTACGGCTGGCGGTTTGGCGGCCTTGTACCTCCATACGTACTGTCGTACAGCCTTGTGCACTCATACGTACAGTCAGACTCTAAACAGAATTTAAACTTGCGCCCCCCCCCCCCCCCCTCCCCGTGGCTCTTAGAAGTTTCGTGATTTTATTTGCGGCTCTTAGGCCTGGTCGGCCTGGCCACCCCTGTTCTAGTGAATTCGAGAACCGTCTTGCTGATTCTAGGTTAGAATGTTCTACACACCGAACCTTCTACGCCGAACGATCCAGAAACCCACGAGGGTACATAAGGGATTCCGCCAGGCGAGCGAATTCAGTTTTCGCCCCAGCGTTCGACTGTGCTGCTCCGCCGACTTCGACGCCCGCGACGCTCTGTTATTATCGTTGTACCCCTTTTATTTTTTTGGCACAAGTTCGCCACACTAAACGTTTATTTCTTCCTGTTTATTTCCTATTTTTTTGGTCACCACCCGTGACAATATACGTAAAGACAGGGGACGGGACAACGCATCAAGATGTGTTGTCCCGTCCCCTGTGTTTATGTATATAACTCTTTCTAAACTTATATGATTACCAACGCGCTCACTCACAAGAATAAAATAACTGATAAACATATCTTAATATGACCGACATGGTTTTGTTCTCAGCATCCGATGCCCCGTCTCCAAGTAAAAGGCTGTCAGGCAGTCTAATGTTGGTTTATTTCCAAAGAAGCAAGCGACTTACTTTTGTCTTTTATTTATTTTGAATGATCTCGCACTGAGTTATAATTCTTGTTTACAGATGATGATGAGATGGGGAAGCTCGTTTCTGAAAGTTGTCCGTCAGCAGTTTGTCCTGCGATTAACCTGAGAAAACCAACCACACTCACTCGTGAGTCTTATTCGTCATGCACGCTATTCCTGTTACTATAGGAGCTTTCTTAGGTTACACAATTATTTGAACCACCTTTTTTTTTTTAGTCTGGCAATGCTTAGAACGAGGGTGATGAAAGCAATTCGCTTTTTTGAATTGTCATCCTCCTGCCTTCTCCACGAGTGGAGCGAACTTGCGTGCTTTACACTCATTTTAAATATTTCTAAACTTTACTGATCGAGGAATTTTCCAATGACGCTCAGCGAGTTTCTAAATATAGCTTATGTTGAGTTCTATAACTTAGAAAGGCAATGAGTAAATGTTAAATATTTATTCGGCTAATTAGTGTGTTTTCTTTTCCAAACCCTGACGTCCGCCATGGCTGGAAGTTTGTGCTTGAAGGGAGTTTCTTTTTTTATCGATCACCTTATTAGCAGGATATTTTTTTAAAGTCCTCACCGAAACACCCGCTATCTCGTAATTCTAACTCTGCTTGGAGGGCCAAATTGTCTATAAGACGAAAGGAAGAGTTCCTACAGTGAAGTCCAGTTGCGCAGTAAAGACCGCGAGGACAACGCCCATGGTGGCGCTTCTTCCCGGGACGTCCACAAGCTGGTTTAGCATGGCGCCCATCAGGCTGAAGCTCCGTTTGGATTTGTGCTAGGCGCAATCTTCACCAGACACTGCATCAAAATCAGAGTGAAAAGAGTCATAATTTGCAATTGAACAGTTTGAGAAAGAGGCGAATCTAAATTTCGTTACAGACCTGTCTAAATTAGTTATTGCTAAATTGTTAAGAAGCCAAAGCTCTGGCAATGCTCAGATTGTTAAACTTTGTAATTACCGACCATGCTTTATTATAGGGTGGCCAGTACAATCCTAAAAATACTAATTGGTCTGCTATCACGCACAACACTCCGAGAGTCAATCACAATACCATCACAAAATGGGGGAGCTTGGCAAATGACGGTACCGGAAATATGTCTGAACTTAAAAAAGTTGAAGGATATAGGGAAGTTAGATGTGAGCATGACGTTTCATATTTTGATGTCATCTCAGTGTCACTTAAAAACCAAATTTGCCAAGTTCCCTCCATACATTGAGTTGATTGGCTCTTCAAGTGTCCTGTGGGAAAGCATATTCACAGTCCCGTTCAGGGTTCAGATAAGATTAAAGTTATTTTGTCTAACCGCAGTTTACATGCGGATAAATAAATTACTGCTTCGTTATTGAATTATTCCTCCATGCTCGATTGCGAGATATTGCGGCATGACGGAATCCGCGTGCTGCTGTTCTGAATTGTGTTGAGAGCTTTCAGGGGATAAAAACTTAACAGTAGCGCGATGTGGTTTGTGTGCAGGGTGATGGTGTCATTTAACAGTGTATGTATGTCACGTTGTAGTTTAGTACAGCAGTACGGTATCACTGCACGTTCCATTGTTCACACGTGTGCCTTGAAGTGAAGTGCGTACTGTCCACCCACGGGCAGTACTGGGTCGTGCGTACTCACTCTCAGTGTGTATTTTTCGACCGGTTTCATAACATCTCTGTCACTGATGATGTAGCCTTGTCATTTACAATCCACGCAGGGGACGTTGAAACAGAAACAGCTTTCATTTCCAACGAAATAAAAAGTCCTAATTTGCCACATGCCGTCAGGATCCTTGGTCGCCCCTATCAGTCCTCGCACATTGTTTTTAGATTTTAGTTTTCAAAACATCAAAGCAAGGTTACCAGTTGTCAAAAGTAATGTCAGATAGTTCGGATAGGTTCGCGAAAATTTCGGTAAAGTTTGGTTCGCACATTTGAATCGTGGAACACGAAGTAGAAGTTTATTTTATATAGAACGCAACATTCAGTGTTTCCTATAGCTATATTTTGAATACAGCCGTTGATATAACAATATCGATAGACCAAGGATCAATTTGCTTTGCCTTGCTTTCAAGTAACGCTGCCGGAACCTTGATTATTTGAATGTCTGAGTAACGCCTTACGGACATCTTCAACACCGATATGGCACTTTAACATTCCCTCATAGCGGTAACTTAATGTAAGAATTGTATGTGTATGTTCTATTATCTTAATATTTGATCGCGGTATTTATTTTCTTACAGCGGTGTAACCGTTCAGTAACCAACAAGCCTGAAGTTAAAAATTTGTCAAATGAATATGATGTAAAAAAAACAACACATCATGTGATACAAAATGGCAGATATACCAAGCAATGCATAAGTTCTTAGTTTCATTTTAGTGAATCGAGCTCTTTCATATCAGCGCATGTGCACAAGCTCCTATCTATTAATTTCAATTACGAGATGAGAGCAGTCTGTCCGCTTGGCTGGCAGTAACAAATTTCCGCCTTTTTTTTTTTTTTGAATAGTAATTACGGTTTTTGCAGTCCAGGCAATACCGGCTCTGACACTGAGCAAAATGGATGTGCCTGTTTATTTCATGTCCATCATGAAATAATTGTTTCTTTGTGTGACATGAATCGGTGTCAAACTATTTCTCGATTTCCTCTTATCGTACGAGTTGAGCGATTATTTTTATCAATGAAAATGTGTCCGGAATCAGATGCCTATAGAATTATTGGGACAATGATATAGGCATCTTGATAGAACCGACTGACAAGGGCCGGCTGTGATAGGTTTAAGTTTAAACGTATATCCAACTATTTGTTATAGCGGTCTGTAGCGTGAGCTTCAGAAAACAAACTATATTATTTGAAAATTTGTTTAAATGGCCGTGTCCTACAGTATTCCGATTAGTGTGAAGAAATACGGAGAGTACCACTTTTCTTCTCTGCTTCGCGCATTTATCTTCCTTCGGAAGCTACCCGTAAGCAGTGACTACGAAGATAGATAAGATGCCATTGAATCCCAGATGTCGGACTTTGGTTTTAGCAGAAAACAATAAACGTAACACTTCACTTGCTTCGTCTCTCTGCGCAAATAAACATTGTCAGGCCTAACCACATTTTAAGCTGGGTCTTTTTCTGAACGTTTTCTGTTCGCAATTCAGAGTGCTCTGAACAAGATGCCTTCATTAATGTTTTTTTTTTTTTACTTTCCATCAACAGGTTTATAAAAAAACAGTGTTGTGCGGGACGGCGTTCTATGTTACGATGTTCCTGCCACGCGTTTCTTTTAGGGGGGAAAGGACGAACGCCGCAGTTCAGGGGTGGAACTGGAACGGGAACTCGTTTAGTTTTCGGGAAAACGGTAAAAAAGAAATAGCATGCTTTGTTTGTCTGTTTAATTGCATGTTTACCCGAATCTACAAGGCAGTTAGAAACTTTATTAGCGACCATTTCAACTTTCGACTTTAAGGGATTTAGAAGTGTCTGATAGATAGTCGAAAACAAAACAAAAACTAGAACAAATGTGATCACGGACAATTGACACGCACTTCAATGAGAATATTTTAACATGATTGATTGATTTTATTTACTAATTAAGCTTTAGTTTCTCTTCTGGAGGGACATGTAAAACACTGACTAAAACCAGCATATAGATGACATAAAAAGTTCCAGGAAATCTTTAGCCTCGAATAATGGATGTTTCATTTTTCTTATGTTTTTTACGAGTGTGTTCAAATTTCTCCTAGCGTCACAAAGTTCCACAACGCTATGGTAATTGGTTGGTTGAAAAAGTTCGATATAATTTGAATTTGTTTAATTCACAACGACCTGTTTATTTTCCAGTAAAGTGAAAAATATGGAGGTACCCCAATGTTTAATTTAGGTTAATATGTTTGCGCCATTCCTTGCTCTAGGTTTTGCTAAATTTCTCAACAAAGAAATGCGACATGAATGCAACAGAAGTTTTACCTTAAGTGCACTTCGATCCGAGTAACTCCTTTATCACCTTAAACACTGCTTGAATGACCGGGTTCCTGCTGCCCAAAGTCTTCAATAAAATGTTCATCACGCTGCAGACAAGCCCGTTCAGTAGACCTCAAATATTCGTGTCGAAGACGGTCTTCACGAGGGACTGTCACCCCCCATTCACACTGGAAGCGGATCCGCGTTCGCGAAGCGGTTGCGAAAGCGGTTGTATAAAGATCCAGTGCAATTGCACGCGCATTTGATGTCATCGTGTGCGCGTGCAATTGTACTGAATCCTTATACAACCGCGTTCGCAACCGCTTTGCGAACGCGGATCCGCTTCCAGTGTGAATGAGCCCTTAGGGACGCAAATTAATTGTGAGTGGTAGTCGCCTGCTGGCCTAGTTTGGACAAAATTACTACTAAAAAATAAATCTCTGAAGTTAAGTTTGCAGGTGCAGCTGTCGAATAATTGTGAAAATGGTGCCAATTACTGCAATGTAAGCTTTGTTGTGTTTTTCTGAGCTCGAGCGTACAGTATGCCCCACGTATTGCTATAAACAGACCCCATTTAAATTGTAGATTTTGCTTTAAATTCGCTCTTCTATCCCCGAGTGATTGAAAGTGAATCGTTTGTTCTGTGATTTGAATTTTTGAGCACTGCAGGTGATATCGTTTTGCAGAGAAAGTTTTGTGATTTTAAAGACATTGAGCCAATTTCGTAAAACTAATCTCTTTATTTTGATAGTATAATAAAAATGAACTACAAAAATATAATACCTAATCAAGCACAGTTTGTAAAAGTCAAATCGTTATGTATCTACGAATAATCCTGTAATGACCTGTTATGAAGTAGCATATGAATGAGTATTCAATATAGTTTGTTATTTCATACGCACCAAAAGAACTCTTAAGAATCCAACCAGAGCAGGTTCCTGTAGGTGACAAAAAAATGTGGTCAGATATATTGGGTATATGAGACAATCTACCATGTCATGGTTATATCATTCATTGTAATGATCTAATGCATACCTTCAGAGTTCCGGCTTCACAGGTTTCGCCAGTCTGGTTCAAGCACTGCGTGAACATAATATTGGTTAGAGCAATTAAACGAATAAATATAATATTTATTCTTACTAAGTAGTGCCATATTTTAAAAAATAAATATTTCTTTTAAATTTAAACTAAAGATATACACCATAAAGGGCGCGTGCACAACAAATACGCAGACTGAAACACCAAAGTCAAAGATGCTACCAGTCTTCAAAATTTTAAAACGATGTAACAGTTTTGAAACCATAATATATCGTAGCTTCTGTGAAAAAAAAAATATATTTGCATGTAAGCGTGAAACCCAAAAACGTAAGAGTGTTTCAAGAAAATTCATAGAAAAAACTTCGAACCTTCAAGATCTGTATTTCAGCATGGCACAAGGATCTTAAATAATTAAGATGGAAATAAGTCACGCTCGAGTTAACTTTCAACAACTCGATAAAATGTTTATATTTATTTACTTATTTATCGGCGAGGCCTTAATAGTGTGCGCATGTTACAATCAATAAAAGAACACATACAAACACAAACAAACATGTGGGACGTAATTTTTCAAAGGTAAAAGTAAATACACAAAACTACATAAAAACAAGAGACCGCGACCAACAAGGCTCGTTTGAAAAATAAGTCTAAACCACACCTACACTATTTTGAAGGAGCTGTAGGCGTTTCATTGGGAACTGGACACCAACTTTCTGCAGGTAAAAAAGCAATGAAAATGTATTCTTCTGAGGGACGCAAAAAAATCGCACTTAGATGCAAGGGTTCATCAAGCGTAGCGTTCACTACCTTATAGAAAAATACGAAATTTCTCGTAATGTTCTTTCCTGAAAAGGTACAAGATCAGGAACATTAAAGGGGCCCTCCAACAGTATTTGAGCGTCGACTTTTTTTGCGGTTTCTACACGCTAGTGGTCCCGGAAACCCAGTGGACAACGAAAGAGTTTGAAAATATTAGCGCATCATATTTTAATTTGACAACTCGGAAACACCTCCTCCGACAATGGCGCCGCGAGGTGCCGAATGCGCGCGCATAACGGCGATCCCTTTCACTATACGTCACATTCTCTGGGTTTCGTGATTGGCGAGAGCCATCCCAGGAATTTTGAAGCGAAATAAAGTATATCACACTTTAACCGTCATTATTTTTCTAACAAGTCATTTTTATAGAGCTAATAAAGTTGCAAAGTAATGTTCAAAAAGGGCCGAAAACAACGACTTGTCGCTTATGCACGCCCCCCAGCGCCGTCCGCGACGTACCATCGCGAGCAGACGACAAGTGATCCGTGCAGACAACGCGCATCGTATTTTCACTTGTCCGCCCCCGGTGCCGGTCAACTAAAAGCAGTAAGAGGAGCCAGGGGAACCCTTATTCTCTTTTAGTGCTGTGACAGACTGTTCACTGTTCGAGTGAAGTGCGGCGACGGGCTCATCTTATATGGTGCCCAACGGGAACCAGTTTTTACCTCCTCGTCGCCGAAGTTGCGGGAGACGAGTCTTCTGCGGCTGTCGAAGCGGACTGATGCAGAGACGCGTCGCGGCGCTTGCGTGGAGTGTCCTCGTACGGCGCGACGCCCAGATCCGCACTCAAAATCCGGTAAGCCTGGTAAATTCATCGGTGATGGCAATCCGATCCCAAAGCTACGATGGTTGCAGCTAGGCCTAAAGACCGACGAGCCGACCGGGGCCGACAGGCTATCAACCAAACTCGCGTCCAATGGGCCAACCGCTTTGCTCTTATCGCTAAACTCTCATTTTACGTCACGAAGCGCAATGTTTTGCCTATTTAAAGTTGTTTTCTGCAATATTTATTTTGCTAATAACTCACAAAATATTGCGAATTTCTGTAATATTTTTTTCCTCAGTGTTCCTGCTTTTATGGAGCTCCGTTTCAGCGCGAACTTCAAACCGGTCAAAAAATTGTTGGTGGGCCCCTTTAAGTAGGTATTCGTCATCAAAATAGATGCGCCTCCTAACCCATCTGCCATAAACAATACGAACGAGACGACGCTGCACTTTTTTTTTTAAATACTTGATTGTATTCCTTACTATTAAGTGTTCCATTAGTTCCATTAGTGTTCCATACTATTAAGCAAAACTCTAGCTTGGACAGAAAAAAAGGTGCGAAATAGATTTATCACGCGAGCCTGAGTACAAGATTCCGCATCATTCTGGAAATAATGCCTCCTAACACCTGAGAAGAGTCGCAATCTTCAAAACGTGATCAGTAAACGTGAGGCGGGAATCAAAATGTACTTTCAGGACAAGAATAGTATCCGGCCTCGCGATAGCTGAACCTAACATGGTATAGGGGTATTCAATGTAGCTCATCTGACGTGTATAGGAAACAACCTTGGTAGGCTAAGTACCAAATTATTCTTCAAACACCAATTTAGAGCTCCCTGAACAATGTCTTGCAGAATTTGGGAGTCAGTAGTTGATATAATTATCCAACCAAATATGCCGCTCTTCCATTCGTCGAGAACGCTGTCTGACTCGAATTTATCTCTAGTTTGATCACAGTCAAACCGTATTTAATTTAATATTGTTATCAGGGTGTTATAAACATTAAATAAGTTTCTATGCGAAGTTTTCGCATAGAAACTGGGAACCGGTTTTCTTCCCGGCAGAATTTAAATAGGCCGACAAGCAACCAGAAAGACGAAACTCTCCCTCAATTTCTCCTTTCCCGTTCGGGAAACAGACACCCTTCTTCCTGAGGGAAGTAGCTCAGATCGTCAGAGACCGGCTCTTGTGTGGAGAGGAGGGAAGAAGAGCACTCGAGAGATAATGGAAAGTGGGAAGCTGGGAGCCGGTTTTCTTCCCGGCAGAAGGCGATTCTCTTGGTCTACCTTCGAGCCACCTTAGCTTCAGCACGGCGAGCAAGTGTTCCAAAATGCGTACTTGTCACATAGCGACGCAAGGAGTAGCATGTCAATCAAAGGGGAACACAGAGAAGCCACAGGGAACGCGCGGTGACGAGGCAGCCAATCGACCACCGCCATTGGTTCAGGTCGGGGGTATACAAAAGCACGAGGTGTACAAGGAGCAGACCAAATTGCACGTCGTAATGCTGGAGACAATGTTTCACAACTCTTCGCAACTCTTTTGTAAATAATTTAACGAAAACAAATCTCTGCTGACCTTAGTTGTTATTTTATCTGTATTTACTCAACAAGGTTGTCCTTCGAAGGTTAGGTGTTGAAGTAAATAAAAGAAAATACGAATAAATACTTTCTGTACGCTATTTCATGAGGTCGATTTTGGGCGAAAAGTTTTGAGATATGTGTTATGACACGTGCGGAAGGCGGAACTGTTTCTTGCGGTTCCAAAGTCCAAGAGCGCTTGGGAGGTTCAGTACGATTGGGTCTTCACATAGCGTGGTAGCATTCAGCTTTAATCCAGAGCAGTAGATTAATCCCTTTAACTGTCCACACAAGCCAAAGAGCACGTCGGCAAGGTAGCCTGGAACGGTCGAAGCACAGTAGAAAACAGTTATTTGCGTTGTCCTGTTTGACGTGTAACTTCGGTAGACAGGTATTGGCATCCAAGCAAATTGCATTGCAAATACGTTCCTATTAGTGATGGGAGAAATGAATTTGGCACCTTAGCAGTTGCATTTATTTTATTAATCGATTAAAACCAGAATCTAGGTGCAAAACTTTTGTAAAACAATTTGATGCAGGGAGGGTATGAAATTCTTAAATTGAGAAGCGTATATTGAAGTATAATTTTTATTTATTTCTTTTATAACATACCTCAAGTTGTCTGGTTAGGGCATTATATAAGGGGGATACAAAATTTTACGACACGAAATACAACATACAGTAACCCCCTTATTATACCAAAACACTTATTACACAAAAATAACTATGTGAATATAGAAAAAAAAACAATTGCAATGTCTATAACTACAATAAAAAGAAATTCACACGCGCAGATGCATCTTTCATGAGTACCGCAGAGTAATAATTCACATGAATATTTGAATTAAGTTCTATCTGCAGTTTCCACAGTACCTTGGGGCAGAGAGTTCCACTCGGAAATGGCAAGCTGCTACGGGGAGCTGAGAAATTGCTTCAATTTTTCAACTTCTGATAGTTGAGAAATTGAGAGATAACTATCCCCGTTGTTGAGAAAAATAGTGACAGATAACTCGCGTTTAAGGGTTGTTTTCAAGTCAAAATTATAATTGTTTTACATTATCTTATCTATTAGTGATAAAACAGGCTGTTCCCTTCTAAACCCGTGAAGAACAAAAAAGCTAGTGTTTAAGATGGGGCTAGTCGGCTACGCATTCTTGGGAGCAAAACATTTTCTATAACAGAGGCATTGCAAAAAATGTGTGACATTTCGTGCAGTACACGTTTTCTAGGAAATATCAAAAATCTAATTCATTCGCGTCCTATGATACCCAGGCAATTACAGTGCAAAGGAACATTGCGATCTTATGTCAAGAAATGCAGAAATTTACAATTTTGTGAATGTGATCCATAGGGCTCCATACAAAAGAGAAAATTGTGGAGCCATGGAACAAACACTATACTAGTCAAAAAGTGTAATTACCGCTTATTATAATTATATGACTGTCATCTAAAATATTCCATGGGAACATTGCGATGTTTGTTGTTGTCCATTTGAAATTCGCATTGTAGTCCATGTCGAGGCGTTCATGTCCAAGGAAGTCGGGGCCGACAACCGATTTTGAACGCCACTCTTTCGTGGAGCTCGTCAACCGATAGATGGAAAAACGTTGTCATAGGGTGTGTGAAACAAAACAAAAAAGCGTTCACAACAAAATGAAGATCTGACCACCTTGTTCCGAACGATTTTGTTTCTTTTTTTCTTTTCTTTGTTTTGTTCCGGAACGCGCGAAAGCGCGTCTGACCGGCACGAACTCTTAGCATTGACAGTGCTATGACAGCATTTCGCTATTGGCTACTTTTTTTTAATTTTTTTTTCAGAGAGTTCGTGTAGTTAGGCATCGGGTACTGCAAGAACCTTAGATATGAAGCGGTTTGTTCAGATAGGTGTCGTAGCTGAGTGGTAACGCCTCCATTTTACATGCAGCGGACTCGGGATCGATTTCCTCGGGAGGCCGGAGACCTTTTTCACTGATTTGACAGCATCGATGACTGACGCCCTACTACGCCAACTACTACATGAATAACTGGGACATTCACTAAGGACGCCATTCCCAGTGGTGGGAAGAACCCATAACAACTGTCGCTGTAAAATACGGCTGTAGTTTATTTTAAAGAGACTTTTGTGCTTAACTTTTGTGGAAACCTGGTGATCCAAAACCTTGAACCAAGTTGTCCGCCTGTTAAATTCTTTACGGCCATTTGCACCGCGAGGCGGCCAAGTGCAATAGACCACGGGAGCGGCGCTCGGCCGCGGATAAAAGACCGGCGAATCGTATGCTCCATAGATTTTCGAGTCACAGCGCGTGCTGATAAGTGTCAATAAATTACTCTCTGTTGTTCAACCAGTGGGTTCTGTCACTCTCTGAGGGGGGTAGCGGCGAGCGAAATCCTACGCATAATTATATATTTACACCACTTCATGAAATAAGTTTAAAAAATACATGTTTTTTTGTGAAACAAACACCGACAACGTACCAAGTCCGTTCCTACGCCTACACGAATAAATCTTCAGTTGAAAATCAGTGCTGTGTCCTGTGTTTTTTTCTATTTCGTCCTTGTCTTTGCGCTGTTTTGTTTTATATCAAATAAAGGAACTCCTTAAATAATGGGATAAGCGATGGAAAGACGAGGGGCAAAACTCTGAATTCAGCACATAGATTCCTAGCGTAAATGATATGCTAGACAATTTCCAAGCAAACATTTCTCTCTCACAGGTTGTCGCCAATCATGTTATTTTTCCTTACTACTTCTACAGGGTGAACCTCTCTCCCGACCAAAACTGCTTCTGCTAAAAAGAGGGTGTTGATTTTCTACACTATCTCAATAAATGTCCGTTACTAAAACCTCTCGCAGGACAAGTGTGTAATTCACTGCATGGTCAAGTGAGAGCTGACACGGATAGAGATACAATAAACATCCTAAAAAGCAGACATTTTAAAGGCAATTGGCGAAATATTGAATATCATTGGGAGAAATTGGGGAAGTAGATAGGTATCAAAACCTATGTACTCTCCTGTTACTATAAAAACAACATATAAACTTAAAATGTGACTTCATAAGTAATTCGCTACTTATTTACTGTAATTAGTAATTTTTCTCAATTACTTTCAATGTGAGTAATTTCTACTCTACTCAAATAACTTTTGAGGGCAATACTCAATAACTTACTTACTCTTTTGGAGTAACTTTTACATTTCTGGCTTTTTGTAACACTTTTTTTATTTTGTCACACGTAAACATTTGGTCAACTCAATTCGCAATGTCATTGCTGAATTCCGCGGTACAAATCCCTGCCAATTTTACATAAATCACGGGATGCCCGATCAAGTGGCCGGTCCGGGCGGGCCACTAGAGCTAGTCTGGTTGTGCGCTCTCACGACGGGCGCTCTAAGGACACGCGAGCTATTAGGAAGTTGTAGTAGATCGTTTTTCTCCTCCGCTACGGTATCCGTGAAGAAACCGCCGCAGCTGCGCATGCGCTGCGCAAGCCTTGTCTCCATAGTTCAAAGTCTTGTGGCGAATTGCGGAGCGCTATCCGGGTGCTTAGCGCGCTGCGGAAACGGTCTACCGCAGCGCTCTTGTGTCGCGCGCGTTAACGTCGCCGCGCTCTCTAGCCGCGGGCTCTAACGTCGCGGCGCTCTAATTTCGCGCGCGCTAACGTCGTGGCGCTCTACTGTCGGCGCTCTAATGTCGGCGGTCATGTGTCGTGCGCTCGAGAGTTGTACAGCCGTCTTCTACGGCCCAGAGCAGGTGCTCTGAAGACCATGCAATGCCCACCACGGCTCTTTCGAAACGGGGGGCGTGTAGCAAGCACCCCGGGGACCGAGCAGCAGCGGTGGCGCGTGGGCCGGGAGCGTACCGCGGGCGCGGGGATTTCTGCAGCCCCGACTTGCACCCCCAGATAACGTACAATACGAGTTAGCCTACACCACAACAGGAATGGCGACGTGGCGCAAGCACAAGCGAAGGTGACGCCCCCGCAGATGGGCGTCCAGGTGGGCCCAGCCCCTTCAGCAGATGGGTGGAGGCGAGGGGCCCACTGGACGAGGATCAAAGATCGGAAAGAGCAGGACCGTTTCTTTCGGCACGGGAACCATTTTCATCAAACTAGAATAATGGCGACACATAAAAATGACATGAATGTATACTCATATACTCATGCCCCCAAGGACTCGGTCGATGATAGCGGTGCCCCCGCTGGAACCGCTCCAGAGCCACAGTTCAGGCAGCCTGCTAGGACAGAGAGGCCGGGAAACCGGCCTCTCTGATTTAGCGGGTGTGGGGGCCAGAGGTTCAAAGCCCCGTCACCGTGCTCTGGAAGTTCCCTCCCCTTGTTGAGAGAGTGGCGAGGGGGGGGGGGGGGGGGGGGGGGGCAACCAGATCTAGATACGACCGAGGGACAGGGCCGTAAGCCGGGACCATGCTGGCCTGCAGTCAAAATACATAGAGAGGACAGTGAAAGAGGGAGTAGGAAACACAAAAGGGGGAGGGGGAGACTAGTGAAAGCCTTTCTTTATAGTGCCCTCGCGAAAACCACACGAAGACGGCCAGCTACCCAGAATTCGACCATAAAACTATTTATCCATTCAAGAAGCCTGTAACCGCCAACCGTCATTAAGCAAGCCAACCAGAATCCACAATTCGACTATAGAACTGTTTACCCAGCAAGCATCATGTAAACACACACCATCTATTACCCATCATCAACAAGCCCGAAACACCAATCAAGAAAAAGAGAAGACATCGGAGAAGTCCTGGGGGAGGGAGTTAAATTTTAGTAATTGTTTATTTTAGCAAGCATCATGTGCAGGATACAGGACATTGGAGTAGGCTTTAATTAGTCTGTACATAACGTTTTAAATTCGACAAGTGTTTTCAATTGTGTATTTAGTGTAGGCCTGCTTCTGTATTTTTGTGAAGTGGTTGCATATGCGCACTATTATATTTATGATCATATTTAATAAATTTTTTAAAGTCATGCATGCGTGCACAAAACTATAGAGGCTCCTCATTTTTATGTACAGCGGTCGCATGCGGGCTTTCTTTTAGGTAAACCTTTTTTTTTCCTGTCCTTCCTAGTTTTTAATAAACGTCGCTGGTGAGTCTGGGCCGGCACCCATGGCTGTGGTTGCGCTAACACAGTAGCTGCGGAGCTTTTTTTTTTTAAAGATTTCTTATATTAGGATGCCTGTTATACCTTTGTGGTGCAGGCAGAGGAGCAATATTTCTTTTCATATTGTTATTTAATTTCCCTTTTCTTTTAAGTCTCCTCTATAAATTTTTCCCCTATCTACTGATCCCACCACCAGGGCGCTACCAGACCGGGTCGGGTAAAATTGAGCTCTCAAACGTTTTCTAATTTCGTCAGGATTTAGACAAGCTAGAAGTGTTTAGTTTTCTATACTTCATTACAAACTACTGCGCTATAAAATTGTCAAACTTTCGTAGCCAAAAAACATCTGCACAGTAACTTCTCAAATGTTTTTCTGGCCGTCGCCTTGGCGGTGTAATTCACATAGGAATACATAGAGAACACATTACATCAGATTAAAAAAAAACGTTCGACCCTCGATAATAGCAAATTGATAAATCCTAGGTGCCATTAAGTTTTACCTCCCACAAAGTTCACTGCACTACTGTGGTTATTTTTTCGAAAACAACCTAAAGGTTTTCGTGTGGAAATTACCTGCCAGAAAGTTCAACTAGCATTAACTTAGGAAATAGCCAGGGAAACTTAAAGATAACTTCAATTCACACTCTAACCACCTCGAAAAACACGCACGAGAAAAATCACCGCATTAGCTTTTTTTTTAGTTTTTGAGATATACGCGTCTAAATTCGCAAAGTGGAGTGTCACGGGGGCTGCCATCTTGAATTCTTGAAATAACCTGAAAAACAGCAAAAGGCCGACACACAGAAAAGGAGGCCCTTTTGAAGGGCGCCATCTTGCCGCCGCATCGGCCGCCATCTTGCTACACCCACCTTTCCCGATCTAGCGAGATCGGACCCCTACCGTCATCGCAGGGCTACCGATACCTCCTAACCGTCATCGACAGGTTCACGCGCTAGCCGGAGGCTTGTCCCATCAAAGACATCACTGCCGAGACTGTCGCCTCTGCGCTTCTGTCCACCTGGATCTCCCGCTTTGGGGTTCTCGCCGAAATCGTGACCGATCGCGGACGCCAATTCGAATCGGCCCTTTTCCGAAGCTTGACAACTCTTCTTGGCATCGCTCACTTGAAGACCACAGCCTACCACCCGCAGGCAAATGGTTTGGTTGAGCGGTTCCATCGCCATCTCAAGGCCTCCCTCATGGCCCGCGCCACACCAGATAAATGGGCCACGTCTCTACCCATCGTCCTCCTAGGGTTGCGCACAGCCATAAAGGAAGACCTCGAATGTGCCGCATCACATCTAGTTTATGGAACATCGCTGCGCCTCCCAGCTGAATTGGTCAGCCCTACCACTACGATCCACGGCGTCCCCACGATGACTGCATGATTGCCTTACGTGGAGGACTTAGCCCGTCTGTTCGGTGACGTGCGCGCTACACCGACGCGGACACGCCAGAGCAAGCCTCTTTTCTTCCATCGCGACCTGCACAACAGTGGCTACGTGTTTCTGCGCGTCGACAGCGTCCGCCGTTCGCTCGAGCAACCTTACACTGGTCCTCACCTCGTCGTGGCACGTGGCGAAAAAACATTCACGCTGCGAGTTAATGGCCGCGACCCATCCAGGATCCGGCATATGCGCTTGTTGCTCGTACTCCTCCTTCTTGTATAGCGGTGGCTCATGACCCACGTCCAGCTGAATGACCACCGCGTTCACACGGACTTGTACGGAGAGAAGCGCATCCAACAACTTGAATACTGTAGGATGGGATGCATCAATAAAATTTTGAAGTACCCGGTGCCAGCTTTCAGCATTATTGTTGGTTCTGGGAAGGCTGACCTCTGTCACGCGCTTGCAATTCCACATGGATATTGGGAACCTTGGGTCCTTGTGGGGTCGACTGACCCAGGTATTCTCAAAGTAGTCTAGGAACTCTTGGTGCTGTTCCGTGCGTCCAAACAAGTCCAGCAGCTGTCTTGCGAGTCTGCAATATCTGTCGCAGACGTCGAAAACGTCGCAGAAGCACAGTGTGATGAATTTCTTCAGGATGAGATGGTAGCTGGAATCATCAATGAATCGCGTGTGCGTGCCGAGCTCTTGAATTCGGCGCCAGATGCTTTCCGCGAAATGAAATAAGCATCCATGCACCTCGACGCCGGAATGCATTCCCGGAAAGCTTTCTCTCAGCCTTTTCGAAGTCCGTCACTACTGTGTGCACCTGTCGTGGGCTTGAAGTGGCATCGTCAATAGCCTCAAGTAGCATGCGCGTTGCTCTCTTGTACGTCGCTTCGCGCTCGTTTGGCAAGAGGAAGTAAACAAGGGGGAGCACCCTGCCTTTGTAGAGGCCATGAACAACCCAAAGCTGGTAAAACATCTCTAGTGCTACTTTAAATGTGCCGTCACACAACCAGGTTTCGCAGGTGATTAAGCGGCACAGGTTCGTGTTACAGGCGAAAATTATGATTCTTTCCGAGTCAATACAGCCTTTGTCCCCTGCGAGAAATACTTCAGGTGACGCTGTTCTTGTCATGCGCAGGTGTTCAGGTATTATTATGTCTTTGATTTGGTGGGGAACTTTAGCTGCGCCATGGGCTTCGCGTCGAACTCTGTTCACCTTCCTTTCCAGTGATGACAGCTTGGGGAGCTTCGCGATAGTCGCCGGTCTTGCCCCTTGTACGCAGGCGGCTACGACGTCCCGAGGGGTGTCGTGGGAACACTTGGCTGCAGTTTTGATTTTATCTTGTAAACGCGCCGCAGCGACGTTTTTTGAACTCGGTAGATGGCAAGTGTGGCCTTGTGTCACAGTGGTCGTCTCACCTGCAGTAACAGCTCGTCCCCGCCTACCCTCCTGGAATTTCTCGCATCTCCATGCCGTCTTCTCGTCGTTGGTCCTGTGCTTGGTGTACATGTAACTTTCGAAGCAGAGCTTTGGCGATCCTCGACGAGAAGCCACAAAGGTGGCCATGTTCTATGACCAAACTCGATGACAATCAATGAGTCGGGCCGTTCGGACTGTTCGACTGATGGAAGCTCGATGCCAAGTGCAGGACGGCCTTACGTGGCACGGGCGACAATAAAAGAAAGACCAAGTGCATATGTCGGCTCCGCGCGTGAAAAACGAATTGTATAACTTCTTATTCTAGGCAGAAGACCTTGTGGTATAAAATATCCAGGTATGAAATGCCCTTGGTATGAAGCGGCTTGGGATGAGACGTCTCGGGATAGAACGTTTCTGGTATGAAATGTCCGGGATAAACAGTTCTGGAAAGAAATAACCTGGGATGAAGTGAGTGGCCCTTGAATCGGCTGAACCGTATGGACTATTCTGGCATCAAATGTAGTGGTATGGATTGACCATTGGATGAACTGTCTTGGGGTGAAACATCCTGAGATGAAATGACTTTGGTATGATATGTCTGGGATGAACTCTCCTGCGACGAAGTGACTTGGGATAAAGTGTGGTAGAACCCCAGAGTCGACCGCAAATCACTGACTGTGCCAAGTAACGCCGTACGGCCATTGGGAAGGCATATCCCCCGGCCTCTTCTACGCACGAGTTTATGTCACGCGCAAGCGCCGATCACGTCTCGCGTGCCACGCCGTCTCTATCAAAGGTCACCCCCAAGATTTTGACAGTTGCGTCAACGGGGAGCGGCAAGGGATCGGGCGGGGGATTGCCAATGCAGAGAATCTTCGACTTGGTGGAGTTTAGCTCTGCGCCGGACAAAGCCGCATAGGTCGCGCAAACCTGAAGCGCACCCAGAACACTTTCGCCATCACGGGCGAAAAGCGTCACATCGTCAGCATACGCAGTCGCCTTGACCTGACCCATTCCTGGGAGCTGTAGGCCACGAACGTTCGAGGCTCTCTCAAGTCCAAGAAGGAAAGTTTCCAAACTGAGCACAAACAGGAGCGGGGAGAGAGGGCACCTTTGACGAACGCCCCGCGTGACCGGGAAGCGTGCAGCCGGGATTCCATCGACAAACAAGTCGCTTTGCATACCGTTGTAGAGACACTCAAACAGAGAAATGCCCTTCGGAGGTAATCCAAAGGCGGCCAGCACCCTGAACAGATATTTGTGTTCTACGCGATCGAAGGCCTTGGCCTGATCAAGGGATACTAGCAGACCGCCTGCCCGTCGGGGTCGCGTTTACTCCACGAGGTCCCTCGTAAGGGCGACCAGGAAATGAGGTTGCTAACCCCCGTTTCCCAAGCGGGCGTGCCGGGAACCATTACAGAAGTCAGCACGCGCCCAGGTCGGAACGCGCTACCTGAAATCACCGGTGAGACATGGTTGCATAAAAACAATATTAATTGTGCCGCAAAACCTTGTGAACTATTTAAAAAAAAAACAAAAAAACATCGCGTGCCTGCTATTTTGTACAAGTCTCCAATAAAAGTTCCTACAAAAGAAGCTTTTTTCCGTTTGTTTTTATGCAAAAAAACAAGCTTTCTAAACGCCCATGGTAACCAAAGTCCAGATGCCGTGCGAAAATGTTACTCTTCCTGTGGATGCTAGTAGAGGGCGCCGCCACCGCGTTCACAGGCCGCGTTGACAGTCGCTGGAATGACCAGCGACTAGCGACTGATTTTTGGTCGCGGAGCGACAAAAACAGGTCGGTAGCGACCGATTTTGGGCAGTCGCTCCCTGACTGATTTCTCAAGTCGCAAAACCGAGTCGCTGGACGGCGGAGCCAATCAGAGTCTCGTCGGAAGTGATGTGTGCATTTGTTTCTACTCGGCACTGCTTCCCGCGGGAAATAGCGACGCGCGCACGGCGGCGGTCATTGGCATGGAGTTCTCCGCGAAAGCTTTAATGCTGTCAAAGACTATTTGTATCTTTACAATAAGCGGCACCCCGACCGCAAGGATCGGGGCAAAAAGCTGCAGGCCTAAAACGAGATCGGCGACATTTTCGGCATGGCAGGTACGTACAACATGACGGTTGAGCGAGCGCACATATAGCCGTTGTTTTACGTCCCGAAGCACCATTACGTTTCCTTGCTTTTTCCTGCCGGCACCTTTGATCAGAGAAACCTTTCAGCCGGCTCGAAAAGGTGTTGATTACTATCCGTTAAGTTGGCAGCGAGCCTGGCGACTCGACGGTCGCTCAAGCAGGTGTGAACACTGGTGGTCGCCAGTCGCTTGTCGCTAGTCGCTAGTCGCTCCAGCGACTGTCCCAAGTCGCAAGTGTGAACGGGCCTTTACGCGAAGCTCTCCGCGACGACCGCCTTTTTAATGGCATTTCTTTTAAAAAGAATGGTTCCGAAATCATATGTTTGGGGAATATCATGAAACTGCCTATTATTCACGTGCTGCTTGTGGTTCTGTAATTAGGTAACTGGTGCGATAGCACCTTCCGCGCCGTTGTGAGCACTATCACGCTACCGTGCCGCTGAGACATAAAATAACCACCCAATGCCAATGGCTCAAAGATTAGCCTAGCATCCCACTCACGTAATATACCCCCCCCCCCTTTTTTTGCATTTAAATTCATATTGTATTCCGCATAAAGGAGTCATGAAATTATTTTTCATTCCTCCTTAGCTTTAAAGGAGCTGTGCAACGATTTTAACGTTGAAAGAATTGGCTATTTCTGCTTTTGATATTGTTCACTGTGTCACAAATGGCAGAAAACACACCTCCTTCCTTCCAAATATTGCGATTCCGCCGCGTAATAGCGAGGCAAAACTTGAAATATTTCCCGACCTGCAGCCACGAGCGGCGGCCATGAGAAACAAGCGGCGTGACGTCACTTGGGTAGTTGTAAGAAAGATAGCAAGTTGTGCGAATACCTGCTCGATAAAAGGTAACTTTTTTATAAATCTTGTCGTTCCAACATACATATAAATGCGCCAAAACCCGGGTATCATCGACAAAACTTTTATTATACGGAGTTTTAGTGGCGCCATCTATCCTAGGTTTACGCAACCGCGAACAGCCGCCAGAAGCCGGAGGGGGAGGTGGACAGCGCCGGACGGGCAAGGACCGGTGGTCACGCGGTAGCGAGCGGATGAGTTCTCGCTGCTCGCTGATGGCTCTAAAGAGAGAACTTTTCCGAAACTCCGCGCCTACTCAAGTGACGTCACTGTGCACGTGACCCGGAAGACGATGCACGAGTTGAGAGGCGGCAAAAACCTGGATCTTTTTCATTTTTTTTTTAAATAAAAACTAGGGTATCCAGGCAAAATCTGTTTTCTGTAGTTCACTGCAGAAGTGTCAGGCATCAACTTCCACAATTATTTAAGCAAACCCCTGAAATTGTTGCACAGCTCCTTTAATCCTCAACTCAAAAGCGGATTGAGAAATCACGTGGTCGTGACATGCTTTTGCCCCGGTGCGATGACTCGAAGCTTTCACCGTGCTTTTTGAGCACGGTGAAGCTTTCACCGTGCTGGTGTTGTCGCTGTCTGCTAGCTTCGCCAGCAGCACTGGCGGTGCTACCACTAACATTAAACGTCTTCGTTTCAACGACATTTCACCTCATTTCGGGGAGCACAACACAACGGTGACAGCGTCGAGACTGACGGCTGTTTTTCGCAGCCCTTCTTTTGCGGGGTAGCTGCGTTCTCGCCGTCCGCTTCCGACACAAAAGCAAAATGGCGGAATGGCTGGAGTCACTTGACCGGTCGGAAGCCAGATCTCTCGCGCGCTCCCAATTCCAAGTCAGGGCGCCTCAAACCGCTCCGATTCGGAGGACGGCGAGAGTCAGAGCTTCGAGAGCGCTCCGAAAGTTCCCGGCGAATATAGACCAGTGTCCGCACCAATTCCAGGGCGCCGCCATGTTTATCTACGCTCGCGCCACCACGCGGAAAGAACTGGCAGGCAGGGAGGGGGGGCTGCGTTGGCGGCGTTGCTTAGGGTAGCTGGATGCGGCAGGCTGTCCAAATGCACCGACACATCGTGAAAGATGTCTTCACCAGAAGCCTCTGCGGCCCGTTCTTCAACAGGCAAGATGTCGTGAACATTCGAGAACCCATCTCGATCAAGGAAAATAAGGGAAAACCTTTCTTGTCTTAGATGTTCTCGGTGTCTGCTGACCCTTGACATCCGCATTTCAGTCCGGGTTCATTGCGTAGTAAATATTTCGCTGCCGCTTTCTTGTAGCTTTCACATGCTTGATTGTTGGCTTCTTGTATACGACATTACATTCGTGGCACGTTTGAGACCGATTTTCGCGATCTGCTTGCCTTTCTGCGGCAGCGCGGCTCTGCCGAGCCGAAATAAGTGGGAGGCGTTCACTTGATCGAACGCAGTTTTAGCGAATGAAAACGAGACGACGACTTTTCATCGAATGACTAGCGAATGGGTCTAGTTACATAGACAGCTCGGATTAGCTTTCTTTTGTAATGTGGCGCCTTGTCTGCCGCTGCGAAGCGGCGTAAACGAGGGCTCCGAGTATGTTAGCACGCGTCCCCCCCCCCTCCCCACACACACACACACACAAACACACACTGCGAGCGTCTGGGTTCGAAACTATTAATTGCCAGTTCTAAAGGATGGTACTTACTTGAAGTGGGAGCTGGAATTCTACGAGGTACCAGGAGACACTTACTATCGGGCAACGAAGCACGGTGCCTGTGGGGGCGGAGTCTAGGAACGCTACTGATTAATATTGTGACAGGCGATCAGTTATGATAGCAGACGAAACTTCGACTCGTTTGTTCAGAAGTTCGCGGTGATATTTTATTAGCCCTCGTTACAGCACACCAAGGATCTTAGGCAGTGAAATTCACATCACGCAGGCTCGTCCGTCGTAGTCAAATGAGCGCAGTCGACGACGAGGTGTAATGAGCTACTAAGCTTCACAAGGAAAATGCGCGTGAGAAAGAGTTTTGAGGAAGTCCAAAACACCGATCCAGCAGACGCACGTACGTACGTTTACTCCGGACTTCATGAACCCGACGGCGCAAGATCAAAGAGCACCGCCGCCATCGCCACCCGGTTTTCTCTGCACTTTGCGCGACGACGGCACTGCAACGGAGGGCACTCGCCTCGGCGTTAACAATCCGCGAAATAGATTAATTTCCCACTCTTGAAGCCATTCCAAATGATAAATAAAAATACCTCGGCCTTGTTGAACATCTGACGACACAACCAACACAACTGTACCGCTGGCTGCGTGAGCCTGACACAACTGTGCCGAGCGCCTGCTCGGCACCGTTGTTGATGGTGAAGGCCTGCTTATTTGAAGTTGAGACGATGATTCCACATCTTTCGTGGTGCTTGCAATAACTTCGAAGGGCAGGGGAACCTTCTCACGAGGACGTTGAAGACACTCAACACCGGAGCCACCAAAGCAATCGCACAAACCGTCGCCATGTTTGCTTCTTCGTCACTCGCGGCGCGGTCAACTCGTCGCGAGATTTTTCCGGCTCGGCTAGATGAAAACCAACAGCGGCAAAGTGGCGTATGGACACACGGCTCTCACATTACGGGCACTATACTCACATACCGCGGTAAACAGGACCGATGCCGGCGAAACGGCAGTCGGCACACGAGCGAAGAAGCCCTCAACGGGAACCGGCGGCGCAAGCCGACGCAGCCCCCCCTCCCCGTGAGCGTCTGGGTTCGAGATTATTGTTCGCTTTTGCTCCTTGCGGTCCAGGCTAAAAAGAGCACTTCCGGACAAAGGTCTTAGACCTTTGTCCGGAAGTGCTCTTTTTAGCCTCGACCGCAAACCTTTGTCCGGAAGTGCTCTTTTTAGCCTCGACCGCAAGGAGCAAAAGCGAACAATAATCTCGAACCCAGACGCTCACGGGGAGGGGAGACCTTTGTCCGGAAGTGCTCTTTTTAGCCTCGACCGCAAGGAGCAAAAGCGAACAATAATCTCGATCCCAGACGCTCACGGGGAGGGGGGCTGCGTCGGCCTGCGCCGCCGGTTCCCGTTGAGGGCTTCTTCGCTGGTGTGCCGACAGCCGTTTCGCCGGCATTGGTCCAGTTTACCGCGGTATGTGAGTATAGTGCCCATAATGTGAGAGCCGTGTGTCCATACGACACTTTGCCGTTGTTGGTTTCCATCTAGCCGAGCCAGAAAACATCTCGCGACGAGTTGACCGCGCCACGAGTGACGAAGAAGAAGCAAACATGGCGACGGTTTGTGCGATTGCTTTGGTGGCTCCGGTGTTGAGTGTCTTCAACGTCCTCGTGAGAAGGTTCCCCTGCCCTTCGAAGTTATTGCAAGCACCACGAAAGATGTGGAATCATCGTCTCAACTACAAATAAGCAGGCCTTCACGAGCAACAACGGTGCCGAGCAGGCGCTCGGCACATTAGTGTCAGGCTCACGCAGCCAGCGGCACAGTTCTGTTGGTTGTGTCGTCAGATGTTCAACAACGCCGAGGTATTTTCATTTATTATTTGGAATGGCTTCAAGAGTGGGAAATTAATCTATATCCCGGATTGTTAACGCCGAGGCGAGTGCCCTCCGTTGCAGTGCCGTCGTCGCGCAAAGTGCAGAGAAAACCGGGTGGCGATGGCGGCGGTGCTCTTTGATCTTGCGCCGTCGGGTTCATGAAGTCCGGAGTAAACGTACGTACGTGCGTCTGCTGGATCGGTGTTTTGGACTTCCTCAAAACTTTTTCTCACGCGCATTTTCCTTGTGAAGCTTAGTAGCTCATTACACCTCATCGTCGACTGCGCTCATTTGATTACGACGGACGAGCCTGCGTGATGTGAATTTCACTGCCTAAGATCCTTGGTGTGCTGTGACGAGGGCTAATAAAATATCACCGCGAACTTCTGAACAAAATAGTCGAAGTTTCGTCTGCTATCATAACTGATCGCCTGTCACAATATTAATCAGTAGCGTTCCTAGACTCCGCCCCCACAGGCACCGTGCTTCGTTGCCCGATAGTAAGTGTCTCCTGGTACCTCGTAGAATTGCAGCTCCCACTTCAAGTAAGTACCATCCTTTAGAGCTGGCAATTAATAGTTTCGAACCCAGACGCTCGCAGTGTGTGTTTGTGTGTGTGTGTGTGGGGGGGGGGGGGGGACGCGTGCTAACATACTCGGAGCCCTCGTTTACGCCGCTTCGCAGCGGCAGACAAGGCGCCACATTACAAAAGAAAGCTAATCCGAGCTGTCTATGTAACTAGACCCATTCGCTAGTCATTCGATGAAACGTCGTCGTCTCGTTTTCATTCGCTAAAACTGCGTTCGATCAAGTGAACGCCTCCCACTTATTTCGGCTCGGCAGAGCCGCGCTGCCGCAGAAAGGCAAGCAGATCGCGAAAATCGGTCTCAAACGTGCCACGAATGTAATGTCGTATACAAGAAGCCAACAATCAAGCATTTGAAAGCTACAAGAAAGCGGTAGCGAAATATTTACTACGCAATGATCCCGGACTGAAACGCGGATGTCAAGGGTCAGCAGACACCGAGAACATCTAAGACAAGAAAGGTTTTCCCTTATTTTCCTTGATCGAGATGGGTTCTCGAATGTTCACGACATCTTGCCTGTTGAAGAACGGGCCGCAGAGGCTTCTGGTGAAGACATCTTTCACGATGTGTCGGTGCATTCGGACAGCCTGCCGCATCCAGCTACCCAAAGCAACGCCGCCAACGCAGCCCCCCCTCCCTGCCTGCCAGTTCTTTCCGCGTGGTGGCGCGAGCGTAGATAAACATGGCGGCGCCCTGGAATTGGCGCGGACAATGGTCTATACTTGGAGCGCCTGGCATCGACCAGTAAATGCACACCGGCTTTTCAGAGCGCTCCAAGAGGCCGAAAAACGACCAGTCGAATATACCATTAGTTTGGGCAGGACGACCTGCCCAAACATTTAGTTTGGGCAGGTCGTCCAGGACAGAGCCGTGCGTGCGTTTAATCGACCTCTTTTTTGGGTACCGACTAAAAAACCGATTAACCGGCTAAAAATGTTAATCGCGATTAACGCCTTAATCGATTAATCGGAAGGTTAATCGATCAATTGCCCAGCCCTAGTTGTAACTGGTCATTGGAAACCTCGGTCGGCTTGGGCGTTGGTCGTCTCGTCAAGTTCGAGGAGCGGCCATTTTGAGCGGCCGACCGTCTCGGGCGGGTCGCTCCAAAAAATGCGAGCCCATCTTCAGCTCGTCGATTTGGAGCGTGTCCCACGGAGCGAAATTTTGCCTCCTTCGCTGATTTCGGAAAGCGCTCCGGATCTACCACTGGAATTCACCATAAGAGATCTGGAACGTCTACTTTCCCGCAACGCACTTAGGTGAGCCAGTCGCTGCAACCTTCAGGGGGAACTGTGTGAATGACGAGGCTGTGTCTGAATCTAAAAGTATGCGCAGCGACACTGAGCATGACGTGAGCACGTGAAACGTCCTGCTCAATGTCGCTGTGCAATCTGTTTTTTCAGGTCCAAACATATTTACATTCAATATCCGCCAAGCCCCACCCTTAGATTGCTGCAATTGGTTCCCCGAAATCCTTTACGGGAAAGTAGGCGCACTGAATTTTTTGGGGTGTATACGAGTCGTGTACACCCTTCTTTTTATATTGTACACAGACTTCAAACTACACCCTTATTTGTATGTGAAAGCTAGGGTATGGAGCTCTTATCAGTTAACTAGGCTCTAACGTAATCTGTGAGGGGCTGCTGATTATCATCGTGGAAACATGTGCAGAGCCAGGACGTCCTTGTGAAACATATTTTAAAACCAAAAGGTCAAGAACGCACTCCAATTTACTTTTGGAACATCACTTGCACATACTTGCATCAGTTACAATAGCTATATCAATAACTAAAAATTAAAATTCCAGTTTTTTTTAATAATTTGAGAAGCTATTTTTTATTATTCACGTAGGAATCGTTGTTACAGTATATTTCCAGAAAATGGAAGACGAAGTCTGGCGAGCATAATATCTCTCGCCAGACTTCATGTGATGGCCCGGCCTTCGTGATTTTTCTTGTTGTTGTATTATCTTGCTTTCTAGTCCTCTCTGTCGCCGACCGGATCGTCCCAACACTATACTATACCCCATTAAACGCGAACTGTTTTATAGATTGCGCCATAAAGAAATCTATCTTTCATTATATCTAGTTTCATTATATTGAAAACCTCCACAATGAATACCTGTACTTGCGCATATATTTTTTTTTAATTCTTGTTTATTACAAGTGAAATTTAAAAAAAAATTATCGCAGGTTACATGTTAGTTTTCATGTGGCTTGTGGAGCCTGAGGACCTCAACTATTCTGTCAACTTCTCTATTTCCTGGGCAACCTTTGTTTTGAGGTCTCGTCTCAGGATCTTTCCGTTGTCGGACTTGGGAAAAGATTTCATGAAGAAAACACCTCCATACAGTTGCTTGAACACTGCTGCTTGACCTTTGAAAAAGAAACCAAGGTTAAACGAAGATGCATATTAATCTAATTAATAACCGGCAAGCTCATGTAACAATTATTGTGCATATAAAAAGCACAAAGAAGTTTACGTTTTTTTTTCATGTGGTTTTGAGAATCGGGGAAAAAAGCATGGCGCAAACAAAGCACATTTGCTCCTGCCGTGCTTTCGGCATTGTGGAGGGCAAGTAAATTAGTATTTTCTTTCATAGTCACCTTCAAATAGAAGTTAAAGCAACATAGCCATGTACCCCGCTAGATAATAGCCGGCTCCAAAATGTTATCCACAACCTTTTCGGACACTCTTATTTCTGCCACTAAATTTTTAATTGAATACTTCGAATCTTTAAGAGTAATATATATATATAGCTCTATCAACCAAAAACGACACTCGAATATTCAGTGTTTTTATATTCTTGGTAAAAACAAAACAGTGAATTTTCTCCTTTCACGAAAGCTTAACGTGACTTCTTAAATGAAATAAATGATAAAAAAATAATAATAATCTACGCTAAAACATGTGGCCTCGGTATGACTACTCGCATTTTATAGAAGTTTTTTTTGCTTTACTTTAAATATTTTATTGTGGACATGCAGTTATTTTTGTAGGATTTTGTGCACACGGTGAAACCAAACCAAATTTGTGCGTGATTCTTATAATTTAAGCTTTAAAGTGTGCAAGTTAGACATGCTTATAACCCACCAAAAACAAAATTGGGATATTGGAAAGATATACCAGCAACGAGCTCCTTCAGTTCCGTCGCCAGACTGTCAAGGTTTTTCTCGAAGCCGCCTTTGACAACGATGCAGGCTGTTGGAGCCTCGCCATGCTTCGCGCTTGGAATACCTACGACTGCGGCCTCCGCGACAGCCTCGTGGGTCATCAAAAGTTCTTCCAGCTCAGCAGGAACGACGACATTATCCATGCATTTTATCATCTGTTTCAGTCTCTCAATGACATGGATCCGTCCTTCAGTGTCGTAGTAGCCTAAATCTCCTGAAAACCAAATCAAATTTCGTCAATATTTAGCGCTCCTTGTTGTGTGGGTTTGAAAAAAAATAAGTACGAAGGCGTTTTTTTTTGTTTTTTTTTTTTTGCTATGTGGTTTTTGTTTATTTTTTGTGTGCATTGCAAATGAAAGTTTAGGTATTCAACACGCAATTCGAACTTACATTTTTGGCCACTATATGGCAATATTCCATTCGAATTCGATTCGAGTCATTTCCTTATTGGCACACTTCAAATCCCCTTCAAGAACAAGTTCTGATTGATAAGTTTAACGCCCCACTGAGTTTGAAGCGATGCCCCACGAGAGGACTAGTCACCTCTCAGCCAACATAGGTGTGGTTCAATCGGCGATTTGCGGCAGGTGTTGTGTATGGTTAGCTGCCACGTGAGGAGTTCGGAAACAAGACAAAAGTGATGATAACCCGCATAAATAGGCATTTATTTTCTAACAAACGCTCGCTCAGTCAAGCGCATGGCCAGAAGTTAGAAGATGCATGCACCATGACTATCGGTCATACGCATAACACAATAAACAGAAGAACGTTCACTACATGACATACGCCAACAGATAGGCTTCTAGTAATGCGCCACTGCACGCTTCCAAGCGCACACCTAGCACACGGCGATGGCATTTGAGGTAGGGTCGCAGTGAAATGTGGCGTCATGTGAAAACTTCATATATAAATAAAGCCCACTATATTTTTGTCTACATGGTTGGCTGACCATCAAACCGTAGAGTTTTGAGACTAGCTTTATGGTTAATATTTGCCCTATGACATGTCCACATATATCGCAATACGCATTTAAAGGCACCAGGTCTTAGCGGACACTATGGGCTATCATAACACGCCAGTCCGATAACTATACAGGCGCAATAGAGATATTTGGCTTTGATCGAGAATACCATCATTCTTATGATTTAGAATAAAAAAAAAAAAACACGAAGATGAGATGAGCGTGGTACCTGTACGGAACCACCCATCGCTGCTCAAGGCTTCAGCAGTAGCTTCGGGACGCCCAGTGTAGCCCTTCATGATGCCTCGGGCGTGAACCGCAATCTCGCCATTCTGATGCGGTCCGAGAGAATCTCCGCTGGTTATGTCTATAACCTGGGGCATAACATTAGGTCATCAGTTGCTTTTTTTTCAGAATAATATTTACTGGAAGAGACAGCTGCACTACCGTTACCAGAAATAGTCAAATACTGGTAAAAAAAACTGGTAATGAATTGTCCGATTGTAGGCGCACACCTAGATAGTTGAATAAAACTATTTTCTTAGCATGAAAGTTGTATATAGTAGGGAGGTAATGCTAAAGTAAACCGAGGTAACTCAATGGCATGGCACTTCTTTAGACAAGAGGATATAGGATAAAACATACGAAGCATTCAGAAAGTAAGTACCCTTCGTGGATTGGTTTCGTAAAAATAGTAACTTCCGGGTCACGCATGAGTAGTGTTTCCTCGTATGTGCATTAGTCTCCTGTTTAAGAATAGCCCATCAAACTTCGAAGTTCGGTCTGTGATACCATTTTTGAAAACGACAAATGTCTAATCATGCAGAGCCTGAAATTTCATCGACAAATTTACGAAATATATATAGACTAAACTCAATGAGTAAAATAATGGAGCAAAAACAGGTCCTAATGCTTAAAGCAATGTCCGAAAGCGCTCATAACGAATCGAAATGCAGTAGGCCATCTCTAGGCACGAAATCCTTGGTAAACGAAGTGAATGAAAACATCCACGATTTGATGTTTTACACATCTGCTTTTGCAAAATATGGCCTGAAATGTTTAAATCGTTTCTTCACAAAATATTTAAAAACACTTCAGTAGTACAAATTGTTTTCAAGATGTTGGCTGAAGTCTCATGCAGCAGACTTCTATTAGGAGTGTAAAGAAACGCTTGGGTCACAATATAGCAAATGCCTTCAGATCAAAGGAAATTGCCTCGACGGGCCTCGTATGCCCGATCCTTCCTTAAAGGGGTACGCAAACGAGCTTATCGCTCTTATTTCTTTATTTCGAAACACTCCATAAAGAAAAGGGTGTCATTTTAGACCCTTTTGTCCCATAGAATGCACCCCAAAACCTCAGTTTGACGTACTCCGCCCTATAGTCGAACAGACGCCCTCAACTTTTACGAGAGGCTTGATAACGGTGCGATATAACTTCTGAAATAGCTAATGTACCGTCACAAAAAAAAAAAAAAAAAAAAAAAAAACATTAAGGTCTTGCAGTAAAGTCAAGGAAACCCCGTTAATTTTTTTTGTAGACAGTAACACGTACATTACCTATTTTAATAAGTTGTACCACACAGTTATCAAGCCCCTTGTGAAAATTAGTACCGTCACATCTACGTCAGTGCGCTGTATGTTGAACTGAGGTTTTGGGGTGAATGATATGAGAGAGGTGTGTAATAATACACCCTTTTTTAGAGTGTATGGTCAATGTAGTGGGGACAGCCCAGAAACACTAGGCTAGACTATTCTTTCTGGGTGCCGGTAGAAAAAGTCAAGAAAACTAATTCCAAAACTAATAAACACATTTCAAGATTGTGCCTGGTGGCAGTCTGTGAAGCTCTGTTGGAATCGCGCCACGTCATCGGCATCTATGAAGGAGCGTCAGTTCGCGGCAGTATGCCTCTCTCGTAAAATTACTTATTCCTGAATGTGACTTGGCGAAGAACGCTAACGAGTCTACTACTTTGTTTTTCTTAACTCCCACAATGCTTCCGCTTCGTGCATTCCACACCATCAAGATCGCCGTTCTTTGCAGACGTTAGTAGGAGCTTTATTTGAGGATTCGGCGACCTCTGCCAGGTCACGGCCACTCGATTAGGACTCCCCTTGGGAGCGGCCTGCCGTATGCCTCACTCCGCCGGTGAGAGCGATAGTTCTGCTTTACCCCGCAGCGCCAGCCGTGGCGCTCGTTACCGGTGAGAGATATAGTTTCTTTCGGGGGAGCATACCGAGGAACTCTATACTTTGTTTCACGTTAGTACGTACTTGTTAGCCGCGCGTGCTAAAAGTGCGAGATAGTTGCTTCGAAGGAAGCCTCGGCGGCTGCATGAGCCCTCGTGCAGCGAGTGCTCCAGTCAAGGCAGTAAAGGCTAGCCGCTCGCGCTAGCACAGCGTTCACGGTTAGTCCATGCTAAGGTAAGACGAAATATAGTGAGAAAGGAGCAGTACGCCCGGCCCGGCCCGGTGTGGCTATTTATAATTTTTTTTTTTTCCATGAAGCCGCAAGTCTCAATTGAAACGAGTGCCAGATTGCATCAATGATGTGACAAATCTGCGTAGAATAAAAGCACATGATTCTTTCTGCGAAAAGCTCCTTCAGCTACAGGCTGCGCGTTAAAGGGATACGGAATCGAAACTTGAAATATAGAGAAAACATCAAGAAATGAGTTCAATATGATCAGCTAAGCCTGTAATGAATAATCGCACGGTCGTATTTTGAGCAGATGGCTATATTTTATGCTCTAAATGCCGCGATTTTGGCGAGCGCTTCAAAATCAGCCATGGAGGAGCGCGATGCATCTCGGGAGATCCGGCAGACGTCTTGACGTCATCATGCCTCGGACGACAGACGAGTTTTGCCACTTGGAGGCGTCAACGCGTTACAATCTCGCTTTGTCGAAGTACCCAAGGGCTGTAGATATCGCGGGGCTAGCAGAGGCAGCAGAGGCGCGGAGGGGCGGAGGTGTCAGAGCTGCTTCAACTGCCTTGAGTGTGCGATGGCGTGTCTACATGACAAGAGTGGTGGCAGCGGCTGTGGGTACGATGACATTAGCGAAGACGAAGACGTCAACAGATCGCTAGTGGCTATGGTGGGGGAAAAGCGATTCGGCTTAGAGCCATATCTGTACGATCCTTCGGCATCGTCGTCCGCAACAGACGAGGAGTCGTCCGACTCTCCGGAAACGCCAGGCTGGCCAGGCAGCCCACATCCACCAGCAGCCCGGCGCGTCGGCACGGCGAATTGGTGAGCCTAGGGTGCCTTCATGTGCGCTTTGCTTAGGGTGGAGACATCTGGCCATTTTGTCTCACACTTTTATTTTTACTTTTTGTTCAGAAGCGCGTGAAAGAACGTCTCCCTGCACGCGCTCGTGGCGCTGACTGTGCTCCGGCGACATTTTGTTTTCGTCGATTTCTTTGTATTTTACCCGTGAGCGCGTGCTGTCAGCATCGGGTACTACAAAGGGTGGCATCACCCTAAACAGAAGGACATTGAGGCACACTAGGTGAGCCTAGTCACAGAAGAGTCCGCGAATGCATTCGCGCGCGCACGTGTAATAAAGCAGCGAGACGATTTAATGACAGCGCGCTAGCCGCGCTGTCATGGATGATGAAAGTACGCTGTCTAAACCAGGGTAGCTAAACTCGTGGAGCAAAACATTCTTCGCTTTTTGACGTAGCGGGGGGAGTGACCAAAAGAACGCCGCAAAGTTTCCTCCTCCCTGCGCGCGCTCAACTTCGCAACTTTTGACGAAAAATCCCCCGCGATTCCTAGGCGATGCACGAGGGCACGAGACAGCGCGGGGAGGCGAGCGTTCACGCCGCTCGCTGTACGTCGTCGTTGGGCTCTCTAGCACCGACAATCCCGTCATGCCTCGCCCAGGCGAGGAGCGATGAGGCATTCGCACAGCGGAACTGAAAGAAAAAGTTGGTTTTCTGCTCGAGATCGCGTCCGGCGGGCCAGAACCTCAAACGCGAGCTTGAATTGTAAGCGTCTGATATTTCACGAAGGGAGGAATCGACGGCCCGTCTTTTATTCGCGAAATTTGAGTCGTTTTGCAGCCGTACAGACGCTGAAACCTACCAGTGTGCAATGAAAGCCACAGAACAACCACAGGGGCCGCGAGATCTAGCATCATTTGTGTATGGGTGAAATGTGCAACATTTTTCGACGAAGCTCCCACGGCAGAAACCTGCGACGCATTCACTCAGCGTCCGGGAAGGCTAAACATGGAGACGTTGCCCGAGACTCAAGCAAAGTCATATATGAATGGCAGCTATCTCACCCCGTCATATTTTGTTTTGAGAAAGCTCCCGTTCTCAATGCCATGGAAATAAAAAGTCTTACGAAACGTATTGCTAGCTGTTCCAAAGAACTAGATTTAAGCCGTATCCTTTCAGTTATTCACTCATAATATTATGCTTAAAACAAAGCAAGCTCTTGCGCGTACAGTGCCATCAATTTCCTCAAGCGTATGCTGTTTTGTAGTCAACTGGTTTCGGAAACTTACGCCGTCTGTAGATATCTGTGACTGCCGAGTTGCTTAAGTGGAGGTCATCGGAAATGTAAGTTCCACGTTGCAGCAACCAACGTTTAAACGATGGCAGCGACTGCACTCTCGCATTCCCACCCATCACGTCGAACAAAAGGGCGCTAGTTTCGGTTTGAGGTCGGTACTTTTCTACAACATCTATGGCGACAGCATCAGTCTGCACTGGGTGTATTCGGCAAGTTCGTTCGGGGCCTGTTCTCCGTGCAGCACTCGGTGGGTGTAATGCATTAGAACTCTCACAGTGCAAGTCTGTATCGCGAATTGGGAGCCCGTCACTGGCCTCACCGGCGGCCATTGCTTGACGACAGGCAATATGCCGCGTCCTGTCTAGTTCTCCCTTCATTTTCGTCCTTGTTGCTTTGGCCTTTTACATCATGAGGCGATACCCGCAAGTCTAAGGAAGAAACATGCAAAAATTGGAAGCTTGTACGCGGTGCTCGAGGGCGAGCATTTTATGATGTGCTGCGATGATTATGTCGGGTTCTTGGAGATCAAATACATTCACCAAGCGTTTGAACATCGATTAAAAAAAAATTGGCCGGAGCACGATTGACTTTACCGACGTCGCTTGCTTCGGTTGCTAAATAAATGGCACGTCGAGTGACTGAACGGCACGCTCCGAGTTTCAGTTTGTCACGAAAGCCCTCACAGGAGTTCAAAGAAAAAGCTTTCACCATGAAGCACTATGTACAAGCGGTGAAAACGGTGCGAAAATCCCTAGTAAAGGCATTCTAACTTATCGTTTGCTGAGCTTTGATGACTCCGAAATCACGGATGACTCCACAATAACTCTCGGTAGCCCCTGTCTCATTAAACACATAACAGTTAACTCCCAACAAAGTAGCCCTGGACCCTCAACCACACAACATTTAGTTAAACAAGATTGGTATTCTAACGCGTTTAATATTCTTGCCCACAATATTAACGGTTATTTGCGGAAACATGATAGAAGTTTCATGGTAGAGAACAATTTACTAACGTAATAAAATTGAGTTGTGTCAAGCGATGACTGCCGGTGGTGCCGCTCGACCCCAGCAATACAGGCCTCTATTCACGATCTAGCTTCCTAAGAAATCAGTGGTGCCAGTGCTATTAGACATAAATCGTTTATTTGCATCGGTACTCCCGTGCCTGCCGGATGTAGGGACGAGGCGCAAAACCGTACATCCGGCCAATATTGAAGCCGGTTTTCGGACGATATTAGGGAGTTTTCGTAGATCGTTTTCGCCGTCCCGCAAGGGCCCTCCGCAACCCGCTACGATAGCGGGAACTCCACAGTCAAGGCTATCGGCGCGCAGGCGCAGTAGCAACTTCTTCGTTGCGGAACGCTTAGCGGAGGGGGCAGACCGGTCTACGAAAATTCCCTATTGCCTCGACACTCGCCAAGAAGCAACGTGCTGTTTCGTCGACTCGTTTGTGTAACTTATTTGTTCAGTCATATTAATGGGTCCCGGGCCACTGTGTACACCCCAAAAAAGAAATGTAATGTGGTAATTACACCTTGAGGAGAAGCAGGCACGTAGCCAGATTTTCGTTAAAGGGGGGGGGGGGGGCCAGGCCTTATGCCCCCCCCCCCCCCTGCCCCCCCCCTCCTCCCCTTGGCTACGTGCCTGACGAGAAGGGGTATTGTAGTTTTACATCTTTATAAAAAGGTGTAGGCATTATCATACGTTTTAAGAAACGTGTTTAAAAAATCACACATTTTTAAAGGTGTGAAGTTTACATTTTTTTTATAAGGTCCATCGCTACACTTATTAGCGTGTTAGTTATGGGACACCCCACTTACATGTTTAAAGGTGGGAAAATGCTTAATGTGTATATACCTCTAACGGAAGACAATCTCTTTCATGTGATTACATCCCGAGCCGATGAAACGATCTGTCGATGACACGTCGTTCGATGAACTGATTTGACCGCCAATGAGTGACGACTGCCAGTAGAATTTCGGGGAAATAATTCTACCGGCTGCCGGGAGACTCGACCCTACCCAAGAATTACCCCGGTTCTTGTTTGTTTTCCAACATTCTGAATTGTAAACCAGCTTATTAGCACCTCTTCGGATATTACAGAAAAAAAAAAAAAAAAAAAGCGATGGCAGCCGCAAAAACTCTGACAGCCCGGTTACAGTCGTGTGGGAGACTGACAGGTGCTCGTCAGTCGCCACCATGTCTTGAAAGCTACCGGTTCCGAAGAACCGGAGCGCGCAGAGAACTTGTTGTTCCACGGTCCGAGGCGGCGAACGAAGCTCGTCGCAGAGTCAACGCACAACGGCTTTCGATAGCCGGTACTGTCGCCGAAAGTCGTCGTCCTTTAGTTGAAAGGCGTCCCCAGTGGTCTCAGTAGCGACGCCGACGGTGGCGGAAGATAAGCTCGGCTGCAGCGCATGGCACCGCCATGTTGACAAAGTTTAACTTCGCCTCGATCCGAAGCGAAGATCTCGAGCTCAAACCACGGCTCTCGCAAAGTTCGGAAACGTCACTTTGACGTCAGCGACAACTTCGACAAACGAGGTTTCTTTTTTACACAAACTTCGGAGGGATTTTGAGCGTCAGCAGGTCGCCTAGGGACAATCTGCAAAGCATTAATTTTAGCTTGGCGTAGGGATGTAGGGACAAATGGGCGCTACGTCATCGGCGAAGCCGTGCAATCAGCGGGCTCCTCGCGCCCCTCACGCGCCGCACGCGCGCCTCGATGAACTTTGCTTCGAATGATTGACACCTAGGGTGCCTACATGTCTGTCTGTCTAAGGGTGAAGACATCCATTGTTGCCCTGAATGTGCCAGCGCGTGACGCTCTCGCGCACTCGGTGCGTGACCAGGTCGGTAAAATGGCGTCTATGCATTAACCAAAGCTACGCGCTCGAGCTGAGTGACATCAGATTGCGCGCGCTTCAAAATGCATAAAAAAACGATTGGGCGGAAAAATGTCTGAGATGTCACCACTCAAGCGAAAGCGCGCGTGTGTATGAAGGCACTCTATTGACACCTCGCTCGGCGCGACGTCAGCGTCGCGAGAGTCCAATTAGCGCGTTCCGCAACTTTCGGACACAAAGTTGTGCTTGACGAGTTTAGCGACCCAGGTCGTTGTATTAGCATGTAACCTCTGTTGGTAAGCTTGCGAAACGTCGTTTTGTCGAAGGAGCGCTCGCGTTAACAAAGATCATTAGCTAAAGTACGCTTGCAACGGCGGCTATCCAAAAGTGTACGTACGCACGAACACGGCAATGAATGTGCCGCGAAACGCTTTTATGGAAGGACTGAAAGATGTATAAAAACGCAAGTTTCGAACCAAAAAGCGCGTGTGGCCTTCGAAAGAGCTTTCCCCGCGCGTGGGCTGGATCGTGCAGGCAACATCTTTAGCGAAATAATTTGTTGGCCTAGTTGGGTAAACATCACAAAAATAAAAAAGCGCGAAAGACAAGGAGAAGTGGAAGACTAGACAGGACAAACCCTTGTCCTGTGTAGTCTTCCACTTGTCCTCGTCTTTCGCGCTTTTTATTTTCGTGATGTAGCAACACAATCTGCCCGGGTGCTCCGCCGCAAGTGCGTACGTAACCAGTGCTACCATGCTACAAGCCCGAGGTGGTTTTGCACGACGTTTCCCCTTCGCGCGTGCGCAGCGGTCCCGCTCAAAGCATCGCGCTCGCTCTGGTAGCATCTTCGCTCACACTTATCGCTGAAGACTGCCTGCCGTAGTGCAGCAACAGTGTTTCACACTGTAGCCGAGACATTGCGTCAGTGCAATATGTCATGTAGTAACGGTACACGGCGGTACGATGCTCATCGAGATCGAACAGGAGAGGGATGGACAGAGCCCAGCATCCCCAGCTGGTTCTGCGATTTCATGTTCCGTTCAACATGCTCGGCTACTAATCTTCCCTGAAGGAATGTAATCTACTGTGAGTGCTTGCAAACCAAAGATGTAAAGAACACACGTTGTGAAGGTTGTGCGAATTTAGTACTTTTTCACGAACATATTTGTACATACCACACACTTTGTAGGTCTCGAGAATATTAAGGGTGAATAAATAGAAAAACAAATCTCTTTGTACTAACAGGTGCTCCTGTGGCAGCGTCTGCAGACCAATGCAGACAGTCGAGGAGTCGGTGTGCTGCAGGGAGTTGCACAATCTAGTGCGTATGTGCAGTGACCAGGGGGTGCCTTGTGTAACAAAGCACCCCTTGTTCGAGCTGTATTGCCTAAACACCGACATCTTGGACCTAGAGTACCTCAAGCTCCGGTACTTCTGCCCTCTTGATGCAGGAGACAGGGGCCCACAAGAGTATGTATATTGTAATTCTAGCAGAAGTCATGATGTAAGCAAGATGATTTTCTCACTTGATACTGCCTCTCCTTCAGAAATCAACATTCCATGATTCCAGTTTTCTTATGCTCCATTTTTTTCTGGATTTGTAAGATAAAAGGATAAACCACCATAGAAGAGTTCTGTAACTTGTATTCCCTGCACTGTACTCGGCATCACCTGTTTTGTGCTGCATTGTCGAGGCAAATGTAGCTTCCACCGTGCTTCAGCTACACACTGCTGCAAAAGCACATGGCTTTGTGTTTATTCTCAATCAAATGCTATCGCACAACTAGCTTTGACAGTTAAAGCACTATCGCAGCTACTCTATATTTTGCAACATGGCAGAAAATAGTTGTCACCAAATAAAACGCATGTGTAAACATGCACAATCTATGAAGAGTTTACTACTCAATAAAATTTGCTTTCAAGCTCGTTCATCGCTGTAATCATAGCATTTCAGATAATACAGATAGCAACTGGTACATATACAGGTCATCATTGCAGCATGGTTGGGTGCGATATCTCAAGGAAAAAATAACGAAATTGCGTAACGAGAAGTAAATTTTTATAAATGCCAATGACTGATTGACCTCGGTGATGACAAGTAATAAAAAATACAAAGGTATGCTTCTTCCTGCATTATCGATATTGCTACCATGTAACTAGATATTGAGAACATTTTTGTAAATTGCAGTTAGGTTCTATTATATTCTCTTGAACTGGCAACTGACTGGTACTTCATGCAATCATCTCATTTTAGGAGGCACCGCTACACTGCCTTCCGGCAATTCACTTGGGGGGTTCACCATAAGCTGGGGCGCGGTAACCGGGTGCCGCTGCCCAGTTGCGCCGTGCAACGAATTCGACGAGAGTTCCCATCCACCGATGGAAGTTATGTCGGTTTCAAGAAATAAAAGGTATCTGCCATATGAAGAACTCCTTTACATCATGCTATAACTGATGTGGCTAGACAAAAACGGCCTGGAATCAACACACATTTATTATACAACACAAAACCAGAACATGGTGATGTAGGTCGAATATACAAGATGGTCCGTTTCCGTATTGTACTGAAAAATATACTTCTTGCAACACGTCTTGACCTTTCTCACTGAGTCTGGTTCTGCTGCAAGTCCTCCCATTAACTCGGTTCAAGTGCGCTTCCCATGTCTGTTACCAACAAATACTTGATCACCAATCGTTGCAGAAAATTTTACTAATTTTCACGTTTTGCTCAGTCAGGAACAGAAAGGCACCTGGAAACACATTTGTACTAACTTCATGGAACGATTCACAGCAAAACTCAACTTTCTAAAAAAAAAATCATCACATGTGATAAGACCTCGATTTTCTAGTACAGTCTGGATACCGGACAACTTATGCACTGGAATACTCCCATGTCACCGATAAGAAAAATGGCAATGCAGAATCTGCAGAAAAGGTAAAGGAAAAAATGACATCTCTGCTAGAGGGGTTGGCACATGGTAACCTGCAGCACTATTCTCAACAGGGGGAAAGTTGCATGTAACATTGTAATGATAGGGGGGGGGGGGGCATGTTAAAGAGGGTGTTAGTGAAATTGGAAGACTAATAAATCATGCTTTTGTCACCAGTCAATATTTAATATCCACAACTGGTAAAACTACCAGATGAGAAAGGTTCTCATATAACACTATACCGGGTGTTCCGGTTTGCGCTTTTTCGAAAACACACTCGGAAGAGCTCCTGGATTCAACCGAATGTGTTTGGTCGGCAAATGCGCACTCTTCAGTGCACTGGGGCTCTTGATGTAGTCCTCATCCCGAAAATGCTCGCTGCATAGACGTTCACTTTTCAAGGGAACCCACGTTGGAAAGGACGGGCGAGCGAGACGACTCCACAGGTAACAGAGCTTCTCGTCCTTCGGAAACGTGTGTGCCGACGTCTCACAACGAACAACACTGTTCCCACAACCCTCTGCCGCACAATATTTTGGCATCCCGTCGTAAAGTCGCCGAAAAACCTCGCAGAAAAATGATGCGTGTTAAACTTCACGACAAAGACACGCGCACCAAACCTGAGAACAACCGAAGCACGCGTTTGCACGTCGCGCGAGAGCTGAAACCAAGGTGGCTCACTTCGTTTTGGCTCTTTCCACCAAGACGCCTCGGTATTGCGTTCTGGCCTAGGCAATCTATACCAGTGAGCGGACATACCGCTGTGGCGCTGCTTTCAGAGGCATGTTGTCGTCACGACATTCCATTGAAGCTTCATAACCAACTACCAGGTGGTTTTTGATTATCGTTTAATTCACTTTAAAATATGTTTTCTTGTGTTTTCTAGCGCAATATTTATGTTTCTGTGGTTGTGCTGCTACCTGCGTCGTGTTGAAACAAAGAAATGAGCTCCAGAATTTGGTTTCCGTACCCCTTTAAAGCTCCATTCTGCTGGCAGTATGAGCGAATTGTCGTTTTCTTGTTCCCGTAACTGTTGCCCCGTTTCTATTACCACTGCAATATAGGAGTTATAGTTGTATATAGCTAAACCGTATGATTTCCGGTTTTACCGACGCTAGAGCACGCACGAGCTGTGCCATTTATTCATCTGTGAAGGACAGTATAAAGTCGGATTCCGCGTGCATAACTTCAGCAATATAAACTTCATTGTTCACAAAAAACGGACCAAGGGAGTAATGTGGTTGACAAGCGGAGTACCTTTCGGGAAGGCTTCCGCGAAAGCCTCAATATATTCTCTAGTGGGTTGTCTAGGTCACCAACCCAGTTTGCCAAAAATGGTCTGAGGAGTTCTCTGAGAAAGAGTTCGCAGAGCTCTTCGCTGTGGTAGGGGTCTCGGCAGTTAACACACCACATCAGCGGGTAGTCCATAAGGTGTGAAAACACAGCGCTCGAGAGGACCTTGCAAATCGTTCCACAACCACGAATCTCTGCCGACTATAGATCCCTCTCGACAAAGGCGCAGACGAGCTTGCACAGTCAGACAGCTTCAGGTCGTGGATAGCTGAGTCCTCCTTGGTCAAGGCTAAACATGGACTGATATGCTACGTCATGTGATGCATTTCCCTTAAGTTACGCTTGCACTCAGGACACGTCACCTGCAAAGTTTAGCGGGTTCTACACATTAGCCTTCCTTGCTTTCACTGAGAAATTCCTATTGCTTTGCTAGGTTGAATGTTTCAGCTAATTACTTTGAAATTACGACAATTTCTACAAATGAAAATAGTCACCAATTTTGTTCGCAAACAAAGGCCAAGTAGCCAGCCACGTAAGTCAGCGGTGCGAACTCAAGTTCGGAAGAGACTTCATTGTACTTCATCAACTGCAGGATCTCCTGTTTCACGAGTGGAGTTGGCACATTTCATCGCCGTCTGGCACTCAGAACAAGAACGCCCATTTACATTTCCGGCAGCTTCCAAAATGCCAACACAAACCACAGACGCGAGCGCAGAGTGAAACTACGATATTTTCGCCGAGCACAGCAGTGCATAGGTGGGGGGAAAACGAGTTTTGCTGCTTTCTGCAACCGCGACAGCGCCTCGGGATCGGCGAAGCCAATGACAGGCAGATATTATATCTGGGTAGCGGAGCAAGAGCGCGTTGGGCGCCTTCTCTATACTCTGTTTCCCCGTATGTTGTACCGCAGCGAAGGCTGGAAGCGCGAGCTCATAGCGTTGACAGCTGCCCCTACTGCAGCAGAGCTTGTGCCGCCGAGATCTGCCCCAGAGCAAGGAGCTCGCGCTTACAGCCTTTCCTGCGGTACACTGGGTGAAACAGAGTATAGACCGTTTTACTGAAAAAGGGCGAGAGAGAAAAGGGGAAAGGGCTACAGGCGCTTTCCCCCTTTCTGATTGTGTAGAAAGAGTGAAATTCCCGGATGAGAGGCTTCGCCGGTGTTGGGTGTCTGCTGTGCCCGAACTTCGTTCGCGCTTTCTTTTCTGTTTTAAACTCGCAAACTTAATTAGAGCCAGAGGCTTCGATGGCAACAGTCCCCCGGTCATCGGGACACCATTGCTGGGTCATAGGGTGCACGAATAAAAACAGAAAGCATAGAATACTATCCGAGGACATATGTAGCTTGCAAGGAATCCGGCAAGGCGAGAGCGGCTGCAATGTCTTTGAGCTCCATCGCTTTCCACATGACCCCTGTCTCCGGTGGAAGTGGATTGAGTCCGTAAACCGAAAAGGCGTTTCCTCAACGCCATCCTCTCGACTTCGCTCCGAACATTTCGTGAATGGAGCGCGCACCGAACGCTGTACCGCCGATGAACATGGGGTACGCTCGCAATGTGCGTGCGAGTTTTCTCATGATAACTGCTGTTTCAGCTTGTAAAATTTCGTAACTGAATTTATCTTAATAGTGATAATTTGCAGTGGTGACTGACTCGATTTTATCATCTACAACACTTAGTTGAAGGCTCATTTCCGCCACCGGCTGAGGCTGGAAATTGTTGAAAACGTGGTTCTATTAATTTTTTTTTTTATTGCGATCTCTTGCGCGATACTAAAAAGCCGGCAAAAGCGCTCCTTGGAGTGCCGATGGTGGGTTGTTTCCGTTGAGTAAGGCGCTTTGAGGCGCTTGATATTCACTGCAGGGAACGTCTCGTGTGTTGCGATCTGCGTTTTCGAGCCCAGTGTGCACGTTTCTTTGTTTGAGTCATGGCATCCGCCAGTGTGGCGACGGAGAGAACAGCGGCAGCGAACGTGCCAGCTCTAAAAATTGGAGGCGAGTACCTAAAATATTGCATCAAATAGTAAAATTATTCGTGGCTGCTTCGAGGCTTTCTGCGGTTCGATAAAAGTACATCTAGAGCGTCTTCGTCGTTCATTCTCAAGGAAATATAAGAACAGGGACACGAAGATAAAAACAGCACAGCAAGACGATATGTAGCAGCTCCGGGCATTTTCAAAGTTAATTGAGGTTCCCGTTTCGTGTATCGCTTGTTGATTACAACTAAAAGCGGCTACGATGAAATAGGCCCATTGCAAGCAAAAATGTATAAATGGTTCATCATTTCCAGTCATGCGGAAAGCAATGGAGCTTAAAAACATCCCAGCCGTACTTGCCTTGCCGGATTCCATGCAAGCTACATATGTCCTCGGACAGAATTCGACGCTTTCTGTCGTTATTCGTGCACCCTATCACCCAGCAACGGTGTCCCGATGACCGGTGGAATGTCGCCATCGAAGACCGTGGCTCTAATTAAGTTTGGGAGTTTGAAACGTAGAAGAAAGCGCGAACGAAGTTGGGGCACTGCAGACGCCCAACACCGGCCAAGCCTTTCATCCGGGACTTCCACTCTTACTACACAATCAGAAAGGGGGAAAGCGCCGGTAGCCCTTTCCCCCTTTCTCTCTGGCTCTCAAAAGGGCGCTACCCACGATAAAACGGTCTATAGCTTTCAGCTCACAAGACCGGTCACTGATGTGCAGCGCCCCCACGGAAAATGGGAGAAGTTCTCCTCTCACGCGCGCTCTTTTGTTTTCGGAAAGACATCGGCAGGCCGCACCAACAGGGGCGATCGAGTGGCCGTGGCCAGGTCAACAATAGGGAGTATTCACTGGCGGCCATATCCGTGTGCGCTGCTGCTGAGCGCGTGCTGACGGCGAGCTTCCGCAGTCCTTTTGGAGCGTGCATTTAGCTCCATCAAGGTTGCCGGTCTTAGCAGGCTATTAAAGGGTCCCTCCGGAGCGTTCTGCGATGGTCTATTTATGGCGGTGACTCAATCTACAGGCCCTAAAGATCCTAAAAATCATAAAATTACGGTCATGCGCGGCGGATTTCCCTACTAAAATTGCTGTCAAAGTCCCTGGCACGCCCCCCTTTCTGAGATGACCCCGGAAAACGGAAGGGGCCTCTCTTTACTCGCCAGCCAATAGCAAGCGAAGGATTCCGGCGTCACCAACGCGGCCGACCGCCGACCCGCGGAGGAATCTCTCCGGGCTTTGTGCTCGGCAATCGTCGTTCGTCGCACCGCACCGTCACGCTGCTACTGCAATACGCAGTCGCATTCCACAGATAACAAGGAAAAGTTTGACTCTTTCACGTGGAAGGATCGCAAAGCTGGCTTCGGAGTCGGGATCCACGGGAAGAAGGAACACGTGTCCCGGAAACGCACGCCTGCAGACGCCCCGGGAAGCAGACGAGCCGACGCACCGACGCATCACCCCCTAGCAACAAGCTTGCGGGGAGAAAACATAGTTCGCTGGTTTTGGAGCGATAATTGCGGACTATGTTTCCCGCACCACAATCAGTTTACGTTTTTCTCAAACTCTAATTTACAACAAGCTTAAAAAGTGTTGCAATAATAACGTTCGCGTTCACCGCGAGATGCAGCATTTCCATTGGTTTTAGCGATGGGCAGGGAATGGGGGATTGTCTTCCAAGAGAAAATAGTCCCGATATATTTCTTCTGCCATCTGCTTAATAAACGGTGTTGTAATCTAAAACTTTGTATGCATATTAACTTGCACCTACTACGCAATATAACAACATAAACAGACGATCGCAGAAAGCTCCGGAGGGCCCCTTTAATGTGAGCGCCTTATGAGCATGCGCTCTAGACATCGTCCTCAAAATGGCGTCCAGTGAACGCCTCCTATACCAAGGTAAGTTTTAATTTTATTAGTATCCTTTTTTAGCTCTATGCGGACCAAACGTAAGCGATCTGTATTTTTTTAAAGAAATAATTATTCACGTAAAAGGATACGCGTGGGACAAAACGTGTCAACCTGGCACTCTGTGACGCACATGTCAATAACGCACGAGTCTCCTGGTTTCTCCTGAGGCATATACTTTTTATTCTGGTGCCTTGGATGGTCCAAACGTAACCAACAACAACAACTACAACAACAACAACAACAACCAGAGCTTCATTGCGCGAAAGTTAGATGAACGAAGCGATTAGGGAGTTTTAGTAGACCGTGCTTCCCCCTCTGCTAGCCCTCCGCTACCAAGAAACCGCCACTGCGCTTGCGTGCCGATAGCTTTGGCTGTAGAGTTCCGAGTAGCGGAGGGGGAAACACAGTCTACTAAGGCTCCCTATTGAAAGCATCAAGCAACAGCATTTCTTCTTTGCACTGCTGCCACATTTCTTGGCGCACGAAAGGATGCGCCTTCAAGGCAATCAAACAACTCAAAGAATGTAAAAAAAAAAAAATCTAGGCTAAAGGAAGCGCACTCTCTCCGTCGTTTCAAGAACTTTTCTTCTGCACTTAACGTAGGATAGAAAAATAGAACAAGCAGGTCGGGGATAAGCACGTCTCTAACGTCATCCCCCACGGCAAAGTTGATGTTGGCGAAAGCAACCAAGCAGCGGCGTTCACTGCATCCCCCCCCCCCCCCCTAACACCCCCTACTCCCCCCACCCCCCCAAAAAAAAAAAAAAAAAAAGACGAATTCGAAGAGAAAGATTATTAATGTCCCCCGAAGAGGAGCGCACCGTCCGAGCGTTCTGCATATCGTGCGACGGCACAGCAAAAAGGGCTTGCAGTACCTGTTATGCAAAGAATTTTGAAACCAAGCAGCCCCGCATTTAGTATGCATCGAGTGCATGGAATGCAAGAAGTTCAATAAGTTGGCTCATGCAGAATGCGTCGGAACTCCCACAGTGCGTTTCAAGTGTTTTATTGCAAAAACAACGTATATAATGTTTGTTTATATGTGTCTCATTGTACCCCACCACGTTGTCTCATTTCGCCACACAGGGCGGGGCAAAATGAGACATTATGCGGCTTTCAGATATTGTAGTTTTGTTTAATGCTTCGCGTGCTCCAGTTAAGTAACATTTGCTGAGCAAAGATTCAATACATGTAAAAATATCCCCATGTTGTTTGTTTTCTTTATATTAAAGCAAAAATGAAAATAACCATTGAAATGAACATTTCTGTCTCATTTTGCCCTACCTTACCCTACCGGTGTTACAATGTTACATCGAACGTCTGTAAGCTCCTAAAAGCTTTACAATACACCGTTCCTCAACTCACATGTAGAAGCACATACGTAGTTTGATTCGGAATTTCTATAGATAATAATCGTCAGATATCCATAAAATAATTAGTTCGCCGCTTACAGATAAGTTCCTGGTCACTCCATTGCAGACATGCACAAATTACTCAGAAAATGTATAGTTAAGTTAAGTTACTGAGGATCGACGCCAAAAGTAATTGGAGTAGAGTAGAAATTAGGCATTTGTAATTGTAATTGAGTAAACTACTAACTACTGTAAAAAGTAGCGAGTTACTTTGAAGTTATTTTCGAAGTTACCTTTTTATATTCTTGTGGTAGCAAAATGAACAGCAGTTTTGATCCGTGAAAAACCCTGCGAGCCTAAAATAAATGCAGTCATTTTATGGCTTGTGTTTTCACCAAAATAGTTTATCCGCTCGCAGAAGCAATTGGCTTTCAAATTTCTTGATAAAAGAGTTTTCCCCTTTCCCTGCTAAAGACATCCCCAGCCAAGCTAAAAAGATGTTCCACCGACGCGCTGATGGAACGGCAGCGTTGAATTGAGAAACAGGCTGGTCGGGTAAGCATGTGAGGTTTTATTTATTTATTTTTTATTAGGAATACTGCAGGCCAATTGCGGCCCAAGCAGGATTGGGGGTTACAAAAGTCAAGTAAAAAAAGAAAAAACGCAACACCAGGTAATCCGTAAAATGGGAGAGGGGAACAGGGGAAAAGTATGCAAAAATTGTAATAAAGCACATGTAGTAGCTCACAACAAAGTTGGGAGGAGTGGCGGTATTGGGGAACAGGAAAATAAAACACAATGCAAAAAGTTACACATCAAACAAACGCTCAATCGACTCCAAAACATTGTCAGATATAAATATGTGATGAGGTAGGTTGTTCCATTCTGTTATGGTTCTGGGAAAGAAGGAGTATTTAAATGCATTTGTTCGAGCGAATACTGGAGTTATTTTATGCGGATGGTCATGCCTTGTGTGCCTAGTCGAGGATGGGTGAAGAAAGGACGACGATTCAAGACGGAGTTTTTTAAACCAGAGTTGATAAAGAAATTTTAGTCTAGCTAGCTTCCTTCGTGATTCAAGAGAGATGATGTTGTTACTTTGAATTAAGGCAGCAGGTGAGTCATGCGGGTGGTAGCGATTAAATATAAAACGAGCTGCTTGCTTTTGAACATCTTCCAGTATCTTGATATCTTTTTTTGTGAATGGATCCCAGACTGTACAGGCGTATTCTAACTTCGTTCTTATCAATGTGTTATAGGCTAAAAGTTTCACATGAGAAGGCACGTGCTTAAGCTTGTGCCTTATCATACCTAGTTTTCGACGGGCAGCTGCACAAACGTGTTCAATGTGTGAGGACCAAGATAAGTTGCTAGAAATTGTAATACCAAGATATTTAAAGCTCATCGTCCGAGAGATGTAGTTATCACCAATAAAGTATTCATACTGATGAGAGGACTTTTTGTTAGTGATGCGCATGTACAAGGACTTTTCTTGGTTAAGCTTCATCTCCCAACGATCGCACCAGCTAGAAACTGCATTAAGACTTTCGTGCAGAACAACTTGGTCCCTAGTAGAGTTAATATCCTTGAACAATAGACAGTCGTCCGCAAATAAACGAATACTCACGCTTTTATCTATACAAAAAGTGAGGTCATTAATAAAAATTGAAAAAAGAAGAGGGCCAAGGACACTCCCTTGCGGAACACCCGAAACCTCGGTTAGAGGGTCTTTTGTAACAAACTCCCCTCATTTTTTTCTTTTTTCTTCGGCAAGTTGAGGTTGTTATGACTGGCCCCTCTTTATTCCCACGACGTTCGGGAAGTACGCTGAGCGAGTACGTGCACCTGACCGTCAAGGGTTCAAGTCTCGCGCCGCGACGATGAGATCATCCAGACGACTGCGCGTCTCGTTACAGTGCTAGCGCTACGATATTGAAAAAAAAGGATTGTTTTGGTTTAACAGAAGATGAAACGAAGGCACCATGACAGAACAGCACACGACATAACAGCACGCGACAAAACAGCACGGTCAAAACAGCACGCGTCAAAACAGCACGGCGACAAAACAGCACGCGTCAAAATAGCACGCGACAAAACAGCACAGCGTCAAAACGGCACACCGACCGAAGGGCACGTGCCAAAGCAGCACGGCGTCAAAACAGCACAGCGTCAGAACTGCCCAGTAACAAAACAGCACAGCGTCAAAACATGACATTGACAATATAACTAGGGTTCGGCGTTTTCGGTTTGTATTATTTGAAATTCCGCGCACTTTTTTTTCGGTTTTTATTCCAAACAAAAGTTTTCGGTTTATTGTGGTGAATATTTGTAGACTCATAAACTTCTCAGTTATATTAGGTTTATTGACGAAAACCAGTATACTAACGAAAATGCAATAATTAAAAAGGTTTGTGTAAAATGTATATTGAGTACCACGTACTGGTCTTCTTATTTGTTGCCGTCTTTGGCAGCCGACGTGACCTGTTCTGTAAAATGCACTGGGGCCTTATCGTATCTGACATTATCGTCGTTTGCTCGTATTTGTACACAGGACGAGCATGAGCTTCAGTACCACTTCGGTCGGAGAGGCAAATATCAAAATGGAGAAATTAGCAAGCATTGTACTCTGTGCGTTTTCCCCCATTTTCACGACTGCGAGAGGTGATAAATTTGCGCCGACGGCAGAAATGACAATAAAACACTCGAATTTATGCCCTCCTCTAATAGACGCAAGCTAGGGGTGTTAAACAATGCGCGGCATCCACGGACGCTCTTGATTTTCGCTGTTTGATTTCACGATTAAAGGGGTACGGAAACGAAATTTTAGCGCCGACCTTTCTGCATAAATATGGGCTAGGGACAGGCACCACCTCGGAAATATCAATATCGCGCTGTAAAACACAGGAGAACTAATTTTAAACTTAATTAAACGATTTCAAATTTGCATCTGGTGGATGGTGGGAAGTTCTCGTGACATCACTTGTGGCATAGGAGCAGCGCCGTTCTGCGACAATACGGCGTGCTGGCAGAATTAGCCTAGGCCTGAGCGCTTTTGCAAAGCCTTGGCGGAGAAAGCCAAAGCGTAGTTGGCCGCACTGAGCTCGTTCTCGTTGCGGCTCTTTGCACGACACGACCCGAGCGTGCTTCAGGCACGGCCGGTATTAGTTGCTGCGAGTTGCGAGCCGACGTTAAAAAAGATATGTTTGAACTACGAGAGTGTCAGCAAGGGCCACGCAAATACCTGTTCACACTCGGAGGGGACACGCGCGTTTGATCGAAGTGCTGGATTCGCTCTGTTAGACCGCGTTTCACTAAGCGCTTCTGGACCGATCTTTTACGATTGCAACTCGATACTGACATGACACTCGGCAAAGAAAGGTTGGACCGACAATCGCGTAGCTCCCACGTGACCTAGCGTCGAGTCAGAATAAAAATGGCATACTAATAACAAAGTATACATACTGTGTTGCAAAGGTAATCCGTATGGCGTTTATTTGAGCTCTATATCACACAAAACAAGGAGATAGAATCAATGAGAGTACCTTTTCGACGACAGCGTTCGTCACCGCTGTCTCGGAAAACAAGGAGATGGAGATGACAAGGGGAAAAGATTGACCTCTGAAACTTAGTTCAGGGATCAAACTATTCATCCGGGAAGGGTCCACAAGGGTCACGCGGGCATATTCCATTCAGCAGGCCAGCCGGTCATGGGCAGACGGTCTTGGCCAAGGACCGCCGGAGGAACGGTGCGCCGAGTCGGTGTTGCTGCTAGGTCTACTATATTCTGCCGAGCTCGCTTGGTCGGTAGAATCCTAGTCGTTGTAGCTCTTCTCGGGTGTTTGTGGATCCTGCGTTCTTGATCGTCATAGCCTGTTTCAAGTACTCCTTCCTTTTTTCTTGCTGGTTGAAGTCGGGACGTACGAGGAGAGCACGTAGAAAAATAAATGTCCGTTGGTCGTCGCTACCAAGTAACTGAGCGACGCTGTCGGCCATGTTGATTTGATCGTAAAAGCTGCGGAGCTGTCGTAGGATTCTGTCGTAACCTGCGCAAAAGTTACGACAATTTCGTTTCGAGAATACGGGTTTTTTCTCAAATTTGTCGTACGCACTTTTTCGTCGTAAGTTTGCTTTGAGAATCCGACCTCAGAGCTGGTTTAGTCAGTGGTGCCGTGGTTGCCGACTTGCCGTGCTGCAGCGTGCGTGCAGCCCTTGCACATCTCAAACGGCCACTTTGTCACAGGTCGTAAATCGTCGACGCGCCACCAAGTGGCAACGCTCGTAACCACAACATCCACGCCGTAGCCTTTTCCGGCTGGCACAAGTGACGTCACGAATGCGCCCAATATCCCAAGACGCATCGCGCTCTCCGATGGCTGGTTTTTGAGCGCGCGCCCCATCGGGCCCCTCAGGGTAAAAAATATAGCCATCCGTTCAAAATACAAACGCCCGATTATGATTTACGGATATCATTTATCATATTAAACCCATTTCTGACCATAATAGGTGTATTTCAAGTTTCGCTTCAGTATCCCTTTAAAGGGATACTACAACGAAATTTCGCCCCTCATTTTTTGGTCTATATGTGTTCAAAAAAGCACCATCAAATCGAACATACCAATGTCTTGCTAAAAAAGTCACGAAAATGAATTTTAAAATGAATTAAACGATTAGCAAAGAGCACTTGGTGGATGTCGCTAACGCCTCGCTTGTAATGCCCGTCTAGGAACCTTGACAGCTGGTGACGGAGGTTGTCTCGCCTCCGGCCACGCCGAGAGAAGAGGGGCAGGAGGAACTCCCCTCTTCCCGAGAATGCCTTTTGTGTGTCACAGAAGGCGCTATTGTCCCCCTACAAGATTATAGAAGATTAACCCGTCACTCAAAATTTGTACAAAAGCAGCCGCTTCGGTGGCTGGAACGACTAGGCCATCCTCTCGACGTCAGCCTCGCCGCAGCTTTGCTCGTCTTGAGACGACCTACGTCACGATTGCGATGGATGTCACGTGGTCTCCGCTGGGCCTTCTCCGAGCGCTTGCCAGAGTGGGCCGTTTATAACGAAAAATACAGCCACCAGGCTAAAAATACAAACGTGCCATTGTCATTTACGGATATTGTGGATCATATTCAACCTATTTTTGAACACGGCGGGAATATTTCAAATTTCGCTGAAGTATCCCTTTAAACACTCTTCTTTTAACGAAGAATTCGGCACAAACCTCTATCAGGTGAAAAACCCAGATTTCGCCCTGAGGACCCCTGCGCCCCCGAAGCTTATGTTGAAAGTTGAACCGATCTCGCAGACAAACTGAAAACTGCGAAAGGAAGTTGTCATATGGTCACTAATGAGTAGGGTTCCGTGTTTTCGGAGTTTAGTTTTCGTCAAGTTCGGAGGGTGTTTTTCAAAGTTTATTTTTCGCCGAAAATTCGGAGTTTATCGGAGTTTATTTTTTTTATTCCAAATGCTCCGAAATTTGGAGCTCAAATTTGCAGTGTTTCTTAATTAAAATAAACAAACAATATCCAAATGTAAACGTATGCTGGACAAAAAAAAAAAAAAAACGCGATTGTATCAAATAATATTTTTTTCAGTTGGATTTGGCGTTGGTGCCATTACTACTGGCAATACTAATTTGTCCTAGAACAAAAGTGACACACAAGTGTTATTTCGATAAACTTCGATACCTTAAAATCAATAACCTACTGGTGGTAGTCGCTGGGAAGCCTGTATTTATTCCATGCTATTCCATCAACCTACGGCGCGGCCGCAAGAGATAGAGTGGAAAAGAATGTAATAGAGAAGTTTGAACTGTCCTCTTTTTCACTTTATGTAATTTATATGGTCCATAGCTTTCGCGGTTACAAAACCACAACCTCTCCTTCCCCTCAGGCACAAATAGTATGACCCAAACCAGAAACATAAACAGTAACTTTTGTCTTGACCCGATAGTACATTGACCTGTTGTCCTGACCGAAATTCGAAAGATATGTGAGGTGGCATTTTCCCAGGACATTTACTCTACGCGCTGATTAAACCATTAATTGTAAAATATATTTGTGTGTGTGTGTGTGTGTGTGTATGTGGGCGGGTGGGGGGATTGGCATATCGAAATTCAGAGTTTATCAGATAAATCCGAATATACGAAACTTTTCCCGGCGGATGTTTTTCGAATTTATCCGAAAACACGAAAACGTAGTTATGAGTCACATCCCCCCCCCCCCCCCCCACACACACACACAAACACACATACCACTCCACTCCAAGGTAGGAAAATGCCCCTCGCGCTCTCCTCTTTTCACCCTCTCCCAAAAATCACGTGACGGCAGGGGCTCGTTTTGTGTCGGCTTTTTCTGTAGGGATAATCCTCAAAAATCGCAAAATGAGCGGCTAGCTGCGAGCGCCACAACGACCTTGAGACGTCCAGGTGTCTTCCCTCGTTGACGCAGGCACGCTCCATCCGCGAGATTGAGGAAGCCAGCGCGACCGAACGCTTTTTCGCATGAGCTGCAGGTCCAAGGCCGCTCGGTCGGTGGAGATCGAGGGTTCTTGGTATGCCGGTTTCGTTCCAGCAGCCGCTTTCTGGCATCGCGTGGCTGCTGGAACCATTCCCGTGTCTGCACAAGGATTGGGTTGCGCAATAAAGGGTTCAGGTCGTTGATAATACATTTATTTTTGAAACTTATAAATCAAGTGGCTTTCCCTAATCTCGTCATTACTGTTTGAAACACATCTCCTCTCATAGGTTGTTCATCCCATTTTTGAGTTTTGCGTATTTATTCGTCCTACCTCTGCTTGATGACTGTGTGATAACTTGATAAAGTCCTTTAAATATTGGCGCGGGCTTCCGCGATCAACGCTGTCCCGGATTTACCCGAAATTGGAAAGATTGGCGTCAGGAGGAGTTGAAGAAGCAAACCGAAAATCTTGCTCCTAATGAAGACGGCACAATCGTAAGATAGGTCTTTGCTTCGCTTGCCTCCGCAACGCCCATCATTTGCACTATCGCAAACTTCTCAGTAACAGCTGTATACCACATTTTACTGATGGTTACTATAGGTGTGGCCCCACAGGCTTTCCCGTTATCTGCGAGTGAACTTTTTAACGACCGGCGACTCTCCTGAGTGAGAATAAATAATATCACCTTCCCACAACATCCACACCTTTCTCCCCCCCTCCCCTCCCTTTCCCGAGTTGGGGAAATATCAGGCCACTCCAGGAAGCAGCCATGCAGACTGCGCTTTTCGGCTACTCATTCTCAACATTTTCGAACGTGGAAGTAAACACATTGCATGAACGATGCCCAGTTTATTTGCAACCTAAATAATGTGGCTCTACTGTTGGGGCCCAATCAGTTTCATCATCAACCATTTTCGCTTTATATTCGGGTTATATTCGCTTTAACCCGAAAACGCTGAACCCTAAATATAGCGTTTGAAGTAAAAAAAAAATGCACGTGCAATCCCGTCGCCGCCAGCGTACGTTTTTTTTTTCTCCACTATACTTCGTTTCAGCTTCGGTCCGAGCGCGGCCGATGTTATGAGCCGAAGGGCCAATCGAACAGCGAAAGAGGCACGACGTCATGGCGTGCTCTCTGCAGTTGATAGGACTCTCTGTGCGCTCTCCTCCGCCGGCTAGTCCTATCAAACGCAGAGAGCACGCCATGACGTTGTGCCTCATTCGCTCTTTGATTGGCCCTTCGGCTCATAACATCGGCAGCGCTCGGACCAAAGCTGAAACGAAGTATAACTGTTAAATAATGCCATGCAATGTCCAACCCGTTTTCTTTACGTTCTGTTTTGTTTTCATAAAACTGTACCTATTACAGCCTTTTTACATGCGTGCTGTTTTTTCGTAGTGCTGTTTTGACGCCGTGCTGTTTTGACACGTGCTCTTCTGTCGCTGTGCCGTTTTGACGCCGTGCTGTTTTGTCGCCGTGCTGTTTTGACGCTATGCTGTTTTGACGCGTGCTGTTTTGACCGTGCTGTTTTGTTGGGTGCTATTCTGTCGCGTTCCCGAAACGAAGTATACTTCCCCGCTGACGCCGGGTCCAACAGGGCGGATCCTGCCCTCCCAAGGGTGACTCGCAATCTTCGCCGGCGACTACGGTATCCTGACGAGCCTGACATGCCTGACAAGCAAATCGTTTTAAACAAAGAGGAGGTCTCCCTGGCGTGGAAGGTCGGAAGGACTCGAAGGATTACGTGAACACACATCGTCGCTCGTACAATTGCAGCTGGAAGCGAGAACGTGCTCCCATGAACGGATTATCCGTGTCTGCGTTTGTCCGCGGGAGAGTCCGGCTTTGAAAAGGCGTATGCGCTGACGACGAGGCGACCATGGGAACAGGCGCCCAGTTGCGAGGTCATTCCAGTGGCGCCTCTCCAGGAACCCCCAAACCGCTTGAGTCAGAACTCACTAAAGGCAGACAACATGAAAACAACAACCCTCGGAGTGTCCCCGTCTTTCACGGTTGCAGCTGGAGGCGCAGCGCCGGCGTGCATTGCCGGATTAGGTCAATACCCGACCAAGGCTTGTTAAGCATCTCTTCCTGCGTTCGTGCGGGCCGGTGTTATGTTTTGGCTGCTCGTCGCCACCTTGGCACAAGGACGCCTGTGCTGCAGTTTCTACGGCTGCCGAGTATAAGTGCGTGGGAACGGAATGTGAGGGGGCACCTTGTTCGGGAATGCCCACTTCATCTGCCGGCGTCTTATTTATTTCTGCGCTCAAACTTTTGGGGATGAGCAAAATTAGCACTAGATTTCGAAAGTAGTTAGTAGTTTGAGTAAAAGTTTCCTGAAAAAAGTAGTTATATTAAACTATTAATTACCCAAATAAAGTTGTAATTGAAAGTTACCAAGTTACTCGGAAAAGTTGTTAAACTACAGTAGTTTGAGTAGAGTATAGTTGAACTACGTCCAAGTCTGCTGCAAAGAGGCGCGCATGTAAACAAATCCCTGCGGCGCTTTACGGGGATGCGGGAGAGAGCCAGCGTCCAGGAAGATACGTTTGAAGTGAAAGAGTGTCAGCAAGATCCACGTAAATACTTGTTTGCACTGGGAGCAGAATCGCACTAGTTGCGTTCTTGGTAACCGCTTCGGGAACGGTCTTTTACAACCGATTTTATGAACCGCTGGGCCTCTAGACAATCGCAACTCGATGCTGACGAGACGCTCGGCAGAGAAAGATTGGACCGGCATTGACTCGCTCCCAAAAACTGCTCTAACTCGACATGTGTTGGCGTATCATGTCGAAATAAAATGGATATCTAAACAAAAGAGTACGTACCCATGTTGCGAAGGCAAATCATATGGCGTTTATTTGAGCTCTATAACACACACACAAAAAAAAATGAGATAGAATTTATAGGAGCGTCTCCTTTTTCGACGAAACGTTGGCCACCGCTGCACCTGAAAACAAGCTAGGGACGACGAGGGGAAAGACTGACCTTCTTAAGCGCGATCCAAACCAACGCTTCTTTTTGCGCCTGTAGGTCGTGCGGCTGCGGATGTGACGTATTTTCGTGACGTCGCGCCGCTTTTTCGCTCCTTCCGGGCGCGCACAAGAAAGTTGGCCGATTTCAACTTCTTTCTCAACGCGCACAAAAACGCGCGGTGACGTAGTAGGGCGCTCCTGTGTCCCGGCCAATCGGTGGAGGGCAAGCTAGTTCCGGCTCCGCGTTTCTCGCCGTCTGGCTGCCCTCTCCTCCCCCCACCCCCCCCCTCCTTCTATTCTCTTCCAACATGACAACGCGATCTCTCTCTCTCTCTCTTTCTCTCGCCGTCTGGCCAGCGAGTCTGTCGCAGTTGCACTTTGCTTGTGCGCTCGTGCCGAAGTTTCGCCCGTCCAAACCAAAGCGCACGGTTCTGACTCAGAAAGCGCGCCCGGAAACAGCAAAAACGCCACGAAATGCGTCACATCCGCAGCCGCACGACCTACAGGCGCAAAAAGAAGCGTTGGTTCGGATCGCGCTTTACCCCAAATTAGAGGTCAGGGATCAAACTATTCATACAAGGAGGGTCCACAAAGGTCGCATGGGCGTATCCCATTCATCAAGCCAGCCGGTAGTGGGCAGATGGTCTTACCCCGGATCGCCGAAGTGTTTTGCTAAGCCTTGCGTCTTCGGTGGTCGCTTCGTCGGTAGGCCCTTGTCTTTGTAGCCTTTTCAGGTATCCGTGGTTCTTGCGTTTGTCTCCGCCGCGGCGTTCAGTTTCAATTCCCTTTTTTTTTTCTTTTTTTTTTCTCGTTGGGACGCGCACAGAGAGCACATAGAAATGCATTTTGGTCGTCGCGACGACGTAAGCGTGCGATGTGGCCGGCGATGTAAATTTGATCACAAAAAGTGCGTAAAGCTTTGTAGCTGTCATAGGCGTGGTCGTAGGATCTCATCGTAGCGTGCGGAAAACTTGCGATAATTTCGCTTCGTGAATACGGAACTTTTCTTAGGTTTTGCTGTAAGATCGTTACCTGTTGCGGACGACGAAGACAAGACAGATGGGTCGTTCAAATACGACCTGAGGCAGAATCGCTTCTCGGCCATCATGGCCTGGTGATGTAGCGGCGGGGCGGCATCTTCGTCCTTATTAATGTCATCTACCCACCGCTCTCGTCGCGTTGGTCGGCGACCATTCACTCAAAGCTGCTCCGCTGGCTCCACAACCGCAATATGCTACAGCCCTCGGGTACTTCTACTATGCAAGATTGTAACACGCTTACGCCACCAAGTGGCAAGACTCATAACCACGGTACGCTTGGCCCTCCGAGGCATGATGACGTCAAGGCCGCGCTGGATCTCCCGAGATGCATCGCGCTCTTCGACGGCTGATTTTGAAGCGCTCGCCGAAATCCAGGCATTTAGAACAGAAAATACAGCCATCCGCTTGAAATATGACTATGCGATTATCAATTACAGGTTTATCTGATTCCATTTGACTTATCTCTAGGTGTTTCCTGTATATTTTAAGTTTCAATTCAGTATCCCTTTAAAGGGCCCATGAAACGATTTTTGGGTTGGGATAAATCATTTTAGATTGGGATTTTACTAATAGCACATCGTTCAGTGGACCAAAAGAAAACGGTAGAAAGTCAAAAGCCTGACTTTCAGTGCGAAAATTTGAAAACAGAGCGGACTATTTCGTACCTCCTCCCCTTCGCAACCTCTCTGCCTTTTCACTGTGATACAACCGCGGTCCCAAAAGCGCGTTATCGGGTCCAAACTAACGTCACACGCAACCGGACCTCACTTATTCCCTTCACCCCTAAGCTGACATTGTGCTGGAAGCTACGCGCTTGCCGGACCAATCAGCCGCCTCCCTTTCATCACCTGACTTCATTCTCTGCAGCCACATTTGCCACGCTCACGTGGCAAGTGTGGCTGGCCCAACGAGCACGTAGCTTCAACAGCACTGTCAGCTTCGGAATGAACGGGGTGGGGAAAGCAACTTTTGTCTGAATTTTGAGCGACGGGCTAATCTTCTAGGGGGAGAATGGATGTGTCCGGGATTACACAAACAAGAGTGCGAGCAAGAGGGGACTCCCCCTTTTCGCCTTCTTTAACTGTTTGGTGGAATGCGCGATTTATGAGTTGAGGAGGAAAGCGAAACAGGAAAAAGTTGGAAAAGCGTTTCAGTATCCCTTTAAAGCAGCCGCAGCTGTTGCCCTCTTTACTAGAAAAACTAGAAAAAAAATATGTCATGACGTCATGGCGGCATTTTGTTTGCGCCGAGGGCTCGGTGATAAGTCCCCGCAGCTTTTCCAGACCTCCCCAGTGGGGCAATTGGTTAGCGACGCGTTGAGTGTTGGGAAACACTGAAGGCTCGGCTCGGAGTGCGCGGGTTCTCTGCCGTCATTAAGTGAGGCACGCCATTTGTCTTGCGGCGCTCTCCAGGGTTAATACTGCCTTGCATTTGCGGCCTTTGAACTGCGGATTAAACACGTGAACTGTTGTGTCACTTTGTGTTACTTTGCACTCTGCGCACTATGTTATGCTCTTTTGTGGTTTTTCTGCACTTTGATTGCATGAGGAAGTGTGAACGCATTGTTAAACATGTACATAAGGATCAATTAAAGAAAGCAATTGGTTAGCGCATGGTACCTATAAGTCAGTGCTTGTGAGCTATGCTGGGGTTGTGAGTTCGAGCCTCACTTGGGGAACGTTTTATATAATCTTTTTCGTCGCAAGACTGCAACAGTCTAGAAAAACAAAAACAATAAAGAAACATAGGAAAAACAATATTTTAAATGAGTTATTGCTTGTGAGCAATGCCAGGGTTGTAATTTGAAGACTCATCTTATCGTAGCCAACAATATTTTTTTCTTTTTTCTATTATCGTCTTTCAAATTAGCTTGAAACGGGTCCCCGGTTTTGCTTTCCCTTTCGCTTCCGAAACCTTTTCGCAGCAGACGTCGTCATTGGCGAGGTTTCGCAATAGACCCTTTTCAAAAGCCCACGAAGCAAGATTGATTGTCGCCATTTGTGGGGCACGAAGTGCGGGACTGGGTCCGAGTCTTCGCCGAGCGATAACGTAGCACTCGCTTCCAATACGCCGAACGTCGACGCAGCTCTCCTGTCCAATACGCGTTCAGAGTATGTGATAAAGCAATATGGCGGACAGGCCATGGCGCCGACTTTTGAAAAGGGTATATTGACCCCGGTGTATGGATGGTGTACATTGTAGCCCACAAAAACTTGGCGGAAACGCTTCCCGTTAGATTTAGCGCAGACTCACAAAATCACGTGATAACGTGACGTTATGAGAACCGTTTCACCATGCAGTGTTCCTCTGTTAAAATTAGCGGGGAAATTGCGACGACGCATTACGTCATGATACACTGCGGCATCTCGTGAAACGTTTCCCCGCTAAATTTAGAGGGGCAATTGCGACCTCGTAGGACGTCACCTGACGTGACGTCACCTGTTACTGTAACGTCACTTAAATTTATGTTTAGCCGAAGCAGTTCTCCGTTAATTATAGGCGCAATAATTGGGACTTCACGTGATACTGTAACGTCACACGACCTTAGATGTCCATGTGAGATCGCAGTCTCGTAACATTAAGTCATGTGACGTCCAGATTTCATCGCTAAATTTACCAGGAAGCGCTAAATTTAGCATAGAAAGTGTGACGCAACTTTCAGTCAATCAATCAGTCAGCAATTATTTCAGCTTGAAACACAAACTGAGGGTGGCGAGAAAGGAAGCAGTCCTGTCCGCTGCTTGACGGGCCTCACCACCTTTACCAGTCGGCACTGTAAGCGCGGCATAGATAAAATATAAAGAAAATGAAAAGTATATTGAGGTACACATGGTTTCGCGCGCAGTTTGCACAAGTGACACATGGTCGAAGTCAGGCACGTAGCCAGGGGTGGGGGAAAAGGCCAATGGGGCCCTCCCCCCCCCCCCCCCTCTCGCTCTTTGCAAATTTTACAAAACAAAAATGCACCATATGTGGGCAACGCTGCACAAAGTCGTGGCGCGATATATACATAGGTTAAGAAACCGAATTTTCCGGTCAATTTAAGGAGCTTGGCCTCTCCTTGAATCACCTGTATAATCCCGCATAGTCACCAGCAGCGAAGTTATGCAGTTTGCCTAGATAAGTGAGACTAGCTGCCGGTGTACGGCCGACAAGTACATCCAAGGTTATAGCCACCTCAAGTGCAGGATGATATTTGCCCGTCGGCAAAAAAGGAAATCTACTCTCAGCAACAGAAACGTTATCACTGCATGAGAAACAAAGGTCAAGAAAAGCGCCTTTACTATTTTGTACCCTGCTAAACTGATGCAGGCCCATGAAAGAGGCAAAGTCAACAAGATGATCGCCCTTCTTTGCACGGTAATAATTACTTGAAACAACACTCAGTTTTCCAGCAAATGCCTGGTGAATTAAAATCGCCAATTACTAACAGTTTGCAATCACCCAGCTAGTCATCTATATCCTCAACTCTAAGGAGACCGACTCACTAAACTCATCAGGTTGAATGTACGGAGGAAAATAAGAAGTACCTATCAAAACCCGTTCTCTATTATCACACTACAGCTCTATCCACACAGCTTCCAAATAAGTCTCAAGATCGGCGCGTCTACCGCACTTCAAAGACCTACGGAGTCCAATCCAAACACCGCCTCCCATTTTCTTTCTGCGAGATAAATCACGATCACTGCGATGCACAAGAAAATCCGAAGAAAAATACTCCCCAGACAGTATTTCTGGGTGGAAAAGGACGAGCGTGTTGTTAACCACGCTTCCGTGATACGAAATATAGAAAAATCTGTACATATAACATTACAAAAGACGTCACAGCCCTTAGTACGAAGGCCGCGAACGTTCTGATAGGAAATGTGCGGGCTAGTTATTTGCAGATGATTTTACCAACTCACATTCGTATTGGTTGGGGGATCACTTTATAGACCGACACGTGGGCTTGACGTCACGGAGCTGTGGCGGCGCTGCGATCGCGCCGATCGTGTGGGCACGTTTTGCATGGGTGCCATAGCATTTCAGCATGCCGCGAAGCTGTGTAGCCGTTAATTGCACCGAAAGGTACAGCAAAAGTATCTGAGTGAGTTTCCACAAGTTCCCGGCTGACTCTGGAACGCGCAGAAGGTGGATAATATCCGTGGATCGAAAATAATGGTCGCCTCGCGCGGTCGAGCGTTCGTGCGAGAAGCACTTTCTTGAAGGCAAGTGTGGCTTCCATTTCAATCTCCGTCCCGACGCTTGGTTATGTGCAGGGAAACCGTCGCCTGATGGAGACCACCAAGAGTTTATTTCTACGGTGTTTGCGCATAAAGCACCGGCCAAGCTCTTGTCGGTGGCTCGCTAACAGCGTTGGCGGCAACGCGTTACAAGTAACGGCGTTGCCGGTAACACGTTACTTTGTTCTGTAACGTAATAATGTACTCGTTACTCTTTCAAGACAGTAACGGGGAACGTACTTACGCTACTTATTTAGAATAACGTGTACTAGTAGTTTCGTTACTCGTTACATATTCTTCCCAAGACCTGAAAAAAAGTTTTTTTTTTTTGTTCTTTCATACTTTGTCTTACCTTCAGCCCACACGCAGCCGACGCTACGAGCTGATGGAACCAATCGATGGCGTCAAAAGCGCACCATCATGGTGTCCGTCATGTTTCTATACGTGTTCTACCATCGCGGAACCAATCACAAACAAAAAGGTCCCGGTGAAACGCTCTTTTGACACTGCTTGACTGGTACCGGTAGCTCGTAGCTTTGGCTGCGTCTGGATTTAAGATGAAACGAAGTATAGGCGCCAAGTAATTACTTATAGCACTACATTCCACCTACCTTCATAATTTTGCTTGCATGCAAAATGTCCCACTTCGGAAAAACCCCAACGCCGACGCCCTTTGTCCCAGTGAAGAAAAACGCTGTCACCAAGGAACAACAGCACGGTTACCGTCAATTTATACATAAAAAGTAATGCAGACGTAACGTGCGTTACTTCTTAACGGTAACGCTTTCCTTTTATTTTGAGGTAACGTAGGCCGGTGACACATATCTTTTATTTCCAAATAAAGAGTAACGGATTTCGTAATTTTTTTTTTTTTTTTTGGTAACGGCTACAACACTGCTCGCTACGCACGTGCTATCAAGCGGAAGGAGACCGGCGGGCGAAAGAACGGAAAAAGCGTTACCGCTTGTCGTGCCTTGTGATCGTGAGGGTAAGAAAAATATTGCTGCGCGCAGGGCTGAGAAAGCAACGCTCGATCACGAACCTCTAGAAAGTTCTCGTTTATTCTTGTTCCAGACGTAACTTCTATCGTTTATCACTGCTTTTGTTGTTCCAGAAAGTCCGTGTTCATCCTCGCCCCGAGCGCGCTACGCTCGAACCTTCTCCGCCGAATCTTCGAGATAGTGACTCAACTTAGATAAGAGGCCGCCCGCGACCTTGTCGAGTCAGTTTTTGCCTCAGCGCTCGATCTTGCTGCCTCGCCGCCTTCGATGCCGGCGACGCTCTGTTGTTATCTTTCTTTCTCATTTTACTTTTTGGGCACAAGTTCGCCCGATTCAACGTTCAATTTACTCCGTTATTCGCCGCCTCATCACTTGCCCCTCGTGACAATATCATACCTTGACTCGAAGGACGCTGTATGTATTTAATCAATTAAAAAATACACTTCCGCAGACCCAAGGTCTGCTGATCCACTGTGCTGATCTCGCCGACAGCGAGGAAGGCCTTGAGCGACCTGTACACCTGCAACGTGTCGGCCGTGAACTGGCTTGGCGAAAAAAAACTAAATAAACGACGAGGTGAGCCATCGACGTCGGTGGCGTCAACCTCATATCGGAACTCCAGCAGTCCTTGTTTACGGCGTACACATTGTCTAAGGCAACGCCGTACACGCACAGTTCGTCTCAATACCGCTGCCGTTCAGGCTCGGGCAGCGAGCTCAAATAGTCGGGTATAACATACGACATACGTTGACAAAAAATACGACGCACAAATAAAACTAGAAGCGTCTCTGCAACGTCAAGAACGAGCGCACGCCACACAACGCAATGGCGAAAACACGGAGAGTCTGGCCTCTTTTGCCCACAGCTTCTGCGCATGCAAGGCCTTCCGGCCGTGTTGGTAAACAGAGCCGCGCCGCGTGTCGGTCATACGTTCACACTCATCATACACGCGGCTTTGCGTCAGCCGACCCTGCAATTCTCTGAAAAGGCAGCCCTCCGGCCAGATGTTCGAATCGAGCTATGCCTCACTGTCGTGATCCACAGTAGCGACGTGGAATGAAGAGTACCCACCATAGCATGCCTTCAGCTTTGTGCAACGAAACTCCCTTAGGCCAAAGAATAGCCCGAGATGTTCTCTGACATCCGCCGAAGAACAGCTGGCGTTTAAACGTGTCACGAAAACCACACTGGAATGTCGCACAGACACCGATGCGGCGGTATTCCCAGGATGGCCGCTGGGGAATCGAGCTTGGGGAACGAAGTCCAGGGAGTCTTCTCGCACTGTATTTCGTCAAGCCAGGCGGAGCCGCCGAGTTGCTGCGGGTCAGTGGACCGGTCTCTCCCTTACCTCTTCCCTCGTCTCGATTTGTCGTGAGCCGCTGAGCCACCGGACCCCCCCCCCCCCCCCCCCCCCCCTGCCTGCTTTGCTGAAGCGGCAACGGGGGGAATGACCGCAAGGACTCCAGTGTCGTCTCGCGGAAGGCTCTGCCGCTCAAGGTTAACCGGATCTGGTCACAGAGATGCTCGGGGGTGGGGGGGAGGAGAGGAGGAGATGGAGTCAGGGCGAACGCCTCGCTGAAGGCAACAGGTTTCTCCAGAGACCGTCGTTTTCCCTTTGGGGAATGGCGCGAGGCGACTCCTCCTCCTCCTCCCCGTGCGGAAGCACTCGGATCATGGCGGCCCGCCACCGCAGAGTGGGGAGGCGAAGGTCGCCCGCGTACCTCGGGCGATGCCGGAGGTCCCGTAGCTCCGCCTGGATGTTGCACAACATAACCGACTGAATCTCGGAACTCCTCGTCAGCTCGCTGCGAAGACGAGCATTCTCCTCCCTCACAGCCTTCATCTGGTCTGTCAGGAAAGAGATGCCGTTCAAGGCGTCGGCCAGCAGGTCTCTGAGAAGAGCCACCTAAGTCTCCGTACAACGGAGACTTAGGACTTAGTTTCCGTACAACGGACGAAGCAGAAATAAAAAAAATGTGTTGCCTGTAGGTTGATGCAGCGTAGATGCTAGCACGCCTCAACGGGTGACTTGTCTCTTCGCTGAAGATGAGAAATTTGGCCAGTGCAGTACGATTGCTAACCTGGGGTTTTTAACTTGTGTGACAATGGCGGGTTCTGAGATGGACTGTGTCTCGCGGCGCCGGGGAGGGCAGAACAGGAAATAGAGCGCCTGAAACCTTGGAAGGACCATCCCGGTTTTCCCGCATTCCGTGCTCATCGGGAACAATGGGAGAATCGATGGAGGGAGAGGGGGACGCACTCGACGGCCGTCGGGGGGAAACCAAACCAGTTGGACGAGCGCGTCGATCGAGACTTGACGCGTCGTCAGCGGCCAGCCGAAAGGAAACATGGAAGGAATGCGATGCTGAGTCCTGGGGCGGAGACTTCATGACGAACGCCTTCCACGCAACTGCAACGAAACGGGGTCGCCGTCTCCCCGGAGTCGATGCAGCAGCAACATGCAGCACCAACGACACCCGATCGACATTGGTGTTACCCAATCTGACGCAAGAGCCACGACTCCATCGACAACCAGCCCGGACTCTACACGGGAGCCCCAGTCTGCCTGCCCCGGGCGATGTCCCGAACGCCTGGACGAGCAAGTTGTCAACGAAGCAGTGAGCCCCAAAGTCACCGACCCTCCCTTCAATTTTTAGTATTAAACTTGTTGTATCTGTTCGCCGGTCTCCTCACTCACTCTCGCCCAAAAAAGAACCCCGGGACCAGTGTTGGGGTTACCAACCGTCACATTGGTGGCGGCAGTGGGGTACCTCAGCTTTTGGGTTATCGGACGGGATCCTAAGAACTTCAGAGGGCACCCCCTTCCGGGCGGAGAGTGAGAGTGGAGGCCACTAATTTTGGCGAGCATGACGATGTACCAGGCTGGAGCAGTTTTGGGCCCTAGTATTATGGCTTTAAACAGTATGGTGCCGGTTTTTACTGGTGACGGCAAAAATGTAACCGTAGATGATATTGTAGATATGGTGGAGCACAGGTGGCTTTAGTGGGGTCATGAAAAGAGGTGCACAAGCTTGGAGTCACAGGTGTAGGGTAGCGGGAGTAGCTCACGATTTCGTATGGCGCGACGAACACGCGAAAGACTCCAAGACGTTCACTGACCTTAGGCCGCGCTCTTGAACCGCTTTGACATGCCACGTGTAAGGTTGCGGCGTTTTCTGGCTGCACATCAAAAAAACGACGAGGACGTTCAGACGTACGCCATGCGTCTTCAGTCGTTGGGTACGTACACGTTTTGGGCTGATCGTTGCGGGGTGGCAGTTCCTAAGACGGACGATCGAGGAAAAATTGCCTGGGAGCTGGTGAGGGAGCAGCTTTGCTCGCTGTTTGTGCAGGGGTAAAAATACCCACTTTTTTGTTTCGTGTTGTCTCGTCGGCTAGAGCTCTTGAGCAGGCAGTCGAGGTGGCTACGCAGGTAGAGGGTAACGATAGCTTGACTTGCAAGATTCAGACGGTGTGCATGGTGGGACAGCCCAGCGATGTTGACGAGTTGAGGGAGGGACTAGTTCGACTCGAAACACTGTTTCTGCAAAGAGAGAAACGGGGTCGCTGGGACCCTAGAAATCAAGGACGCCGCGCTCCTACGTGCTACTCGTGTGGCGAGGCTGGTCATATCGCTCGAGAGTGAAGTAGACGGATGGCACCTCAGTCCGGTGAGGGTAGGCGAGACACGGTTCAAAAAAACTTGTAAGCTCCTACCGCCCCTTTGGTAAAGAGGAAGGAGGAAGACCGAAAAGAGAAAGAGGCCTGCGCGGGCTCGGTCGCAGAGAAAAGTGTACAGAAAGATACGGATGGTAACCCTCCTAGGAAGAAGAATAAACGGAGATGCGACACGGATTCGTCTGAGATAATTGTTGTAGAGTGTTCAGAGGAGTCGAGCCCCGTCGTTGAGTGTGAAGCGACTAACTGCATTTTTAGAATGTCGGTTGACACGGGATCACGGGTTATGTTGCTAAAAGAGGTGGCGTTGGGAAGAATGAAAGACAAAAGGCTGAGGCCGTACGCGGAACAAAAGAACAGAATGTTTCATGGCATCTCCGGAGATGAGATTATTGTAAGGGGTTGTTTCTGGCTGAAGATGAGCTTGGGAAACTGCCGCTTTGAGCATCCGTGTTTTGTGATCTCTGACGACTCAGCACTTGCTCTTGGTGGAATCTTGGGACAGGACGTTCTGTCCGGGCAGGGAATATATGTTTTGGTGACTCGGAGGGCACTAACAGTGGCGGGTCAATAGATTTATATTGTGAACTGAGCGAGAACGGCTGAGAAGATTCCTGAATAGGAGCTGGGAGTGCTTGAGTCAGATGACAGGTCGAGAGTACCAATAACACTGCTGAACCTAAGTCGAGAAGAGCTCATAGTACCCAAAAACAAAACAGTAGTTTATTTTTATGGAGCCTGTGTCAGTGAGTCCGACCAGGTCATGAGTGTAGGTGCTGAGAGTCACCCGTCAGAGCCGGCAGGTGAAGAGTTGGAGATTAAGCTCAACCTCGCGGGGGTAGCTGTGGAGGAGAGAGCTCGCATCATCGGCGTGATTCGCCAGCACCTCCCGGCGTTTGCATCAGTATACACTGGACCTAGGTCGCTGTGACACGAATAAACACCGCCTTGATACCTCAGATTCGACACCCGTGTTCCAGCGTGCATACAGGATACCATACTCCCAGCGGCACGAGATAAATAATCAGGTGAAGGAGCTAGTGGAGAAGGGCATAATGGAGCCGTCGAAGTCGCCTTGGGGGGCTCCGGCCCTGTTGTTGAAAAGTCAGATGGATTGTTTCGGCTCGTGGTGGATTATAGGAAAGTGAATAATGTCACGCGGGTTGATCCATGCCCAATTCCTGACATTTAGAAGACCCTGGCTCAGCTTGGCAGTGTTAGGTACTTTAGTGTGGTGGGCTTGGCCTCTGGCTTTTGGCAGATTGACTTGGATTCCACAGACAATGCTAAGACGGCATTTAACACTCCATCAGGCCATTACGAGTGGAACCGGATGCCAATGGGTCTTGTGAACAGTTCAACATGAACGGTATTTTCTATGTACAATCGCAATTTTAACTCGCACCTGCGTGACATCGAGTGGGTCCTGCGACGGTTTCAGACGGCTGGGCTGAAGCTGAGGCCCTCGAAGCACCCGTTTCTGTGGCAGGAGGTTAAATATCTCGGGCACATCGTATCCGCGGACGGTGTTCGGCCGGACCCAGAGAAAGAGGAAGCCGTACGAAATTTCCCGATGCCGACCATACTGTGGGACGTGAGAGAATTTTTGGGACTTGTTGGCTATTATCGGAGGTTTACCGATAACTTTTCCAAGATCGCCAAGCCTCTGACTGTGCTCATGCACATCCAAGCAGACTTGTACCTAGTTCAACTACCCTACTCAAGTTACTGTAGTTTCACTACTTTTTTAGTAGTTCAGTAACTTTCTACTGCATTTTTGTTTCGGCAACCAGTAGTTTTCTTTAATTAATTTTCCCGAGTAACATCTACTCAAATTACAAATTGCTTTCCAATTTTAATGGCAGGTTTGGTTATCAACAAACATTCCTGCAAAAAACATATGGGTTATTGGAAGATCAGCTGATATTTGCAGGGGGGGGGGGAGGATTTCTTTGGGGGGTCCGAAACCACCTAAAAGTTTCACGACCCCCTTCCCCCCCCCCCCCTCCCCCCAGAAAACAACCCTTCAACGAGGCGCCGGGAGCGGACAGACATGTCGCAAGTGAGACCGAGTAACTGCGGGATAAACGCCGAAGGCTGGCGTCTCTTTGAGTTCCGAAGCTGAAGGGGACTTGACGCACTTGAAGAAAGGGCTTGTCCCCGCTTCTCTCCATCGTAGGAACTTTCGCCCACAACAGGAAGTGTACAGATGCATCATAACTCAGACGAGGCAGCAAAATGCAGCACCCGCTCTGAAGCTCACCAGGAGATCCCGTAGTTTCTGCTGTACTTGAAGAATCACGTGGTAAAGGGCAACGTAAAGGTTGTTCTTAAGCAAAGCGCGTTGCCTTTCTTCCCAAAACTCAAAATATGCAGGTCCTCCAAGATTCGAAGATCGTTCCAGAAATCTTAGTAATACCCCCGCCGTTTTTACACAAAACAACAACAAAAGATGGGAAAGTACTATAAGTACATGGTTCTTAAAGAACTTCTTCAAATAGGTTTAGAAAACTTGTACTTTACTTGAAGTACATTCTCTGAGTATGCACTTGTACTTTATTAAAGTATTTTTCTGGCACTTTCCGAACACAGTTCAACTCCCGACTAAAAAAGTACAGTCCCCAAATTTGAAAACAAAAAATGGCGTACCATCGAGTGAAAACGCGCTATTGTCTTTCGAGACGTCATCTGGTCATTTCGCTGAGTAAATAATGGCGGCTTTAAGACCGATAGAAATAAGTGTCTTATAAGTTGATTGTGTTAAATAGTTCGTCAGCGAGAGTAAAACAACTACTCTGTGGCGACTTGAATTCATCCAGTATTTTCCGCCATTTCCGAAAAAAAAACAAAAACAAATGCACCTCCGATTACTTCTGGAGCGATGCATACCAGTTATAGAAAAAAAGCTATACAGGGAATGAAAGGGCATCATGAAAGATAGTGTTAAAATGTACTGTACTTTACATTGAAAGTACATTTTATTTATAGCACTTTACTTCAAGTACATTGCACCAGGTGTACTGACGACTTTACTTCAAGTACATAACCTCTCATTTACTTTGTACGTTACTTCAAGTATTTGTTAGATGTACTTTACGCAACCCTGTAAACAAACAAACATTGTCTGCAAAATCAAGCTAAAGCAGTGCTAAACTTCAACGAAGAAATGGTACATCCGCAGTACATAGTTGACGAAAAGACACAAAAAAGTGCAAAACAATTAGGCACACAGAAGTAAGAGCAGCTATTAAAGCATATCTGTAGAAACACAATAAGCTGCTTTATATTTGGCTATCAGAATTTCGCTAACAGATTAAAACCTATATACTTTCGTATTACGATAAAAATGATAAAACTAAGTAATTTTCTACTTTTTCCGGTAGGTAGTAATTTACTAAGTTACCTTCTATTTGAGTAATGTCTACTCTATTCAAATTACTTTGGAAGCCAATACTCAGTAACCTAACATAATTACTTTTTTGGAGTAACTTGTACATGTCTGCATCCAAGTCGTCTACATTTCAGTGGGATGATGATCAGCAGGAGGCTTTTTGGGAACCAAGAGACAAACTCCTCGAGCAACGGTCCTTTGTTATCCAGACTTCGAGATTCCCTTTGTTTTGGCGACGGATGCCTCGCAGTACGCACTTGGGGCTGTACGCTCACAGAGAAAGAATGGAGTTGAACGACCCGTGGCCTACGCCAGGCGATACCTGAACCGAGCCGAGGAAAACCACAGTGCTACAGAGCGGGAGTGTTCGGCACTGGTTTGGGCTGTGCGCCATTTTCCGTGCTATTTATACGGCCGCCGCTTCCAAATAGTAACTGATTGCAGGCCTCTGCGGTGGCTAATGAATGTGAGACATCCCGGCTCTCGCCTGGCTCGGTGGAACCTGCAGTTGCAGGAAAAAGACTTTCAGATCGAACACAAGTCAGGAAAGGGAAACACCAATGTGGACGCCCTCAGTCAAGCGAGGGAGGCTTTACGACGCTAGGCGTCATTGAGAGTTTTGTGCCGGTCATCAAATGCGCTCGTATTAAAAAAAAGGGCAGGAAAACAGTCCTGAACACGCGGAAATTTTGAACAGGGTGGCAGACGACACCGCCGACGAACGAGCTTAAAAACAGCGTAGGTGTTCTTTGTAAACGAAAATTAGGAACTAGGAACAATGAAGGTAGGGCACAGGAAAGGGTTGTGATCCCCCGAAATTTGATTGGCGCGGTGCTGCGGGCCTATCACGATGCCCCATTCTCGGGACACCCTGGAGTCAGAAAGACGTTGGCGAAAATTAGTGCAAAGTACACTTGGGAGGGGATGCGGAGGGACGTCAAAAGGCACTGCGATTCCTGCGAGTCATGTCAGCTGCGAAAGACGGGACAAAGGAAGCGAGCGCCTATAGCGTTTCAATGAAGTCAGGGAGCCCTTCGAGAGAACCTTCCTACTCCTCGACATAGTGGGATTAGGGGGAACAAATACGTTCTTGTCTTTCTTGATCATCTTACGAAGTACGCAGAGGCTCTGCCCTTGAAGGACCAGGAGGCGGAAATGGTAGCTAAATCCTATGATGAGAAGATAGTCCCCCAGCAGCTTCTTAATGATCAGGGACGAATTTTGTTTCCTGCCTGAATGAAGGAAATCATGTCGTATTACACCTGAGACTGCGGTGGAAGAAATCGGAAGAACTTTCAGTAGAAGGAACAGACACAGAGAGCGTCTCAAACTCAGCTAACTGGTTTATTTCTCAAACAGCCTTTAAGCACCCACGGAACTTTTTCCCAACCACACTCTACAGATAAACTCCTTTGTTGCAGACATTTCGAACCGGATGGAACACGCGCAAAAGATACAAAACAACCCACACATGAGACGGGGACTTAACAATGGGACACTGCGGAACATCGCAGTGACCTTGAGAGAGACATGTCCCGAATTATCCTAACAGTTTCGTCAAAGCGCACACACCAAAAAAACAAAAAAACAAAACACACACACACACACACACACACAGACAGGTGGCCTTTAAACCGTGGCGACGCACCCAGACATAAAGAGACCACAAAGAGAACACCTTTTTTTTGGAAAACGCACCCAAGTGATCTCGAAACCGCGATTACAGGCACATTAAAAAAAAAAAAAAATTATAGATGTATTTACACATATACATTGTCTCTGCCCCCTTCCCTCGTGAACCGAATGCGTTCGTTCAAAGTCTGAGAAACTTTTTGGAGTTACGTCCAAGTTGCATTGATGCTTGGCTTATGCAGTTTTCAATAGAACTTATTCTTATTGTTTCTTTAACGACCCTCTTAATGTCATTTCGCTCTTTATGCAGAACTTCTGTCTCTGACCAATGCGCATTACAATTATTGCATTCCTCTATGTGTTTTGCTATTTCGGAGTTCGGCGCATGCGTGCGTACATTTATCTTGTGTTCTAGTAACCTGTCATTGAGGCATCTTGAAGTTTGTCCCACGTACCTAAATCCACATGTCAACGGAATCTCATATACTACACTCTCTTTGCAAGGAACTGAAGGTTCCCGATGGGGCTTTCTGACAGCCCTTGTGGTCTGACAGAAAGGGCGTCAACCTGCTTATTTTGAAATCCGAAGAGAACACTACGTCCACGCCGAACTTTCTTGCGAGAGCCTTTAGGTTGTGGGAAATCCCGTGGAAATACGGGATTACTGCTATCTTCTTTCTTGCTTTCTTTTCCCGTGGTTCGTTGTTAAATTTCAGTTCTAATTGTATTTTAATGAATTCTTCTTCATATCCTGCAGATTCTAGCCCCCTCCACTGTTCTTTCACAGCACTACTCATAAAATGAGCGCATGATCCACCCAACGCGTTTGTTACTAAGGACTTAACTACCCCTGCTTTAACCGACTTGGCGTGACAACTCTTTCTACTTAACACAGGTTTTCCGGCTTTTTTCCCGTATTCCCAACAAAGACCTTGTTCGACATGTACGCGTAAATCTAGAAACTGCAGGATCCCATTTTTAGGTTTTTCAGTTGTAAACCTTATGGCGCACCGTGAATTCACGAGGGCGCCCATCAAACCATTCGACCAATCTTGGCCGCGACACGATCACATGGTCGTGTTGCCGCGGGGTTGATCGGGATCTCGAATTCGGCTCCCGACGCGCCGCTTTCTCTCCTAGCCACTGGAGGGCGCTGCAGGCACCCCCGTGGCAGAGCCGTTTATCGAGAGAGTTTGGCCATACATTGGTTTGAATAGGCGAGCATCTCGGAGCCAACCACAGGCCGCGAAACAGCCCCTAGCGGTGGTCGTGAGCACTAAATTTGTGACACGACTAATTCAAGCCGTTTTAGCGTCGCTAGAGTTAAAAGGTGTAACTCTCAGTGACTGAAAACTTTGTGCGTGCGAGGTTTTCGTCACGCAATATTCAAGTGTAGAATAAACGAACGTGCGCTCCAAACCAGGGCCAACTTGCTAGAAACAGCGTCTCAGCTTAGACGGTGAAAGAAAGCACTGCCAAAGCCAGCGCACAAGCCGAGCGGAACACCGCGTCTCCAGGACGCTGTTCTAACAAGCCAACATCAGCAGTGCAGAGAAAGGCATGGGCACGAGCGCGTGGCTTTGGAAAGTGGCCCCTACGCACGAGTTCACATACAAACAAAAGCGTTTTGCTGAGCTAGGTTCACGCGCCTGTACCTTTGTCTTCACTGCCGACATTTGTGAGATGGAACAGAGAGGCCGAGATTGAACGCCTCTATTTCACGCTTTGAATGTCGTTTGCAATATTCTGACGTCGCGGTCTCCTGATTGGTCGACGCTGTGTCACAAATTTAGTTTCCGCTCTAAGCGCGGGGGGGATATTCGGCGCTGGCGGCGGCCTTTGCTCCACCTGTTGGCCAAACTCTCCCAATACACGGCTCTGCCCCGTGGCAGGCGAGGAGAAACCTCCTCGCCCATCGATAGATATACTCGGTGGGGCAGGGGGCGAGAGGTCTCTAAGAACTTCGGAAGAGACCGAGACGCAGGCACTGGCAGGCAAGTGGGTGGCGACCGGATCTATACTCCGTTTCAAACATAGCGTGCAACGTAGTCAAAGCTAGCGCGCCGGTTTGCACAGCCGACCGCGACTACGTTCGCTCCACAAAATAGTGCGGCCCCTGAAAAAAAAAAAAGTCGAAAAGTGTACATCTTTGTAGCTAGTAACTAATAGTGGCGTTATGATTTCGAGGGAACACCGATTCTTTTTCAATAGAAAGGAAAAGATAATGTAAACTACTCCAAATTATTTTCCGTTTTCGTTCGTGCGGCACTCGCACTCGCTTCGGGTTTTCGGGTTGTGCGGCTGCCCCTGCCTCGCCGGTTTCGTGAAGATGGCGTCTTACGCGGGAAGCTTTCTTTTCCTGCTCGGATATTTTCGAAGATTCGTTGTGTGAAGACCTCGCAAAAGTGCAAGCAGGTGATCGCCAACGTGTACGCGAGTTCAAGAACGTGTTTCCCGGAGACGTCGATCCGTGAGGTCCTGGAGACGGTCAGCAACGACACCGGAGTGTCTGGCAAGGTGGCGTCCCCGAAGCGAAGACCTCGCAACGTGAAAGTTCCGAGCACGCGGACAGTATTGTGAACTGCCACCTGTTGTTTCTGGTGTTGAAATCGGCCTTATGGCTTCAAAGTGAAACAAGCGTCAAGAAGGAACTGTGTCGGTGATGAATCGTGCCTACGGCTCCGTCTGCTTGCGGGACCTTACAGCAGGCGGTGCCCGTGATTGCATTCCGAAGCGTCTGGGTTCTTCTGCCTGCGGGACCGTAACCATGGTCGGCTCCGTCTGCCTGAGGCACCTTAACCTTGGTCGGCTAAGTAAACGACGCACATGCCCGTGTCTGTATTCCGAGGCCCCTGCTTTCCTCGAAAAGGAAACAACACTCGATCCTGATCTCGAGTGCCGTGTGTTGTGTACGCGTCTATTGTGAATCACTCCCGGTTCATGGGGGCGCCGGCACCAGAGCACCAAGATACTGCCGTCTGGATGACTTCTTCCATACACCGGCGAGTATTCTGACTCTGAAGGAAACTTCCATGAAGTCACATCACGTGAGGGAATGCCAAGCCGTCTGAACAATGGCAGTGCGGTCCCCTAATCACAATATTCGTTATATAAAGGACCGTCCACCACACTCTCAAGGTACTCTCTGATTTTCACGCTACCATGTAAATAAACGGCTTTAAATAGAGACGCCCTGGATCTCGACCGTTCTTCCGTTTTGACGAGACCGGCGCAAGTTCGAGCGGAACACCAGCCCCTAGTCTACCTTCTTATAAATAAAATCAACAAGAAAAGAGGAATTGAAATATGCACTTCCGCAATACGCACAATCTTGCACAAAAAATCGGTCGAAAAAAACAAAAAACAAAACAAAAAAAAAAAAACTTTGCGCCCTAAGTGGATTTGAACCACCGCCACCGAGATGTCGGAATTGCAAGAGCAGCGCCTTGTACCGCTCGTCCACGAAATCTCGGGGAGTAACACAATTTTGTGTGTTTTTTGATGCGCACTACTTCAGTAGCTTTCCCAGCGTTGCACGCGATGTTTGAAACAGAGTATAGGATATCGCAGGACGCGAGGCCTAAGGGCCTTCTTTGTGTTTGGCGTTGGTCTTAACGTGCGTTTGTAAATATTTGTGTAATGTCGCGTGTATTTGTAGTTTAGATTAAGTGTTTTGTAGAGTTGTATTTTATTGTACGAATAAACGGGGAGCGGAATCCCGCTCCCGTGAAAGAACCAGGCTGGACTCGGTTTGTTGACGGACCACGTGGGAAATGGCGAATCGGCGGCGGTACGCGATTTCCTACAACCTAAGCTCCGGAGCTGCTGCTTTTATAATCAATTGAAAGTTCTTCCGATTTCTTCCACCGCAGTCTCAGGTGTAATACGACATGATTAGCTACCACCAGCTCGCCTGCACACTCACCGTCTTTTCACTGATTGAAGGAGACGTGCCAAACACTGACCATTAGAAAGTTAACGACAACTGCCTACCATCCTGAGTCGAGCGGTGCGGTAGAGCGACTCAACAAAACGCTAAAGGGGCTGCTGTCCCACCACGTTGGCAGGGACTAGAAGGAAGGGATCTCTACATTCCGTACATGTTATATTTCTATAACATTGCAGAACAGAAAAGCACCAAAAATACCTTTCTCTTTACTTTCTTTTTTTTTTCTTTTTTTTTGCCACGGCTGAGATTTGAGATTTTTTCCATGAGATCCTTGACCCGTCGACAGTAGTCTAAACGACTTCTATTAAGAGTTGGCCTTACGGCTACAGAGGGCTCACGATCTCACTATAGTCAGTTACAGGTTAAGAAGGTAGCGGCAAATGCCCCTCAAAGGGAATCGGATATCCCTCCGCCACCTCCGCATCCAATAGCGTCCCACCGTTTCCGTGACGTCGCGGCCAACGCGCGAGGAAGGGCTTGCCTTTCTGCACATATTTGCTTTATCTTTCGACTTTTACTTAGCGTTGTGGAAGGCACGAGAGGGAGATTAGAGTTCTCCCCCACCGACGGAAACAAATACGACTTTCGGGGATTAGCTTCCCCCCCGATGGATACAAAGGCTGCTTTCAGGGGCTCGGTTCCCTCTCTGATAAATACAAAGGTCGCTTTCTTAAAAAGTGGGATCGGAAACATGTTGGAATCCATTGAAGCGGAACAAGGAGCGTTTCCAGCGAACTCTTCTTTCGACTGCGGAGAGATTTGGAACGGGCGCGTCACGCTTGTGGGTGGAGCTTCTCCTACCTTCTTGACTTGTAACCGACTATAGCGAGGCGTTGCGTGGCTCACAGGAAAGACGGAACACCCAATATGATCGCCGACCGCCAAATCTAGACTTTCGAGGGCGAGATCGCGTCTATACCTGGACGTGCGCTCCCCAGGGAGGGGCCCATCGCAAATGGAGGGGCCCGCCCTGGTAGTAAAGCTTGACGCCGGTCACGAAAAGAGTTAGAGCTGGCTACCGGAGCCTAGAGTACAGTGCGAGTAAACCGGCTGAAACTTGCTAATGAGTCAGACTGAAGGCGAGATATGTCAGAGCCCTATTGAAAATTCCATCAAGGTACGTAATTTGGGACACTGACTGCCAGTCAGCAGCCTTGGTGGAACGTGATGGACCATCAGACGTCATCTGATGGTCCATCAGATGATTTCTGACTGCCACTGCCAAGGGAATTTCATCAACAAGGGCAGCATTTATATAAGAGTAAAGCTATACGCACTCATAAACATCGCCAAATGCCTCGATAAAACAAAATGTTCGAGAAAAAAAAAAAGCAAAAAAAAGCAAGACAACCGCGGATTCGAAACCGCGACCACTTGCGTATAAATCGCACACCTTAACCGCTATGCTACGGAACCGTTTTTGAAACTGGATTTCACTAATCGTTTTATACGAGATGCTTCGGCTGCAAATGCAGTTAAGCGGTTGCAAATGCAGTTAAAGGTGTACTCCGCCGATTTCTTCATGGTCCCCGATTTGCTTTAAATTTTGCTAAACTCGCCAAACAACATCGCCAAAATAGTATCCCAAATATTAGGTCAAAATAATTTTTTTTCACGAAGTTATTGAATTTACAATTTTGGTCCTCACCGTGTTTTTCAAACTGAAAGTCTCTACTGGCAACAATGCAAAAGTGACGTCATTGGAAGTGCAGGGGTTCACTCTTTGGACTGTAGAATTTGTTCCCAACTGATTTGAAGCAGTTTCATGGTGTCAAATGAATGCCTTGGAAGCTCGCTCCAGTCCCCGCGCTCCAGCACGGAACAAATAATTGGCATATTCTATTTTTTAGACTACTCGCCCGACTGGCAAGCTGAACTTCCACTGACGTCACGGCCCTGAAAAGGGCGGGTATATTTGAACGTCTGTTTTTGCATCATTTTCATTTGCCGATTTCGCAATAACTATTATGAATTTTATGATATTAAATAGCATTCCAGAAAGGGTAAAGGCCTGGGAGTCAGAAAATATAGTTAGTTGAGGTAGCTCAAAAATCGGCGGAGTACACCTTTAAGCCGTCAGCATGTTATGCAAAGCACTCGTACATCACTCGCCGTACTTCAGTTCTACTCACCTGCCATGTAGAGTACTTTCGCGTCGTAGAACGATCCTTTTGTTCGCGCGTCACCGGCCCAGTAGACCTGATACACCTTGTCGTCTTCAACTACACCGCTAAAGTCCCTTACATCGTCGGAACTCACAACAGGCTGGGTCTTGTAGGGTAGAAATTCTACTAAAACATAAGTCATTGTAGAACCCTGGCAGGATCGACAGGTTGGAGCAAGCGGGCAAACAAAACGAGTCGAGAGCGACCGTTCATGAAAGCTCGGCGAAGCGGCGAAGCCTCTATGGGCGAAGCGAAGTGTCGTTTTCAGTAGGGGTGTCGCGAACTTTTGTCGAACCAGATTTTTTGGTCGAACTTTCGGGGTTCGACTGGGTCGAACCGGTTCGACGAACCTTCGAACTTTTCACCAGATTCGACCGGTTCGACTTTGTGGACAGTGTGGCCAGACCTTGATACAAGCATGACTAGGTTTGGAGAATCTTTTTTTATGCAAAGGGTTATTTTATTTTGTGAACAGCTGCAATTAAAAGAGACTAATTCTAATCACCGAAGAAGTTAATAACTAAATGTTTAGTACTTTATTGGCTGAAATAGCCAATCAGCGCTGCACTTAATTCATCTCTTAGCCATCACAATCCAATCCGAAGCCAACTGGCTAGCCTGTCGCGCATGCGCACACGAGTAGAACCTCAATACAAGGTTCGTCGAACTTTCCACTAGAAGTTCGAAAAAGTCGAACCAGGTCGAACTCGAACCGCGGCCGGTTCGCGACACCCCTAGTTTTCAGCGCTTCGGCGGGCTTCTGATCAAGGTTGTCGGTCGGTTGCGTGTCAAATATCTAACGTCAGCGGTTTTCGTGCATAGATTACTTTTCGTATTCATAGATTTGGCGAAATAGTGGTGTCCGAACGAGCTTTACGTCCTTTGACCGTACGTCTGTCTGCACGTCAAAGCTTTTTGACGTACAGTCAGAGACAATCGATGTACAGTCAGAATCACCACCAAGACATCCTGATGGAATTTCGCGGCGGCCGACTGCCACCAGGAAACCATCAGAAAGCCGACAAGCAGAGTCTGACTGGAGTTTGACTGTCGGTCAGAGTAACTTGTTGGCCAATCAGACATGCTTGACGTACAGTCAGGCACAGTCAGCGGTCCCCTAGAAAACATTAACTGCCAAACAGGGTTACATTGATGGATTTTTCCTTCGGGAGTCCTTAGTAATTTCACGAGAAATAACGCAGTCATCTGCAAACAGACTGGCAGATGAACATACATTGTTAGGTAGGTCGTTAATATAGATCAGAAATAAAAGCGGCCCCAGAACAGAGCCCTGGAGAACACCTGAAGTGACTGGTGAAGGTTGGGAATCCACATCATTGACAGTTACAAACTGCGATCGATTAGTAAGAAACAAACGTAGCCATGCAAGGACGTTAGGGTCTAAATTAAGTTTGATAAGCTTTTGAATAAGGAGGGAGTGAGCGACCTTGTCGAAGGCTTTAGAAAAATCTAGGAAAATACAGTTTACCTGAGAGCCGCGGTCAAGAATGGAATGAAGGTCATGGGTAAAACACAAGAGCGGAGTCTCACAAGAAATAATTTCCGGAAGCCATGTTGAGCATTACAGAGGTAAGAGTTAGACTCAAAAAAATTAGCAAGGGGAGAGTATCTGATATGTTCAAGAATTTTACAGGGTGTGCTAGTAATTGAGATGGGACGATAGTTAGTTGGAGAACGTTTGTCACCTGATTTATGCAAAGGAATCACTCTCCAATCTTCCAATCGTCGGGGATAAAATTAAGCTCCAAAGACTGCTCAAAAAGTTTGGATAAAATAATTGCACTGTACATGTTCGCATTTTTCAAAAATTTGGAATTGACGTTGTCAATACCAGCAGACGACGACATTTTGATAGTATCTATCACATTGGTTATGCCTATAGTGTCAATACAAATTGGATCCATTGGGAAATATTCAATGGTAGAAAATTCAGGAATACAAGAAATCTGAAAGAAAGAAAACGCCAACGCAAACATTTCGTTGTAGACACTTGTACAATCATTGCTAAGAATATCACCGCCATCAGTATTTCTGAGAGACACGGCACACTTATCATTCTTATTTACAGAGTTACAGAGTTGTTTGGGATTATTAATCAGCATGCTCGGCAAGGTAAAATTAAAAAAAAAAAACATCTTTGGCGTTCGTAATGGCTGTCTTATAAGCACTAGCTGCGGACGCATAGGCGTCCCAACGCTGCTGAGAGTTAGAACTTTTTGCAGATCGAAAAAGACGTTTCTTCTTGTTAGACAATTGTTTAAGGGATTGATTAAACCATGGAGACTGGCAATTATAAGTAACGGATCTTAGCGGTATAAAAGTGCTCATGAGAGAATCAACTTTGCATTTAAATAGATTCCAATTTTCTTCCAGGGAGCGATACGAAAATTGTGGTAAGTAGTCATTATAATCTCCGACGCGTTTTGTATTATCAACAGCACGAGATACTGCAACCTTATGCTCAATATGAATCAATGAGTGATCACTCAAGCCAGGCAGGCGGGATACAGAAGAAACAATGTCGGGCACAGTAGAAAAAATAAGGTCTAGAATGTTTGATGTAGATGAAGTGATTCTCGTAGGTTGTGTAACGAGTTGCGAAAAATTGAAATCGAGATATATTTGTAAGAAGTCGTAACATTCCCTTGAAAAAGGATTCGCAAATGGTCGTTCGCTCAACCACACTATGTTGGGATAATTAAAGCCGCCCAGTAAAATTAATGGAAGACTAAGAGAATGAACAGAAACTTTATTAATAGCATCATGTAAATCTTGAACCAAGTTAGAGCTACTGGACGGGGGACGAAAATCAACCCCGAGTGGCGCAAGCGAAGATGAGCATTGAGCAAGCATAATTTCCAAGTTGCTCCCTATATCAACGAGGGATGATTCAAAGCAGTCAGACACAGCAGTCAAGACGCCCCCACCGCACTTTTGGTCTCTATCATGTCGGTACACACTGAAACGCGTGTTGCAATTGGAAAGTTCGCAGGTATCAACCTTTGCGGAAAGCCAGGTTTCAGTCAAAACGATTATGTCAGCATCAGTGGAATCGATAACAGAACATAAATCGTCCCTCTTTAGAAGAATGCTACGAATATTAGTAAACAACAGAAACTTGTTTTGGCAACGATGACAAGCCACTGCCCCTCACGACTCGTCATTGCCGGGCGTTGGAAGCCGAATCAGTTACGTCGTTATCAGCTGGTTTTTGATAAACCTGAGTACTAGACGTGTCTGCAAGCTCAAGGACAGTGTTGATAAACTGATTATAACTAAAACGCTTGTTGTTAATAAAGAACTTGTTAGAGCGCAATTGTACCGTTGTGTGATTTGCCAAAATCCACAAGCTTCTTTTTTAGCACGTCTCGTAGCGGGTGAAAAATCTTCGCTGACAGTTATGCCGTTAGGCTTCAGTTTAGCACTTGAGAATACATTTTGTTGCTTCATTTCAAATGACGACAATTTGACTATGATCGGTCTGCATTTATTAACTGAGATTGCGCCAAGCCTGTGCAATCGTTTAATGGTGTCACTAGGAAAGACCAGGTTGACGGGAGTTGCCATAGCATTCAGCAATTTACCTTCTGTTTGAGGCTTGAGCCCAAGTTTCCGACTGAGAGTTATCCAAGCCATAAACAAGCAAATTCTCCCGTCGAGACGTATCTTCTTGTTCTGCTTGACTAACCATCAACGTGGCATTATCATTTAAAAGGGATGCAACTTGTTGGCGCAACGTTACAAGCTCTTGTTGGACGACCTCACAAGCGGTGCTTTTAGTCTCGACGGCAGATCGTCTCTTATCGATTTCCGTGACTTTACCCTGAAGTGACTTCTGATTTATTTTAATATCATTTACGTATTTGATTAGGTCCGACTGTTCATTATTCATTTTTATCGTACGGGGATTGACACCTTGTAAAAGAGTGAACATATCATTAAATTGTTTTAGTTGTGCCTCTGTCATGGAACCTAGTTCCTGAGACATCTGACACCGCGTGGGGCCGGGATTCAGCTCTGCGTCCCCGAGTAGAATAGCTAGACTACGTCGAAGTCTGCTCTAAATTACCATAGATTTCTTATAAGACATCGTGTTGTTCACGTAGTGATCCGAATTATTTTGAGAAACCAAGATTTTCTTAATAATCAATAGTTACATGTTTCGACCTTCCTATCTTAATTTTTACCATGAATAGCTCCCTGAATATTAGATCATAGTTAAGGGCACTATCCGAGTAAATCCACATTACAGTTTTTTTTAAGCTTTACAAATTTTATTAAACCAAGCCGTGAAAGTTACACTTATGCGGTTTGTGCAGGTGAGTTATACGGCCAAGGGGGACATTATGTGGATGGCTAATCTTTGCGACTAGTCGGCTAATTAATTAAAATTCGCTCATTTACTCTTTTAATTAGTGCAAATAGACACATGGCGTTAATTAGGAACTTACTCAGCGTCATCGAAGATTACTCAATCAACTCTTTTTAGAACGTCTTGAAGCTGGTGGGAAACCCGGGAGCGCGCTAAAGTTACCTCTCGTGAAGCAGGCGCAAAGCTAGCAGTGTCGGAACGCGATGATAATCCAACCATTCGCGTGTCGCCACTGCTAGCTTTGCGGCTGCTTCACGAGTGGTGACTTTGGCGCGCCCCCGAGTTTCCCACGAGCTTCAAGTCGTCCTAAAAAGACTTGATTAAGTGGTCTTCGATGACGCTGAGTAGGTTCCTGATGGGAGCCATGTGTCTATTTTCACGTAATAAAAAGTAAATTAACGTATTTTGATTATTAGCCGACTTATCGCAAAGATTATCCACCCACATAATGTTCCCCTGGCCGTATGACTCACCTGCAAAAACCGCATAAGTGTAACTTTCACGGGTTTCTTTAAACAGATCTGTAAACACATCTAGATCGGTTCCCCCGCAGAAATTTCTGCAGAGTGTCACCGTAAAGCTATCGCCGTAAAGCAGCGGTTGTGGATGGGTCGGGAGTAGAATGCCTCAATGTTTCTTGCTGGCTGCGGCTTGCAAGGCTAAATCCTTGTGGTGGCCAAGCGCCGCCTTTTTTTCACTGCTGCCACCATCGTGTCTTCTCCCTCCTGACCGGCGCCGATAAGAAACGCATCCTTGATGAAACTTGTAACGCTGCGTGTTCCTGCGGTCACCCGCCGCCTTTTCACGAGTGGTAATGCTCAATGACAATAGCAGCGTAACGAGCTCATAAAAGACTAGAGACAAGATGGCGCCTCCGTTAGCAGACGCAAGGTTTGTCACCACTCTGTGAGGGTCGCCCAGCAACATTTTCAGCCATTCTAATCTGGAGTCACCGCTGCCTCTACTGCCTAGTTGTCTTGTTGTTCAGGACTGGAGCTATGAACCTGCAGAAGTAGACACCTAAGGTCGTTCCGCAGCTAGAAAACACAAGAATGTATTAATCTCATTCGTGATGGTTTTTTTAACAGTCAGCCAAGGCAGTGCAGACTGACGAAGGAAAGGAGATTCACACTGCAGACGTCAAAATCTAAACTACTTCTTAGAAAAAAAAAAGCTGGGATGATTGACATTAGAAGATGCTAAAGCACCTATACTCCGTTCACCCTCATTAATCTAAGACCTCACTGGTCTCAGCTTCATACTCCTCAGCCCCTAAGTTTTAATACTGATCGTGTTTACGGAATATGTCGTGTCAAATTCACGAGAACAGGGTTTCATTCGCAGCATAATATAGGAGGGGTTGAAATGGACGATAAATATCGTTTACCGATTAGCTGGGTTGTCTCTTAACATAATCTGTTCGGGGTGATCAATGCATAATTCTCTCATGCAAATGTAAAACTTAATTGTACTCTTTTATGCCTCACTTGACATACCTGTTCCTAAATTTGGCGCCCAGTTTCAGTATTGCTAAATATGCTTTGTGAAAGGCACAAACAGGTATTGTCGCTTACCGTTCTTTACTGTTTATTAACCGCCGCCTTTCTAAACCTTGCAGATCAAACTTGGCGGGAATTATTTTTCCGCAGATGTGAACGACACTTCGCTGCTTTGCAAAGGTGGCCTGTGACCAGCCAAGACCCCCTTCGTCTGTGCAAGGCCTTTGTGCTACATTTGACCTTCACACGAATGGGACAGAGCCCGATCAAATGAGACGACTGCACTTGAGCCTGCTGCGCGCGAACTTTCCATCATCTGACTTACCTTACACTGCCGAACAACCCCCCTCCCCCCCTCCTTTAAAAACCTATTGGAGGCTTTCCTACATTTACTTATGTAAACTCTATAATCCCTCTATGTATGTCGGACCAACTGAGGAGTGTCTCCAACTTTTGTTTTATTATGTCAAAATGTCTGGGGATAGAGTCTTATTTCTAAAACTGTAAAACAACACGCGCCATATCTGTGTTTGCTCTATTGTTTGCTCAAGTCAAGGCAGGTTCAGACATTTCTGACTGCTTGCGACCGCTTATTCTTAAAACACTTGCGACTACTTATGAGCGGTGTCCAAGCGGCCGGTCATCAGCAGTCGCAAAACAGTTCACAGCCACTCTAGTCGTAAGCCGTCGAAGATGTGTGAACTGCCAAAATTGGTTCGTCTATGCCAGTCCTTTCACAATAAACCTATTAAAAAATCTGCAGACATGTCTGAAACGCACACATCTGTGCGAAGGTGCTTCATACATATGTGTGTGCTTCAAACACGTTGGCAGACTGTTGTAGTAGGCCCAATATGAGAGAACTGTCGCGTGAGGAGGAAGAAACGCGCCTCAGGCGGTGTCTACAGACTGCCTTTTTCTTGTTGTACGAGCAGTCCGACAAGGACTTTACGGAGCGAGTCAAGAAAACGTCAGCAGATCATTAGTGTGCTAACGTAAGTGAACAACAGAATTCGTCTGCTACGAAGAGTCATTCACAGACAAAAAGAAAACAAGAAAATACTTTCACGTCTTTCGTTAACGGACCGGAATAAAGGCAGCCGTCTGCTAAAAGCCGAGTGCCGCGACGAAGTGATACGGGACGGAAGCTGAAACCATAAAGGCCCGTTCACACTCGTGCGACCTAGTAAGACCGGGAGAGACCAGACCGGTTTTTAAGCCTCTTCCGATGTCTTAGGACCAGATCCGCTGCAGCGCATCCGGTCCTAAGACGCCGCAAAAGGCTTGAAAACCGGTCTGGTCTCTCTCGGTCTCTCTAGGTCGCAAGAGTGTGAACGGGTCTTTACTCGGTCGCATATATTTTAACGGCGCTTAAGGGTCTGCTACTTCCCGTTCAATCCGATCGACAACAAGAGCCCCCTCTGTAGATCTCAAGCTCTGCTGCCGTACAGGGCTCAAATTCTCCTATAATTGAGTGCTCAACGAGACGAAATGGACAAGCGGAGCGCGTGACCTCGCCAGAGTAACTGCGCATGCTCAGCCTTAGGAGTATGTACTACGGTTAAATGTCTCCACCATTTAGTTATTCTTGGAATCTCTGGTGTAACTGTATATTCGCGAGGCCAAACGCTCTGCTGATTCATTTTGTTTTGATAAGTACACTCGGGACAAGTACAATATTGACCGCGAGACCCCAGTCACCATACGTATGTGAGTGAAAAGCGAGCGAACTAAAAGTTTATCATTGATCGATAACTCTCGCCCAGTAAAACGTTGGGACGTCACGTCCCAACGTTTTACTGGGCAACCCTCACATATTCATGAACGGTCCCACACAAATAGAAAATATTTTTGTATGCTAGGTTTTCCAGAAGGTGAAAAATGTGAGATGTCTGATGCGGTACACCAGCTTTCCCCTACGTGGAAACTTCATTAGGTTTTAATTAGCGGCCTGCAACAAGCAGACAAAAAGTACCACAACGAAATTCGCAGTTTTTTTGAGAGAGAGAGAGAGAGGAAAGGAGGAGGGAATAAATGGATTTTATTTCAAAGTCCGAGAACCACAACTCAAGTGAAAGTAAACAAACAAGCTGGGCCCTACTGAAGGAACATTCAGACCGAGCACCTGAATTTTCAGTTGCAACACCTTATTTGATATTAGAGAAATGTACCGTGTTGATTTTTTTTTATTACAAAATTGTGTTTTTACTTTGAATTGATCGAGTAGCTCTCACAAATGATATAAATTGTTTTTGACGCAATAATATTTGTGTCGCCTAATTTTAACTTCAAACTGGAGAGTATCCAAATCAATCCCGTTTCCGAAGTGGGAAATTCTTGTAAGCATAATTTCAATGTGCTATGGTAAACAACGATTATTTTACGTGCCTTTGAATTGCTATCTTACGTAATATATTAAACTGTAGTTGTTTGGAAGACGCTTCCAGCGTTACTTACAAAGAGTCGTGATCATTATGAACGTCAACACGCTATCACCCACCGCTCCGTACCGACAGCGTTATACAGCGACGGCCGCAGTGGCTTGAGTTCGCTTCCGAACTTGGTTAGCAGACGGCGAAAGCCACCACAGCTGCCGCCCCGTGGGGCTGGCAGAGAATTAGTCTTTAAGAATCCCTTTAAAAGCATACCGACTGAACCTTCTTAACATCTTAAATGAAAGAATACCTACTTTAGGCCGCATCGACATAATATAGATATTCAGGACAATGTTCATGTAGGTACTCAAAGCTCTCGTTCAGAGCAATAAAAACAGGTCTTACCTTTCTCGCTTTGTCCTGTCATCCCAACAGACTGGACCGAAGAATACTATGGCGACAAAGTGGATATCTCTGGCCGTGACAGCCGCAGAGTTGGCACCTCTTCCCAGACCAACAATTCGGGCCCACACAAGCTGCAAACGCACCGACAACTGGACAAGCGCCCGTGCCGCTTCTGTCCTTACTCAAGCTCTTCCTCAACGGCTGTCGCCATTCACGAGAGGACTCACACTGGTGAGAGGCCCTTCCCATGCGGCGTCTGCGAGAAAACGTTCACGAATAAGACTAACTTGATAGCTCATGTTAGAATTCACACCGGAGAGAAGCCGTTTAAGTGCAACACGTGCAGCAAGGCGTTTACTCTGAAACGCAACTTGGCGGATCACGAAAGAATTCATACAGGAGAGAAGCCGTTCAAGTGCAACACATGCGGCAAGGCGTTTACTATGAAATGCACCTTGGCGGATCACGAAAGAATTCATACAGGAGAGAAGCCCTTCAAGTGCAACACGTGCGGCAAGGCGTTTACTCTGAAACGCAACTTGGCGGATCACGAAAGAATTCATACAGGAGAGAAGCCGTTCAAGTGCAACACGTGCGGCAAGGCGTTTACTCTGAAACGCAAATTGGCGTATCACGAAAGAATTCATACAGGAGAGAAGCCGTTCAAGTGCAACACGTGCAGCAGGGCGTTTACTCTGAAATGCACTTTGGCGGATCATGAGAGGACTCATACTGGAGAAAAGCCGTACAGGTGCGGGACCTGCAGTAGAGTGTTTGCGTCTCATAGCAGTTTACGCCAACATCGGTATACACATCATAAGTGACCGCAACTCTCACGTGAACCATAGCTGTGGAGGGAATTTAAAAAAATACTCAAGCTCCGACGTGTGTTTATCTCATTTGGGGATACACCTGCAGGGGTTCTACTTGCGAGCGGTGTAGGTTTTTCATTGTTTTAAATATTTCAGCCTGTTATTTTTTGTGTTATGACCGATAAAAAAGTGAATTTACCTTAAAAATGACGGCCACGGTTCTTTTTGTGCACAAAAAAAATACTGGAAGCATAGAATTTTTTTTTGTCATCTAGAGTCATTAATTACATGCTGCACCTGGAGTCCCTGAATTGTCTGTTGGGTCATTGATCTTGCTTTCAAGCAGTGTTGTACACGTTCCTAAAAAAAAGAGGAACGAAAGGTCGTTCCTCGTTGCTTCCGATTATTAAAACGCGTTCCTGTTACAAGTTCCACATGTGAAAAAGGAACTCGTTCCCGTTACAGCGCAAAAAATGGAACGTATCGTTACATATACATAACATTTTATTTTGCTGATTTTTGTTTTGTTTTTTAATCTATCCCATCAAATGGCAACGTACGAATTTGAATGCCTTGATGGAAGGGCACACGGAGAAGAAAGCAAGCGGAAGCAGGGCTTCATTTGTTGATATATTCACCTTTAAAACTATCAGCCTTTAACCACGTTTATGTTTGTGGTGGGCGAATTCAAACGAGCCAGTTATACTGTTACCCCACAATGCATGAGCGTTTTACAACAACCTCACACGTTTCAGTCTAACAAAGTCCCGTGATCGAACTTAACAACAGTTACTTCTCGATGTTGCTGTCCGCAAAACGAGCAAGTGAAAAAGGGGGCAGGGCTTTTTGAAGGTCAGTCATGAAACTTACAAGTTCTTCTTTGTGAAGGTTTGATTCGTTGTTCCGTTTGAAGGTGGGGTACTAGGGAAAAAGGAATAAAGGTTAATTTTTGTGTATCTTTTTTTAAGTGAGCAATGTTCGGTATAGAAGGGTGCGTTCGATGTCCCGTAACTTGTTTTTTGTTGTAACTCTAGGTCTCTTTGTGAAAGTTCAATGATCTCTATAGTCGGCTTTATATTTCTGGGTGTATGAGGATTTGTGGAAGCAAAGAAATTAGAAAAGTTTGAAACGTCCTTCTTTCTGTCTCATTTCCTTTGACTAAACGTTTTGCTTTTGATACCGCAGTCTCAAACACTGAAAAAAGGATAATTGTCCGCTAGCTCTCCTGCAGCCGACTGCTACTTAAACAAGGACCACACAAAATGAACCATTAGATAATTAACCAAGAAATTAACGAGATTCTGCTCTTCGTAAAAATATTATTTTTATACTTTCAGAATTTCCCGCTTAGAACTTAAAAAAAAAAAAAAAAACACTGAACGAAAAGAAAGAACGCTGTTCCCTTTTCCATTTCAACAAAAATGCAACGAGTTCCCGTTCCATTTCCACCGATGCAAAATGGAACGGCATCGTTCCTTCTTCCCCCTAAAAGGAACGCGTTCCGGGAACGCCGTTCCGTACAACACTGCTTACAAGTTGGCCTACTCATAATTAAAAAATACTAAATAATAAAATGACTAAGGTCTTTCAATAGCAACAATTTTGTATAATGTAGAAGTTGAAAAGTATAAGAAAAACCGAGTAAAGTGGAAGGGGTCTAGACGGTGGTTTAAAAGCGCAAAGGACTAAGAAGAGAAGAAGGGGACAGGACAGAGCGCTTTTAAACCACCGTCTAGATGTTCAACCAACTAGCCCCCCAACTAATTCTGGTGGAAGGGTTCAACACAAATTTAATATATAAAAATAAAGTAATATTGAAAACTAATTAACACATTAAGCTGGAAACTAATGCCTGACGCATGGGACTGGAACAGCACATACAAGACTCAAAGAATTAGGAATGCAATGTTATTTCCTATCTTATATTTCTTAATTATCTTAGACATTTTTTTTACCGGTTTGAGTTCTTGAATTTCGATAACATCATTCAATGTGCTTACAACATGAAATACTTCTATGTATCTCTTTGTCTTGTATGATTTTGTTATTTTGTGTTCTTTTTTTTTTGTTCACCTTGATAAAAGTTGTCTTTGATCATTTCGGTTATTAATACGTTTAATGCTATTCATTTGGTATTCATCGAGTTTCTCTTGGATTCGACAGGCCTTTATTTATTTGAATTTCCTCTTGTAGCAGATGGCTCCTATATATTTGTGTTACTAAGGGCATAATTGACTCCATTCTGTATATTCATGTATGTAAACACTGAACACGCATAGTCCATCTAAATATGTTTTAATCTACACTGACTGAACAGTGGTTGTCAATATTGTCTGATGGGCCAGAATTGCTGCAGGAGGAGTTCTATTCCCAAGTGCATAAAATATTTGTTTTGACATATACAGGGTGTTTCCGGAAACCCGGGTAAAATCGCTCCCGGAAAAACTACGCATCGCACAGAAAAAAGGATGATGCCTTAGTGGTTTGTGTTAAAAAAATATATTAGAGTTCAATATGTTTGCGTAATGAATACACATTGAGTACTTAAATTGTTCATTATGAATTTTAAAGGCATGGTTTTAGTTAGAATTTCGCTCGGCATCATCGGAAACTACTAAATGCACCCACGTTACAATGGTATCAGGCAGTGCAGCACTTTACGGCGTTCAGAGAAAATGCTCAATTTGGACGCGATTCTGACTTACGGATTCTTATCGGAGCGCAAATACCCGAGGGAAAACCCGCCTCCCGTGTCTAAAACGCGCAACGTGCATGCGCCGCCACGCATTGCACGTAATAGTGAGCCTTCACACCGGCACCGATATCGAAAAGGCAAACCTCATGTGACTGTCCGGAGGCTTTCTTGTGTAGACTTCTTTACGTGCGATGCGTGGCGGCGCACGCACGTTGTGCGTCTTATTCTGCAAAGGCGGCAAAATTCCGCTCCGTTGGACCCGCTCCGAAACGACGAAGGGAACTCGCATTTTTGCAGCGACCTGCCCCACCCAACTCCCCCCCGCTCGAACTAGAGAAGCCCACCATCGCCTCAGCCGACTGGTCTTTCCGACGACCACTGACAACTGTCACTGCTTAGCTGCAGAAATAACACGCGACACAGGCCGAGCGAAATCATACGTACCGCGGAGCCCATATGTCACAAATAACGAGCAAGACGTCCGCGTTCGCCACCGTCAAATACCTTTCGAACGGCTCGAGGTGGCGGAGCACGCACACCGATTGCCATCGCGGTTAGGTTCAGATTTCTGGTACAACTCTATTAAACACAGAGGTAACAAACCATCACTTGCGCGGTCGTTGTCTGGTCTGGTATTGCCTTATTGCACGAGAAAACGCCGGCGGCATGGAGTGTAAAAAAGTAAACAATCAGTCGGAAAAATGAACAGGCGTCTGCCTCCGTCCGATTTTCGGCCGTTCTATTTCTTGTTCTTCCTCTCATGATCACAGATATTAGCGCTTGCGATTTGCCACGCTCCAGTTCCAACTTTGCATCCCTTATCTACGCGAGGTAGGGACGTTCGAGCCGTCACAATCCCGCGTAAAACGACCGACGTATCCGAGTAGATCCAGCTCGACCGACTCAATGCTGTCGACGGCGCGGCCGGTCGGCTCACCCCCACCAACATCATCGCGCATGCGCCATGGCCAAGTTAAAGGAGATGACGTAGCGCGCCCTGTCAACTTCCGCAGAGATCTCTGAAATCTCGTGGAGCAAGTTTGGCGATGTTCGAGGCGCTCCACAGGGTGGGCGCTGCCAGAGATCTTCGAGCGGAAGATGACCAACTCGAGCCATCTACGAGCGGAATATGCGAGCTCCAAATGGAGCGGTTTTGGAGCGCTCGAGATGTGCGACTCGAATTCACCATTAGACACGTGGGGGCCGGGATTGCCCGCGAGGAGATGCGCTCCGATAAGATACCGACACCGAGACACGGAGCCAAATTTGGCATTTCTTCGGAAGGCCGTAAAATGCTGCGCGTGCCTCATACCATTGTATACCGTAGATGCATTTAGTAGCTTTCGATGGTGCTCAGCAAGATTCCATTTGAAACCATGCCTTTAAAATCAATAATTAAGAATTTAATTACTTAAAATTACTTACCCAATTATGTTGAACGCTAATAGTTTTTCTTGATGGCAGGTGCAAAGGGCCTCAGCTGGCAGGGTGGCGGTAGCTACGAGCCCGTTGGACTTCTCATACCTCCACCTTTCGCCGCATGCCCGCGCTCCCACCTACATCCACGTAGAGATCGTGGTCAGGCGATGTAAGGGAAGTGGTTGTCTGTTCCAGCAAACCCATAGCTCCCGCCGCACTGTCAGCTTCAAGGGGCGGTGCAACGATATTTGTTATTGGGCTTTCTGGCACCAGTGGGACCCAAGCAGGTGTGCGGCCGTTACAGGAAATAGTAACAAAATAGCGCCACTTTTTATATCGTCAAAAATTAAAAAGTTAATAAGATTCGTTACCGTCCTACGAGCGTCATGATATACCGTTACGGTTACCTTCAAAACCTAACGTTTTTGCTTTAATTTTAATAGCGGTATTATTTGGCAGCGAAAGGACGATGAGATGAACTTAGACAACAGTTCAGCTACTACAGAATAGGTCGGCGAACCAGTATACGTCCTGTTGGGCACGCGCAGAGTGGAGATCGCGAACCGATTCGCCGATTCTTTAAATGAGTTTGATCTGAAGGCTCTTAAAACCCAGTTTTAAGTGCTCTTAAAACCATGTTATTAAAGGTGTGAAACAAAGCAGTTCGGGCATAAAGAAATTGATAAAAAGCGGAAAATTACTTACAAGGACAAAGTAACTAGGTTTATTCCGTGGAGAAATGTTAGGGCCGAGTTTAGTGTAACGAATAGTAAAAGAGGCGACGCTCGTATCGGTTAAAAACGAAAGTATATTTCTAATATTAATAAGTGAAATTCACGCCGTAGGCAAAGCAAAATAATAATCAAAACGGTAGGCTAACGACTGTCACATAAAACGGCAATGATAGTATGCGAAGATCGGGGAGGGTGTGTGTGTCCAGGTGAGCGGCCTAGTTTCGAGGAGTCCTCCCCCATCTTCGAATACTCCGACAGGTGCGGGAAGTATTTCTCGGCAGCTCGCTCGGTGGTTCCCTTCCCTCACCCGCCTGGGCTCAATGGGGGGACGTGTTTAGCCCCCGGTTCTTAACTGCTCTGCCCAAGCCTCGGGTTACTCCCGAAGCCATGGGCCGCAGACGGCCGTGTCTGTGGCGGCCACGCAGTCATAAATATTACGCCGCACGCTTTCTCGTAACTCTACCCAAAAATAAACCAAACGAAAACACATGAAGGGACCTTAGAACCTATAGTACTGGAAGCGGCGGGAAATGTTTTCGGTTGGGGAGGCCAACTGTTTTCAGGGTCAAAGGGCAGATCCGCAAGGCAGTGACCGTCTGGGAGAGGGGAATTCCTACGCTTGCTGTGCGAGCCTGGGTTTGAGGGTTAGGAACAAAGGGCAGTGCGAGAGGAGACTCGGAGGCGAACCAAGGCATCGCGTCGTCGAGCGGAGCGACGAGACCACTGTCGACGGCCCCCCGCCAAATACAGGTCGGACTTCCATCGAGTGTGTGCGTGCCATCTCAAGAGGTGGGTGGGAGGCCAGGGAGCACCGCCCTTGGTGAGCCAGCTCATCACCGGAACTCCTCCACCTTGGACGGACCGCGCAGGGAGACGTCGTCTACCATCGACCCGCCAGATGAGAATTTTGGCACTCGCCGTAACTTTTTGAAACCATCATATTTTGGTTCGGTTAATCGTAGTAAATTTATCAGTTTGTAAACGAGAACACAGATTTGTGACCCATGTTTTTGTAAGATTTATATTCAATATTACAAATATGATTTGTGTAATGTCTATTCAGTGTAACTTTCTGACTACCACTAAACTAAATTTTCTTCGAGCTTTTGTCTTATGTCTCCAGCTCTTCATTGGTCAGACTCTCTACCAGAGCAGGGCATTACGAGCAGCATATTATTAAACGATGCTTTGATTTGCTTCATATAAGTATTGAGCCGACTGAAAATTGCGCGAGCATATTGCATGGGGTTTTCTAAACAAAATTAAAACCGTCCTGTCATCGTTAGCGTTGGTTCTTTTCTTTAAAAAAAAAAAAGAGACACCGTGATGTCATCCGCATATAAGTTGAAAAGCTCTGCATTTGCTGTAAGTGAAGACTTCGCGCGAAAAATTCGGCTTGCTTGTAGAAAACTGTTATACCTTGACAAAGCTCAGGAGGGTTCTTGTAAACTACGGTAGGATAAGCTATGTATTGGTGACCGTACATATATTTATGATGAAGCCCCGCAAGAGGTAAACCAGAAGAGCTGGGACCAAGCACGTTCCTCTGCTGAGAGTACTGCAGAATGAAATAAGGCATCTACGCCAGCAGCTACGAAAGTAAATAACCGTAAAAAGCAAATTCAAATTTCGGTTGTAAACTGTCGCAGCGTCTCTGAATTATGTGGCCTCATTCAAGGAACTGACCCCTCAATCGTTGTGGGAGCTGAATCATGGCTCGATGATTCTGTAAAAGATGGTGAAATATTATTCTGGGAAAATACAGTATATCACCATGACCGTCATAGTCACAGCAGAGGGGTGTCCTTGTTGATTGCTGATGAGTTGCACAGCACTCACTTTCAAATTCAAGACAGTTGTGTTCAGTCTGTTTGGTCTCGCATTTACCTAAGTAAAAGGGAAAATAATTTTAGTCGGTGCTTATTATAGACCCATAAATCAGGTCCCGAAAGAATGACTGGTCTCCAAGAAATTATTAACAAATGCCAATTGAGTGTGTAATTGTTGGCGGTGATCTTCCAGAGTTCATAATGGACAATGGAAATTTTGGCGCGCCAAATACGACCTTATACAATGAATGTCAATGTCTTGTCAATACATTTGGTTTTACACAATATGTAACCCAGCTTAAAAGAAAAAGAAAATTCTTGACTTGGTAATGTGCAACCCTCCGGGTTGCAATGAAAACAGAACAGTAATCTCTGGAATGAGTGACCATGATGCCATTACTGCTGAAGTACCTCTTACCGTTGCCACCAAGGCACCCTCATAATGAAAGGAAAGTGTATTTACATAACAAAGAAAACTATACTGCACTCTACAGTCGTTCTTAGCGGCGTTTAATCACATGGCAGGTCTTACAGGTTCTTGAAACATCATGGAACATATTCAGTGAAAAAGTACATTCTTTTGAACAAACAGATACCCACTAAAAATATTAAAGATGGAAAAGGAGCCAACAATGAATGGGTCAGCCCAGACCTTTTACAACTAATAAAACGCCGAAACAGAGCTTTCGGGTTCTCCTGTAAAAAAAAAAAAGAAAGTAAGAGATGAGCAGAAGTAGGTCAAAGAGCTTGTCGTCCCAGCATAAATTACTTGTTGCAAAATGTAAAATGACGTATTTTTATAAGTTAAATAGCAACTCTGCCAACAATAAAAAAATAATTTTGGCGATTTGTGAAGAGAAATAAGAGGGCTGACACTACCATATCGGCCCTCCTCTTCCCGCTGATGTCACTGACGACACTGCGAAAGCGAACTGTTTAATTGAGTACTCTAAATTCGTTTTCAACGACAAGATTCCAGCTGGGGACATGTCACGTTCGGTAAATCTAGGATAGGATCGATGTTGACGCCTCCAATTCAATACAAGAGAATCGAAAAGCTGCTTTTAATTTTGACACGTCAAAAGTAACCGGGCCTAACGGCATTCCTACTGTCGTGCTGAAAGGCTGCGCATCTACCCAGTCGTGCTATCTACACAATTATTTTTACGAAAAACTTATCGTAGCACTACCTTCCAGATATTGCAAAACTATAAATGTTGTGCCAATCCACAAAGGCGGCAAAAATGTTGTCAGTAATTATTGGCCAATCTCGTTGACATCGATCATATGTAACTTTCTAGAGTATATTGTTTATATAGTAGCGTAATTACACATTTAAAGAAGCAGCAATAGACCCCTTTCGGAATAGAGCGCCACCTGTTGCACGCAACTGCAACTAGGTCCGCCGCCATCACGGAGGGTCCTGCCAGAACCGCCTGCATCTTACCGCCTACAACGGTGCTGCTTACACGTTGATTCCCAGTCTGCGCGCGCCGCTTCAATATGGCATCGCATTTCGGCGTACCTTTGTGTACGCAGGATGGATACGTTGACGGAGACGGAAAAAAATCTACGTGTCAGACAAGTTGTAAAGTGTTCAAAAAGAAAAACCGAGCCCTCGTGTTGTTTACAAAACTTTCGCGGGTTAGACAAGAAAACGCTCTTATCATCCGTAAGCGGAAGCATCGCGAACGATTATATGTTGTAGTAGTGTGGCCGCCTGTCGAGCCCCGTCTAACTAGAGAGGTACGGCAGCTGTGGGTACAGCCGCGGTTCAGTGCGCGGCTCGCATGCGCGAGCGGCTCCCTCCTTCAGTGCTTCTTCACTGAAACCGAGGCCATTTTAGGTACTTGTTCGGCGTGTAGATGCATGATTACTTCTTCCGCAAGTTCGTTTCCTTTACTCACGCCGGTAAAGAGTTTTCCAGAAAACAGACGTCGGGTGGAGTGGGTGTACAGACTAAATGCAGTGTACACCGAGTCTGAAGATTACTCGAACCCGCCTTGAGATCGTGGGAACTTTTGGAGTGGTGGCCTGAACAGAGTGCCAAGGCCGTACCGCAAGACGTTTAGGGACGTTACGCTATTAATCAGTTTGGAAATTTGTGAGAATGCAGCCAAAGAGTTGGTGTTTAGAGCATGTTCAACCATTGTTATTCTGTTCAACGGTTTTTATTCCTGAACACATTGTATGTTGTTCTTGGGTCTTCCTCTTGCTTCGGTAGCAGGAACCCTTGATGAAGAAACTTCCTGCATTGAATGGGATAAAAAACAATTACACACCGGTTTTACACTCAAACAGCTGTGCATATTTTCTGTGCAAATAAAGATCAGTTCCAGCACACTTTTTCTTTTTTTTTGCAATGTCCCATCTTAAGTGGGTTCAAACAAACGTGGTACGTTTACAAACGCCGTGAAATAAACCCAATACATCAGTGGTTCTGGAAAGTCTACTCTGTAGCTTTGTGAGCAGTGCCATAAACCGCTTAACTTCTTTGTCTTCAAAAGGTTACCGAGGAAGGAATTCAAAATGCTGCCTGCCACCCACCCGTACAACCTTTTCTGCTGTTCTGTACGATTTGCGATTGCGATTTCTTGAATACTCAAGGTTGTGACTCGTGAGGCACCTTTTGCAGTTCCTTGTACGCGGTCGTAAGCTTATTGGAGGGGTACGAAAAACGAAACGAGCGATTTCTTGGCTGTCACCGAGCGACGAGCTCACGACGGGGGCAGCGTACCGGGTCGTTCGGAGTGGCCACGCTAAAAGCTCGATCACTATGATTAACTGTATTAAAATTATGGAATGTTACTAAAAAAATCACTACAAAACAAGAAAGAACTTGCCTGTTCCGTGAGTAGTTAGCCCTTATCGATGCGGGGACCACGTATGCTTCGACGAGGAACTTGTAGTTTTTTTCCATGCACCGGTTTGTGCCTGACCGGCTCTTGTAGAACTGCTCCACCTCTCTGCCACTTATATGTGGCAGTATCGATAGATCATTAGACCAACAGGTGATCGGGAAAACACCCGCACAAGCCATAGCTCAAAACGCTACGGCGGTTACGCTGCACGCCGACCGGTCAAACGAGTCGAACCCTGCGTAATGGCGGCGATCTCCCAATGTTGCTAGATGTTTTACTATTCCGGCTAAATTTTTTGCACTGTTGCCAAAATTCCGAAAGGGGTCTATACCTTACAAAGGAGCAATATGGTTTCAGGTCCCGTGCATCATGTAGAAGATAGTTAGCTGAATTTGATCATGACATCGCGCTTGCGATTGAGTCTGGAAAAGAGGTAGATTGCATTTTGCTTGATATGTCTAAGGCATTCAACAAAGTGGATCATTTTCTTTTACTCAGTAAGTTAGAGTGTTTTAATATCAATTTCGATGATTTAGCCTGGATTAGTAACTACTTAGGTGATAGAAAACAATATGTACTTTTAAAGAGTTGTTCATCCAATAGAGTGACTGGTGTTCCCGAGGGTTCGGTGTTGGGAGCTCTGCTCTTACTGACATATATTAATGATATCTGTTCAACTACTTCACTCTGTAAGCTTTTTTGCTGGCGATTGCTTCATATACCGAACAATTGAGGATGACGTAGATTATTTAAACTACAACTAGACTTAGACCGTGTGTCAAATTGGTGCAGCAATTGGCGAATGGAGCTGATTGTTTAAAAAAATGTAAAATAGTTATACTTTTGAGAAAAAAGCAAGATCGAGAAAGTAGGGGCTATGCCATCCGATATCCCGAAGCGTTCGCGCGCTTCGGGATCTCGGAGGCCATGCGCTGCGTGTTCTTGGGGTTACTTGGTGCCTTTTCACGAGTGTTAATGCTCAATGACAATAGCCGCGTTATGAACTCATGAAGAACGGAAGAGAAGATGGCGGCTCCGTTAGCAGACGGTAGAGTTATCACCACTCTGTGAAGGCCGACCAGCAAGAGTCAGGCATTCTATCTGGAGCCTCTACTGCCCCTTCTGCCTAGTTGTCTTGTTTTCCAGGACTGGAGCTATGAACCGTTTAGTTTTAACCGGCGCTTTTAATCCCTAAACATGTTCAACCAACTAGCCCAAATCCAAACCCTTCTGCTATGAACCGGCAGAAGTGGCCACCTCAGGTTGTTCCTCAGCAAGAAAACACGTCGATTTATTAAACTCATACGTGATGTGTCTCTTTAACAGATGGCCAAGGCAGTGCAGACTGACGAAGGAAAGAAGATTCACACTTCAGACATTTAAATCTAAACTACTTCTAAGAATAAAAAAAAAGTTGGGATGACTGACACCCGAAGACGCAAAAGCAGCTATACTCCTTTCACCCTCATTAATCTGAGATCTCATTGGTCTCCACTTCATACGCCTCAGCCACTAACCAAGTTTGAATACTCATCGCGTTTTTGGAATAGGGCGTGTCAAACTCACGAGAACAGGATTTTAATCACAGAGTTGATTCCGTTGAAGAGGACAATAAATCTCATGTACCGATTCGCTAGGTTGGCGCTGAGCATTACCTGGTTGGGGTGATCAGTGCATACTCATTTCACTCAAAAGAAAAACTTAATTTTACTCTTTTATACCTCACTTGCCACACCGGTTTTTAAATTTGGCACCCAATTTAAGTATTGCTGAATGCGCTTAGCAAAAGGTAGAAACAAGTATGTTCGCTTTCCGTTTTGGACTGTTTACTAACCGTCATCTTTCTAAACATTGCAGATCAAAATTGCCGGGGATTTTGACGCACATGTGAACGACGCTTCGCAGCTTTGCAAAGGTGGCCTGTCACCAGCCAAGTCCCCTTTGGCGGTTGAAGGCCCTTCGGCTACATTTTCTCTTCACAAGAATACGAGAGAGCAAGATAAAATGAGATGACTACAGCTAAGCCTGCTGAGCGCGAACTTTCCATTTTCTGCTTTTCCTTACTTTGCCAACCAAGAAACCACCCCCCGCCCGCCCTCGCAGACCTGTTGTAGGCTTTCATACATTTTTTTTAATAAAAACTGTATAATCCCTCTAAGTATGACTTAATGCGGAGCAACTGTATAGTGTCTCCAACTTTTGTTTTATTATGCCAAAATGTCTGGAGGTGGAGTCTTGTTTCTAAAGTGGTCAAGCAACATGTGCCATATTTTTGTTTCCTTTATTGTCTGCTCAAATAAAAGCAGGTTTACACGATTTTGACTGCCATGCCAACGACCGCAAATGCTTAAAACACTGGCGACTGCTTATGACCGGCACCGCAGCGGCCGGTCATCAGCAGTCACAAATGCTTCACAGGCCCCTCCGGTCGTAAGCAGTCGCAAGTGTGTGAACTGCCAAAATTAGTTTCTTTATGACAGTCCTCTCATATTGGGCCTACCAAAACTGTCTAGTGACGTGTTCGAAGCGCACACATATGTGTGCTTCGAACACGTCCGCAGACAGTTTTAGTAGGCCCAATATGAGAGGACACGAGAAAGAAGCGCGCCTCAAACGGTGTTTGCACACTGCCTTCTGCTTGGTGTACGAGCAGTGTTACCGGGGCTTTACGGAGCGACTCAAAAAAACGTCAGGAGATGATTTGTCTGCTAACGTAAGTAAACAATAGAATTCGTCTTTACGAAGCGTCCTTCGCAGGCAAACAGTATACAAGTAAATACTTATACGTCTTCCGTTACCGAACCGGAATAAAGGCAACGGTCTGCTAAAAGCCGAGTGCCGCGACGAAGTGATACGGGACGCAAGCTGAACCTATAATGGTCTGCTATACTCCACCTTTCGATGCGATCGGCAACGAGCGCTCCTCTGCAAGTCTTAAGCTCTGCTGCAGTACACAGCTCAAATCCTCCTATGTCCACTCGGACCAGATACATTAATTTGCCGCGCGACCCCTGTCACCATCCGTGTGTTAGTGAGTAGTTCTCCCCAAAAGGACTCGTGAACCAACTAAAGATGTATCATTGGACGATAACTCTCGCCGAGAAAAACGCTGGGGCGTCATTTTCGATAAGAAACCGAGAATGCTATCGCTCTCGCCATGAACCAAACGCCAACCCCTAAAACTGGTTTTGAAAAGAGGGACGATACCTTGTAGCATAGCTGGCGAAACAGGCCCCGAACAAAATCTGTAATAAGTGCCATGTTCCAGCCTGAACCATACTTTCAGGGTTTGGGAGGACGTTACAGAAGGAGTAGAAAATGGATAAGAAAAACTGCGAATGAACGTACGAAGGACCAGAAAGGTGTTCAACGATGGCGATCTTAAAATTAGACGTCTTTAAAGGGCAGCTGAAGCGGTTTTGTATTTGAGGAAACAACCTTAAATCGTCTCAATTTGGCCTCCAAGAAGTCCAATGTCGAAAAATGTTTTTCGATTTTGTGCACGGAGGCAGCAGAAAATGATTTTCAAATTCGTACCGATGAAGCGCCTGCTTCTCGGAGCGTGCAGTCATGAGAGGAGCTATGCACGCGCACTCTTGCTATTTTTAAAAAGGTTAAAAAACAACCCCATCTCCACGTGGTGAATGATGTTGATTGGGGCGAAGCTCTGGTGGCGCTTGTCTGCGTAGACGCTGAGCTGCAGTATGCCGAGCTTTTCGTTCGTTTTCATCCATGTCATGCTGCGGTCCAATGCCCAAATGCGTATATAACCACGTTCCATACCACACATTCTCTTTCCGACATGGATGAAAACGAACGAAAGGCTCGGCATGCTGCGGCTCACCGTCTACGCAGACAAGCACCACCAGAGCCTCGCCCCAATCAACATCATTCACCACGAGGAGATGCGGCTGTTTGTTTTTGTTTGCGCTACACGAGCACAAGAGCACGTACTCACGTGCTCGTGAGCGCGTGAGCTCACGAGCAGGAGCACGTGCACCCGACGGCGGACGGACATACGGACATGGCTAGCCCCATCCACACGAAGGAGAAATCAGCCCCTTTCCTCAGCATAGCGCGCATCATGTGAGACATACGTCACCCCTTTTTGACGTCTCGCGGCGCGTTCTCCTCCGTGGCGGAGGCGTGGAGGCTTTGTGCTGACAGCACGAAAGCTCCGCAAGTGCACGCGGCGGAGCCGGGGACGGAGTTTCCTGGGATGTTGACGTCACGACATCCGTCCGCGGAGTTCTCCTTCGTGTGGATACCGAGAAATCCGCCCCTTTCCTCCGCGGAGCGCGTATCACGTGAGACATACGTCATCCCTTTTTGACGCCTCGCGGCGCCGTTCTCCCGTTCTCCTCCGTGGCGGAGGCGCGGAGGCTTCGTACTCTTAGCACGAAAGCTCCGCAGGTGCACGCGGCGGAGCCGGGGACGAAGTTTCCCGGGTTGTTGACGTCACGACATCCGTCCGCGGAGTTCTCCTTCGTGTGGATACCCCTTGCTTCGCAAAGATGTCACGACTGGTGCCAGTGCGGGGGAGTGGCAAGCTTCCAATTGCACGCGCCGCCACACGAGGGACACGCGTTTGGCGGCCGAAAGATCCTATGATGACAAAACGACTAGTCGGAGGGTTTTCGTGTTTTCTCGCGTTTGGTTACATCTTCCAACAAAACGAACGCAGTTGTCAGATTTACGGGATAAAACTACGCTGGAATCAAACTCACACTCATTTTTTTTTTAAATAAGTGTTTCAGCTAACGGAGATGAAGAAAAGAAGAAAGCCACTTTAAGCTCGTCATGAGTCGGAACAATTAATAAAAGAAGATATTTGTGTTGAAATAGCGACTGTCAACTTGATACTGGTGATCAATGGTAATCAATTAATACTGGAGATCAATTAACCATGTTATAATATTTTGAAATCAACTTCTGGCTTGTCTAAACAGCTCTTTACCCATGCGGGTTTCAGGGAAACTCTTGAACGTGAATTAAGTATTTCAGTTAAAACCCATCCTGATGTCTTTCTAAATTAGCCCCGCTTATGTTAGTTTTTAGCAAAATGCGAGACTGACTGATTGATATACACTGCATATCATTTTATATATGACAGCTTTAGTCCCGTGGATGCAGCACTGACGGAACCGGTAAAAATGTTTCTTCTCCCAGGCGGTTAGGCGTTGCATATATAATAAAACATCTCGTGAAAATCAAGATGGTCAGCGGTATTTGGCCAAAAAATTCATTCTTGGAAATGGTATAGTCACATGGGACTTAATCTTTTATGCCCTACAGATTGAAAGTTCTCGCAGACACTCTCAAACTCAGAAGCGGTGTCGTTATTTATGAAGTGGCCTTCAGTTCCTTACTTGACTAAACTGCACTGCAAATGAACGGTATCCCGTTTGTTGCCTTCTGTTTTTCTCGTTTCTGCGTCGTGATTCGTAATAATTTACTGCGCAGTTTGATCAAGTAAGGAATAGCCAACTATACCAATTCCAAGCACTGGTACCCTCCAATTTTATTCTTGCTCATCGAATTTGATGATATTTGAGGGCAGGTAAAGTAACTTTGTGTTGGCGACTGTTTATTAACCCCCACCCTAATCCTTCTAAACTTAGCAGTTTTCTTAACGCAAGTGTGAGCGACCCTTCGCAGCCTAGGAAAGAGGTCCAGCAATCAACCAGATCAACCTATGGCAGTGTCAGAACCTTGGGCAACATTTTTCCCCAGATGAATGGGACCGGCCAGTCAGATCAAATAGGGAATGGCCACAGCTTAGTCAACTACTTGCAACATTTTCATTCCCGTCACTACCTTCGTTCGCCGACACACCGTGTCCGTTTTGTTGACGTGAAATTCCCAAAACCTATGGCGGTGATATATTGTACAGTTGTTGCTTTGCGCAACATGCCGGCATTTTTTCAGCACTACAGAGCAGGAGCGACGTAACTAAACCACGCTCCTTGATCGTATCCAGTTGTTTCTTTGTCGATTTGTGTGGGTCTGTATCAAAACAATCCTTCAACACGTGTTTAAAACTGAAGTAAAACCTTTGAAGCACGTATTAGTAAAGAAGGATCGCTTTATGTTTGCGTTACGTACATTTTTTACAATTGACTTTTTCAGGATTCTCAGTATCCAGTTATGATGCGCGTGTTTTTTTGTGACATGATTATTTTACCTTTTGAAAAACGCCACAATACGAATGTGAACTCCTGAATTTCTCTACTTTATCTCCATGATTCGTCCCTGTTTGCTTATTCCTTTAGTGGGTTCTGGTTGGGCTTCTGTATTGGTGTAGTATAAATAAGAAGAAAGGAGCTAAAGAAAATTTCATCTTGACTGCTTAAAGAAATTTCCCAAGCAGCATTCGACTACGAATGGCAAAGAACGGACTGCGAGGACAAGCGGGCGGAGCTGCCCTTCCAAGGAGCCGGATTGCAGCGGCAACCATGGAAGATGGACCAGGAGGGGAGGACAGACGGCGGTGCGACTTCTGCCCCCAATCTTATGGTGCCCACAGAAATAACAACACCAGGTATGAAAAGACGCCAATGGGACCATACTTATCGAACTTCGCACCTTCTTAGGACACATTCAATGATTCATGAACGGTCCCCACAGGGATAAAAAACCTTTTGTAGGCTATGTTTTCAGAAAGTGGAAAATATAAGGAGTCCAGTGTGGTACTCAAAGTTTCTCCCACGTGGACACTTCTTTAAGGTTTAGTTAGCGCCCCGCAACAAGCAGATGAGGATACCACAACAAAATACAGTTTTTGTTTCTTAGGGAAAGGGGGTGGGGGTGAGTAAAGGAGTTACATTCCAAAGTGCAAAAACGACAACTCAAATGGAAGTAAACAGACAAGCTGGGCTCTACTAACGGAACATTCAGTCCGAGCACTCGAAGTTTCAGTTTGTTACACCTTGTTAGATATTAGAGAAATGTACCGTAGTTGAGTTGTTTATTTGTTTTACTTTTTTTCTGTTTAATTTCGGTTGAGGGACTAGCTGGCACACATACTGTAAATGATTTTTAACCGATGATATAGCCCTAAAAAATTTCGCTGTTTCAAATGATTGAAGATTTTCCCACAAAATTATTTGTGTCGCCGAAGTTTAGCTTTAGACTCGGAAATGTCCATACCAGTGCCGATTTGAAACAGCGTTTTTCGCTGTTTCAAAGTGCCCGTAAATTACTCGTTGTGAACCTTAGCTAATTTTGAATTTTCTAAGGTACAAAACGATTATTTTACGAGCCTTTTGAATGCAATTTTGTGCAATCTAGTAATCTTTGGGTGTGTGGAAGACCATTCCAGCGTCATTTTATGCACAGTCGCCGTCATTATAATTGTCAACACGCTACCACCCAGCGCTCCGTCCTCGCACCGTTATGCACCTACAGTGCTGTAGGCGTTACTGAAAAGAGTAACGAAATACGTTACTCGTTAGTTTCAAAATAACATAACGCGTTACTGACCTACGTTACTTAAAAATAAAGGGAATTCGTTACCGTTAGCGATAGAAAGTGAAGGACGTTACTTTTGCAGCATTTTTTATTTATAAATTGACAATAACAGCGTTTCTTCGTGTCTGTGTGCATTTTTTGTTTTTGCTGCATTTTTGGCGACAGCGTTTTTTGACACTGGGATTACGGGCGCGGGCGTTGGGATTTTTCCTAGAGTGGAACATTTTTGTGAAGAAACGGCAGGGCATAATTTTTGAAAATATGTCAAATGAGTGCAATAATTAATGACTTGGATCGCGTACTACGTTCCAGCTTAACTAAAGACGCAGCCGACGCTACAAGCTAATGGGACCATTAAAGCAGCATCAAAAGCGCAAGCCACTGGGTCTTTTTTGTTTATGATTGGTTCAGCGATGATAAGACACGTCCAGAGACACGGCGAAGACCATGATGGTGCCCTTTTCACTCCTTCTGATAGGTACTATGAGCTTGTAGCGGCCGCTTCGACTGCGCTTAAGGTAAAACGAAGCATAGAAACGCGCAAAAAATATGTGTACTTTTTCCAGGTTTTCGGAAGATGCACCAAGTAACATAATTACGTTACCCGTTACTCAAAATAAGTGACTTAAGTACATTACCCGTTACTCTCTTGGAAAAGTAACGACTACATTATTGCGTTACTGAAAAAAATAACGCCTTACCGGTAACGACGTTACTTCTAACATCTTACCGCCAACACTGTGCAGCGGCGACCGCGGCGGCTTGAGTTTTCTGCACTTGGTTAGCAGAACGTGCAGGCCACCATAGCTGCGGCACCATGGCGGCTGCCAGAGTCGAGTCTTTAACGATCGCCTGTAGACCTTCGGAAGCATCGCGATTGAACCTTCTTAACATCTGAGATGAATGAATACTTACTTTAAACCGCACCGCGTATAATGTAGGTATACAGGTCATGTTCATATAGGTACTCAAAATGCATGTTCAGAACTATAAAAACTGCTTTGAGCTTCCTTGTTTTGCTGTGTCATCCCAACAGATTGGATGGAAGCATACCATAACGACGAAGTGGATATCTTTGACCTTGACAGCCGCAGGTGTGACACCTCTCTTCAGACCAACTGGTCGGACCCACACAAGCAGCAAACGCACCGACAACCGGACAAGCACCCGTGCCGCTTATGTCCTCACTCAAGCTCTTCCGCAACGGCTGTCGCCATTCACGAGAGGACTTACACTGGCGAGAGGCCCTTCCCTTGCGGCGTCTGCGAGAAAACGTTCACGAAAAAGTATGACTTGATGGCTCATGACAGAACTCACACCGGAGTGAAGCCGTTCAAGTGCAACACGTGCAGCAGGACGTTTTCTCTGAAAGGTACCTTGGCGGTTCATAAGAAGATTCACACCGGAGAGAAGTCGTTCAAGTGCCACTCGTGCGGCAAGGCGTTTACTCTGAAACGCACCTTGGCGGATCACGAAAGAATTCATACGGGAGAGAAGCCGTTCAAGTGCAAAACGTGCAGCAGGGCGTTCGCTCAGAAAGCCAACCTGGTGAACCATGAGAGGACTCACACCGGAGAGAAGCCGTACAGTTGCGAGACCTGCAGCAGAGCGCTTGCGTCTCGTAGTGGTTTACACAATCATCGGAAGATACATCGCAAGTGATTGAAACCATCACGCGCGCGTCATAGCTGTGGAGGGGGTTTAAACGAAATACTCGAGCTCCTTCGTGTGTTCATGTCGTTTGGCGGTAGGCCTGCAGGGGTTCTACTTGTGAGCAGTGTAGGTGTTGCACGGTTTAAAATATTTTAGCCTGTTATTTATCGTGTGATCACAAATAAAGATGTGAATTTACCTAAGAAGAAGCCAGGGGCTGGTTTTTTGTACACAAAAAAATACTTGAAGCATACTATATTTAATTAATTTAGAGTCCTTGATCACGTGCTCCACCTGTAGTCTCTGTACTGCATGTAGGTTGATATGTTGCTTACAAATCGGCCTGCAAATAACCAAGAATATACGAAAATATAAAATAACTAAGGTATTACAATAGCAACAATCATGAATAATGTAAAAGTTAAAAAGCATACGAAGAACCGAGTAATGCCAACACAATCTAAGTTATAAAAATAAAATTATATTAAAAACTAATTAACGCACCAAGCTGGAAACTGATGTTTTGTGCATAGGACTGTAACAGAATATACAAAACTCGAAGTATTAGGAATGCAATTTCTTGTTTCTTACCTTATTTTTTAATTTTATTCATTCTTTTTTCTTATTGACCGGTTTGAGTTACTGAATTCCAATGACATCTATCAATGTGCTTGCTACATGAAATACTTTTATGTATGTTTTTCCTGTATGATATTGTTATTTTGTGTTGCTGTTGTTTCTTTTTTGCACCTTGACGACGACGGCAATTTGTTTGGAATTCATCGGGTTTCACTTGCATTCGTCAGGCATTTATTAACTCGAACTTACTCTTGTAGCAGGTAGATCATATATATTTTCGTTGCTAAAAGCATAATTAACTCCATTTTGTATATTCATGTGTGTAAACCTTGTATAGCCATAATCCATCAATATATGTCTTATTCTACTGTGAGTAAGCAGTGGCTGTCAATATTGTCTGGCGCGCCAGGAATTGCCGCAGGTGGAGTTGTATTTCCAACTGTATAGAATATTTGTTCTGACATATGCAGTGTGTTTCCGGAAACGCGGGCAAATCCAGTCCTGCAAAAACTACGCATCGCTTAAAAAAAAAAAAAAAAGTTAATGCCGCACAGGTCTGTGTCAAAGGAAAATCGTTAGTGTTCAATATAATTGGATAATTAATAAAGTTTGAGAACTTAAATTCCTAATTTATAGTTTTAAAGGCACGGTTTCAATTAGAATTATGAAGGCATCATCGAGAACTACTATATACACTTACGTTACAATGGTATAAGGCAGGCACAGCATTTGAAGGCGTTCCCAAAGAATGCTCAATTTGGACGCGTTTCTGGCTTTCGGCTTCTCATTGGAGCTCATTCTGCGCGGGCAATCCCGCCCCCCCATATCTAAGCGCACAACGTGCGTGTGCTACCACGCATCGCACGTAGAGGTGCGTCTTCACTCTGGCTCCGATGTCAAAAAGGCAGACCTCGTGTGACAGTCCGGAGGCTTTCCTATATAGACTTCTCTACGTGCGATGCGTGGCGGCGCACGCGCGTTGCGCGTCTTAGACACGGGGAGCGAGAGTGTAGAGATGCGCTCCCATAAGAAACCGAAACTAAGACACGCATTCAAATGGAGCATTTCTCCAGAACGCCGTAAGATGGTGCGCGTGCCTCATACCATTGTAACGTGGGTGTATTTAGTAGCTTTCAATGACGCCGAGCAAGATTTTATTTGAAACCATGCCTTTAAATCAAATATTAGCAATTTATTCAGTCAAAATTACTTACCCAATTATATTGAACGCTAAAAATTTTCCTTGGTGGCAGGTGCAGAGGGCCTAAGCTGGCAGAGTGGGAGAAGCTACGAGCACGAGCATGCCCGTACTGCCAGCTATATCCCCTAAGAGATCCTGGTCACGCATGGAAGTGGTTGACTGGTCCGGCAAACCGGCAGTTTCCGCCGCACCGTCAGCTTCAAGAGGCCGTGCAACACTCTCAGGTGCTGGGCTTTCTGGCGCTAGTGGGACCCAAACACCGTTGTGCCCGTTACAAAAAATAAGCAACGAAATACCGTCACTCGTTAGATCGTCAAAAATTAATGGGTTAATGAGATTCGTTACCGTCCAACGAACGTAAAGATATACCGTTACCATTACTTTCAAATCCTAACGAACGTTCAGTATCATTTGGCAGCGAAAGGCAGAGGATATGAACTTAGACAAGAGTTTATAATAATAATATTAATGACGTTTTTCATTCCTTTAAAAAGAAAACACTTACAGTAACTGGCCCACAAAAGCAAAGAAGATTGCTTGTCCATGGGACTAGTCAGTTCAGGTTCGACAGACGGTAATTTCATTGTATGTTATTAGTTTATAAAACGTGCAGCATATATTCTTTTGTTGAAAACTGATTGTATTGACTGTACTCTTTTTTTTCTTCTTTCGTTTTTGTTTTCAAATGATTTAGTAATTTTTTGCGCGACCGTAATTGCTAAGCAATGAACTCCGATTGAATAAAACACTGGCTTGAACAAACAAGTCGCCACGTGGCGACAAATTTTTCCCCCATCTCAACGGATATCACACATGGGGGTACCTAATACATCATACCTATTTTCGTAGGAACGTTACTTTCAAAACCTAACGAACGTTACTTTTGCGTTAATTCGAATTGCAGTATTATTCGGCAACGAAACGCAGAGGAAATTAACTTGGACAACAGTTGAGCCCTACAGACCAATTTTATTGTGTGTTATCAGTTTATCAAATGTGTAACATATATATTCGTTTGCTTTGAAAAATAATGGTATTAACTGTGCTCTTTTTCTTTTCTTTTTTTTTTTTTGTTTGTAAATAATTTTGTAAGTTTTTGCTCGACCGCAAGGTCTAAGCAATAAACTTCGATTCAATAAAACACTGGTTTGAAAGTGCAAGTCACCACGTGGCCACAAATTTTCCCCCATCTGAACGGATCGACTTTCCCGACTACGGGGGGCGCCAACTCAATCCTGAGATTAGATTGAAATCCCTGAGCGAAGCCGAAGTTCCCTTCACGACCATGATGGACGTACAAGTTCAACTTCGGCTTCGATGCCCGGTCGGGCGCCGTAGTAGTGGTCGATTAAACGAGCGGCGGTGAACTGTCGATGAAACAGTGTTGCGCAGTGAGAGCACATGTAGACCCGAGAAGTATCATGGGAAGCCATTCAATGTAAACATTTTGAGATTATCGTTGGTTAAGTGTGCAAATGTCTTAAGTTCCAATGCCTCATTCTCGGGATTTAATTCGGAGCATGATTATTAAAATCCACTCAAAGACACCGGAAAGTAGAGACCAAAACATCGACTGAATGCACTGGGAAGCCCATGAGACGCCCGACTTCCGGGACAAGCGTAAAACTTCCGGTGACTTCACTTGAAGAGTGGCTATGCGCCATCCGGCCCCCTATAATATATAGAACAGTGGTCGCAGCAGCGCGAGTGCGGCCACCTTACGTCTATCCTGAATTCAGCAGAATCGCGTTTTTGCTAGGGTTGCAGAGGCTGACGGCAGCGTGCTAAAAACACGTTTTCTACTCGTTCATCGTCATTCGCCGAAGAAGGTCACTGAAACCCTGTGTAGGCCGTGAGACTTCCCTTTGAGAACACGAGGAAAGTTTTACGAAAGCGCAGCGCCGCAGAAAGAGGCACAACTCGTCGAGAGCAAGTTTCGCAGGTCTCGCGGCGTGATCAAAGCTTCCTTTGCACGCCGAAGTGCCAAGAAGTACGATGTGCCCTAGTCAGTTCCCAGAAGACGCGCTTTCTGCTTTGTGAGGAGCCTACACGGAGAACCCTAGATGACTGAACTTGAACTTGAACTTCTTAAATTCAAGACTATTCTGCTGGGCACCAGACAAAAAGCTTCCAGGAGGTAGCGTGACTGGGTTTGGTGCCCCTGCCTGATGAATGATGTTTCGCATTAGCAGAATAAATTGAAGCGTTCCCAACAATCAAAGAAATGGTCCACTTGCTCCATATATCTCCAGACGCCGGAACCATGTAAAACTTTCAATGGAAATTTTTGTTTTCTTCGCATAAAATAAAAATGAATGCACGGTTATCAAAGCACCTCCAGACATGGATTTTTAATGAGCGTTGACATCGCCTCGACTCCAAAAGAGAGCCTCAAAGAGAGCCGAAGGTAGTTCCAAATGTGTTCGAAATTCACGTGACCTTCCCGTGAACGTGAACGTCACGTGAAAGTCACGTGAACGTCACATGACTTTCAAGTGAAGGTCGTGAAGGAGGGAGGGTGAGGAAAAGAGGAGGAGAATCAATGGAGGAGGGGCATACCCTCCTCCTCGTACCCTCTCCTTTCTCCTCGAGCTGCGCTCTAATTCGATATTACAGGGAGCTCCTAACGTCTTTAATTTTTTAATGCTTTATTACCGCTGATGAGCAGATGCTAAAAGATGTTTATAAACCGTTTCAATGTTTTCAAAGTCACAGTCAAGACTTTACGGTTTTTCATCGTTTAGAAAAGTGGGCAAACCAAACGCCATATGTACGAACGTCAAGAGTCGCACCGGCCAGAAGCTCTTGATTTACAAAATGCTGGGCTGTGAAGACATAGCATCCTCTATACTGACAAAGCTTGGAAGATCGTGACGTGACGCGGCCGCCGAGAGTAAAAAGGTAGAGCGGCAGGCAAGAGTCATGTAACCGTAACGGGCGCACCGCTGCGGCGAGACGCCGAAACACACTTATCCCAAGCGATGGAATGTCCGCTCCTGCATCTCGCGTTCCTCGGGCTACCGCTTCTTTTCTCGTCGGGTTCAAAACCATGTTTCGGGTCCTCGCCGCTGCAAAAGCTGTGCGCTAAATAACCGACTCCCCGAGAAATGCTCTGAGCTACCGGATCCTCACACTCCAAATCTGCGACCAGGCACTCTACGCCTCCGTCATCGAACTGACAGGGGTTGTGAGTATAGAGGAGGCTATGGTGAAGATCGCACTGCTCAGCATTCGATCTTTATAGCTCAACACGAACGTGTTCGTCGATTCCGAAAGCGAGCAAATGTGCACGTGCCCTACGTACCAGCGCTGAAGACTACACCATGCACGGTCTGAAGCTCTTTTCTACCTACAACCGCAACGTCACTGCACACTTCATGTGTTTGGTTTGCCCGTGTCCCACTAGAGCGACAGACAGAGGCAAAAGACAACGACAAGCCTCAAACCCATGCAGCATGCTCGCAATGGTACCTTTGACAGGCGTTTAGTCGTTCGGTGCTCGTGAAGTAAGCACGAGCGATCGCAAGCCTGCGAAAGATACCTTCGAGTACATGATGCTCGTGTTTGAGCATAGCCTCCTTTATTCTACGAATCCTCTCAAATCGGAGTTCTCGCTCAGCCTCCGTCGAGAACGGTCGTGCTCTTCGAGCTCTCCGTTCTCGCCGAGTTCCCTGCTCCGTCACGTGAGCCTCCAGACTAAACATCGAGAGGCCCACTCCCCGGCCGGCCGCCCAGCTGCATCTCCGGCACCGCGCTGCTTCTCTGAAGCTCCCGCCATGACTCCGCCCGTCGCTGAACCATGGACTACCCTGCGTTATTCTTCAAAACCAACGAAAAGTCACCCCACCATCGTCATAAAGCTGACCGACGGGGTTGCCCTGTCGGAACTTCAATCTACCCATCTCACCGATGCCGTAACCGCCGCCGCCCACCTTACGCCATCGGAAGCGAAAGAGACGTATTTTAAGATACGTGACGTGCAAAACGCCCTCATCGCCGACACCTACCGACCCTCGGCCCAGGAAAAGCTCCTGCAGACCACGAAACTCACCATTGCAAATCGCGACTACGCCGTTACCAGCTACCCCTCGGCCCCCACCAACTCCTGCAAGGGCGTCATCCACTGCGTCGCGTCTCTCACCGCCGCCGACAAGCTCGTCGCCAACATCGAATCCAATGTCCCAGTACTCACCGCTCGCATGATGGGCAAGACCGAAACGGTACTCATCACCTTCGAAGGCACATACGTGCACTATACTATATACTACCGCCGCCTCCAATTCCGGTGCTACCCACACAAGCCAAAATCTCAACAATGCCAAAACTGCCTCCAACTCGGCCACCGCGCGGAAGTCTGCCCCAAGAAAGGCAAGCTCACAGTATGCGACATCTGTTACCAGGAAAACATGACCTCGGACACCCTTCACAACTGCGTTCCTTTCTGCGTCAATTGTAAAGAAGAGCACGCCTCCAAAGACCCAAACTGCCCCGCCAAAAAGCAAGGCGATGCGCAAGCCACTCTCGATGCCTACAAACGGCGAGTACAGCAGCGTCCCAAGGCAACAACCATCCCCAACACACTGCGCACCCCTCCTCCACCACCAAAACCGAAGGGTGGGAAAGCCTCGGCCACACACAACCCGCCCCGCCAACCAGCACCTCCTTCCGACAACGTGCCCACTGCCAACTCCAGACGGGAGAATTATCGCCTACCGCCCATCCCACGAGGCTCAACTCAGCAACATCGCAGGACCCGGAGTCTCAGCCGCAACAACAAGGTGAGAGAGCCACTCCGTTCCACATTACACCCGACAAACGCATCCCGACCCAAATCCATACCCCAAGCCATTACTGCATCCGACACGTACAAACAAGCGCTTCTCGCTGCCAAGCGCACACCAACCACCCCAAACACAGTACAAGCGATAAACGCAGCACCAGAAAATCAACACATGAACACTTTACCTCCCCCCTCTCAACCCGTCACTCCCCAGGTCTCCGTCGAACTCAAGCAAATCATGCTCGTTCTGAAAAACATTCAGGGGCACCTGGCCGCTCTCGAGTAGGATGTAGCAGAACTGAAAGCACATGGCCCTCAGCACCCGAAACGAAAAGCAGACGACCCCTACAACCTAAAATCAAATCCCCCGTCAGAATATCGACACCCCATCAACTGATGACGAAACCAATATCTAAACAATCTATACACATCCTACGATGGAACTGCCGCAGCCTACAACGTAAACGAGCCAGTCTCACCCAATACCTCAACACGCTAGATCGCAAACCCGACATCATCCTTCTCCAGGACACGCAGGGCACTCACAACCTTCCACAATACACACCCTACACCCAACCCAGCATCACTCAAACCGACCGCAGGCAAAACACATACACCCTCACACTCGTCACGACATACATCTCTAAAGAACACCCGTCAATATAACTCAACACAACAGACATCAACACCGCTCACCAAGAGCACGTCATCATCACCCTTCAACCCCGCAACTGCCCCAATCCCATCACAATCGTCAACGCGTACTGGCGACCGGGCCGCAAGGTCGCAAATCCCACTCCCTGGCTCACCAAACTCGTGGCAAACAACACAGACCACGACATCCTCTTAGTCGGAGATTTCAACAGCCCCAATGTGTCCTGCGGTTACCCAAACACTCAACACAATGGGCGCCTCCTCGCACAAGCAACCGCCCAAACGTCGATGACACTGGCCAACGACACTACACAACCCACCCGCACCGGTAACAGTGTAGAACGCGATACCAATCCCGACCTGGCTTTCCATAACGGTCCATCCGTTGCTGAATGGTCCGCATCTGACGAACAGCTAGGCAGCGATCATCGCCTCATCCACCTCACAGTGATCACCAACGTCAAACAGAAAGTACGTCGCAATACTGCTCGCATCACAAACTGGGGTCACCTTCGCTACCATACCTCCAACAACCCCCCACCGACGGACGCTGATTCCAGAGCCTGGGCCAACCATCTCCTCCAGGCACAGAAGAAATGCACCAAAGAAGCCCAAACCACAACCGCTACCCCGTACATTGACAACCATCTTCTCAACCTCTGGAAAACTAGACGCAAATTGGTGAAAAATGGAAGAAAACCAAGCACTCCAAACACCTAAAACACAAAATTCCCAACATCACCAAAGAAGCCGAAACCTACGCAGAGCAACTCACCACCGAAAACTGGCTTCAACTTTGCGACTCCCTCAACGGCCAACTCGGCACCAAAAAAGCGTGGCGCATCCTACGCACACTTCTCACACCCTCTCAACCTCGCGACCCCTTCACACGCATTATGCTCGCCAGCAAAATTACCTCGCACGACCTCGAGCAGCAACTCCTCGACACCTTCTTTCCACCACCAACCGACACATCACACACACCAGAACCTCCAACTCCTCCCCTCGACCCATGCGACATGGACGCCCCCTTCCCACTCAACGAACTAAAGCGGGCACTTGACTCTCTCAAACGAAACACATCACCTGGCGAAGATCAAATCACATATTAACTTCTCCGCAATCTTGACGACACACAACTCCAACAACTCCTAAACTACTTCAATAGTGCTTGGCAAACTGGCGACATATTAGCAGAATGGAAACACGCCATCGTCACCATGATCCCCAACCAAACAAAACCTCCGAAGTCAAGAACCTACGACCCATTTCCCTCACCTCGTGCACCGGCAAACTTCTTGGGAAGCTTGTTCTCACGCGCCTCGAATGGCATCGCGAGCACGTGAAAGCCCTACTTTTTACACTCATTGGCTACCGCAAGAATATCTCCACACAAGACTGTCTCTTTCGGCTATACAATGACCTCCTCCAAGACAAAAGTACCACATAACTCCTCTCACTCCTAAGCCTGGACATCTACAAAGCCTTTGACAACGACTCACATGACTCCATACTCAGTACCCTCAGGGAAACGCAGTGCTGCCCTCGAATGTATAACTACATCCGCCACTTTCTATCGAACCGCACGGCCGCCTTTAAAATTCCTGGACACATCTCCACACCTTTTCCGTTAAACCAAGCAGTACCACGAGGCTCCATCCTCTCTCTCACCCTTTTCAATCTTGCCATGAGCAAACTTCCCGCACAACTCGACGCCATCCCTCACCTCAAATTCTCCATTTACGCCGATGATGTTACCTTATGGACCAACACTGGCTCCCCCGGCCAGCAGGAAGAAACACTGCAACACGCCTGCGACACTGTCGCACGCTATGCCATTAGTATAGGTCTGGCCTGTTCTCCATCTAAATCGGAACTCCTCGTCATCTGCAACCGCAAAAACAATCCCGACAGGCAGCTGATCCCCGTACACCTCGACAGCACTCCCATACCCCAACGCCCGCACATCAATCTCTTAAGCCTCACCATCCAAAACAACGGTGCAAGCGATATCACCCTCTCCACCCCCTCCAAACAAATAAATCAAATCACACACATCCTCGGCCGCGTTTCCCGGCGCCACAGAAGCCTCAAAGAGAGCGACATGAGACGAGCCATCGAAGCTCTCATCTACTCTCTCGTACTCTACCATATCCCCTACACCCCACTCACTACCCGTCAACTCAAACACCTCCAGACACAGCTCCGCAAACCCACCCGCCTTGCTCTCGGCGTGCCACAGTACGCTCCCCTAGAGCACTTACAACAGATGGACCCCTTCAACACACTCGAGGGGCGAGTCGACTTGCACCAACTGGGTCAACAACAACGCCTAACCACGTCCCTGCAGGGTCGCTACATTCTCAATTTTCTCGGTTACGACACCCTGCACCTCCCTCCCATCAAAACAACCACACCTCCCTGGGATACCATACCCCAAATCACCGCACTCCCCATACCCAAACATATGAATCCCGACAGCAACCCGGAACGCCGCAAGCACAGAGCCAAACTCATATCCCAAAAACCCGCCACACTTCAGGCACAGCAGCACCTCATCTACTACACAGACGCCAGCTACGACCGTGGCGCCAAACTCGGCCGCACCGCAATTCACTGTCCCCAGTCCAACACAACGCTTAGGCAAACATACACCGAAGCGCCTTGGGCAGACCTCCTGGAGACTCAGGCGCTGTGCTCCGCCATTTACCATGCCATCGCCAACCCCCACGAGGGACACACCTCCATCACTGTCCTGACAGATTCCCAAAAAGCAGTTCGCACATTTCAGTACAACCAACTCCCCAACTACATGTCGCGCGAGCTTCGAGCCGCCCTCAACACCACCCCCACCCTTCGCTTCTACATCTACTGGATCCCTGGCCACGCTTTAATCCCAGGCAATGAACGAGCACATTCACTTTCCCGAGTCACTTCCACTCCGGGACCTGCGATTGACTGGCCTACGTCCTATGACCCCCAACTCCAGCGCAATGAATACCATCAACAGCGCTCTAACACACTCCGACAACTCCGCGAATCCAGACTCGCCCTCGTACCACCGCCTCCCACACTCTCTCGACAACAGGCCAGCACTATACGCCGAGCACAGACCCACACGCTATCCTCCCCACACTATACTCATCTCTTCCAAGGCGCTCAGGGCACAGCTAAGTGTCCCTTCTGCACTGGCTACCCAAACAACACGCACACCTATTGGCAATGCCTCCATGCACAACTATCCATCCGCTCTACACTTTCCAAGCTCCCTCCCGGGCTTCGGCCCACGACATGGAAAGAGTGGCTCTTTCCCACAAATCATCAACACGTGCCCGCCATCTTCGACGCCCTTCTTCACCACATCACAACCATCGAAGAGAAGCTGAGGGCATCGAAAGACGCCATCAATCCCCCATGATCCACCTATCCTCACCCTTCTGAATGGCGTCCTCCTGGACACCACTTTGACACCCTGAACTAAGGGTCAATAAAGATGTTTTCTCTCTCTCAAATCGCGAGAGACTGGTTTGAGGCTTGTGGTTGTCTTTTGTTTCTGTATGTCGCTCTAGTGGGACACGGGCATTGGAGTCACTGATCTCTACTATAGGTGGCTGGATGGCGCATAGCTGCTCTCCGAGCCTGGCACAACCCTTACAAAAACAGGACAGAACAATCTTTTTTAATTTTTTTATACTTACTGACATCCCGGGATCCTACTGAATTCCTTTATTAACGCACTTTGTTTTTAATATTGTCAAAAACTTTCAAAAGAAAAAATACGAAACTTTTTGTAGACTTTTTTTTTATAAAAAAATGTTCAAAGAAGTTTTAATGACATATTTTTCTAGGTTATTTTCCCAAAAAATTCAAAAGAAAAAAGAATGAATTTTTTTTGTAGAATCTTATTTATAAAAAAGAAAATAAAAAATTGTTTTTCTGTAGGCTATTTTCTAAAAAAAAAATTCAGAAGGAAAAAATAGTGTTTTTAACTTATTTATAAAAAAAATATTAAAAGTTGTGATAACTTTTTTATGTTGTTTTCTGAAAAAAAATGTTATTGACATTGTTTTTATATTATTTAGTAAAAAGTGAAACAATTAATTTTTATTAATTTATTAAAAACATTGAGAACATTCTTTATTTTGGAAAAAAGTTTTGAATAATTTTTTTGAAAATATTGAAAAGAAAAATACATTTTCTACAGATTTTTCCCTGTTGACATATTTGAAAGAGTTCTAAAAATAATTGTAGGTTTCTTTGTACTTCATTTTTCTTTTAATTTAGGGTACCTTTTTTACAATCAAAGAACAGTGGCAATTGATCTTTTTCATCCACTTTCCTGTTTCTATTTAGTTAAACATTCTGATAACATGTCCGACGTAACAAAAATAAAATTAAAGTTACGTCCCACGTAACATAAAAGTTCGCTGTGTCTAGCGTTACGTCCCGGACGGACCCCTTCCTCTCTCTTTCTCGCCCGTAAAGGCTAAAAAGCGATAACACATCTTCTGGGAACTGTTTTTGTGGATGTTGTTTTAGCGACTGCGCCGCATCATTATTAGTTGTACCAATGGTTTTTAGTAAGAGATATCGTCCACGAACTTCGAAACAGTGCTTGCCCTTGACAGACTCCCGAGAAGGAGATCGGACACTTGGAACCTTAATAAGTACTGAAGTTGTTACCGGCCAAATGGTTACCTTAAATATGTAGGCTATAGGGCTCCGTGTTTTCGGATAAATCCGAAAAATCCGGGAACACCCGCCGGTAAAATTTTTGTCAATTCGGATTTATCGGATAAACTCCGAATTGTTATGTGTTCATGCCACCCCCTCCCCCAGCAACAAGAAAAAGGTTTTTTTCTTTTTTTTTTCAATTTGAGCAGCGCAGGATCAATGGTCCTGGGAAAATGACACCACCATTATCTTTCAAGCCTAGGACCATTGTCAAAAGGGCGCCTTACAGCTCGTCTCGTCAAGGTTGGTTCAGGGAAACAGGTCATCGTACCATTCGTGTCACGACAGAAGCCATTCTTTTGGTCTCCACTTTGTGTCATGGGATTTGGGATTTAGAGAAAGGAGAGGGTACGTTTCTGGGGGTCACAGTGAAAGCGCATGGACCATAGAGATTGTATAAAATAGGGAAGAGGGACTGTTGAAACTTTTCTACTACATCCTTAACCACTCCACCTCGCGCGGCCGCGGGATAGATTGATGAGATGACTACGGGGTTCCTTGCGGCTACCTCCGGCAGTTTATTGATCTTAAGATATCGACGTTTATCGAAGCCGCACTTATGTGCGACTTTTGTCGTGGGACAAATTAGTATTTCCAATGACATCAACGCCAAATTCAACTGAAGAAATCTTAATTGATTCAAGCGCGTTTTATTTTTTATCTGGCATCTGGCATATTTGGCATATTGTTTAATCGAAAACACTGCGAAATTAATCTCCGAATTTCGGAGAATTGTGTATTTACGAAAAACAAACTCAACGGCCATAGCCGTAGTCGCCCCTGAAGAAGAGGCCGAATTGGCCTTGAAACGTTGGGTCCCTACAGAAGGGCTTGGTTGGTGTTCGAATTTTTTTTTAATATTAAACTGAGATAAACACTGAATTTTCGCTAAAAAATAAACTTTGAAAAACACGTTCTCCGCATTTCACGAAAAATAAACTCCGAAAACACGGAGCCTTAGATATAATACCCGTGCCACACGGGTAACTCGAATGTCATTTACCACGAATGACATTTGTGTGATGGGCGAATCAGCTCGCAATCTGTCGCGCGTGGAATGTGCCACGCCCGGAGTGTCGCGCGCTGATTGGTCGTCCGCTCAAATGTCATTCGTTGTGAGTGGCATTCGAGTTGCCCGTGTGGCAGGGGTATAAGGCTCTGGAGCAGTTAACGGAAGTGTGATTCTGGTGTTAAGTGCTCGATGGTGTGTGTGTTTGTGTTCTTTTTTATAGTGTATTTGTGAGGGGTGTATGTAACACGGGACATTATGTACAGACAAAATCAAACATATATATTTATATATATATATATATATTTCAAGTATCTTTTTTTCTTATTTTGATCTGCGGTTTCGTCAAAATGAGTTTAACAAAATTTATGTAAGAAGGAATAATCAGGAGAGATCATCGAAAGTGTGAGCTGATAATCAGGATCTGGGACAGTAAACACTATTTTGTACTAAAAATATCTGCCTAAATGTTTTCCAAAAGCGGTCAAAATACTCGTTCTTGACTATCAATAAATTTGTGATTTCGCCTCTATTCACTTTTTTTATGGAAAATCAAAAGCGAAATTTAGAAAAAGGGCCTCGATTGACAAAGAAGAATATGTTTTTCTTTGCGGCCTACAATTTGATTCAACTGTGCCAATCCGTAAGCGCTGTGCCACAGCACTAGCAAATGGAGTTTGCCAAAATTGACTGTTTTGTAAATGTTTACGTGAGAATTCCGAAAACATTTAGGTCATATTACAATGAAATTTAGCGTAGCTCGTTCGACTATAATTGCGACACCTGTAAAAAGTTTCAAATAAAATGACCGAGTAAGTGCCAAAAAATTCGCGACTGAACGTGCTAACGCAAAGTCAGTTTTTCAAAAGCAAATATCTGTCAAAATAAAATGAAAAAAACTAAAAAAAGGCTTCCATTGACAATGAACGAACTTTTATTCTATAAAATTCTGAAATTTAAAAGAAATTGCTCCAATAGTGCACCCTGCACCACTGTACTACGAAACCGTGCTTTGCCGAAAAGGCCAATACTCGCGGGTACCCACTGAATGAGCTTTTTGCATTAGGAAAACAAATCCTGCATCAGAGGAAAGATAATGTTGGACACTACAAGATGATATATAACACATAATTTTAGCAAGCTTTAACACGCCACAATCGCATTTCAGAAACGCGCGGGAAGCGTCATATGTTATGGCCGCCGCTGCCTACCGCTAAAGCCCAAGGACGTTTAAACAGACAGGACCCGGCATGACGTCAGGCTGAGTGAAGCCGGAAGAGGCGTTAAATCCCAGACTGCCTTGCGCACCCGTTCCGAGGCCGTGGGATAGCGCACCGGCGGTTCGTCTGCTTTCTAATCTGCTCCGGCGTGTGCTATACGAGGCTAGCTTTCGATGCGGTCGGCGTCCGCCGTTGGCGTCCACGGTGCAAATCCTTTGCAGAGTGAGTGTTTATACTTAGTTTCACATTATGTGCGAGCGAAGTCAAAACTGGAAGCGCGAGCCCGTTCTGTGCGCTCCTGGCTTGCATGCGCGCTCGTGCGATCTACAGCTGCTGTTTATTAAAAATGCGTTGCGCACCCCCAAGTCCTTCACGGTGCGTCGTCTAGAGCGTCTCACTTCTAGTCACATACTTTCTGCTGAGCAACTAGGCGGTTTAAAGGTCTCCCGTTAATCGCTGTTTCAAATAACAGTGGGTGCCGCCATTACTTTCGGTGCACACAGTCGCGTTGCCACGGAAATGTCATGGCAACGCGGTTGTTTGCACCGAAATTAATGGCGGCGCCCACTCACTAGGCTTTCCATTGGTCAAGAAATGCTCGTTGCGGCTCGTGGCCACGCCTACTTCCGTTACACTTCGCTCCATGCATTGGGGATAGGGACGCCACCTCCTGCCCATTATAACCTCCTTGGCTAAAGCCCCTTCAAGTTCTAAAAGTAGCGCAAAGTGCGTCGATGCAAGAGGCGCGTGCCACGTGCAGCCCTTGGGAAGATCATGGCGACACAGCGCCGCACCGAACTAGATTTCAGACGCCATGTTCTTCCCAGATGTGGCGCGCGGCACGTGCCTCGAGCATTTCCACATCAATGAATGGCGCAACTTTTCCCAGGCTTTAGTTAACGCGGCCACGTTATACTGCTCCCGGTACAGGTTGTACCACCGTGTACCGCTCCATCTGGGAATTGTCAGTTTGAGCGAGGTCAGCACGTCTTCCGCCTTAGTGTAGAGTTAAAAGGATACAACTGCCGTAAAATAGATATGGAGATTTACGTCACTCTATTGCTAACACAGAAGTTGACAAGCGTAAAGTTCACAAACTTAACGCCCGGCGTTCCTTACCAGTACTGCAAACCAATGGTGCTCAATCGTGCAAGACAGTTGCCCCGAGCGAGTACTCCACTGTGCCGCCGCCACGGTCACCGTGACCGAAAGAGACAGCGCCGAACGCGGATCCTCGGAGGCCGTGGTCGTTCAATAATTCGCTTTCACCGACACAATTGCCGCCACCACGGTCACCGTGACCGAAAAAGACAGCGCCGAACGCGGATCGTCGGAGGCCGTGGTCGTTCAATAATTCGCTTTCACCGACAAAATTGCCGACGCCACGGTCACCATGACCGAAAGAGACAGCGCCGAAAGCGGATCGTCGGAGGCCGTGGTCGTTCAATAATTCGCTTTCACCGACAAGACTGCCGACGCCACGGTCACCGTGACCGAAAGAGATCGCGCCGAAAGCGGTTCGTCGGAGGCCGTGGTCGTTCAATAATTCGCTTTCACCGACACAACTGCCGTCGCCACGGTCACCGTGACCGAAAGAGACAGCGCCGAAAGCGGATCGTGTGAGGCCGTGCTCGTTCAATACTTCGCTTTCACCGACACAACTGCCGCCGACACGGTCACCGTGAGCGAAAGAGACAGCGCCAAACGCGGATCCTCGGAGGCCGTGGTCGTTCAATAATTCGCTTTCACCGACACAACTGCCGCCGCCACGGTCACCGTGACCGATAGAGACAGCGCCGAACGCGGATCGTCGGAGGCCGTGGTCGTTCAATAATTCGCTTTCACCGACACAATTGCCGCCACCACGGTCACCGTGACCGAAAGAGACAGCGCCGAACGCGGATCGTCGGAGGCCGTGGTCGTTCAATAATTCGCTTTCACCGACACAATTGCCGACGCCACGGTCACCATGACCGAAAGAGACAGCGCCGAAAGCGGATCGTCGGAGGCCGTGGTCGTTCAATAATTCGCTTTCACCGACACAACTGCCGACGCCACGGTCACCGTGACCGAATGAGATCGCGCCGAAAGCGGTTCGTCGGAGGCCGTGGTCGTTCAATAATTCGCTTTCACCGACACAACTGCCGTCGCCACGGTCACCGTGACCGAAAGAGACAGCGCCGAAAGCGGATCGTGTGAGGCCGTGCTCGTTAAATACTTCGCTTTCACCGACAGAACTGCCGCCGATACGGTCACCGTGAGCGAAAGAGACAGCGCCGAACGCGGATCGTCGGAGCCGTGGTGGTTCAATAATTCGCTTTCACCGACACAACTGCCGCCGCCACGGTCACATTGACCAAAAGAGACAGCGCCGAACGCCGATCGTCGGAGGCCGTGGTCGTTCAATATTTCGCTTTCACCGACACAACTGCCGCCGCCACGGTCACCGTGACCGAAAGAGAGAGCGCCGAACGCGGGTCGTGTGAGGCCGTGCTCGTTCAATAATTCGCTTTCACCGACTCAACTGCCGCCGCCATGGTCACCGTGAGCTAAAGAGACAGCGCCGAACGCGGATCGTGTGAGGCCGTGCTCGTTCAATAATTCGCTTTCACCGAAACAACTGCCGACGCCACGGTCACCGTGAGCGAAAGAGACAGCGCCGAACGCGGATCGTGTGAGGCCGTGCTCGTTCAAAAATTCGCTTTCACCGACACAACTGCCGACGCCACGGTCACCGTGAGCGAAAGAGACAGCGCCGAACGCGGAGCGTCGGACGCCGTGGTCGTTCAAAATTCGCTTTCACCGACACAATTGCCGCCGCCACGGTCACCGTGACCGAAAGAGACAGCGCCGAATGCGGATCGTCGGAGGCCGTGGTCGTTCAATATTTCGCTTTCACCGACACAACTGCCGCCGCCACGGTCACCGTGACCGAAAGAGACAGCGCCGAACACGGATCCTCGGAGGCCGTGGTCGTTCAATAATTCGATTTCACCGGCACAATTGCCGCCGCCACGGTCACCGTGACCGAAAGAGACAGCGCCGAACACGGATCCTCGGAGGCCGTGGTCGTTCAATATTTCGCTTTCACCGACACAACTGCCGCCGCCACGGTCACCGTGACCGAAAGAGACAGCGCCGAAAGCGGATCGTTGGAGGCCGTGGTCGATCAAATATTCGCTTTCACCGACACAATTGCAGCCGCCACGGTCACCGTGACCGAAAAAGACAGCGCCGAACGCGGATCGTCGGAGGCCGTGGTCGTTCAATAATTCGCTTTCACCGACACAACTGCCGCCACCACGGTCACCGTGACCGAAAGAGACAGCGCCGAACGCGGATCGTCGGAGGCCATGGTCGTTCAATATTTCGCTTTCACCGACACAACTGCCGCCGCCACGGTCACCGTGAGCGAAAGAGACAGCGCCGAACGCGGATCGTCGGAGGCCGTGGTCATTCAAAAATTCGCTTTCACCGACACAACTGCCGGCGCCACGGTCACCGTGACCGAAAGAGACAGCGCCAAACGCGGATCGTCGGAGGCCGTGGTCGTTCAATAATTCGCTTTCACCGACACAACTGCCGCCGCCACGGTCACCGTGACCGAAAGAGACAGCGCTGAACGCGGATCGTCGGAGGCCGTGGTCGTTCAATATTTCGCTTTCACCGACACAACTGCCGCCGCCACGGTCACCGTTACCGAAAGAGACAGCGCCAAAAGCGGATCGTTGGAGGCCGTGGTCGTTCAATAATTCGCTTTCACCGACACAACTGCCGCCGCCACAGTCACCGTGACGGAAAGAGACAGCGCCGAAAGCGGATCGTTGGAGGCCGTGGTCGATCAAATATTCGCTTTCACCGACACAACTGCCACCGCCACGGTCACCGTGACCGAAAGAGACAGCGCCGAACGCGGATCGTCGGAGGCCGTGGTCGTTCAATAATTCGCTTTCACCGACACAACTGCCGCCGCCACAGTCACCGTGACCGAAAGAGACAGCGCCGAACGCGGATCGTCGGAGGCCATGTTTGTTCAATAATTCGCTTTCACCGACACAACTGCCGCCGCCACGGTCACCGTGACCGGAAGAGACAGCGCCGAACGCGTTTCGTTGGAGGCCGTGGTCGTTCAATAATTCGCTTTCACCGACACAACTGCCGCCGCCACGGTCACCGTGACCGAAAGAGACAGCGCCGAAAGCGGATCGTGTGAGGCCGTGCTCGTTCAATATTTCGCTTTCACCGACACAACTGCCGCCGCCACGGTCACCGTGACCGAAAGAGACAGCGCCGAAAGCGGATCGTTGGAGGCCGTGGTCGTTCAATAATTCGCTTTCACCGACACAACTGCCGACGGCACGGTCACCGTGACCGAAAGAGACAGCGCCGAACGCGGGTCGTCGGAGGCCGTGGTCGTTCAATAATTCGCTTTCACCGACACAACTGCCGCCGCCACGGTCACCGTGACCGAAAGAGACAGCGCCGAACGCGGATCGTGTGAGGCCGTGCTCGTTCAATATGTCGCTTTCACCGACACAACTGCCACGCCATGGTCACCGTGAGCGAAAGAGACAGCGCCGAACGCGGATCGTCGGAGGCCGTGGTCATTCAAAAATTCGCTTTCACCGACAAAACTGCCGGCGCCACGGTCACCGTGACCGAAAGAGACAGCGCCAAACGCGGATCGTCGGAGGCCGTTGTCGTTCAATAATTCGCTTTCACCGACACAACTGCCGACGCCACGGTCACCGTGAGCGAAAGAGACAGCGCCGAACGCGGATCGTGTGGGGCCGTGCTCGTTCAAGAATTCGCTTTCACCGAAACAACTGCCGACGCCAGGGTCACCGTGAGCGAAGGAGACAGCGCCGAATGCGGATTGTGTGGGGCCGTGCTCGTTCAAAAGTTTGCTTTCTCCGGCACAACTGCCAACGCCACGGTCACCGTGAGCGAAAGAGAGAGCGCCGAACGCGGATCGTTGGAGGCCGTGGTCGTTCAATAATTCGCTTTCACCGACACAACTGCCGCCGCCACGGTCACTGTGAGCGAAAGAGACAGCGTCGAACGCGGATCGTCGGAGGCCGTGGTCGTTCAATATTTCGCTTTCACCGACACAACTGGCGACGCCACGGTCACCGTGACCGGTAGAGACAGCGCCGAAAGCCGATCGTTGGAGGCCGTGCTCGTTCAATATTTCGCTTTCAACGACACAACTGCCGCCGCCATGGTCACCGTGAGCGAAAGAGACAGCGCAGAACGCGGATCGTTGGAGGCCGTGGTCGTTCAATAATTCGCTTTCATCGACACAACTGCCGCCGCCACGGTCACCGTGACCGAAAGAGACAGTGCCGAACGCGTATCCTCGGAGGCCGTGTTCGTTCAATCATTCGCTTTCACCGACACAACTGCCGCCGCCACGGTCACCGTGACCGAAAGAGACAGCGCCGAACGCGGATCGTCGGAGGCCATGGTCGTTCAATAATTCGCTTTCACCGACACAACTGCCGCCGCCACGGTCACCGTGACCGGAAGAGACAGCGCCGAACGCGTTTCGTTGGAGGCCGTGGTCGTTCAATAATTCGCTTTCACCGACACAACTGCCGCCGCCACGGTCACCGTGACCGAAAGAGACAGCGCCGAAAGCGGATCGTGTGAGGCCGTGCTCGTTCAATATTTCGCTTTCACCGACACAACTGCCGCCGCCACGGTCACCGTGACCGAAAGAGACAGCGCCGAAAGCGGATCGTTGGAGGCCGTGGTCGTTCAATAATTCACTTTCACCGACACAACTGCCGACGGCACGGTCACCGTGACCGAAAGAGACAGCGCCGAACGTGGGTCGTCGGAGGCCGTGGTCGTTCAATAATTCGCTTTCACCGACACAACTGCCGCCGCCACGGTCACCGTGACCGAAAGAGACAGCGCCGAACGCGAATCGTGTGAGGCCGTGCTCGTTCAATATTTCGCTTTCACCGACACAACTGCCGCGCCATGGTCACCGTGAGCGAAAGAGACAGCGCCGAACGCGGATCGTCGGAGGCCGTGGTCATTCAAAAATTCGCTTTCACCGACACAACTGCCGGCGCCACGGTCACCGTGACCGAAAGAGACAGCGCCAAACGCGGATCGTCGGAGGCCGTTGTCGTTCAATAATTCGCTTTCACCTACACAACTGCCGACGGCACGGTCACCGTGACCGAAAGAGACAGCGCCGAACGCGGGTCGTCGGAGGCCGTGGTCGTTCAATAATTCGCTTTCACCGACACAACTGCCGCCACCACGGTCACCGTGACCGAAAGAGACAGCGCCGAACGCGGATCGTGTGAGGCCGTGCTCGTTCAATATTTCGCTTTCACCGACACAACTGCCGCGCCATGGTCACCGTGAGCGAAAGAGACAGCGCCGAACGCGGATCGTCGGAGGCCGTGGTCATTCAAAAATTCGCTTTCACCGACACAACTGCCGGCGCCACGGTCACCGTGACCGAAAGAGACAGCGCCAAACGCGGATCGTCGGAGGCCGTTGTCGTTCAATAATTCGCTTTCACCGACACAACTGCCGACGCCACGGTCACCGTGAGCGAAAGAGACAGCGCCGAACGCGGATCGTGTGGGGCCGTGCTCGTTCAAGAATTCGCTTTCACCGAAACAACTGCCGACGCCACGGTCACCGTGAGCGAAGGAGACAGCGCCGAACGCGGATTGTGTGGGGCCGTGCTCGTTCAAAAGTTTGCTTTCTCCGGCACAACTGCCAACGCCACGGTCACCGTGAGCGAAAGAGACAGCGCCGAACGCGGATCGTTGGAGGCCGTGGTCGTTCAATAATTCGCTTTCACCGACACAACTGCCGCCGCCACGGTCACTGTGAGCGAAAGAGACAGCGCCGAACGCGGATCGTCGGAGGCCGTGGTCGTTCAATATTTCGCTTTCACCGACACAACTGGCGACGCCACGGTCACCGTGACCGGTAGAGACAGCGCCGAAAGCCGATCGTTGGAGGCCGTGCTCGTTCAATATTTCGCTTTCAACGACACAACTGCCGCCGCCATGGTCACCGTGAGCGAAAGAGACAGCGCAGAACGCGGATCGTTGGAGGCCGTGGTCGTTCAATAATTCGCTTTCATCGACACAACTGCCGCCGCCACGGTCACCGTGACCGAAAGAGACAGTGCCGAACGCGGATCCTCGGAGGCCGTGTTCGTTCAATAATTCGCTTTCACCGACACAACTGCCGCCGCTACGGTCACCGTGACCGAAAGAGACAGCGCCGAACGCGGATCGTTGGAGGCCGTGGTCGTTCAATAATTCGCTTTCACCGACACAACTGCCGACGCCACGGTCACCGTGAGCGAAAGAGACAGCGCCGAACGCGGATCGTGTGAGGCCGTGCTCGTTCAAAAATTCGCTTTCACCGACACAACTGCCGCCGCCACGGTCACCGTGACCGAAAGAGACAGCGCTGAACGCGGATCGTCGGAGGCCGTGGTCGTTCAATAATTCGCTTTCACCGGCACAACTGCCGCCGCCACGGTCACCGTGACCGAAAGAGACAGCGCCGAACGCGGATCGTCGGAGGCCGTGGTCGTTCAATATTTCGCTTTCACCGACACAACTGCCGCCACCACGGTCACCGTGACCGAAAGAGACAGCGCCAAATGCGGATCGTTGGAGGCCGTGGTCGTTCAATAATTCGCTTTCACCGACACAACTGCCGCCGCCACAGTCACCGTGACCGAAAGAGACAGCGCCGAAAGCGGATCGTTTGAGGCCGTGGTCGATCAAATATTCGCTTTCACCGACACAACTGCAGCCGCCACGGTCACCGTGACCGAAAGAGACAGCGCCGAACGCGGATCGTCGGAGGCCGTGGTCGTTCAATAATTCGCTTTCACCGACACAACTGCCGCCGCCACGGTCACCGTGACCGAAAGAGACAGCGCTGAACGCGGATCGTCGGAGGCCATGGTCGTTCAATATTCGCTTTCAACGACACAACTGCCGACGCCACGGTCACCGTGACCGAAAGAGACAACGCCGAAAGCGGATCGTCAGAGGCCGTGGTCGTTCAATAATTCGCTTTCACCGACACAACTGCCGACGCCACGGTCACCGTGACCGAAAGAGACAGCGCCAAAAGCGGATCGTTGGAGGCCGTGGTCGTTCAATAATTCGCTTTCACCGACACAACTGCCGACGCCACGGTCACCGTGAGCGAAAGAGACAGCGCCGAACGCGGATCGTGTGAGGCCGTGCTCGTTCAATAATTCGCTTTCACCGACACAACTGCCGCCGCCATGGTCACCGTGAGCGAAAGAGACAGCGCCGAACGCGGATCGTCGGAGGCCGTGGTCATTCAAAAATTCGCTTTCACCGACACAACTGCCGGCGCCACGGTCACCGTGACCGAAAGAGACAGCGCCAAACGCGTATCGTCGGAGGCCGTGGTCGTTCAATAATTCGCTTTCACCAACACAACTGCCGCCGCCACGGTCACCGTGACCGAAAGAGACAGCGCTGAACGCGGATCGTCGGAGGCCGTGGTCGTTCAATAATTCGCTTTCACCGACACAACTGCCGCCGCCATGGTCACCGTGACCGAAAGAGGCAGCGCCGAACGCGGATCGTCGGAGGCCGTGGTCGTTCAATATTTCGCTTTCACCGACACAACTGCCGCCGCCACGGTCACCGTGACCGAAAGAGACAGCGCCAAAAGCGGATCGTTGGAGGCCGTGGTCGTTCAATAATTCGCTTTCACCGACACAACTGCCGCCGCCACAGTCACCGTGACCGAAAGAGACAGCGCCGAAAGCGGATCGTTGGAGGCCGTGGTCGATCAAATATTCGCTTTCACCGACACAACTGCTGCCGCCACGGTCACCGTGACCGAAAGAGACAGCGCCGAACGCGGATCGTCGGAGGCCGTGGTCGTTCAATAATTCGCTTTCACCGACACAACTGCCGCCGCCACAGTCACCGTGACCGAAAGAGACAGCGCCGAACGCGGATCGTCGGAGGCCATGGTCGTTCAATAATTCGCTTTCACCGACACAACTGCCGCCGCCACGGTCACCGTGACCGGAAGAGACAGCGCCGAACGCGTTTCGTCGGAGGCCGTGGCCGTTCAATAATTCGCTTTCACCGACACAATTGCCGCCGCCACGGTCACCGTGACCGAAAGAGACAGCGCCGAAAGCGGATCGTCAGAGGACGTGGTCGTTCAATAATTCGCTTCCACCGACACAAATGCCGTCGCCACGGTCACCGTGACCGAAAGAGACAGCGCTGAACGCGGATCGTCGGAGGCCGTGGTCGTTCAATATTTCGCTTTCACCGACACAACTGCCGCCGCCACGGTCACCGTGACCGAAAGAGGCAGCGCCGGACGCGGATCGTCGGAGGCCGTGGTCGTTCAATATTTCGCTTTCACCGACACAACTGCCGCCGCCACGGTCACCGTGACCGAAAGAGACAGCGCCAAAAGCGGATCGTTGGAGGCCGTGGTCGTTCAATATTTCGCTTTCACCGGCACAACTGCTTCCGCCACAGTCACCGTGACCGAAGTAGACAGCGCCGAAAGCGGATCGTTGGAGGCCGTGGTCGATCAAATATTCGCTTTCACCGACACAACTGCCGCCGCCACGGTCACCGTGACCGAAAGAGACAGCGCCGAACGCGGATCGCCGGAGGCCGTGGTCGTTCAATAATTCGCTTTCACCGACACAACTGCCGCCGCCACAGTCACCGTGACCGAAAGAGACAGCGCCGAACGCGGATCGTCGGAGGCCATGGTCGTTCAATAATTCGCTTTCACCGACACAACTGCCGCCGCCACGGTCACCGTGACCGGAAGAGACAGCGCCGAATGCGTTTCGTCGGAGGCAGTGGTCGTTCAATAATTCGCTTTCACCGACACAACTGCCGCCGCCACGGTCACCGTGACCGAAAGAGACAGCGCCGAAAGCGGATCGTCGGAGGCCGTGGTCGTTCAATAATTCGCTTTCACCGACGCAAATGCCGACGCCACGGTCACCGTGACCGAAAGAGACAGCGCCGAAAGCGGATCGTCGGAGCCGTGGTCGTTCAATATTTCGCTTTCACCGACACAACTGCCGACGCCACGGTCACCGTGAGCGAAAGAGACAGCGCCTAAAGCGGGTCGTGTGAGGCCGTGCTCGTTCAATAATTCGCTTTCACCGACACAACTGCCGCCGCCACGGTCACCGTGACCGAAAGAGACAGCGCCGAAATCGGATCGTTGGAGGCCGTGGTCGTTCAATAATTCGCTTTCACTGACACAACTGCCGACGGCACGGTCACCGTGACCGAAAGAGATCGCGCCGAAAGCGGTTCGTCGGAGGCCGTGGTCGTTCAATAATTCGCTTTCACCGACACAACTGCCGTCGCCACGGTCACCGTGACCGAAAGAGACAGCGCCGAAAGCGGATCGTGTGAGGCCGTGCTCGTTCAATACTTCGCTTTCACCGACACAACTGCCGCCGACACGGTCACCGTGAGCGAAAGAGACAGCGCCGAACGCGGATCCTCGGAGGCCGTGGTCGTTCAATAATTCGCTTTCACCGACACAACTGCCGCCGCCACGGTCACCGTGACCGATAGAGACAGCGCCGAACGCGGATCGTCGGAGGCCGTGGTCGTTCAATAATTCGCTTTCACCGACACAATTGCCGCCACCACGGTCACCGTGACCGAAAGAGACAGCGCCGAACGCGGATCGTCGGAGGCCGTGGTCGTTCAATAATTCGCTTTCACCGACACAATTGCCGACGCCACGGTCACCATGACCGAAAGAGACAGCGCCGAAAGCGGATCGTCGGAGGCCGTGGTCGTTCAATAATTCGCTTTCACCGACACAACTGCCGACGCCACGGTCACCGTGACCGAATGAGATCGCGCCGAAAGCGGTTCGTCGGAGGCCGTGGTCGTTCAATAATTCGCTTTCACCGACACAACTGCCGTCGCCACGGTCACCGTGACCGAAAGAGGCAGCGCCGAACGCGGATCGTCGGAGGCCGTGGTCGTTCAATATTTCGCTTTCACCGACACAACTGCCGCCGCCACGGTCACCGTTACCGAAAGAGACAGCGCCAAAAGCGGATCGTTGGAGGCCGTGGTCGTTCAATAATTCGCTTTCACCGACACAACTGCCGCCGCCACAGTCACCGTGACGGAAAGAGACAGCGCCGAAAGCGGATCGTTGGAGGCCGTGGTCGATCAAATATTCGCTTTCACCGACACAACTGCCGCCGCCACGGTCACCGTGACCGAAAGAGACAGCGCCGAACGCGGATCGTCGGAGGCCGTGGTCGTTCAATAATTCGCTTTCACCGACACAACTGCCGCCGCCACAGTCACCGTGACCGAAAGAGACAGCGCCGAACGCGGATCGTCGGAGGCCATGGTCGTTCAATAATTCGCTTTCACCGACACAACTGCCGACGCCACGGTCACCGTGACCGAATGAGATCGCGCCGAAAGCGGTTCGTCGGAGGCCGTGGTCGTTCAATAATTCGCTTTCACCGACACAACTGCCGCCGCCACGGTCACCGTGACCGAAAGAGACAGCGCCGAACGCGGATCGTCGGAGGCCGTGGTCGTTCAATAATTCGCTTTCACCGACACAACTGCCGCCGCCACAGTCACCGTGACCGAAAGAGACAGCGCCGAAAGCGGATCGTCGGAGGCCGTGGTCGTTCAATAATTCGCTTTCACCGACACAACTGCCGACGCCACGGTCACCGTGACCGAATGAGATCGCGCCGAAAGCGGTTCGTCGGAGGCCGTGGTCGTTCAATAATTCGCTTTCACCGACACAACTGCCGCCGCCACGGTCACCGTGACCGAAAGAGGCAGCGCCGAACGCGGATCGTCGGAGGCCGTGGTCGTTCAATATTTCGCTTTCACCGACACAACTGCCGCCGCCACGGTCACCGTTACCGAAAGAGACAGCGCCAAAAGCGGATCGTTGGAGGCCGTGGTCGTTCAATAATTCGCTTTCACCGACACAACTGCCGCCGCCACAGTCACCGTGACGGAAAGAGACAGCGCCGAAAGCGGATCGTTGGAGGCCGTGGTCGATCAAATATTCGCTTTCACCGACACAACTGCCGCCGCCACGGTCACCGTGACCGAAAGAGACAGCGCCGAACGCGGATCGTCGGAGGCCGTGGTCGTTCAATAATTCGCTTTCACCGACACAACTGCCGCCGCCACAGTCACCGTGACCGAAAGAGACAGCGCCGAACGCGGATCGTCGGAGGCCATGGTCGTTCAATAATTCGCTTTCACCGACACAACTGCCGCCGCCACGGTCACCGTGACCGGAAGAGACAGCGCCGAACGCGTTTCGTTGGAGGCCGTGGTCGTTCAATAATTCGCTTTCACCGACACAACTGCCGCCGCCACGGTCACCGTGACCGAAAGAGACAGCGCCGAAAGCGGATCGTGTGAGGCCGTGCTCGTTCAATATTTCGCTTTCACCGACACAACTGCCGCCGCCACGGTCACCGTGACCGAAAGAGACAGCGCCGAAAGCGGATCGTTGGAGGCCGTGGTCGTTCAATAATTCGCTTTCACCGACACAACTGCCGACGGCACGGTCACCGTGACCGAAAGAGACAGCGCCGAACGCGGGTCGTCGGAGGCCGTGGTCGTTCAATAATTCGCTTTCACCGACACAACTGCCGCCGCCACAGTCACCGTGACCGAAAGAGACAGCGCCGAACGCGGATCGTCGGAGGCCATGGTCGTTCAATAATTCGCTTTCACCGACACAACTGCCGCCGCCACGGTCACCGTGACCGGAAGAGACAGCGCCGAATGCGTTTCGTCGGAGGCAGTGGTCGTTCAATAATTCGCTTTCACCGACACAACTGCCGCCGCCACGGTCACCGTGACCGGAAGAGACAGCGCCGAATGCGTTTCGTCGGAGGCAGTGGTCGTTCAATAATTCGCTTTCACCGACACAACTGCCGCCGCCACGGTCACCGTGACCGAAAGAGACAGCGCCGAAAGCGGATCGTCGGAGGCCGTGGTCGTTCAATAATTCGCTTTCACCGACGCAAATGCCGACGCCACGGTCACCGTGACCGAAAGAGACAGCGCCGAAAGCGGATCGTCGGAGCCGTGGTCGTTCAATATTTCGCTTTCACCGACACAACTGCCGACGCCACGGTCACCGTGAGCGAAAGAGACAGCGCCTAAAGCGGGTCGTGTGAGGCCGTGCTCGTTCAATAATTCGCTTTCACCGACACAACTGCCGCCGCCACGGTCACCGTGACCGAAAGAGACAGCGCCGAAATCGGATCGTTGGAGGCCGTGGTCGTTCAATAATTCGCTTTCACTGACACAACTGCCGACGGCACGGTCACCGTGACCGAAAGAGATCGCGCCGAAAGCGGTTCGTCGGAGGCCGTGGTCGTTCAATAATTCGCTTTCACCGACACAACTGCCGTCGCCACGGTCACCGTGACCGAAAGAGACAGCGCCGAAAGCGGATCGTGTGAGGCCGTGCTCGTTCAATACTTCGCTTTCACCGACACAACTGCCGCCGACACGGTCACCGTGAGCGAAAGAGACAGCGCCGAACGCGGATCCTCGGAGGCCGTGGTCGTTCAATAATTCGCTTTCACCGACACAACTGCCGCCGCCACGGTCACCGTGACCGATAGAGACAGCGCCGAACGCGGATCGTCGGAGGCCGTGGTCGTTCAATAATTCGCTTTCACCGACACAATTGCCGCCACCACGGTCACCGTGACCGAAAGAGACAGCGCCGAACGCGGATCGTCGGAGGCCGTGGTCGTTCAATAATTCGCTTTCACCGACACAATTGCCGACGCCACGGTCACCATGACCGAAAGAGACAGCGCCGAAAGCGGATCGTCGGAGGCCGTGGTCGTTCAATAATTCGCTTTCACCGACACAACTGCCGACGCCACGGTCACCGTGACCGAATGAGATCGCGCCGAAAGCGGTTCGTCGGAGGCCGTGGTCGTTCAATAATTCGCTTTCACCGACACAACTGCCGTCGCCACGGTCACCGTGACCGAAAGAGGCAGCGCCGAACGCGGATCGTCGGAGGCCGTGGTCGTTCAATATTTCGCTTTCACCGACACAACTGCCGCCGCCACGGTCACCGTTACCGAAAGAGACAGCGCCAAAAGCGGATCGTTGGAGGCCGTGGTCGTTCAATAATTCGCTTTCACCGACACAACTGCCGCCGCCACAGTCACCGTGACGGAAAGAGACAGCGCCGAAAGCGGATCGTTGGAGGCCGTGGTCGATCAAATATTCGCTTTCACCGACACAACTGCCGCCGCCACGGTCACCGTGACCGAAAGAGACAGCGCCGAACGCGGATCGTCGGAGGCCGTGGTCGTTCAATAATTCGCTTTCACCGACACAACTGCCGCCGCCACAGTCACCGTGACCGAAAGAGACAGCGCCGAACGCGGATCGTCGGAGGCCATGGTCGTTCAATAATTCGCTTTCACCGACACAACTGCCGACGCCACGGTCACCGTGACCGAATGAGATCGCGCCGAAAGCGGTTCGTCGGAGGCCGTGGTCGTTCAATAATTCGCTTTCACCGACACAACTGCCGCCGCCACGGTCACCGTGACCGAAAGAGACAGCGCCGAACGCGGATCGTCGGAGGCCGTGGTCGTTCAATAATTCGCTTTCACCGACACAACTGCCGCCGCCACAGTCACCGTGACCGAAAGAGACAGCGCCGAAAGCGGATCGTCGGAGGCCGTGGTCGTTCAATAATTCGCTTTCACCGACACAACTGCCGACGCCACGGTCACCGTGACCGAATGAGATCGCGCCGAAAGCGGTTCGTCGGAGGCCGTGGTCGTTCAATAATTCGCTTTCACCGACACAACTGCCGCCGCCACGGTCACCGTGACCGAAAGAGGCAGCGCCGAACGCGGATCGTCGGAGGCCGTGGTCGTTCAATATTTCGCTTTCACCGACACAACTGCCGCCGCCACGGTCACCGTTACCGAAAGAGACAGCGCCAAAAGCGGATCGTTGGAGGCCGTGGTCGTTCAATAATTCGCTTTCACCGACACAACTGCCGCCGCCACAGTCACCGTGACGGAAAGAGACAGCGCCGAAAGCGGATCGTTGGAGGCCGTGGTCGATCAAATATTCGCTTTCACCGACACAACTGCCGCCGCCACGGTCACCGTGACCGAAAGAGACAGCGCCGAACGCGGATCGTCGGAGGCCGTGGTCGTTCAATTTTTCGCTTTCACCGACACAACTGCCGCCGCCACAGTCACCGTGACCGAAAGAGACAGCGCCGAACGCGGATCGTCGGAGGCCATGGTCGTTCAATAATTCGCTTTCACCGACACAACTGCCGCCGCCACGGTCACCGTGACCGGAAGAGACAGCGCCGAACGCGTTTCGTTGGAGGCCGTGGTCGTTCAATAATTCGCTTTCACCGACACAACTGCCGCCGCCACGGTCACCGTGACCGAAAGAGACAGCGCCGAAAGCGGATCGTGTGAGGCCGTGCTCGTTCAATATTTCGCTTTCACCGACACAACTGCCGCCGCCACGGTCACCGTGACCGAAAGAGACAGCGCCGAAAGCGGATCGTTGGAGGCCGTGGTCGTTCAATAATTCGCTTTCACCGACACAACTGCCGACGGCACGGTCACCGTGACCGAAAGAGACAGCGCCGAACGCGGGTCGTCGGAGGCCGTGGTCGTTCAATAATTCGCTTTCACCGACACAACTGCCGCCGCCACGGTCACCGTGACCGAAAGAGACAGCGCCGAACGCGGATCGTGTGAGGCCGTGCTCGTTCAATATTTCGCTTTCACCGACACAACTGCCACGCCATGGTCACCGTGAGCGAAAGAGACAGCGCCGAACGCGGATCGTCGGAGGCCGTGGTCATTCAAAAATTCGCTTTCACCGACACAACTGCCGGCGCCACGGTCACCGTGACCGAAAGAGACAGCGCCAAACGCGGATCGTCGGAGGCCGTTGTCGTTCAATAATTCGCTTTCACCGACACAACTGCCGACGCCACGGTCACCGTGAGCGAAAGAGACAGCGCCGAACGCGGATTGTGTGGGGGGGTGCTCGTTCAAGAATTCGCTTTCACCGAAACAACTGCCGACGCCAGGGTCACCGTGAGCGAAGGAGACAGCGCCGAACGCGGATTGTGTGGGGCCGTGCTCGTTCAAAAGTTTGCTTTCTCCGGCACAACTGCCAACGCCACGGTCACCGTGAGCGAAAGAGACAGCGCCGAACGCGGATCGTTGGAGGCCGTGGTCGTTCAATAATTCGCTTTCACCGACACAACTGCCGCCGCCACGGTCACTGTGAGCGAAAGAGACAGCGCCGAACGCGGATCGTTGGAGGCCGTGGTCGTTCAATATTTCGCTTTCACCGACACAACTGGCGACGCCACGGTCACCGTGACCGGTAGAGACAGCGCCGAAAGCCGATCGTTGGAGGCCGTGCTCGTTCAATATTTCGCTTTCAACGACACAACTGCCGCCGCCATGGTCACCGTGAGCGAAAGAGACAGCGCAGAACGCGGATCGTTGGAGGCCGTGGTCGTTCAATAATTCGCTTTCATCGACACAACTGCCGCCGCCACGGTCACCGTGACCGAAAGAGACAGTGCCGAACGCGGATCCTCGGAGGCCGTGTTCGTTCAAAAATTCGCTTTCACCGACACAACTGCCGCCGCCACGGTCACCGTGACCGAAAGAGACAGCGCCGAACGCGGATCGTCGGAGGCCATGGTCGTTAAATAATTCGCTTTCACCGACACAACTGCCGCCGCCACGGTCACCGTGACCGGAAGAGACAGCACCGAACGCGTTTCGTTGGAGGCCGTGGTCGTTCAATAATTCGCTTTCACCGACACAACTGCCGCCGCCACGGTCACCGTGACCGAAAGAGACAGCGCCGAAAGCGGATCGTGTGAGGCCGTGCTCGTTCAATATTTCGCTTTCACCGACACAACTGCCGCCGCCACGGTCACCGTGACCGAAAGAGACAGCGCCGAAAGCGGATCGTTGGAGGCCGTGGTCGTTCAATAATTCACTTTCACCGACACAACTGCCGACGGCACGGTCACCGTGACCGAAAGAGACAGCGCCGAACGCGGGTCGTCGGAGGCCGTGGTCGTTCAATAATTCGCTTTCACCGACACAACTGCCGCCGCCACGGTCACCGTGACCGAAAGATACAGCGCCGAACGCGGATCGTGTGAGGCCGTGCTCGTTCAATATTTCGCTTTCACCGACACAACTGCCGCGCCATGGTCACCGTGAGCGAAAGAGACAGCGCCGAACGCGGATCGTCGGAGGCCGTGGTCATTCAAAAATTCGCTTTCACCGACACAACTGCCGGCGCCACGGTCACCGTGACCGAAAGAGACAGCGCCAAACGCGGATCGTCGGAGGCCGTTGTCGTTCTATAATTCGCTTTCACCGACACAACTGCCGACGCCACGGTCACCGTGAGCGAAAGAGACAGCGCCGAACGCGGATCGTGTGGGGCCGTGCTCGTTCAAGAATTCGCTTTCACCGAAACAACTGCCGACGCCACGGTCACCGTGAGTGAAGGAGACAGCGCCGAACGCGGATTGTGTGGGGCCGTGCTCGTTCAAAAGTTTGCTTTCTCCGGCACAACTGCCAACGCCACGGTCACCGTGAGCGAAAGAGACAGCGCCGAACGCGGATCGTTGGAGGCCGTGGTCGTTCAATAATTCGCTTTCACCGACACAACTGCCGCCGCCACGGTCACTGTGAGCGAAAGAGACAGCGCCGAACGCGGATCGTCGGAGGCCGTGGTCGTTCAATATTTCGCTTTCACCGACACAACTGGCGACGCCACGGTCACCGTGACCGGTAGAGACAGCGCCGAAAGCCGATCGTTGGAGGCCGTGCTCGTTCAATATTTCGCTTTCAACGACACAACTGCCGCCGCCATGGTCACCGTGAGCGAAAGAGACAGCGCAGAACGCGGATCGTTGGAGGCCGTGGTCGTTCAATAATTCGCTTTCATCGACACAACTGCCGCCGCCACGGTCACCGTGACCGAAAGAGACAGTGCCGAACGCGGATCCTCGGAGGCCGTGTTCGTTTAATAATTCGCTTTCACCGACACAACTGCCGCCGCCACGGTCACCGTGACCGAAAGAGACAGCGCCGAACGCGGATCGTTGGAGGCCGTGGTCGTTCAATAATTCGCTTTCACCGACACAACTGCCGACGCCACGGTCACCGTGAGCGAAAGAGACAGCGCCGAACGCGGATCGTGTGAGGCCGTGCTCGTTCAAAAATTCGCTTTCACCGACACAACTGCCGCCGCCACGGTCACCGTGACCGAAAGAGACAGCGCTGAACGCGGATCGTCGGAGGCCGTGGTCGTTCAAAAATTCGCTTTCACCGGCACAACTGCCGCCGCCACGGTCACCGTGACCGAAAGAGACAGCGCCGAACGCGGATCGTCGGAGGCCGTGGTCGTTCAATATTTCGCTTTCACCGACACAACTGCCGCCACCACGGTCACCGTGACCGAAAGAGACAGCGCCAAATGCGGATCGTTGGAGGCCGTGTTCGTTCAATAATTCGCTTTCACCGACACAACTGCCGCCGCCACAGTCACCGTGACCGAAAGAGACAGCGCCGAAAGCGGATCGTTTGAGGCCGTGGTCGATCAAATATTCGCTTTCACCGACACAACTGCAGCCGCCACGGTCACCGTGACCGAAAGAGGCAGCGCCGAACGCGGATCGTCGGAGGCCGTGGTCGTTCAATAATTCGCTTTCACCGACACAACTGCCGCCGCCACGGTCACCGTGACCGAAAGAGACAGCGCTGAACGCGGATCGTCGGAGGCCATGGTCGTTCAATATTCGCTTTCAACGACACAACTGCCGACGCCACGGTCACCGTGACCGAAAGAGACAGCGCCGAAAGCGGATCGTCAGACGCCGTGGTCGTTCAATAATTCGCTTTCACCGACACAACTGCCGACGCCACGGTCACCGTGACCGAAAGAGACAGCGCCAAAAGCGGATCGTTGGAGGCCGTGGTCGTTCAATAATTCGCTTTCACCGACACAACTGCCGACGCCACGGTCACCGTGAGCGAAAGAGACAGCGCCGAACGCGGATCGTGTGAGGCCGTGCTCGTTCAATAATTCGCTTCCACCGACACAACTGCCGCCGCCATGGTCACCGTGAGCGAAAGAGACAGCGCCGAACGCGGATCGTCGGAGGCCGTGGTCATTCAAAAATTCGCTTTCACCGACACAACTGCCGGCGCCACGGTCACCGTGACCGAAAGAGACAGCGCCAAACGCGGATCGTCGGAGGCCGTGGTCGTTCAATAATTCGCTTTCACCGACACAACTGCCGCCGCCACGGTCACCGTGACCGAAAGAGACAGCGCTGAACGCGGATCGTCGGAGGCCGTGGTCGTTCAATAATTCGCTTTCACCGACACAACTGCCGCCGCCACGGTCACCGTGACCGAAAGAGGCAGCGCCGAACGCGGATCGTCGGAGGCCGTGGTCGTTCAATATTTCGCTTTCACCGACACAACTGCCGCTGCCACGGTCACCGTGACCGAAAGAGACAGCGCCAAAAGCGGATCGTTGGAGGCCGTGGTCGTTCAATAATTCGCTTTCACCGACACAACTGCCGCCGCCACAGTCACCGTGACCGAAAGAGACAGCGCCGAAAGCGGATCGTTGGAGGCCGTGGTCGATCAAATATTCGCTTTCACCGACACAACTGCCGCCGCCACGGTCACCGTGACCGGAAGAGACAGCGCCGAACGCGTTTCGTCGGAGGCCGTGGCCGTTCAATAATTCGCTTTCACCGACACAATTGCCGCCGCCACGGTCACCGTGACCGAAAGAGACAGCGCCGAAAGCGGATCGTCAGAGGACGTGGTCGTTCAATAATTCGCTTCCACCGACACAAATGCCGTCGCCACGGTCACCGTGACCGAAAGAGACAGCGCTGAACGCGGATCGTCGGAGGCCGTGGTCGTTCAATATTTCGCTTTCACCGACACAACTGCCGCCGCCACGGTCACCGTGACCGAAAGAGGCAGCGCCGGACGCGGATCGTCGGAGGCCGTGGTCGTTCAATATTTCGCTTTCACCGACACAACTGCCGCCGCCACGGTCACCGTGACCGAAAGAGACAGCGCCAAAGGCGGATCGTTGGAGGCCGTGGTCGTTCAATATTTCGCTTTCACCGGCACAACTGCTTCCGCCACAGTCACCGTGACCGAAGTAGACAGCGCCGAAAGCGGATCGTTGGAGGCCGTGGTCGATCAAATATTCGCTTTCACCGACACAACTGCCGCCGCCACGGTCACCGTGACCGAAAGAGACAGCGCCGAACGCGGATCGTCGGAGGCCGTGGTCGTTCAATAATTCGCTTTCACCGACACAACTGCCGCCGCCACAGTCACCGTGACCGAAAGAGACAGCGCCGAACGCGGATCGTCGGAGGCCATGGTCGTTCAATAATTCGCTTTCACCGACACAACTGCCGCCGCCACGGTCACCGTGACCGGAAGAGACAGCGCCGAATGCGTTTCGTCGGAGGCAGTGGTCGTTCAATAATTCGCTTTCACCGACACAACTGCCGCCGCCACGGTCACCGTGACCGAAAGAGACAGCGCCGAAAGCGGATCGTCGGAGGCCATGGTCGTTCAATAATTCGCTTTCACCGACACAAATGCCGACGCCACGGTCACCGTGACCGAAAGAGACAGCGCCGAAAGCGGATCGTCGGAGCCGTGGTCGTTCAATATTTCGCTTTCACCGACACAACTGCCGACGCCACGGTCACCGTGAGCGAAAGAGACAGCACCTAAAGCGGGTCGTGTGAGGCCGCGCTCGTTCAATAATTCGCTTTCACCGACACAACTGCCGCCGCCACGGTCACCGTGACCGAAAGAGACAGCGCCGAAATCGGATCGTTGGAGGCCGTGGTCGTTCAATAATTCGCTTTCACTGACACAACTGCCGACGCCACGGTCACCGTGACCGAAAGAGACAGCGCCGAACGCGGATCGTCGGAGGCCGTGGTCGTTCAATAATTCGCTTTCACCGACACAACTGCCGCCGCCATGGTCACCGTGACCGAAAGAGACAGCGCCGAATGCGGATCGTCGGAGGCCGTGGTCGTTCAATAATTCGCTTTCATCGGCACAAATGCCGCCGCCAAGGTCACCGTGACCGAAAGAGACAGCGGCGAAAGCGGATCGTCGGAGGCCGTGGTCGTTCAATATTTCGCTTTCACCGACCCAATTGCCGCCGCCACGGTCACCGTGACCGAAAGAGAGAGCGCCGAACGCGGATCGTCGGAGGCCGTGGTCGTTCAATAATTCGCTTTCACCGACACAACTGCCGACGCCACGGTCACCGTGAGCGAAAGAGACAGCGCCGAACGCGGATCGTGTGAGGCCGTGCTCGTTCAATATTTCGCTTTCACCGACACAACTGCCGCCGCCTTGGTCACCGTGAGCGAAAGAGACAGCGCCGAACGCGGATGGTCGGAGGCCGTGGTCATTCAAAAATTCGCTTTCACCGACACAACTGCCGGCGCCACGGTCACCGTGACCGAAAGAGACAGCGCCAAACGCGGATCGTCGGAGGCCGTTGTCGTTCAATAATTCGCTTTCACCGATACAACTGCCGACGCCACGGTCACCGTGAGCGAAAGAGACAGCGCCGAACGCGGATCGTGTGAGGCCGTGCTCGTTCTATAATTCGCTTTCACTGAAACAACTGCCGACGCCACGGTCACCGTGAGCGAAAGAGACAGCGCCGAACGCGGTTTGTGTGAGGCCGTGCTCGTTCAAAAGTTTGCTTTCTCCGGCACAACTGCCAACGCCACGGTCACCGTGAGCGAAAGAGACAGCGCCGAACGCGGATCGTTGGAGGCCGTGGTCGTTCAATAATTCGCTTTCACCGACACAACTGCCGCCGCCACGGTCACTGTGAGCGAAAGAGACAGCGCCGAACGCGGATCGTTGGAGGCCGTGGTCGTTCAATATTTCGCTTTCACCGACACAACTGCCGACGCCACGGTCACCGTGACCGGTAGAGACAGCGCCGAAAGCCGATCGTTGGAGGCCGTGCTCGTTCAATATTTCTCTTTCAACGACACAACTGCCGCCGCCATGGTCACCGTGAGCGAAAGAGACAGCGCCGAACGCGGATCGTTGGAGGCCGTGGTCGTTCAATAATTCGCTTTCACCGACACAAGTGCCGACGCCACGGTCACCGTGAGCGAAAGAGACAGCGCCGAAAGCGGATCGTGTGAGGCCGTGCTCGTTCAATATTTCGCTTTCACCGACACAAATGCCGCCGCCACAGTCACCATGACCGAAAGAGACAGCGCCGAACGCGGATCGCCGGAGGCCGTGGTCGTTTAATAATTCGCTTTCACTAACACAACTGCCGCCGCCACGGTCACCGTGACCGAAAGAGACAGCGTCCAAAGCGGATCGTGTGAGGCCGTGCTCGTTCAATATTTCGCTTTCACCGACACAACTGCCGCCGCCACGGTCACCGTGAGCGAAAGAGACAGCGCCGAACGCGGATCGTCGGAGGCCGTGGTCATTTAATAATTCCCTTTCACCAACACAACTGCCGCCGCCACGGTCTCCGTGACCGAAAGAGACAGCGTCCAAAGCGGATCGTGTGAGGCCGTGCTCGTTCAATATTTCGCTTTCACCGACACAACTGCCGCCGCCACGGTCACTGTGAGCGAAAGAGACAGCGCCGAACGCGGATCGTCGGAGGCCGTGGTCGTTCAATAATTCGCTTTCACCAACACAACTGCCGACGCCACGGTCACCGTGACCGAAAGAGACAGCGCCGAAAGCCGATCGTTGGAGGCCGTTCTCGTTCAATAATTCGCTTTCACCGACACAACTGCCGCCGCCATAGTCACCGTGAGCGAAAGAGACAGCGCCGAACGCGGATCGTTGGAGGCCGTGGTCGTTCAAAAATTCGCTTTCACCGACACAAGTGCCGACGCCACGGTCACCGTGAGCGAAAGAGACAGCGCCGAAAGCGGATCGTGTGAGGCCGTGCTCGTTCAATAATTCGCTTTCACTGACACAAATGCCGCCGCCACGGCCACCATGACCGAAAGAGACAGCGCCGAAAGCGGATCGTCGGAGGCCGTGCTCGTTCAATATTTCGCTTTCACCGAGACAACTGCCGCCGCCACGGTCACCGTGAGCGAAAGAGACAGCGCCGAACGCGGATCGTCGGAGGCCGTGGTCGTTTAATAATTCGCTTTCACCAACACAACTGCCGCCGCCACGGTCATCGTGACCGAAAGAGACAGCGCCGAAAGCGGATCGTTGGAGGCCGTGGTCGATCAATAATTCGCTTTCACCGAAACAAATGCCGCCGCCACGGTCACCGTGACCGAAAGAGACAGCGCCGAACGCGGATCGTCGGAGGCCGTGGTCGTTCAATATTTCGCTTTCACCGACACAACTGCCGGCGCCACGGTCACCGTGACCGAAAGAGACAGCGCCAAACGCGGATCGTCGGAGGCCGTTGTCGTTCAATAATTCGCTTTCACCGACACAACTGCCGACGCCACGGTCACCGTGAGCGAGAGAGACAGCGCCGAACGCGGATCGTGTGAGGCCGTGCTCGTTCAATAATTCGCTTTCACCGAAACAACTGCCGACACCACGGTCACCGTGAGCGAAAGAGACAGCGCCGAACGCGGATTGTGTGAGGCCGTGCTCGTTCAAAAGTTTGCTTTCTCCGGCACAACTGCCAACGCGACGGTCACCGTGAGCAAAAGAGACAGCGCCGAACGCGGATCGTTGGAGGCCGTGGTCGTTCAATAATTCGCTTTCACCGACACAACTGCCGCCGCCACGGTCACTGTGAGCGAAAGAGACAGCGCCGAACGCGGATCGTCGGAGGCCGTGGTCGTTCAATATTTCGCTTTCACCGGCACAAATGCCACCGCCACGGTCACCATGACCGAAAGAGACAGCGTCCAAAGCGGATCGTGTGAGGCCGTGCTCGTTCAATATTTCTCTTTCAACGACACAACTGCCGCCGCCATGGTCACCGTGAGCGAAAGAGACAGCGCCGAACGCGGATCGTTGGAGGCCGTGGTCGTTCAATAATTCGCTTTCACCAACACAAGTGCCGACGCCACGGTCCCCGTGAGCGAAAGATACAGCGCCGAAAGCGGATCGTGTGAGGCCGTGCTCGTTCAATATTTCGCTTTCACCGACACAAATGCCGCCGCCACGGTCACCATGACCGAAAGAGACAGCGTCCAAAGCGGATCGTGTGAGGCCGTGCTCGTTCAATATTTCGCTTTCACCGACACAACTGCCGCCGCTACGGTCACCGTGAGCGAAAGAGACAGCGCCGAACGCGGATCGTCGGAGGCCGTGGTCGTTTAATAATTCGCTTTCACCAACACAACTGCCGCCGCCACGGTCACCGTGACCGAAAGAGACAGCGTCCAAAGCGCATCGTGTGAGGCCGTGCTCGTTCAATATTTCGCTTTCACCGACACAACTGCCGCCGCCACGGTCACTGTGAGCGAAAGAGACAGCGCCGAACGCGGATCGTCGGAGGTCGTGGTCGTTCAATAATTCGCTTTCACCGACACAACTGCCGACGCCACGATCACCGTGACCGAAAGAGACAGCGCCGAAAGCCGATCGTTGGAGGCCGTGCTCGTTCAATAATTCGCTTTCACCGACACAACTGCCGCCGCCATGGTCACCGTGAGCGAAAGAGACAGCGCCGAACGCGGATCGTTGGAGGCCGTGGTCGTTCAATAATTCGCTTTCACCGACACAAGTGCCGGCGCAACGGTCACCGTGAGCGAAAGAGACAGCGCCGAAAGCGGATCGTGTGAGGCCGTGCTCGTTCAATAATTCGCTTTCACTGACACAAATGCCGCCGCCACGGTCACCATGACCCAAAGAGACAGCGCCGAAAGCGGATCGTCGGAGGCCGTGCTCGTTCAATAATTCGCTTTCACCGAGACAACTGCCGCCGCCACGCTCACCGTGAGCGAAAGAGACAGCGCCGAACGCGGATCGTCGGAGGCCGATGTCGTTTAATAATTCGCTTTCACCAACACAACTGCCGCCGCCACGGTCACCGTGACCGAAAGAGACAGCGCCGAAAGCGGATCGTTGGAGGCCGTGGTCGATCAATAATTCGCTTTCACCGACACAACTGCCGCCGCCACGGTCACCGTGACCGAAAGAGACAGCGCCGAACGCGGATCGTCGGAGGCCGTGGTCGTTCAATAATTCGCTTTTACCGACACAACTGCCGCCGCCACGGTCACCGTGACCGAAAGAGACAGCGCCGAACGCGGATCGTCGGAGGCCGTGGTCGTTCAATAATTCACTTTCACCGACACAACTGCCGCCGCCACGGTCACCGTGTCCGAAAGAGACAGCGCTGAACGCGGATCGTCGGAGGCGGTGGTCGTTCAATAATTCGCTTTCACCGACACAACTGCCGCCGCCGCCACGGTCACCGTGACCAAAAGAGACAGCGCCGAACGCGGATCGTCGGAGGCCGTGGTCGTTCAATATTTCGCTTTCACCCACACAACTGCCGCCGCCACGGTCACCGTGACCGAAAGAGACAGCGCCGAACGCGGATCGTCGGAGGCCGTGGACGTTCAATATTTCGCTTTCACTGAAACAACTGCCGACGCCACGGTGACCGTGAGCGAAAGAGACAGCGCCGAACGCGGATCGTGTGAGGCCGTGCTCGTTCAAAAATTCGCTTTCACCGACACAACTGCCGACGCCACGGTCACCGTGAGCGAAAGAGACAGCGCCGAACGCGGATCGTTGGAGGCCGTGGTCGTTCAATAATTCGCTTTCACCGACACAACTGCAGCCGCCATGGTCACCGTGAGCGAAAGAGACAGCGCCGAACGCGGATCGTCGGAGGCCGTGGTCGTTCAATATTTTGCTTTCACCGACACAACTGCCACCGCCACGGTCACCGTGACCGAAAGAGACAGCGCCGAAAGCGGATCGTTGGAGGCCGTGGTCGTTCAATAATTCGCTTTCACCGACACAACTGCCGCCGCCACGGTCACAGTGACCGAAAGAGACAGTGCCGAAAGCGGATCGTTGGAGGCCTTGGTCGATTAATAATTCGCTTTCACCGACACAAGTGCCGCCGCCACGGTCACCGTGACCGAAAGAGACAGCGCCGAACGCGGATCGTCAGAGGCCGTGGTCGTTCAATATTTCGCTTTAACCGACACAACTGCCGCCGCCACGGTCACCGTGACCGAAAGAGACAGCGCCGAACGTGGATCGTCGGAGGCCGTTGTCGTTGAATAATTCGCTTTCATCGACACAACTGCCGCCGCCACGGTCACCGTGACCGAAAGAGTCAGCGTTGAACGCGGATCGTCGGAGGCCGTAGTCGTTCAATAATTCGCTTTCACCGACACAACTGCCGCCGCCATGGTCACCGTGAGCGAAAGAGACAGCGCCGAACGCGGATCGTCGGAGGCCGTGGTCATTCAAAAATTCGCTTTCACCGATACAACTGCCGACGCCACGGTCACCGTGACCGAAAGAGACAGCGCCAAACGCGGATCGTCGGAGGCCGTGGTCGTTCAATAATTCGCTTTCACCGACACAACTGCCGACGCCACGGTCACCGTGAGCGAAAGAGACAGCGCCGAACGCGGATCGTGTGAGGCCGTGCTCGTTCAATAATTCGCTTTCACCGAAACAACTGCCGACGCCATGGTCACCGTGAGCGAAAGAGACAGCGCCGAACGCGGATCGTCGGAGGCCGTGGTCGTTCAATAATTCGCTTTCACCGACACAACTGCCGCCGCCACGGTCACTGTGAGCGAAAGAGACAGCGCCGAACGCGGATCGTCGGAGGCCGTGGTCGTTCAATATTTCGCTTTCACCGACACAACTGCCGACGCCACGGTCACCGTGACCGGTAGAGACAGCGCCGAAAGCCGATCGTTGGAGGCCGTGCTCGTTCAATATTTCGCTTTCAACGACACAACTGCCGCCGCCATGGTCACCGTGAGCGAAACAGACAGCGCCGAACGCGGATCGTTGGAGGCCGTGGTCGTTCAATAATTCGCTTTCACCGACACAAGTGCCGACGCCACGGTCACCGTGAGCGAAAGAGACAGCGCCGAAAGCGGATCGTGTGAGGCCGTGCTCGTTCAATATTTCGCTTTCACCGACACAAATGCCGCCGCCACGGTCACCATGACCGAAAGAGAAAGCGCCGAACGCGGATCGTCGGAGGCCGTGGTCGTTTAATAATTCGCTTTCACCAACACAACTTCCGCCGCCACGGTCACCGTGACCGAAAGAGACAGCGTCCAAAGCGGATCGTGTGAGGCCGTGCTCGTTCAATATTTCGCTTTCACCGACACAACTGCCGCCGCCACGGTCACCGTGAGCGAAAGAGACAGCGCCGAACGCGGATCGTCGGAGGCCGTGGTCGTTTAATAATTCGCTTTCACCAACACAACTGCCGCCGCCACGGTCACCGTGACCGAAAGAGACAGCGTCTAAAGCGGATCGTGTGAGGCCGTGCTCGTTCAATATTTCGCTTTCACCGACACAACTGCCGCCGCCACGGTCACTGTGAGCGAAAGAGACAGCGCCGAACGCGGATCGTCGGAGGCCGTGGTCGTTCAATATTTCGCTTTCACCGACACAACTGCCGACGCCACGGTCACCGTGACCGAAAGAGACAGCGCCGAAAGCCGATCGTTGGAGGCCGTGCTCGTTCAATAATTCGCTTTCACCGACACAACTGCCGCCGCTATGGTCACCGTGAGCGAAAGAGACAGCGCCGAACGCGGATCGTTGGAGGCCGTGGTCGTTCAATATTTCGCTTTCACCGACACAAGTGCCGACGCCACGGTCACCGTGAGCGAAAGAGACAGAGCCGAAAGCGGATCGTGTGAGGCCGTGCTCGTTCAATAATTCGCTTTCACTGACACAAATGCCGCCGCCACGGTCACCATGACCGAAAGAGACAGCGCCGAAAGCGGATCGTCGGAGGCCGTGCTCGTTCAATATTTCGCTTTCACCGAGACAACTGCCGCCGCCATGGTCACCGTGAGCGAAAGAGACAGCGCCGAAGGCTGATCGTCGGAGGCCGTGCTCGTTCAATAATTCGCTTTCACCGACACAACTGCCGCCGCCACGGTCACCGAGAGCGAAAGAGACAGCGCCGAACGCGGATCGTGTGAGGCCGTGCTCGTTCAATATTTCGCTTTCACTGAAACAACTGCCGACGCCACGGTGACCGTGAGCGAAAGAGACAGCGCCGAACGCGGATCGTGTGAGGCCGTGCTCGTTCAAAAATTCGCTTTCACCGACACAACTGCCGACGCCACGGTCACCGTGAGCGAAAGAGACAGCGCCGAACGCGGATCGTTGGAGGCCGTGGTCGTTCAATAATTCGCTTTCACCGACACAACTGCAGCCGCCACGGTCACCGTGAGCGAAAGAGACAGCGCCGAACGCGGATCGTCGGAGGCCGTGGTCGTTCAATATTTTGCTTTCACCGACACAACTGCCGCCGCCACGGTCACCGTGACCGAAAGAGACAGCGCCGAAAGCGGATCGTTGGAGGCCGTGGTCGTTCAATAATTCGCTTTCACCGACACAACTGCCGCCGCCACGGTCACAGTGACCGAAAGAGACAGTGCCGAAAGCGGATCGTTGGAGGCCTTGGTCGATTAATAATTCGCTTTCACCGACACAAGTGCCGCCGCCACGGTCACCGTGACCGAAAGAGACAGCGCCGAACGCGGATCGTCAGAGGCCGTGGTCGTTCAATATTTCGCTTTAACCGACACAACTGCCGCCGCCACGGTCACCGTGACTGAAAGAGACAGCGCCGAACGCGGATCGTCGGAGGCCGTTGTCGTTGAATAATTCGCTTTCATTGACACAACTGCCGCCGCCACGGTCACCGTGACCGAAAGAGTCAGCGTTGAACGCGGATCGTCGGAGGCCGTAGTCGTTCAATAATTCGCTTTCACCGACACAACTGCCGCCGCCATGGTCACCGTGAGCGAAAGAGACAGCGCCGAACGCGGATCGTCGGAGGCCGTGGTCATTCAAAAATTCGCTTTCACCGATAAACTGCCGGCGTTACGGTCACCGTGACCGAAAGAGACAGCGCCAAACGCGGATCGTCGGAGGCCGTGGTCGTTCAATAATTCGCTTTCACCGACACAACTGCCGACGCCACGGTCACCGTGAGCGAAAGAGACAGCGCCGAACGCGGATCGTGTGAGGCCGTGCTCGTTCAATAATTCGCTTTCACCGAAACAACTGCCGACGCCATGGTCACCGTGAGCAAAAAGACAGTGCCGAACGCGGATCGTGTGAGGCCGTGCTCGTTCAAAAGTTTGCTTTCTCCGGCACAACTGCCAACGCCACGGTCACCGTGAGCGAAAGAGACAGCGCCGAACGCGGATCGTTGGAGGCCGTGGTCGTTCAATAATTCGCTTTCACCGACACAACTGCCGCCGCCACGGTCACTGTGAGCGAAAGAGACAGCGCCGAACGCGGATCGTCGGAGGCCGTGGTCGTTCAATATTTCGCTTTCACCGACACAACTGCCGACGCCACGGTCACCGTGACCGGTAGAGACAGCGCCGAAAGCCGATCGTTGGAGGCCGTGCTCGTTCAATATTTCGCTTTCAACGACACAACTGCCGCCGCCATGGTCACCGTGAGCGAAACAGACAGCGCCGAACGCGGATCGTTGGAGGCCGTGGTCGTTCAATAATTCGCTTTCACCGACACAAGTGCCGACGCCACGGTCACCGTGAGCGAAAGAGACAGCGCCGAAAGCGGATCGTGTGAGGCCGTTCTCGTTCAATATTTCGCTTTCACCGACACAAATGCCGCCGCCACGGTCACCATGACCGAAAGAGAAAGCGCCGAACGCGGATCGTCGGAGGCCGTGGTCGTTTAATAATTCGCTTTCACCAACACAACTGCCGCCGCCACGGTCACCGTGACCGAAAGAGACAGCGTCCAAAGCGGATCGTGTGAGGCCGTGCTCGTTCAATATTTCGCTTTCACCGACACAACTGCCGCCGCCACGGTCACCGTGAGCGAAAGAGACAGCGCCGAACGCGGATCATCGGAGGCCGTGGTCGTTTAATAATTCGCTTTCACCAACACAACTGCCGCCGCCACGGTCACCGAGACCGAAAGAGACAGCGTCTAAAGCGGATCGTGTGAGGCCGTGCTCGTTCAATATTTCGCTTTCACCGACACAACTGCCGCCGCCAGGGTCACTGTGAGCGAAAGAGACAGCGCCGAACGCGGATCGTCGGAGGCCGTGGTCGTTCAATAATTCGCTTTCACCGACACAACTGCCGACGCCACGGTCACCGTGACCGAAAGAGACAGCGCCGAACGCGGATCGTCGGAGGCCGTGGTCGTTCAATATTTTGCTTTCACCGACACAACTGCCGCCGCCACGGTCACCGTGACCGAAAGAGACAGCGCCGAAAGCGGATCGTTGGAGGCCGTGGTCGTTCAATAATTCGCTTTCACCGACACAACTGCCGCCGCCACGGTCACAGTGACCGAAAGAGACAGTGCCGAAAGCGGATCGTTGGAGGCCTTGGTCGATTAATAATTCGCTTTCACCGACACAAGTGCCGCCGCCACGGTCACCGTGACCGAAAGAGACAGCGCCGAACGCGGATCGTCAGAGGCCGTGGTCGTTCAATATTTCGCTTTAACCGACACAACTGCCGCCGCCATGGTCACCGTGACTGAAAGAGACAGCGCCGAACGCGGATCGTCGGAGGCCGTTGTCGTTGAATAATTCGCTTTCATTGACACAACTGCCGCCGCCACGGTCACCGTGACCGAAAGAGTCAGCGTTGAACGCGGATCGTCGGAGGCCGTAGTCGTTCAATAATTCGCTTTCACCGACACAACTGCCGCCGCCATGGTCACCGTGAGCGAAAGAGACAGCGCCGAACGCGGATCGTCGGAGGCCGTGGTCATTCAAAAATTCGCTTTAACCGATACAACTGCCGGCGTTACGGTCACCGTGACCGAAAGAGACAGCGCCAAACGCGGATCGTCGGAGGCCGTGGTCGTTCAATAATTCGCTTTCACCGACACAACTGCCGACGCCACGGTCACCGTGAGCGAAAGAGACAGCGCCGAACGCGGATCGTGTGAGGCCGTGCTCGTTCAATAATTCGCTTTCACCGAAACAACTGCCGACGCCATGGTCACCGTGAGCAAAAAGACAGTGCCGAACGCGGATCGTGTGAGGCCGTGCTCGTTCAAAAGTTTGCTTTCTCCGGCACAACTGCCAACGCCACGGTCACCGTGAGCGAAAGAGACAGCGCCGAACGCGGATCGTTGGAGGCCGTGGTCGTTCAATAATTCGCTTTCACCGACACAACTGCCGCCGCCACGGTCACTGTGAGCGAAAGAGACAGCGCCGAACGCGGATCGTCGGAGGCCGTGGTCGTTCAATATTTCGCTTTCACCGACACAACTGCCGACGCCACGGTCACCGTGACCGGTAGAGACAGCGCCGAAAGCCGATCGTTGGAGGCCGTGCTCGTTCAATATTTCGCTTTCAACGACACAACTGCCGCCGCCATGGTCACCGTGAGCGAAACAGACAGCGCCGAACGCGGATCGTTGGAGGCCGTGGTCGTTCAATAATTCGCTTTCACCGACACAAGTGCCGACGCCACGGTCACCGTGAGCGAAAGAGACAGCGCCGAAAGCGGATCGTGTGAGGCCGTCCTCGTTCAATATTTCGCTTTCACCGACACAAATGCCGCCGCCACGGTCACCATGACCGAAAGAGAAAGCGCCGAACGCGGATCGTCGGAGGCCGTGGTCGTTTAATAATTCGCTTTCACCAACACAACTGCCGCCGCCACGGTCACCGTGACCGAAAGAGACAGCGCCGAAAGCCGATCGTTGGAGGCCGTGCTCGTTCAATAATTCGCTTTCACCGACACAACTGCCGCCGCCATGGTCACCGTGAGCGAAAGAGACAGCGCCGAACGCGGATCGTCGGAGGCCGTGGTCGTTCAATAATTCGCTTTCACCGACACAAGTGCCGACGCCACGGTCACCGTGAGCGAAAGAGACAGCGCCGAACGCGGATCGTCGGAGGCCGTGGTCGTTCAATATTTCGCTTTCACCGACACAACTGCCGCCGCAACGGTCACCATGAGCGAAAGAGACAGCGCCGAAAGCAGATCGTGTGATGCCGTGGTCGTTCAATAATTCGCTTTCACCGACACAACTGCCGCCGCCACGGTCACCGTGACCGAAAGAGACAGCGCCGAACGCGGATCGTCGGAGGCCGTGGTCGTTCAATATTTCTCTTTCACCGACACAACTCCCGCCGCAACGGTCACCGTGAGCGAAAGAGACAACGCCGAACGCGGATCGTCGGAGGCCGTGGTCGTTCAAAAATTCGCTTTCACCGACACAACTGCCGCCGCCACGGTCACCGTGACCGAAAGAGACAGCGCCGAACGCGGATCGTCGGAGGCCGTTGTCGTTCAATAATTCGCTTTCACCGACACAACTGCCGCCAGAACGGTCACCGTGAGCGAAAGAGACAGAGCCGAAAGCGGATCGTCGGAGGCCGTGGTCGTTCAATAATTCGCTTTCACCGACACAACTGCCGCCGCCACGGTCACCGTGAGCGAAAGAGACAGCGCCGAAAGCGGATCGTGTGAGGCCGTGCTCGTTCAATATTTCGCTTTCACGGACACAACTGCCACCGCTATGGTCACCGTGAGCGAAAGAGACAGCGCCGAACGCGGATCGTCGGAGGCCGTGCTCGTTCAATAATTCGCTTTCACCGACACAACTGCCGCCGCCACGGTCACCGTGACCGAAAGAGACAGCGCCGAAAGCGGATCGTGTTAGGCCGTGCTCGTTCAATATTTCGCTTTCACCGACACAACTGCCGCCGCCACTGTCACCGTGAGCGAAAGACACAGCGCCGAAAGCGGATCGTCGGAGGCCATGCTCGTTCAATAATTCGCTTTCACCGACACAACTGCCGCCGCCATGGTCACTGTGAGCGAAAGAGACTGCGCCGAACGCGGATCGTGTGAGGCCGTGCTCGTTCAATTATTCGCTTTCACCAACACAACTGCCGCCGCCACGGTCACCGTGACCGAAAGATACAGCGCCGAAAGCGGATCGTCGGAGGCCGCAGTCGTTCTATAATTCGCTTTCACCGACACAACTGCCGCCACCACGGTCACCGTGACCGAAAGAGACAGCGCCGAACGCGGATCGTCGGAGGCCGTGGTCGTTCAATATTTTGCTTTCACCGACACAATTGCCGACGCCACGGTCACTGTGAGCGAAAGAGACAGCGCGGAACGCCGATCGTCGGAGGCCATGGTCGTTCAATAATTCGCTTTCACCGACACAACTGCCGCCGCCACGGTCACCGTGAGCGAAAGAGACAGCGCCGAACGCGGATCGTCGGAGGCCGTGGTCGTTCAATAATTCGCTTTCACCGACACAACTGCCGACGCCACGGTGACCGTGAGCGAAAGAGACAGCGCCGAACGCGGATCGTCGGAGGCCGTGCTCGTTCAATAATACGCTTTCACCGACACAACTGCCGCCGCCACGGTCACCCTGAGCGAAAGAGACAGCGCCGAACGCGGATCGTCGTAGGCCGTGGTCGTTCAATAATTCGCTGTCACCGACACAACTGCCGCCGCCACGGTCACCGTGACCGAAAGAGACAGCGCCGAACGAGGATCGTCGGAGGCCGTGGTCGTTCAATATTTCGCTTTCACCGACACAACTGCCGCCGCCACGGTCACCGTGAGCGAAAGAGACAGCGCCGATTGCGGATGGTGTGAGGCCGTGCTCGTTCAAAAATTCGCTTTCACCGACACAACTGCCGCCGCCGCGGTCACTGTGAGCGAAAGAGACAGCGCCGAACTCGGATCGTCGGAGGCCGTGCTCGTTCAATATTTCGCTTTCACCGACAAAATTGCCGCAGCCACGGTCACCGTGACCGAAATATAGAGCGCCGAAAGCGGATCGTCGGAGGCCGCAGTCGTTCTATTAATCGCTTTCACCGACACAACTGCCGCCGCCACGGTCACCGTGAAGGAAAGACACAGCGCCGAACGCGGATCGTCGGAGGCCGTGGTCGTTCAATAATTCGCTTTCGCCGACACAACTGCCGCCGCCACGGTCACTGTGAGCGAAAGAGACAGCGCCGAACGCGGATCGTGTGAGGCCGTGCTCGTTCAATATTTCGCTTTCACCGACACAAATGCCGCCGCCACGGTCACCGTTACCGAAAGAGACAGCGCCAAACGCGGATAGTCGGAGGCCGTGGTCGTTCAATATTTCGCTTTCACCGACACAACTGCCGCCTCCACGGTCACCGTGAGCGAAAGAGACAGCGCCGAAAGCGGATCGTGTAAAGCCGTGCTCGTTCAATATTTCGCTTTCACCGACACAACTGCCGCCGCCACGGTCACCGTGAGCGAAAGAGACAGCCCCGAACGCGGATCGTCGGAGGCCGTGGTCGTTCAATAATTCGCTTTCACCGACACAATTGCCGACGCCACGGTCACTGTGAGCGAAAGAGACAGCACGGAAAGCCGATCGTCGGAGGCCGTGGTCGTTCAATAATTCGCTTTCACCAACACAACTGCCGCCGCCACGGTCACCGTGACCGAAAGATACAGCGCCGAAAGCGGATCGTCGGAGGCCACAGTCGTTCTATAATTCGCTTTCACCGACACAACTGCCGCCGCCACGGTCACCGTGACCGAAAGAGACAGCGCCGAACGCGGATCGTCGGAGGCCGTGGTCGTTCAATAATTTGCTTTCACCGACACAATTGCCGATGCCACGGTCACTGTGAGCGAAAGAGACAGCGCGGAACGCCGATCGTCGGAGGCCATGGTCGTTCAATAATTCGCTTTCACCGACACAACTGCCGCCGCCACGGTCACCGTGAGCGAAAGAGACAGCGCCGAACGCGGATCGTCGGAGGCCGTGGTCGTTCAATAATTCGCTTTCACCGACACAACTGCCGACGCCACGGTCACCGTGAGCGAAAGAGACAGCGCCGAACGCGGATCGTCGGAGGCCGTGGTCGTTCAATATTTCGCTTTCACCGACACAACTGCCGCCGACACGGTCACCGTGAGCGAAAGAGACAGCGCCGAACGCGGATCGTCGGAGGCCGTGCTCGTTCAATAATACGCTTTCACCGACACAACTGCCGCCGCCACGGTCACCCTGAGCGAAAGAGACAGCGCCGAACGCGGATCGTCGTAGGCCGTGGTCGTTCAAAAATTCGCTGTCACCGACACAACTGCCGCCGCCACGGTCACCGTGACCGAAAGAGACAGCGCCGAACGAGGATCGTCGGAGGCCGTAGTCGTTCAATATTTCGCTTTCACCGACACAACTGCCGCCGCCACGGTCACCGTGTGCGAAAGAGACAGCGCCGATTGCGGATGGTGTGAGGCCGTGCTCGTTCAAAAATTCGCTTTCACCGACACAACTGCCGCCGCCGCGGTCACCGTGAGCGAAAGAGACAGCGCCGAACTCGGATCGTCGGAGGCCGTGGTCGTTCAATAATTCGCTTTCGCCGACACAACTGCCGCCGCCAAGGTCCCTGTGAGCGAAAGAGACACCGCCGAACGCGGATCGTGTGAGGCCGTGCTCGTTCAATATTTCGCTTTCACCGACACAAATGCCGCCGCCACGGTCACCGTTACCGAAAGAGACAGCGCCGAAAACGGATCGTCGGATGCCGTGCTCATTCAATATTTCGCTTTCACCGACACAACTGCCGCCGCCACGGTCACCGTGAGCGAAAGAGACAGCGCCGAACGCGGATCGTCGGAGGCCGTGGTCGTTCAATATTTCGCTTTCACCGACACAACTGCCGCCGCAACGGTCACCATGAGCGAAAGAGACAGCGCCGAAAGCAGATCGTGTGATGCCGTGGTCGTTCAATAATTCGCTTTCACCGACACAACTGCCGCCGCCACGGTCACCGTGACCGAAAGAGACAGCGCCGAACGCGGATCGTCGGAGGCCGTGGTCGTTCAATATTTCTCTTTCACCGACACAACTGCCGCCGCAACGGTCACCGTGAGCGAAAGAGACAACGCCGAACGCGGATCGTCGGAGGCCGTGGTCGTTCAAAAATTCGCTTTCACCGACACAACTGCCGCCGCCACGGTCACCGTGACCGAAAGAGACAGCGCCGAACGCGGATCGTCAGAGGCCGTTGTCGTTCAATAATTCGCTTTCACCGACACAACTGCCGCCAGAACGGTCACCGTGAGCGAAAGAGACAGAGCCGAAAGCGGATCGTCGGAGGCCGTGGTCGTTCAATAATTCGCTTTCACCGACACAACTGCCGCCGCCACGGTCACCGTGAGCGAAAGAGACAGCGCCGAAAGCGGATCGTGTGAGGCCGTGCTCGTTCAATATTTCGCTTTCACGGACACAACTGCCACCGCTATGGTCACCGTGAGCGAAAGAGACAGCGCCGAACGCGGATCGTCGGAGGCCGTGCTCGTTCAATAATTCGCTTTCACCGACACAACTGCCGCCGCCACGGTCACCGTGACCGAAAGAGACAGCGCCGAAAGCGGATCGTGTTAGGCCGTGCTCGTTCAATATTTCGCTTTCACCGACACAACTGCCGCCGCCACTGTCACCGTGAGCGAAAGACACAGCGCCGAAAGCGGATCGTCGGAGGCCATGCTCGTTCAATAATTCGCTTTCACCGACACAACTGCCGCCGCCATGGTCACTGTGAGCGAAAGAGACTGCGCCGAACGCGGATCGTGTGAGGCCGTGCTCGTTCAATTATTCGCTTTCACCAACACAACTGCCGCCGCCACGGTCACCGTGACCGAAAGATACAGCGCCGAAAGCGGATCGTCGGAGGCCGCAGTCGTTCTATAATTCGCTTTCACCGACACAACTGCCGCCACCACGGTCACCGTGACCGAAAGAGACAGCGCCGAACGCGGATCGTCGGAGGCCGTGGTCGTTCAATATTTTGCTTTCACCGACACAATTGCCGACGCCACGGTCACTGTGAGCGAAAGAGACAGCGCGGAACGCCGATCGTCGGAGGCCATGGTCGTTCAATAATTCGCTTTCACCGACACAACTGCCGCCGCCACGGTCACCGTGAGCGAAAGAGACAGCGCCGAACGCGGATCGTCGGAGGCCGTGGTCGTTCAATAATTCGCTTTCACCGACACAACTGCCGACGCCACGGTGACCGTGAGCGAAAGAGACAGCGCCGAACGCGGATCGTCGGAGGCCGTGCTCGTTCAATAATACGCTTTCACCGACACAACTGCCGCCGCCACGGTCACCCTGAGCGAAAGAGACAGCGCCGAACGCGGATCGTCGTAGGCCGTGGTCGTTCAATAATTCGCTGTCACCGACACAACTGCCGCCGCCACGGTCACCGTGACCGAAAGAGACAGCGCCGAACGAGGATCGTGGGAGGCCGTGGTCGTTCAATATTTCGCTTTCACCGACACAACTGCCGCCGCCACGGTCACCGTGAGCGAAAGAGACAGCGCCGATTGCGGATGGTGTGAGGCCGTGCTCGTTCAAAAATTCGCTTTCACCGACACAACTGCCGCCGCCGCGGTCACTGTGAGCGAAAGAGACAGCGCCGAACTCGGATCGTCGGAGGCCGTGCTCGTTCAATATTTCGCTTTCACCGACAAAATTGCCGCAGCCACGGTCACCGTGACCGAAATATAGAGCGCCGAAAGCGGATCGTTGGAGGCCGCAGTCGTTCTATTAATCGCTTTCACCGACACAACTGCCGCCGCCACGGTCACCGTGAAGGAAAGACACAGCGCCGAACGCGGATCGTCGGAGGCCGTGGTCGTTCAATAATTCGCTTTCGCCGACACAACTGCCGCCGCCACGGTCACTGTGAGCGAAAGAGACAGCGCCGAACGCGGATCGTGTGAGGCCGTGCTCGTTCAATATTTCGCTTTCACCGACACAAATGCCGCCGCCACGGTCACCGTTACCGAAAGAGACAGCGCCGAAAACGGATCGTCGGAGGCCGTGGTCGTTCAATATTTCGCTTTCACCGACACAACTGCCGCCGCCACGGTCACCGTGAGAGAAAGAGACAACGCCGAACGCGGATCGTTTGAGGCCGTGCTCGTTCAATAATTCGCTTTCACCGACACAACTGCCGCCGCCATGGTCACCGTGAGCGAAAGAGACAGCGCCGAACGCGGATCGTCGGAGGCCGTGGTCGTTCAATAATTCGCTTTCACCGACACAACTGCCGCCGCAACGGTCACCGTGAGCGAAAGAGACAGCGCCGAAAGCGGATCGTGTGAGGCCGTGGTCGTTCAATATTTCGCTTTCACCGACACAACTGCCGCCGCCACGGTCACCGTGACCGAAAGAGACAGCGCCGAACGCGGATCGTCGGAAGCCGTGGTCGTTCAATATTTCGCTTTCACCGACACAACTGCCGCCGCAAGGGTCACCGTGAGTGAAAGAGACAACGCCGAACGCGGATCGTCGGAGGCCGTGGTCGTTCAAAAATTCGCTTTCACCGACACAACTGCCGCCGCCACGGTCACCGTGACCGAAAGAGACAGCGCCGAACGCGGATCGTCGGAGGCCGTTGTCGTTCAATAATTCGCTTTCACCGACACAACCGCCGCCAGAACTGTCACCGTGAGCGAAAGAGACAGCGCCGAAAGCGGATCGTCGGAGGCCGTGGTCGTTCAATAATTCGCTTTCACCGACACAACTGCCGCCGCCACGGTCACCGTGAGCGAAAGAGAGAGCGCCGAAAGCGGATCGTGTGAGGCCGTGCTCGTTCAATATTTCGCTTTCACGGACACAACTGCCGCCGCTATGGTCACCGTGAGCGAAAGAGACAGCGCCGAACGCGGATCGTCGGAGGCCGTGCTCGTTCAATAATTCGCTTTCACCGACACAACTGCCGCCGCCATGGTCACTGTGAGCGAAAGAGACTGCGCCGAACGCGGATCGTGTGAGGCCGTGCTCGTTCAATTATTCGCTTTCACCGACACAACTGCCGCCGCCACGGTCACCGTGACCGAAAGAGACAGCGCCGAAAACGGATCGTCGGAGGCCGTGGTCGTTCAATAATTCGCTTTCACCAAAACAACTGCCGCTGCCACGGTCACCGTGAGCGAAAGAGACAGCGCCGAAACCGGATCCTGTGAGGCCGTGCTCGTTCAATATTTCGCTTTCACCGACACAAATGCCGCCGCCACGGTCACCGTTACCGAAAGAGACAGCGCCGAAAACGAATCGTCGGAGGCCGTGGTCGTTCAATAATTCGCTTTCACCGACACAACTGCCGCCGCCACGGTCACCGTGAGCGAAAGAGACAACGCCGAACGCGGATCGTGTGAGGCCGTGCTCGTTCAATAATTCGCTTTCACCGACACAAATGCCGCCGCCACGGTCACCGTTACCGAAAGAGACAGCGCCGAAAACGGATCGTCGGAGGCCGTGGTCGTTCAATATTTCGCTTTCACCGACACAACTGCCGCCGCCACGGTCACCGTGAGCGAAAGAGACAACGCCGAACGCGGATCGTGTGAGGCCGTGCTCGTTCAATAATTCGCTTTCACCGACACAAATGCCGCCGCCACGGTCACCGTTACCGAAAGAGACAGCGCCGAAAACGGATCGTCGGAGGCCGTGGTCGTTCAATATTTCGCTTTCACCGACACAACTGCCGCCGCCACGGTCACCGTGAGCGAAAGAGACAACGCCGAACGCGGATCGTTTGAGGCCGTGCTCGTTCAATAATTCGCTTTCACCGACACAACTGCCGCCGCCACGGTAACCGTGAGCGAAAGAGACAGCGCCGAACGCGGATCGTCGGAGGCCGTGGTCGTTTAATAATTCGCTTTCACCGACACAACTGCCGCCCCAACGGTCACCGTGAGCGAAAGAGACAGCGCCGAAAGCGGATCGTGTGAGGCCGTGGTCGTTCAATAATTCGCTTTCACCGACACAACTGCCGCCGCCACGGTCACCGTGACCAAAAGAGACAGCGCCGAACGCGGATCGTCGGAGGCCGTGGTCGTTCAATATTTCGCTTTCACCAACACAACAGCCGCCGCAACGGTCACCGTGAGCGAAAGAGACAACGCCGAACGCGGATCGTCGGAGGCCGTGGTCGTTCAATAATTCGCTTTCACCGACACAACTGCCGCCGCCACGGTCACCGTGACCGAAAGAGACAGCGCCGAACGCGGATCGTCGGAGGCCGCGGTCGTTCAAAATTTCGCTTTCACCGACACAACTGCCGCCGCAACGGTCACCGTGAGCGAAAGAGACAGCGCCGAACGCGGATCGTTGGAGGCCGTGGTCGTTCAATAATTCGCTTTCACCGACACAACTGCCGCCGCCACGGTCACCGTGAGCGAAAGAGACAGCGCCGAAAGCGGATCGTGTGAGGCCGTGCTCGTTCAATAATTCGCTTTCACGGACACAACTGCCGCCGCTATGGTCACCGTGAGCGAAAGAGACAGCGCCGAACGCGGATCGTAGGAGGCCGTGCTCGTTCAATAATTCGCTTTCACCGACACAACTGCCGCCGCCACGGTCACCGTGACCGAAAGACACAGCGCCGAAAGCGGATCGTCGGAGGACATGCTCGTTCAATAATTCGCTTTCACCGACACAACTGCCGCCGCCACGGTCACTGTGAGCGAAAGAGACTGCGCCGAACGCGGATCGTGTGAGGCCGTGCTCGTTCAATATTTCGCTTTCACCGACACAACTGCCGCCGCCACGGTCACCGTGACCGAAAGAGACAGCGCCGAACGCGGATCGTCGGAGGCCGCGGTCGTTCAAAATTTCGCTTTCACCGACACAACTGCCGCCGCAACGGTCACCGTGAGCGAAAGAGACAGCGCCGAACGCGGATCGTTGGAGGCCGTGGTCGTTCAATAATTCGCTTTCACCGACACAACTGCCGCCGCCACGGTCACCGTGAGCGAAAGAGACAGCGCCGAAAGCGGATCGTGTGAGGCCGTGCTCGTTCAATAATTCGCTTTCACGGACACAACTGCCGCCGCAATGGTCACCGTGAGCGAAAGAGACAGCGCCGAACGCGGATCGTAGGAGGCCGTGCTCGTTCAATAATTCGCTTTCACCGACACAACTGCCGCCGCCACGGTCACCGTGACCGAAAGACACAGCGCCGAAAGCGGATCGTCGGAGGACATGCTCGTTCAATAATTCGCTTTCACCGACACAACTGCCGCCGCCACGGTCACTGTGAGCGAAAGAGACTGCGCCGAACGCGGATCGTGTGAGGCCGTGCTCGTTCAATATTTCGCTTTCACCGACACAACTGCCGCCGCCACGGTCACCGTGACCGAAAGAGACAGCGCCGAAAACGGATCGTCGGATGCCGTGGTCGTTCAATAATTCGCTTTCACCGACACAACTGCCGCCGCCACGGTCACCGTGAGCGAAAGAGACAGCGCCGAACGCGGATCGTCGGAGGCCGTGGTCGTTCAATAATTCGCTTTTACCGACGCAACTGCCGCCGCAACGGTCACCGTGAGCGAAAGAGACAGCGCCGAACGCGGATCGTCGGAGGCCTCTGTCGTTCAATATTTCGCTTTCACCGACACAACTGCCGCCGCCACGGTCACCGTGAGCGAAAGAGACAGCGCCGAAAGCGGATCGTGTGAGGCCGTGCTCAGTCAATAATTCGCTTTCACGGACACAACTCCCGCCGCTATGGTCACCGTGAGCGAAAGAGACAGCGCCGAACGCGGATCGTCGGAGGCCGTGCTCGTTCAATAATTCGCTTTCACCGACACAACTGCCGCCGCCACGGTCACCGTGACCGAAAGAGACAGCGCCGAAAGCGGATCGTGTTAGGCCGTGCTCGTTCAATATTTCGCTTTCACCGACACAACTGCCGCCGCCACTGTCACCGTGAGCGAAAGACACAGCGCCGAAAGCGGATCGTCGGAGGCCATGCTCGTTCAATAATTCGCTTTCACCGACACAACTGCCGCCGCCACGGTCACTGTGAGCGAAAGAGACTGCGCCGAACGCGGATCGTGTGAGGCCGTGCTCGTTCAATAATTCGCTTTCACCGACACAACTGCCGCCGCCACGGTCACCGTGACCGAAAGAGACAGCGCCGAAAACGGATCGTCGGAGGCCGTGGTCGTTCAATAATTCGCTTTCACCGACACAACTGCCGCCGCCACGGTCACCGTGAGCGAAAGAGACAGCGCCGAAAGCGGATCGTGTGAGGCCGTGCTCGTTCAATATTTCGCTTTCACCGACACAAATGCCGCCGCCACGGTCACCGTTACCGAAAGAGACAGCGCCGAAAACGGATCGTCGGAGGCCGTGGTCGTTCAATATTTCGCTTTCACCGACACAACTGCCGCCGCCACGGTCACCGTGAGCGAAAGAGACAGCACCGAATGCGGATCGTGTGAGGCCGTGGTCGTTCAAATATTCGCTTTCACCAACACAACTGCCGCGCCACGGTCACCGTGACCGAAAGAGACAGCGCCGAACGCGCATCATCGGAGGCCGTGGTCGTTCAATAATTCGCTTTCACCGGCACAACTGCCGCCGCCACGGTCACCGTGACCGAAAGAGACAGCGCCGAACGCGGATCGTCGGAGGCCGTGGTCGTTCAATATTTCGCTTTCACCGACACAACTGCCGCCGCAACGGTCGCCGTGAGCGAAAGAGACAGCGCCGAACGCGGATCGTCGGAGGCCGTGGTCGTTCAATAATTCGCTTTCACCGACACAACTGCCGCCGCCACGGTCACCGTGAGCGAAAGAGACAGCGCCGAAAGCGGATCGTGTGAGGCCGTGCTCGTTCAATAATTTGCTTTCACGGAAACAACCGCCGCCGCTATGGTCACCGTGAGCGAAAGAGACAGCGCCGAACGCGGATCGTCGGAGGCCGTGCTCGTTCAATAATTCGCTTTCACCGACACAACTGCCGCCGCCACGGTCACCGTGACCGAAAGAGACAGCGCCGAAAGCGGATCGTGTTAGGCCGTGCTCGTTCAATATTTCGCTTTCACCGACACAACTGCCGCCGCCACTGTCACCGTGAGCGAAAGACACAGCGCCGAAAGCGGATCGTCGGAGGCCATGCTCGTTCAATAATTCGCTTTCACCGACACAACTGCCGCCACCACGGTCACTGTGAGCGAAAGAGACTGCGCCGAACGCGGATCGTTTGAGGCCGTGCTCGTTCAATAATTCGCTTTCACCAACACAACTGCCGCCGCCACGGTCACCGTGACCGAAAGAGACAGCGCCGAACGCGGATCGTCGGAGGCCGTGGTCGTTCAATATTTCGCTTTCACCGACACAACTGCCGCCGCAATGGTCACCGTGAGCGAAAGAGACAACGCCGAACGCGGAACGTCGGAGGCCGTGGTCGTTCAATAATTCGCTTTCACCGACACAACTGCCGCCGCCACGGTCACCGTGACCGAAAGAGACAGCGCCGAACGCGGATCGTCGGAGGCCGTGGTCGTTCAATAATTCGCTTTCACCGACACAACTGCCGCCGCAACGGTCACCGGGAGCGAAAGAGACAGCGCCGAAAGCGGATCGTCGGAGGCCGTGGTCGTTCAATAATTCGCATTCACCGACACAACTGCCGCCGCCACGGTCACCCTGAGTGAAAGAGACTGCGCCGAACGCGGATCGTGTGAGGTCGTGCTCGTTCAATAATTCGCTTTCACCAACACAACTGCCGCCGCCACGGTCACCGTGAGCGAAAGAGACAGCGCCGAAACCGGATCGTGTGAGGTAGTGCTCGTTCAATATTTCGCTTTCACCGACACAACTGCCGCCGCCACGGTCACCGTGAGCGAAAGAGACAGCGCCGAACGCGGATCGTCGGAGGCCGTGGTCGTTCAATAATTCGCTTTTACCGACGCAACTGCCGCCGCAACGGTCACCGTGAGCGAAAGAGACAGCGCCGAACGCGGATCGTCTGAGGCCGTGGTCGTTCAAAAATTCGCTTTCACTGACACAACTGCCGCCGCCACGGTCACCGTGAGCGAAAGAGACAGCGCCGAAAGCGGATCGTGTGAGCCCGTGCAAGGTCAATAATTCGCTTTCACGGACACAACTGCCGCCGCTATGGTCACCGTGAGCGAAAGAGACAGCGCCGAACGCGGATCGTCGGAGGCCGTGCTCGTTCAATAATTCGCTTTCACCGACACAACTGCCGCCGCCACGGTCACCATGACCGAAAGAGACAGCGCCGAAAGCGGATCGTGTTAGGCCGTGCTCGTTCAATATTTCGCTTTCACCGACACAACTGCCGCCGCCACTGTCACTGTGAGCGAAAGACACAGCGCCGAAAGCGGATCGTCGGAGGCCATGCTCGTTCAATAATTCGCTTTCACCGACACAACTGCCGCCGCCACGGTCACTGTGAGCGAAAGAGACTGCGCCGAACGCGGATCGTGTGAGGCCGTGCTCGTTCAATAATTCGCTTTCACCAACACAACTGCCGCCGCCACGGTCACCGTGACCGAAAGAGACAGCGCCGAAAACGGATCGTCGGAGGCCGTGGTCGTTCAATAATTCGCTTTCACCGACACAACTGCCGCCGCCACGGTCACCGTGAGCGAAAGAGACAACGCCGAACGCGGATCGTGTGAGGCCGTGCTCGTCCAATAATTCGCTTTCACCGACACAACTGCCGCCGCCACGGTCACCGTGAGCGAAAGAGACAGCGCCGAACGCGGATCGTCGGAGGCCGTGGTCGTTCAATAATTCGCATTCACCGACACAACTGCCGCCGCAACGGTCAGCGTGAGCGAAAGAGACAGCGCCGAAAGCGGATCGTGTGAGGCCGTGGTCGTTCAATAATTCGCTTTCACCAACACACTGCCGCCGCCACGGTCACCGTGACCGAAAGAGACAGCGCCGAACGCGGATCGTCGGAGGCCGTGGTCGTTCTATATTTCGCTTTCACCGACACAACTGCCGCCGCCACGGTCACCGTGACCGAAAGAGAGAGCGCCGAACGCGGATCGTCGGAGGCCGTGGTCGTTCAATATTTCGCTTTCACCGACACAACTGCCGCCGCAACGGTCACCGTGAGCGAAAGAGACAGCGCCGAACGCGGATCGTCGGAGGCCATGGTCGTTCAATAATTCGCTTTCACCGACACAACTGCCACCGCCACGGTCACCGTGAGCGAAAGAGACAGCGCCGAAAGCGGATCGTGTGAGGCCGTGCTCGTTCAATAATTTGCTTTCACGGAAACAACCGCCGCCGCTATGGTCACCGTGAGCGAAAGAGACAACGCCGAACGCGGATCGTCGGAGGCCGTGCTCATTCAATAATTCGCTTTCACCGACACAACTGCCGCCGCCACGGTCACCGTGACCGAAAGAGACAGCGCCGAAAGCGGATCGTGTTAGGCCGTGCTCGTTCAATATTTCAAATTCACCGACACAACTGCCGCCGCCACTGTCACCGTGAGCGAAAGACACAGCGCCGGAAAGCGGATCGTCGGAGGCCATGCTCGTTCAATAATTCGCTTTCACCGACACAACTGCCGCCGCCACGGTCACTGTGAGCGAAAGAGACTGCGCCGAACGCGGATCGTGTGAGGCCGTGCTCGTTTAATAATTCGCTTTCACCAACACAACTGCCACCGCCACGGTCACCGTGACCGAAAGAGACAGCGCCGAACGCGGATCGTCGGAGGCCGTGGTCGTTCAATATTTCGCTTTCACCGACACAACTGCCGCCGCAACGGTCACCGTGAGCGAAAGAGACAACGCCGAACGCGGATCGTCGGAGGCCGTGCTCGTTCAATAATTCGCTTTCACCGACACAACTGAAGCCGCCACGGTCACCGTGACCGAAAGAGACAGCGCCGGAAGCGGATCGTGTTAGGCCGTGCTCGTTCAATATTTCGCTTTCACCGACACAACTGCCGCCGCCACTGTCACCGTGAGCGAAAGACACAGCGCCGAAAGCGGATCGTCGGAGGCCATGCTCGTTCAATAATTCGCTTTCACCGACACAACTGCCTCCGCCACGGTCACTGTGAGCGAAAGAGACTGCGCCGAACGCGGATCGTGTGAGGCCGTGCTCGTTCAATAATTCGTTTCACCAACACAACTGCCGCCGCCACGGTCACCGTGACCGAAAGAGACAGCGCCGAACGCGGATCGTCGGAGGCCGTGGTCGTTCAATATTTCGCTTTCACCGACACAACTGCCGCCGCAACGGTCACCGTGAGCGAAAGAGACAACGCCGAACGCGGATCGTCGGAGGCCGTGGTCGTTCAATAATTCGCTTTCACCGACACAACTGCCGCCGCCACGGTCACCGTGACCGAAAGAGACAGCGCCGAACGCGGATCGTCGGAGGCCGTGGTCGTTCAATAATTCGCTTTCACCGACACAACTGCCGCCGCAACGGTCACCGTGAGCGAAAGAGACAGCGCCGAAAGCGGATCGTCGGAGGCCGTGGTCGTTCAATAATTCGCTTTCACCGACACAACTGCCGCCGCCACGGTCACCGTGAGCGAAAGAGACTGCGCCGAACGCGGATCGTGTGAGGCCGTGCTCGTTCAATATTTCGCTTTCACCAACACAACTGCCGCCGCCACGGTCACCGTGAGCGAAAGAGACAGCGCCGAAAGCGGATCGTGTGAGGTCGTGCTCGTTCAATATTTCGCTTTCACCGACACAACTGCCGCCGCCACGGTCACCGTGAGCGAAAGAGACAGCGCCGAACGCGGATCGTCGGAGGCCGTGGTCGTTCAATAATTCGCTTTTACCGACGCAACTGCCGCCGCAACGGTCACCGTGAGCGGAAGAGACAGCGCCGAACGCGGATCGTCGGAGGCCGTGGTCGTTCAATAATTCGCTTTCACCGACACAACTGCCGCCGCCACGGTCACCGTGAGCGAAAGAGACAGCGCCGAAAGCGGATCGTGTGAGCCCGTGCTCGGTCAATATTTCGCTTTCACGGACACAACTGCCGCCGCTATGGTCACCGTGAGCGAAAGAGACAGCGCCGAACGCGGATCGTCGGAGGCCGTGCTCGTTCAATAATTCGCTTTCACCGACACAACTGCCGCCGCCACGGTCACCGTGACCGAAAGAGACAGCGCCGAAAGCGGATCGTGTTAGGCCGTGCTCGTTCAATATTTCGCTTTCACCGACACAACTGCCGCCGCCACGGTCACTGTGAGCGAAAGAGACTGCGCCGAACGCGCATCGTGTGACGCCGTGCTCGTTCAATAATTCGCTTTCACCGACACAACTGCCGCCACCACGGTCACCGTGACCGAAAGAGACAGCGCCGAAAACGGATCGTCGGAGGCCGTGGTCGTTCAATAATTCGCTTTCACCGACACAACTGCCGCCGCCACGGTCACCGTGAGCGAAAGAGACAGCGCCGAAAGCGGATCGTGTGAGGCCGTGCTCGTTCAATATTTCGCTTTCACCGACACAAATGCCGCCGCCACGGTCACCGTTACCGAAAGAGACAGCGCCGAAAACGGATCGTCGGAGGCCGTGGTCGTTCAATAATTCGCTTTCACCGACACAACTGCCGCCGCCACGGTCACCGTGAGCGAAAGAGACAACGCCGAACGCGGATCGTGTGAGGCCGTGCTCGTCCAATAATTCGCTTTCACCGACACAACTGCCGCCGCCACGGTCACCGTGAGCGAAAGAGACAGCGCCGAACGCGGATCATCGGAGGCCGTGGTCGTTCAATAATTCGCATTCACCGACACAACTGCCGCCGCAACGGTCACCGTGAGCGAAAGAGACAGCTCCGAAAGCGGATCGTGTGAGGCCGTGGTCGTTCAATAATTCGCTTTCACCAACACAACTGCCGCCGCCACGGTCACCGTGACCGAAAGAGACAGCGCCGAACGCGGATCGTCGGAGGCCGTGGTCGTTCAATATTTCGCTTTCACCGACACAACTGCCGCCGCAACGGTCACCGTGAGCGACAGAGACAACGCCGAACGCGGATCGTCGGAGGCCGTGGTCGTTCAATATTTCGCTTTCACCGACACAACTGCCGCCGCAACGGTCACCGTGAGCGAAAGAGACAGCGCCGAACGCGGATCGTCGGAGGCCGTGGACGTTCAATAATTCGCTTTCACCGACACAACTGCCGCCGCCACGGTCACCGTGACCGAAAGAGACAGCGCCGAAACCGGATCGTGTTAGGCCGTGCTCGTTCAATATTTCGCTTTCACCGACACAACTGCCGCCGCCACGGTCACTGTGAGCGAAAGAGACTGCGCCGAACGCGGATCGTGTGAGGCCGTGCTCGTTCAATAATTCGCTTTCACCAACACAACTGCCGCCGCCACGGTCACCGTGACCGAAAGAGACAGCGCCGAACGCGGATCGTCGGAGGCCGTGGTCGTTCAATATTTCGCTTTCACCGACACAACTGCCGCCGCAACGGTCACCGTGAGCGAAAGAGACAACGCCGAACGCGGATCGTCGGAGGCCGTGGTCGTTCAATAATTCGCTTTCACCGACACAACTGCCGCCGCCACGGTCACCGTGACCGAAAGAGACAGCGCCGAACGCGGATCGTCGGAGGCAGGTGGTCGTTCAATAATTCGCTTTCACCGACACAACTGCCGCCGCAACGGTCACCGTGAGCGAAAGAGACAGCGCCGAAAGCGGATCGTCGGAGGCCGTGGTCGTTCAATAATTCGCTTTCACCGACACAATTGCCGCCGCCACGGTCACCGTGAGCGAAAGAGACAGCGCCGAAAGCGGATCGTGTGAGGCCGTGCTCGTTCAATATTTCGCTTTCACGGACACAACTGCCGCCGCTATGGTCACCGTGAGCGAAAGAGACAGCGCCGAACGCGGATCGTCGGAGGCCGTGCTCGTTCAATAATTCGCTTTCACCGACACAACTGCCGCCGCCACGGTCACCGTGACCGAAAGAGACAGCGCCGAAAGCGGATCGTGTTAGGCCGTGCTCGTTCAATATTTCGCTTTCACCGACACAACTGCCGCCGCCACTGTCACCGTGAGCGAAAGAGACAGCGCCGAAAGCGGATCGTCGGAGGCCGTGGTCGTTCAATAATTCGCTTTCACCGACACAACTGCCGCCGCCACGGTCACCGTGAGCGAAAGAGACATCGCCGAAAGCGGATCGTGTGAGGCCGTGCTCGTTCAATATTTCGCTTTCACGGACACAACTGCCGCCGCAACGGTCACCGTGAGCGAAAGAGACAGCGCCGAACGCGGATCGTCGGAGGCCGTGGTCGTTCAATAATTCGCTTTCACGGACACAACTGCCGCCGCTATGGTCACCGTGAGCGAAAGAGACAGCGCCGAACGCGGATCGTCGGAGGCCGTGCTCGTTCAATAATTCGCTTTCACCGACACAACTGCCGCCGCCACGGTCACCGTGACCGAAAGATACAGCGCCGAAAGCGGATCGTGTTAGGCCGTGATCGTTCAATATTTCGCTTTCACCGACACAACTGCCGCCGCCACTGTCACCGTGAGCGAAAGACACAGCGCCGAAAGCGGATCGTCGGAGGCCATGCTCGTTCAATAATTCGCTTTCACCGACACAACTGCCGCCGCCATGGTCACCGTGACCGAACGAGACAGCGCCGAAAACGGATCGTCGGAGGCCGTGGTCGTTCAATAATTCGCTTTCACCGACACAACTGCCGCCGCCACGGTCACCGTGAGCGAAAGAGACAGCGCCGAAAGCGGATCGTGTGAGGCCGTGCTCGTTCAATATTTCGATTTCACCGATACAAATGCCGCCGCCATGGTCACCGTTACCGAAAGAGACAGCGCCGAAAACGGATCGTCGGAGGCCGTGGTCGTTAAATAATTCGCTTTCACCGACACAACTGCCGCCGCCACGGTCACCGTGAGCGAAAGAGACAGCGCCGAACGCGGATCATCGGAGGCCGTGGTCGTTCAATAATTCGCATTCACCGACACAACTGCCGCCGCAACGGTCACCGTGAGCGAAAGAGACAGCGCCGAAAGCGGATCGTGTGAGGCCGTGGTCGTTCAATAATTCGCTTTCACCAACACAACTGCCGCCGCCACGGTCACCGTGACCGAAAGAGACAGCGCCCAACGCGGATCGTCGGAGGCCGTGGTCGTTCAATATTTCGCTTTCACCGACACAACTGCCGCCGCAACGGTCACCGTGAGCGAAAGAGACAACGCCGAACGCGGATCGTCGGAGGCCGTGATCGTTCAATAATTCGCTTTCACCGACACATCTGCCGCCGCCACGGTCACCGTGACCGAAAGAGACAGTGCCGAACGCGGATCGTCGGAGGCCGTGGTCGTTCAATATTTCACTTTCCCCGACACAACTGCCGCCGCAACGGTCACCGTGAGCGAAAGAGACAGCGCCGAACGCGGATCGTCGGAGGCCGTGGTCGTTCAATAATTCGCTTTCACCGACACAACTGCCGCCGCCACGGTCACCGTGAGCGAAAGAGACAGCGCCGAAAGTGGATCGTGTGAGGCCGTGCTCGTTCAATAATTCGCTTTCACGGAAACAACTGCCGCCGCTATGGTCACCGTGAGCGAAAGAGACAGCGCCGAACGCGGATCGTCGGAGGCCATGCTCGTTCAATAATTCACTTTCACCGACACAACTGCCGCCGCCACGGTCACCGTGACCGAAAGAGACAGCGCCGAAAGCGGATCGTGTTAGGCCGTGTTCGTTCAATATTTCGCTTTCACCGACACAACTGCCGCCGCCACTGTCACCGTGAGCGAAAGACACAGCGCCGAAAGCGGATCGTCGGAGGCCATGCTCGTTCAATAATTCGCTTTCACCGACACAACTGCCGCCACCACGCTCACTGTGAGCGAAAGAGACAGCGCCGAACGCGGATCGTCGGAGGCCGTGGTCGTTCAATAATTCGCTTTCACCGACACAACTGCCGCCGCAACGGGCACCGTGAGCGAAAGAGACAGCGCCGAAAGCGGATCGTGTGAGGCCGTGGTCGTTCAATAATTCGCTTTCACCGACACAACTGCCGCCGCCACGGTCACCGTGACCGAAAGAGACAGCGCCAACGCGGATCGTCGGAGGCCGTGGTCGTTCAATATTTCGCTTTCACCGACACAACTGCCGCCGCAACGGTTACCATGAGCGAAAGAACCAACGCCGAACGCGGATCGTCGGAGGCCGTGGTCATTCAATAATTCGCTTTCACCGACACAACTGCCGCCGCCACGGTCACCGTGACCGAAAGAGACAGCGCCGAACGCGGATCGTCGGAGGCAGTGGTCGTTCAATATTTCGCTTTCACCGACACAGCTGCCGCCGCAACGGTCACCGTGAGCGAAAGAGACAGCGCCGAACGCGGATCGTCGGAGGCCGTGGTCGTTCAATAATTCGCTTTCACCGACACAACTGCCGCCGCCACGGTCACCGTGAGCGAAAGAGACAGCGCCGAAAGCGGATCGTGTTAGGCCGTGCTCGTTCAATATTTCGCTTTCACCGACACAAATGCCACCGCCATGGTCACCGTGAGCGAAAGAGACAGCGCCGAACGCGGATCGTCGGAGGCCGTGCTCGTTCAATAATTCGCTTTCACCGACACAACTCCCGCCACCACGGTCACCGTGACCGAAAGAGACAGCGCCGGAAGCGGATCGTGTTAGGCCGTGCTCGTTCAATATTTCGCTTTCACCGACACAAATGCCGCCGCCACGGTCACCGTTACCCATAAGAGACAGCGCCGAAAACGGATCGTCGGAGGCCGTGGTCGTTCAAATATTCGCTTTCACCGACACAACTGCCACCGCCAAGGTCACCGTGAGCGAAAGAGACAGCGCCGAACGCGGATCGTGTGAGGCCGTGCTCGTTCAATAATTCGCTTTCACCGACAAAACTGCCGCCGCCACGGTCACCGTGAGCGAAAGAGACAGCGCCGAACGCGGATCGTCGGAGGCCGTGGTCGTTCAATATTTCGCTTTCACCGACACAACTGCCGCCGCAACGGTCACCGTGAGCGAAAGAGACAGCGCCGAAAGCGGATCGTGTGAGGCCGTGCTCGTTCAATAATTCGCTTTCACCGACACAGCTGCCACCGCCACGGTCACCGTGGCCGAAAGAGACAGCACCGAAAACAGATCGTCGGAGGCCGTGGTCGTTCAATATTTCGCTTTCACCGACACAACTGCCGCCGCCACGGTCACCGTGACCGAAAGAGATTTTGCCCATAAACGGATCGTAGGAGGCCGTGGTCGTTCAAAAATTCGCTTTCACCGACACAACTGCCGCCGCCACGGTCACCGTGAGCGAAAGAGACACCGCCGAAAGCGGATCGTCGGAGGCCGTGCTCGTTCAATAATTCGCTTTCACCGACAGAACTGCCGCCGCCACGGTCACCGTGAGTGAAAGAAACAACGCCCAAAGCGGATCGTGTGAGGCCGTGCTCGTTCAATAATTCGCTTTCACCGACACATCTGCCGCCGCCACGGTCACCGTGACCGAAAGAGACAGCGCCGAAAACGGATCGTCGGAGGCCGTGGTCGTTCAATAATTCGCTTTCACCGACACAACTGCCGCCGCCACGGTCACCGTGAGCGAAAGAGACACCGCCGAAAGCGGATCGTCGGACGCCGTGCTCGTTCAATAATTCGCTTTCACCGACACAACTGCCGCCACCACGGTCACCGTGAGCGAAAGAGACAGCGCCGAAAGCGGATCGTGTGAGGCCGTGGTCGTTCAATAATTCGCTTTCACCAACACAACTGCCGCCGCCACGGTCACCGTGACCGAAAGAGACAGCGCCGAACGCGGATCGTCGGAGGCCGTGGTCGTTCAATAAATCGCTTTCACCAACACAACTGCCGCCGCAACGGTAACCGTGAGCGAAAGAGACAACGCCGAACGCGGATCGTCGGAGGCCGTGGTCGTTCAATATTTCGCTTTCACCGACACAACTGCCGCCGCCACGGTCACCGTGAGCGAAAGAGACAGCGCCGAAAGCGGATCGTGTGAGGCCGTGCTCGTTCAATATTTCGCTTTCACGGACACAACTGCCGCCGCTATGGTCACCGTGAGCGAAAGAGACAGCGCCGAACGCGGATCGTCGGAGGCCGTGCTCGTTCAATAATTCGCTTTCACCGACACAACTGCCGCCACCACGGTCACCGTGACCGAAAGAGACAGCGCCGAACGCGGATCGTCGGAGGCCGTGGTCGTTCAATATTTCGCTTTCACCGCCACAACTGCCGCCGCCACTGTCACCGTGAGCGAAAGACACAGCGCCGAAAGCGGATCGTCGGAGGCCATGCTCGTTCAATAATTCGCTTTCACCGACACAACTGCCGCCGCCACGGTCACTGTGAGCGAAAGAGACAGCGCCGAACGCGGATCGTGTGAGGCCGTGCTCGTTCAATATTTCGCTTTCACCGACACAACTGCCGCCGCCACGGTCACTGTGAGCGAAAGAGACTGCGCCGAACGCGGATCGTGTGAGGCCGTGCTCGTTCAATAATTCGCTTTCACCGACACAACTGCCGCCGCCACGGTCACCGTGAGCGAAAGAGACAGCGCCGAAAGCGGATCGTCGGAGGCCGTGCTCGTTCAATAATTCACTTTCACCGACACAACTGCCGCCGCCACGGTCACCGTGAGCGAAAGAGACAGTTCCGAAAGCGGATCGTGTGAGGCCGTGCTCGTTCAATATTTCGCTTTCACCGACACAACTGCCGCCGCCACGGTCACCGTGAGCGAAAGAGACGGCGCCGAACGCGGATCGTCGGAGGCCGTGGTCGTTCAATATTTCGCTTTCACCGACGCAACTGCCGCCGCAACGGTCAATGTGAGCGAAAGAGACAGCGCCGAAAGCGGAACGGGTGAGGCCGTGGTCGTTCAATAATTCGCTTTCACCGACACAACAGCCGCCGCCACGGTCACCGTGACCGAAAGAGACAGCGCCGAACGTGGATCGTCGGAGGCCGTGGTCCTTCAATAATTCGCTTTCACCGACACAACTGCCGCCGCAATGGTCACCGTGAACGAAAGAGACAGCGCCGAACGCGGATCGTCGGAGGCCGTGCTTGTTCAATAATTCGCTTTCACCGACACAACTGCCGCCGCCACGGTCACCGTGAGCGAAAGAGACAGCGCCGAAAGCGGATCGTGTGAGGCCGTGCTCGTTCAATAATTCGCTTTCACCGACACAACTGCCGCCGCCACGGTCACCGTGAGCGAAAGAGACAGCGCCGAACGCGGATCGTCGGAGGCCGTGGTCGTTCAATAATTCGCTTTCACCGACACAACTGCCGCCGCAACGGGCACCGTGAGCGAAAGAGACAGCGCCGAAAGCGGATCGTGTGAGGCCGTGGTCGTTCAATAATTCGATTTCACCGACACAACTGCCGCCGCCACGGTCACCGTGACCGAAAGAGACAGCGCCAACGCGGATCGTCGGAGGCCGTGGTCGTTCAATATTTCGCTTTCACCGACAAAACTGCCGCCACAACGGTCACCATGAGCGAAAGAGACAACGCCGAACGCGGATCGTCGGAGGCCGTGGTCATTCAATAATTTGCTTTCACCGACACAACTGCCGCCGCCACGGTCACCGTGACCGAAAGAGACAGCGCCGAACGCGGATCGTCGGAGGCCGTGGTCGTTCAATATTTCGCTTTCACCGACACAACTGCCGCCGCAACGGTCACCGTGAGCGAAAGAGACAGCGCCGAACGCGGATCGTCGGAGGCCGTGGTCGTTCAATAATTCGCTTTCACCGACACAACTGCCGCCGCCACGGTCACCGTGAGCGAAAGAGACAGCGCCGAAAGCGGATCGTGTGAGGCCGTGCTCGTTCAATAATTCGCTTTCACGGACACAACTGCCGCCGCCATGGTCACCGTGAGCGAAAGAGACAGCGCCGAACGCGGATCGTCGGAGGCCGTGCTCGTTCAATAATTCGCTTTCACCGACACAACTCCCGCCACCACGGTCACCGTGACCGAAAGAGACAGCGCCGAAAGCGGATCGTGTTAGGCCGTGCTCGTTCAATATTTCGCTTTCACCGACACAAATGCCGCCGCCACGGTCACCGTTACCCAAAAGAGACAGCGCCGAAAACGGATCGTCGGAGGCCGTGGTCGTTCAATATTTCGCTTTCACCGACACAACTGCCGCCGCAACGTTCACCGTGAGCGAAAGAGGCAACGCCGAACGCGGATCGTCGCAGGCCGTGGTCGTTCAATAATTCGCTTTCACCGACACAACTGCCGCCGCCACTGTCACCGTGAGCGAAAGACACAGCGCCGAAAGCGGATCGTCGGAGGTCGTGCTCGTTCAATAATGCGCTTTCACCGACACAAGTGCCGCCGCCACGGTCACCGTGAGCGAAAGAGACAGCGCCGAACGCGGATCGTGTGAGGCCGTGCTCGTTCAATAATTCGCTTTCACCGACACAGCTGCCACCGCCACGGTCACCGTGGCCGAAAGAGACAGCACCGAAAACAGATCGTCGGAGGCCGTGGTCGTTCAATATTTCGCTTTCACCGACACAACTGCCGCCGCCACGGTCACCGTGAGCGAAAGAGACAGCGCCAAACGCGGATTGTGTGAGGCCGTGCTCGTTTAATAATTCGCTTTCACCGACACAACTGCCGCCGCCACGGTCACCGTGAGCGAAAGACACAGCGCCAAAAGCGGATCGTCGGAGGCCGTGCTCGTTCAAAAATTCGCTTTCACCGACACAATTGCCGCCGCCACGGTCACCGTGAGCGAAAGAGACAGCGCCAAAAGCGGATCGTTGGAGGCCGTGGTCGTTCAATAATTCGCTTTCACCGACACAACTGCCGACGCCACGGTCACCGTGAGCGAAAGAGACAGCGCCGAACGCGGATCGTGTGAGGCCGTGCTCGTTCAATAATTCCCTTTCACCGACACAACTGCCGCCGCCACGGTCACCGTGACCGAAAGAGACAGCGCCGAACGCGGATCGTCGGAGGCCGTGGTCGTTCAATATTTCGCTTTCACCGACACAACTGCCGCCGCAACGGTCACCGTGAGCGAAAGAGACAGCGCCGAACGCGGATCGTCGGAGGCCGTGGTCGTTCAATAATTCGCTTTCACCGACACAACTACCGCCGCCACGGTCACCGTGAGCGAAAGAGACAGCGCCGAAAGCGGATCGTGTGAGGCCGTGCTCGTTCAATAATTCGCTTTCACGGACACAACTGCCGCCGCCATGGTCACCGTGAGCGAAAGAGACAGCGCCGAACGCGGATCGTCGGAGGCCGTGCTCGTTCAATAATTCGCTGTCACCGACACAACTCCCGCCACCACGGTCACCGTGACCGAAAGAGACAGCGCCGAAAGCGGATCGTGTTAGGCCGTGCTCGTTCAATATTTCGCTTTCACGGACACAAATGCCGCCGCCACGGTCACCGTTACCCAAAAGAGACAGCGCCGAAAACGGATCGTCGGAGGCCGTGGTCGTTCAAATATTCGCTTTCACCGACACAACTGCCACCGCCAAGGTCACCGTGAGCGAAAGTGACAGCGCCGAACGCGGATCGTGTGAGGCCGTGCTCGTTCAATAATTCGCTTTCACCGACAAAACTGCCGCCGCCACGGTCACCGTGAGCGAAAGAGACAGGGCCGAACGTGGATCGTCGGAGGCCGTGGTCGTTCAATAATTCGCTTTCACCGACACAACTGCCGCCGCAACGGTGACCGTGAGCGAAAGAGACAGCGCCGAAAGCGGATCGTGTGAGGCCGTGGTCGTTCAATAATACGCTTTCACCGACACAGCTGCCGCCGCCACGGTCACCGTGACCGAAAGAGACAGCGCCGAACGCGGATCGTCAGAGGCCGTGGTCGTTCAATATTTCGCTTTCACCGACACAACTGCCGCCGCAACGTTCACCGTGAGCGAAAGAGACAACGCCGAACGCGGATCGTCGGAGGCCGTGGTCGTTCAATAATTCGCTTTCAGCGACACAACTGCCGCCGCCACTGTCACCGTGAGCGAAAGACACAGCGCCGAAAGCGGATCGTCGGAGGTCGTGCTCGTTCAATAATGCGCTTTCACCGACACAAGTGCCGCCGCCACGGTCACCGTGAGCGAAAGAGACAGCGCCGAACGCGGATCGTGTGAGGCCATGCTCGTTCAATTATTCGCTTTCACCGACACAGCTGCCACCGCCACGGTCACCGTGGCCGAAAGAGACAGCACCGAAAGCAGATCGTCGGAGGCCGTGGTCGTTCAATATTTCGCTTTCACCGACACAACTGCCGCCGCCACGGTCACCGTAAGCGAAAGAGACAGCGCCAAACGCGGATTGTGTGAGGCCGTGCTCGTTTAATAATTCGCTTTCACCGACACAACTGCCGCCGCCACGGTCACCGTGAGCGAAAGACACAGCGCCAAAAGCGGATCGTCGGAGGCCGTGCTCGTTCAAAAATTCGCTTTCACCGACACAATTGCCGCCGCCACGGTCACCGTGAGCGAAAGAGACAGCGCCGAACGCGGATCGTCGGAGGCCATGCTCGTTCAATAATTCGCTTTCACCGACACAACTGCCGCCGCCACGGTCACCGTGACCGAAAGAGAGAGCGCCGAACGCGGATCGTCGGAGGCCGTGGTCGTTCAATAATTCGCTTTCACCGACACAACTGCCGCCGAAACGGTCACCGTGAGCGAAAGAAACAGCGCCGAAAGCGGATCGTGTAGGCCGTGCTCGTTCAATATTTCGCTTTCACCGACACATCTGCCGCCGCCACGGTCACCGTGACCGAAAGAGACAGCGCCGAAAACGGATCGTCGGAGGCCGTGGTCGTTCAATAATTCGCTTTCACCGACACAACTGCCGCCGCCACGGTCACCGTGAGCGAAAGACACAGCGCCGAAAGCGGATCGTCGGAGGCCGTGCTCGTTCAATAATTCGCTTTCACCGACACAACTGCCGCCGCCACTGTCACCGTGAGCGAAAGACACAGCGCCGAAAGCGGATCGTCGGAGGCCATGCTCGTTCAATAATTCGCTTTCACCCACACAACTGCTGCCGCCAAGGTCACTGTGAGCGAAAGAGACAGTGCCGAACGCGGATCGTGTGAGGCCGTGCTCGCTCAATATTTCGCGTTCACCGACACAACTGCCGCCGCCACGGTCACTGTGAGCGAAATAGACTGCGCCGAACGCGGGTCGTGTGAGGCCGTGCTCGTTCAATAATTCGCTTTCACCGACACAACTGCCGCCGCCACTGTCACCGTGAGCGAAAGACACAGCGCCGAAAGCGGATCGTCGGAGGCCATGCTCGTTCAATAATTCGCTTTCACCGACACAACTGCCGCCGCCATGGTCACAGTGAGCGAAAGAGACAGCGCCGAACGCGGATCGTCGGAGGCCGTGCTCGTTCAATAATTCGCTTTCACCGACACAACTGCCGCCGCCACGGCCACCGTGACCGAAAGAGACAGCGCCGAAAGCGGATCGTGTGAGGCTGTGCTCGTTCAATATTTCGCTTTCACTGACACAACTGCCACCGCCACGGTCACCGTGAGCGAAAGAGACAGCGCCGAAAACGGATCGTCGGAGGCCGTGGTCGTTCAATAATTCGCTTTCACCGACAGAACTGCCGCCCCCACGGTCACCGTGAGCGAAAGAGACAGCGCCGAAAGCGGATCGTGTGAGGCCGTGCTCGTTCAATAATTCGCTTTCACCGACACAACTGCCGCCGCCACGGTCACCGTGACCGAAAGAGACAGTGCCGAAAGCGGATCGTGTGAGGCCGTGCTCGTTCATTAATTCGCTTTCACCGACACAACTGCCGCCGCCACGGTCACCGTGAGCAAAAGAGACAGTGCCGAAAACGGATCGTCGGAGGCCGTGGTCGTTAAATAATTCGCTTTCACCGACACAACTGCCGCCGCCACTGTCACCGTGAGCGAAAGAGACATCGCCGAAAGCGGATCGTGTGAGGCCGTGCTCGTTCAATATTTCGCTTTTACCGACACAACTGCCGCTGCCACTGTCACCGTGAGCGAAAGACACAGCGCCGAAAGCGCATCGTCGGAGGCCGTGCTCGTTCAATATTTCGCTTTCACCGACACAACTGCCGCCGCCACGGTCACCGTGAGCGAAAGAGACAGCGCCGAACATGGATCGTGTGAGGCCGTGCTCGTTCAATATTTCGCTATCACCGACACAACTGCCGCCGCCACGGTCACCGTGAGCGAAAGAGACAGCGCCGAACGCGGATCGTCGGAGGCCGTGCTCGTTCAATAATTCGCTTTCACCGACACAACTGCCGCCGCCACGGTCACCGTGACCGAAAGAGACAGCGCCGAAAGCGGATCGTGTTAGGCCGTGCTCGTTCAATATTTGGCTTTCACCGACACAAATGCCGCCGCCACGGTCACCGTTACCGAAAGAGACAGCGCCGAAAACGGATCGTCGGAGGCCGTGGTCGTTCAAATATTCGCTTTCACCGACACAACTGCCGCCGCCACGGTCACCGTGAGCGAAAGAGACAGCGCCGAACGCGGATCGTGTGAAGCCGTGCTCGTTCAATAATTCGCTTTCACCGACACAACTGCCGCCGCCACGGTCACCGTGAGCGAAAGAGACAGCGCCGAACGCGGATCGTCGGAGGCCGTGGTCGTTCAATAATTCGCTTTCACTGACACAACTGCCGCCGCAACGGTCACCGTGAGCGAAAGAGACGGCGCCGAAAGCGGATCGTGTAAGGCCGTGGTTGTTCAATAATACGCTTTCACCGACACAACTGCCGCCGCCACGGTCACCGTGACCGAAAGAGACAGAGCCGAACGCGGATCGTCGGAGGCCGTGGTCGTTCAATATTTCGCTTTCACCGACACAACTGCCGCCGCAACGGTCACCGTGAGCGAAAGAGACAACGCCGAACGCGGATCGTCGGAGGCCGTGGTCGTTCAATAATTCGCTTTCACCGACACAACTGCCGCCGCCACGGTCACTGTGAGCGAAAGAGACAGTGCCGAACGCGGATCGTGTGAGGCCGTGCTCGTTCAAATATTCGCTTTCACCGACACAACTGCCGCCGCCACGGTCACCGTGACCGAAAGAGACAGAGCCGAACGCGGATCGTCGGAAGCCGTAGTCGTTCAAAATTTCGCTTTCACCGACACAACTGCCGCTGCAACGGTCACCGTGAGCGAAAGAGACAGCGCCGAACGCGGATCGTCGGAGGCCGTGGTCGTTCAATATTTCGATTTCACCGACACAACTGCCGCCGCCACGGTCACCGTGAGCGAAAGAGACAGCGCCGAAAGCGGATCGTGTGAGGCCGTGCTCGTTCAATAATTCGCTTTCACGGACACAACTGCCGCCGCTATGGTCACCGTGAGCGAAAGAGACTGCGCCGAACGCGGATCGTCGGAGGCCGTGCTCGTTCAATAATTCGCTTTCACCGACACAACTGCCGCCGCCACGGTCACCGTGACCGAAAGAGACAGCGCTGAAAGCGGATCGTGTTAGGCCGTGCTCGTTCAATAATTCGCTTTCACCGACACAACTGCCGCCGCCACTGTCACCGTGAGCGAAAGACACAGCGCCGAAAGCGGATCGTCGGAGGCCATGCTCGTTCAATAATTCGCTTTCACCGACACAACTGCCGCCGCCACGGTCACTGTGAGCGAAAGAGACAGTGCCGAACGCGGATCGTGTGAGGCCGTGCTCGTTCAATAATTCGCTTTCACCGACACAACTGCCGCCGCCACGGTCACCGTGACCGAAAGAGATTTTGCCCATAAACGGATCGTCGGAGGCCGTGGTCGTTCAATAATTCGCTTTCACCGACACAACTGCCGCCGCCACGGTCACCGTGAGCGAAAGAGACACCGCCGAAAGCGGATCGTCGGAGGCCGTGCTCGTTCAATATTTCGCTTTCACCGACAGAACTGCCGCCGCCACGGTCACCGTGAGCGAAAGGAGCAGCGCCGGAAGCGGATCGTGTGAGGCCGTGCTCGTTCAATAATTCGCTTTCACCGACACATCTGCCGCCGCCCCGGTCACCGTGACCGAAAGAAACAGCGCCGAAAACGGATCGTCGGAGGCCGTGGTCGTTCAATAATTCGCTTTCACCGACACAACTGCCGCCGCCACGGTCACCGTGAGCGAAAGAGACACCGCCGAAAGCGGATCGTCGGAGGCCGTGCTCGTTCAAAAATTCGCTTTCACCGACAGAACTACCGCCGCCACGGTCACCGTGAGCGAAAGAAACAGCGCCGAAAGCGGATCGTGTGAGGCCGTGCTCGTTCAATAATTCGCTTTCACCGACACATCTGCCGCCGCCACGGTAACCGTGACCGAAAGAGACAGCGCCGAAAACGGATCGTCGGAGGCCGTGGTCGTTCAATAATTCGCTTTCACCGACACAACTGCCGCCGCCACGGTCACCGTGAGCGAAAGAGACAGCGCCGAAAGCGGATCGTCGGAGGCCGTGCTCGTTCAATAATTCGCTTTCACCGACACAACTGCCGCCACCACGGTCACCGTGAGCGAAAGAGACAGCGCCGACAGCGGATCGTGTGAGGCCGTGGTCGTTGAATAATTCGCTGTCACCGACACAACTGCCGCCGCCACGGTCACCGTGACCGAAAGAGACAGCGCCGAACGCGGATCGTCGGAGGCCGTGGTCGTTCAATATTTCGCTTTCACCAACACAACTGCCGCGGCAACGGTCACCGTGAGCGAAAGAGACAACGCCGAAAGCGGATCGTGTGAGGCCGTGCTCGTTCAATAATTCGCTTTCACGGACACAACTGCCGCCGCTATGGTCACCGTGAGCGAAAGAGACAGCGCCGAACGCGGATCGTCGGAGGCCGTGCTCGTTCAATAATTCGCTTTCACCGACACAACTGCCGCCGCCACGGTCACCGTGACCGAAAGAGACAGCGCTGAAAGCGGATCGTGTTAGGCCGTGCTCGTTCAATAATTCGCTTTCACCGACACAACTGCCGCCGCCACTGTCACCGTGAGCGAAAGACACAGCGCCGAAAGCGGATCGTCGGAGGCCATGCTCGTTCAATAATTCGCTTTCACCGACACAACTGCCGCCGCCACGGTCACTGTGAGCGAAAGAGACAGTGCCGAACGCGGATCGTGTGAGGCCGTGCTCGTTCAATAATTCGCTTTCACCGACACAACTGCCGCCGCCACGGTCACCGTGACCGAAAGAGATTTTGCCCATAAACGGATCGTCGGAGGCCGTGGTCGTTCAATAATTCGCTTTCACCGACACAACTGCCGCCGCCACGGTCACCGTGAGCGAAAGAGACACCGCCGAAAGCGGATCGTCGGAGGCCGTGCTCGTTCAATATTTCGCTTTCACCGACAGAACTGCCGCCGCCACAGTCACCGTGAGCGAAAGAAACAGCGCCGAAAGCGGATCGTGTGAGGCCGTGCTCGTTCAATAATTCGCTTTCACCGACACATCTGCCGCCGCGCCGGTCACCGTGACCGAAAGAAACAGCGCCGAAAACGGATCGTCGGAGGCCGTGGTCGTTCAATAATTCGCTTTCACCGACACAACTGCCGCCGCCACGGTCACCGTGAGCGAAAGAGACACCGCCGAAAGCGGATCGTCGGAGGCCGTGCTCGTTCAATAATTCGCTTTCACCGACAGAACTACCGCCGCCACGGTCACCGTGAGCGAAAGAAACAGCGCCGAAAGCGGATCGTGTGAGGCCGTGCTCGTTCAATAATTCGCTTTCACCGACACATCTGCCGCCGCCACGGTCACCGTGACCGAAAGAGACAGCGCCGAAAACGGATCGTCGGAGGCCGTGGTCGTTCAATAATTCGCTTTCACCGACACAACTGCCGCCGCCACGGTCACCGTGAGCGAAAGAGACAGCGCCGAAAGCGGATCGTCGGAGGCCGTGCTCGTTCAATAATTCGCTTTCACCGACACAACTGCCGCCACCACGGTCACCGTGAGCGAAAGAGACAGCGCCGACAGCGGATCGTGTGAGGCCGTGGTCGTTGAATAATTCGCTGTCACCGACACAACTGCCGCCGCCACGGTCACCGTGACCGAAAGAGACAGCGCCGAACGCGGATCGTCGGAGGCCGTGGTCGTTCAATATTTCGCTTTCACCAACACAACTGCCGCGGCAACGGTCACCGTGAGCGAAAGAGACAACGCCGAACGCGGATCGTCGGAGGCCGTGGTCGTTCAATATTTCGCTTTCACCGACACAACTGCCGCCGCCACGGTCACCGTGAGCGAAAGAGACAGCGCCGAAAGCGGATCGTGTGAGGCCGTGCTCGTTCAATATTTCGCTTTCACGGACACAACTGCAGCCGCTATGGTCACCGTGAGCGAAAGAGACAGCGCCGAACGCGGATCGTCGTAGGCCGTGGTCGTTCAATAATTCGCTGTCACCGACACAACTGCCGCCGCCGCGGTCACCGTGAGCAAAAGAGACAGCGCCGAACGCGGATCGTCGGAGGCCGTGCTCGTTCAATATTTCGCTTTCACCGACATAACTGCCGCCGCCACGGTCACCGTGAGCGAAAGAGACAGCGCCGAAAGCGGATCGTGTGAGGCCGTGCTCGTTCAATATTTCGCTTTCACGGACACAACTGCAGCCGCTATGGTCACCGTGAGCGAAAGAGACAGCGCCGAACGCGGATCGTCGTAGGCCGTGGTCGTTCAATAATTCGCTTTCACCGACACAACTACCGCCGCCACGGTCACCGTGACCGAAAGAGACAGCGCTGAAAGCGGATCGTGTTAGGCCGTGCTCGTTCAATAATTCGCTTTCACCGACACAACTGCCGCCGCTATGGTCACCGTGAGCGAAAGAGACAGCGCCGAACGCGGATCGTCGGAGGCCGTGCTCGTTCAATAATTCGCTTTCACCGACACAACTGCCGCCGCCACGGTCACCGTGACCGAAAGATACAGAGCTGAAAGCGGATCGTGTTAGGCCGTGCTCGTTCAATAATTCGCTTTCACCGACACAACTGCCGCCGCCACTGTCACCGTGAGCGAAAGACACAGCGCCGAAAGCGGATCGTCGGAGGCCATGCTCGTTCGATAATTCGCTTTCACCGACACAACTGCTGCCGCCAAGGTCACTGTGAGCGAAAGAGACAGCGCCGAACGCGGATCGTGTGAGGCCGTGCTCGTTCAATATTTCGCGTTCACCGACATAACTGCCGCCGCCACGGTCACTGTGAGCGAAATCGACTGCGCCGAACACGGATCGTGTGAGGCCATGCTCGTTCAATAATTCGCTTTCACCGACACAACTGCCGCCGCCACGGTCACCGTGACCGAAAAAGACAGCGCCGAAAACGGATCGTCGGAGGCCGTGGTCGTTTAATAATTCGCTTTCACCGACACAACTGCCACCGCCACGGTCACCATGAGCGAAAGAGACAGCGCCGAAAGCGGATCGTCGGAGGCCGTGCTCGTTCAATAATTCGCTTTCACCGACACAATTGCCGCCGCCACGGTCACCGTGAGCGAAAGAGACAGCGCCAAAACCGGATCGTGTGAGGCCGTGCTCGTTCAATATTTTGCTTTCACCGACACAACTGCCGCCGCCACGGTCACCGTGAGCGAATGAGACAGCGCCGAACGCGGATCGTCGGAGGCCGTGGTCGTTCAATATTTCGCTTTCACCGACGCAACTGCCGCCGCAACGGTCACCGTGAGCGAAAGAGACCGCGCCGAAAGCGGATCGTGTGAGGCCGTGGTCGTTCAATAATTCGCTTTCACCGACACAACTGCCGCCGCCACGGTCACCGTGACCGAAAGAGACAGCGCCGAACGTGGATCGTCGGAGGCCGTGGTCGTTCAATAATTCGCTTTCACCGACACAACTGCCGCGGCAACGGTCACCGTGAAAGAAAGAGACAGCGCCGAACGCGGATCGTCGGAGGCCGTGCTCGTTCAATAATTCGCTTTCACCGACACAACTGCCGCCGCCACGGTCACCGTGAGCGAAAGAGACAGCGCCGAAAACGGATCGTCGGAGGCCGTTGTCGTTCAATAATTCGCTTTCACCCACAGAACTGCCGCCCCCACGGTCACCGTGAGCGAAAGAGACAGCGCCGAAAGCGGATCGTGTGAGGCCGTGCTCGTTCAATAATTCGCTTTCACCGACACAACTGCCGCCGCCACGGTCACCGTGACCGAAAGAGACAGCGCCGAAAGCGGATCGTGTGAGGCCGTGCTCGTTAAATAATTCGCTTTCACCGACACAACTGCCGCCGCCACGGTCACCGTGAGCAAAAGAGACAGTGCCGAAAACGGATCGTCGGAGGCCGTGGTCGTTAAATAATTCGCTTTCACCGACACAACTGCCGCCGCCACTGTCACCGTGAGCGAAAGAGACATCGCCGAAAGCGGATCGTGTGAGGCCGTGCTCGTTCAATATTTCGCTTTTACCGACACAACTGCCGCCGCCACTGTCACCGTGAGCGAAAGACAGCGCCGAAAGCGCATCGTCGGAGGCCGTGCTCGTTCAATATTTCGCTTTCACCGACACAACTGCCGCCGCCACGGTCACCGTGAGCGAAAGAGACAGCGCCGAACATGGATCGTGTGAGGCCGTGCTCGTTCAATATTTCGCTATCACCGACACAACTGCCGCCGCCACGGTCACCGTGAGCGAAAGAGACAGCGCCGAACGCGGATCGGCGGAGGCCGTGCTCGTTCAATATTTCGCTTTCACCGACACAACTGCCGCCGCCACGGTCACCGTGACCGAAAGAGACAGCGCCGAAAGCGGATCGTGTTAGGCCGTGCTCGTTCAATATTTCGCTTTCACCGACACAAATGCCGCCGCCACGGTCACCGTTACCGAAAGAGACAGCGCCGAAAACGGATCGTCGGAGGCCGTGGTCGTTCAAATATTCGCTTTCACCGACACAACTGCCGCCGCCACGGTCACCGTGAGCGAAAGAGACAGCGCCGAACGCGGATCGTGTGAGGCCGTGCTCGTTCAATAATTCGCTTTCACCGACACAACTGCCGCCGCCACGGTCACCGTGAGCGAAAGAGACAGCGCCGAACGCGGATCGTCGGAGGCCGTGGTCGTTCAATATTTCGCTTTCACTGACACAACTGCCGCCGCAACGGTCACCGTGAGCGAAAGAGACAACGCCGAACGCGGATCGTTGGAGGCCGTGGTCGTTCAATAATTCGCTTTCACCGACACAACTGCCGCCGCCACGGTCACCGTGACCGAAAGAGACAGCGCCGAACGCGAATCGTCGGAAGCCGTAGTCGTTCAAAATTTCGCTTTCACCGACACAACTGCCGCCGCAACGGTCACCGTGAGCGAAACAGACAGCGCCGAACGCGGATCGTCGGACGCCGTGGTCGTTCAATATTTCGATTTCACCGACACAACTGCCGCGGCAACGGTCACCGTGAACGAAAGAGACAGCGCCGAACGCGGATCGTCGGAGGCCTTGCTCGTTCAATAATTCGCTTTCACCGACACAACTGCCGCCGCCACGGTCACCGTGAGCGAAAGAGACAGCGCCGAAAGCGGATCGTCGGAGGCCGTGGTCGTTCAATATTTCGCTTTCACCGACACAACTGCCGCCGCAACGGTCACCGTGAGCGAAAGAGACAGCGCCGAAAGCGGATCGTGTGAGGCCGTGGTCGTTCAATAATTCGCTTTCACCGACAGAACTGCCGCCGCCACGGTCACCGTGACCGAAAGAGACAGCGCCGAACGCGGATCGTCGGAGGCCGTGGTCGTTCAATATTTCGCTTTCACCGACACAACTGCCGCCGCAACGGTCACCGTGAGCGAAAGAGACAACGCCGAACGCGGATCGTCGGAGGCCGTGGTCATTCAAAAATTCGCTTTCACCGACACAACTGCCGCCGCCACGGTCACCGTGACCGAAAGAGACAGCGCCGAACGCGGATCGTCGGAGGCCGTAGTCGTTCAATATTTCGCTTTCACCGATACAACTGCCGCCGCAACGGTCACCGAGAGCGAAAGAGACAACGCCGAACGCGGATCGTCGGAGGCCGTGGTCGTTCAATATTTCGCTTTCACCGACACAACTGCCGCCGCCACGGTCACCGTGACCGAAAGAGACAGCGCCGAACGCGGATCGTCGGAAGCCGTAGTCGTTCAAAATTTCGCTTTCACCGACACAACTGCCGCTGCAACGGTCACCGTGAGCGAAAGAGACAGCGCCGAACGCGGATCGTCGGAGGCCGTGGTCGTTCAATATTTCGATTTCACCGACACAACTGCCGCCGCCACGGTCACCGTGAGCGAAAGAGACAGCGCCGAAAGCGGATCGTGTGAGGCCGTGCTCGTTCAATAATTCGCTTTCACGGACACAACTGCCGCCGCTATGGTCACCGTGAGCGAAAGAGACAGCGCCGAACGCGGATCGTCGGAGGCCGTGCTCGTTCAATAATTCGCTTTCACCGACACAACTGCCGCCGCCACGGTCACCGTGACCGAAAGAGACAGCGCTGAAAGCGGATCGTGTTAGGCCGTGCTCGTTCAATAATTCGCTTTCACCGACACAACTGCCGCCGCCACTGTCACCGTGAGCGAAAGACACAGCGCCGAAAGCGGATCGTCGGAGGCCATGCTCGTTCAATATTTCGCTTTCACCGACACAACTGCCGCCGCCACGGTCACTGTGAGCGAAAGAGACAGCGCCGAACGCGGATCGTGTGAGGCCGTGCTCGTTCAATAATTCGCTTTCACCGACACAACTGCCGCCGCCACGGTCACCGTGACCGAAAGAGATTTTGCCCATAAACGGATCGTCGGAGGCCGTGGTCGTTCAATAATTCGCTTTCACCGACACAACTGCCGCCGCCACGGTCACCGTGAGCGAAAGAGACACCGCCGAAAGCGGATCGTCGGAGGCCGTGCTCGTTCAATATTTCGCTTTCACCGACACAACTGCCGCCGCCACGGTCACCGTGACCGAAAGAGACAGCGCTGAAAGCGGATCATGTTAGGCCGTGCTCGTTCAATAATTCGCTTTCACCGACACAACTGCCGCCGCCACTGTCACCGTGAGCGAAAGACACAGCGCCGAAAGCGGATCGTCGGAGGCCATGCTCGTTCAATAATTCGCTTTCATCGACACAACTGCTGCCGCCAAGGTCACTGTGAGCGAAAGAGACAGCGCCGAACGCGGATCGTGTGAGGCCGTGCTCGTTCAATATTTCGCGTTCACCGACACAACTCCCGCCGCCACGGTCACTGTGAGCGAAATCGACTGCGCCGAACGCGGATCGTGTGAGGCCGTGCTCGTTCAATAATTCGCTTTCACCGACACAACTGCCGCCGCCACGGTCACCGTGACCGAAAAAGACAGCGCCGAAAACGGATCGTCGGAGGCCGTGGTCGTTTAATAATTCGCTTTCACCGACACAACTGCCGCCGCCACGGTCACCATGAGCGAAAGAGACAGCGCCGAAAGCGGATCGTCGGAGGCCGTGCTCGTTCAATAATTCGCTTTCACCGACACAATTGCCGCCGCCACGGTCACCGTGAGCGAAAGAGACAGCGCCGAAAGCGGATCGTGTGAGGCCGTGCTCGTTCAATATTTCGCTTTCACCGACACAACTGCCGCCGCCACGGTCACCGTGAGCGAATGAGACAGCGCCGAACGCGGATCGTCGGAGGCCGTGGTCGTTCAATATTTCGCTTTCACCGACGCAACTGCCGCCGCAATGGTCACCGTGAGCGAAAGAGACCGCGCCGAAAGCGGATCGTGTGAGGCCGTGGTCGTTCAATAATTCGCTTTCACCGACACAACTGCCGCCGCCACGGTCACCGTGACCGAAAGAGACAGCGCCGAACGTGGATCGTCGGAGGCCGTGGTCGTTCAATAATTCGCTTTCACCGACACAACTGCCGCGGCAACGGTCACCGTGAACGAAAGAGACAGCGCCGAACGCGGATCGTCGGAGGCCGTGCTCGTTCAATAATTCGCTTTCACCGACACAACTGCCGCCGCCACGGTCACCGTGAGCGAAAGAGACAGCGCAGAAAGCGGATCGTCGGAGGCCGTGGTCGTTCAATATTTCGCTTTCACCGACACAACTGCCGCCGCAACGGTCACCGTGAGCGAAAGAGACAGCGCCGAAAGCGGATCGTGTGAGGCCGTGGTCGTTCAATATTTCGCTTTCACCGACAGAACTGCCGCCGCCACGGTCACCGTGACCGAAAGAGACAGCGCCGAACACGGATCGTCGGAGGCCGTGGTCGTTCAATATTTCGTTTTCACCGACACAACTGCCGCCGCAACGGTCACCGTGATTGAAAGAGACAACGCCGAACGCGGATTGTCGGAGGCCGTGGTCATTCAATAATTCGCTTTCACCGACACAACTGCCGCCGCCACGATCACCGTGACCGAAAGAGACAGCGCCGAACGCGGATCGTCGGAGGCCGTAGTCGTTCAATATTTCGCTTTCACCGATACAACTGCCGCCGCAACGGTCACCGAGAGCGAAAGAGACAGCGCCGAACGCGGATCGTCGGAGGCCGTGGTCGTTCAATAATTCGCTTTCACCGACACAACTGCCGCCGCCACGGTCACCGTGAGCGAAAGAGACAGCGCCGAAGGCGGATCGTGTGAGGCCGTGCTCGTTCAATATTTCGCTTTCACGGACACAACTGCCGCCGCCATGGTCACCGTGAGCGAAAGAGACAGCGCCGAACGCGGATCGTCGGAGGCCGTGCTCGTTCAATAATTCGCTTTCACCGACACAACTGCCGCCGCCACGGTCACCGTGAGCGAAAGAGACAGCGCCGAACGCGGATCGTGTGAGGCCGTGCTCGTTCAATAATTCGCTTTCACCGACACAACTGCCGCCGCCACGGTCACCGTGAGCGAAAGAGACAGCGCCGAACGCGGATCGTCGGAGGCCGTGGTCGTTCAATAATTCGCTTTCACCGACACAACTGCCGCCGCAACGGTCACCGTGAGCGAAAGAGACAGCGCCGAAAGCGGATCGTGTGAGGCCGTGGTCGTTCAATATTACGCTTTCACCGACACAACTGCCGCCGCCACGGTCACCGTGACCGAAAGAGACAGCGCCGAACGCGGATCGTCGGAGGCCGTGGTCGTTCAATAATTCGCTTTCACCGACACAACTGCCGCGGCAACGGTCACCGTGAACGAAAGAGACAGCGCCGAACGCGGATCGTCGGAGGCCGTGCTCGTTCAATAATTCGCTTTCACCGACACAACTGCCGCCGCCACGGTCACCGTGAGCGAAAGAGACAGCGCCGAAAGCGGATCGTCGGAGGCCGTGGTCGTTCAATATTTCGATTTCACCGACACAACTGCCGGCGCAACGGTCACCGTGAGCGAAAGAGACAGCGCCGAAAGCGGATCGTGTGAGGCCGTGGTCGTTCAATAATTCGCTTTCACCGACAGAACTGCCGCCGCCACGGTCACCGTGACCGAAAGAGACAACGCCGAACGCGAATCGTCGGAGGCCGTGGTCGTTCAATATTTCGCTTTCACCGACGCAACTGCCGCCGCAACGGTCACCGTGAGCGAAAGAGACAACGCCGAACGCGGATCGTCGGAGGCCGTGGTCATTCAATAATTCGCTTTCACCGACACAACTGCCGCCGCCATGGTCACCGTGACCGAAAGAGACAGCGCCGAACGCGGATCGTCGGAGGCCGTAGTCGTTCAATATTTCGCTTTCACCGATACAACTGCCGCCGCAACGGTCACCGTGAGCGAAAGAGACAGCGCCGAACGCGGATCGTCGGAGGCCGTGGTCGTTCAATAATTCGCTTTCACCGACACAACTGCCGCCGCCACGGTCACCGTGAGCGAAAGAGACAGCGCCGAAGGCGGATCGTGTGAGGCCGTGCTCGTTCAATATTTCGCTTTCACGGACACAACTGCCGCCGCCATGGTCACCGTGAGCGAAAGAGACAGCGCCGAACGCGGATCGTCGGAGGCCGTGCTCGTTCAATAATTCGGTTTCACCGACACAACTGCCGCCGCCACGGTCACCGTGACCGAAAGAAATAGCGCCGAAAGCGGATCGTGTGAGGCCGTGCTCGTTCAATAATTCGCTTTCACCGACACATCTGCCGCCGCCACTGTCACCGTGAGCGAAAGAGACAGCGCCGAACGCGGATCGTGTGAGGCCGTGCTCGTTCAATAATTCGCTTTCACCGACACAACTGCCGCCGCCACGGTCACCGTGAGCGAAAGAGACAGCGCCGAACGCGGATCGTCGGAGGCCGTGGTCGTTCAATAATTCGCTTTCACCGACACAACTGCCGCCGCCACGGTCACCGTGACCGAAAGAGACAGCGCCGAACGCGGATCGTCGGAAGCCGTAGTCGTTCAAAATTTCGCTTTCACCGACACAACTGCCGCCGCAACGGTCACCGTGAGCGAAAGAGACAGCGCCGAACGCGGATCGTCGGACGCCGTGGTCGTTCAATATTTCGATTTCACCGACACAACTGCCCCCGCCACGGTCACCGTGAGCGAAAGAGACGGCGCCGAAAGCGGATCGTGTGAGGCCGTGCTCGTTCAATAATTCGCTTTCACGGACACAACTGCCGCCGCTATGGTCACCGTGAGCGAAAGAGACAGCGCCGAACGCGGATCGTCGGAGGCCGTGCTCGTTCAATAATTCGCTTTCACCGACACAACTGCCGCCGCCACGGTCACCGTGAGCGAAAGAGACAGCGCCAAAAGCGGATCGTCGGAGGCCGTGGTCGTTCAATATTTCGCTCTCACCGACACAACTGCCGCCGCAACGGTCACCGTGAGCGAAAGAGACAGCGCCGAAAGCGGATCGTGTGAGGCCGTGGTCGTTCAATAATTCGCTTTCACCGACAGAACTGCCGCCGCCACGGTCACCGTGACCGAAAGAGACAGCGCCGAACGCGGATCGTCGGAGGCCGTGGTCGTTCAATATTTCGCTTTCACCGACACAACTGCCGCCGCAACGGTCACCGTGAGCGAAAGAGACAACGCCGAACGCGGATCGTCGGAGGCCGTGGTCATTCAAAAATTCGCTTTCACCGACACAACTGCCGCCGCCACGGTCACCGTGACCGAAAGAGACAGCGCCGAACGCGGATCGTCGGAGGCCGTAGTCGTTCAATATTTCGCTTTCACCGATACAACTGCCGCCGCAACGGTCACCGAGAGCGAAAGAGACAACGCCGAACGCGGATCGTCGGAGGCCGTGGTCGTTCAATATTTCGCTTTCACCGACACAACTGCCGCCGCCACGGTCACCGTGACCGAAAGAGACAGCGCCGAACGCGGATCGTCGGAAGCCGTAGTCGTTCAAAATTTCGCTTTCACCGACACAACTGCCGCTGCAACGGTCACCGTGAGCGAAAGAGACAGCGCCGAACGCGGATCGTCGGAGGCCGTGGTCGTTCAATATTTCGATTTCACCGACACAACTGCCGCCGCCACGGTCACCGTGAGCGAAAGAGACAGCGCCGAAAGCGGATCGTGTGAGGCCGTGCTCGTTCAATAATTCGCTTTCACGGACACAACTGCCGCCGCTATGGTCACCGTGAGCGAAAGAGACAGCGCCGAACGCGGATCGTCGGAGGCCGTGCTCGTTCAATAATTCGCTTTCACCGACACAACTGCCGCCGCCACGGTCACCGTGACCGAAAGAGACAGCGCTGAAAGCGGATCGTGTTAGGCCGTGCTCGTTCAATAATTCGCTTTCACCGACACAACTGCCGCCGCCACGGTCACCGTGACCGAAAGAGATTTTGCCCATAAACGGATCGTCGGAGGCCGTGGTCGTTCAATAATTCGCTTTCACCGACACAACTGCCGCCGCCACGGTCACCGTGAGCGAAAGAGACACCGCCGAAAGCGGATCGTCGGAGGCCGTGCTCGTTCAATAATTCGCTTTCACCGACACAACTGCCGCCGCCACGGTCACCGTGACCGAAAGAGACAGCGCTGAAAGCGGATCATGTTAGGCCGTGCTCGTTCAATAATTCGCTTTCACCGACACAACTGCCGCCGCCACTGTCACCGTGAGCGAAAGACACAGCGCCGAAAGCGGATCGTTGGAGGTTATGCTCGTTCAATAATTCGCTTTCACCGACACAACTGCTGCCGCCAAGGTCACTGTGAGCGAAAGAGACAGCGCCGAACGCGGATCGTGTGAGGCCGTGCTCGTTCAATATTTCGCGTTCACCGACACAACTCCCGCCGCCACGGTCACTGTGAGCGAAATCGACTGCGCCGAACGCGGATCGTGTGAGGCCGTGCTCGTTCAATAATTCGCTTTCACCGACACAACTGCCGCCGCCACGGTCACCGTGACCGAAAAAGACAGCGCCGAAAACGGATCGTCGGAGGCCGTGGTCGTTTAATAATTCGCTTTCACCGACACAACTGCCGCCGCCACGGTCACCATGAGCGTAAGAGACAGTGCCGAAAGCGGATCGTCGGAGGCCGTGCTCGTTCAATAATTCGCTTTCACCGACACAATTGCCGCCGCCACGGTCACCGTGAGCGAAAGAGACAGCGCCGAAAGCGGATCGTGTGAGGCCGTGCTCGTTCAATATTTCGCTTTCACCGACACAACTGCCGCCGCCACGGTCACCGTGAGCGAATGAGACAGCGCCGAACGCGGATCGTCGGAGGCCGTGGTCGTTCAATATTTCGCTTTCACCGACGCAACTGCCGCCGCAATGGTCACCGTGAGCGAAAGAGACCGCGCCGAAAGCGGATCGTGTGAGGCCGTGGTCGTTCAATAATTCGCTTTCACCGACACAACTGCCGCCGCCACGGTCACCGTGACCGAAAGAGACAGCGCCGAACGTGGATCGTCGGAGGCCGTGGTCGTTCAATAATTCGCTTTCACCGACACAACTGCCGCGGCAACGGTCACCGTGAACGAAAGAGACAGCGCCGAACGCGGATCGTCGGAGGCCGTGCTCGTTCAATAATTCGCTTTCACCGACACAACTGCCGCCGCCACGGTCACCGTGAGCGAAAGAGACAGCGCCGAAAGCGGATCGTCGGAGGCCGTGGTCGTTCAATATTTCGCTTTCACCGACACAACTGCCGCCGCAACGGTCACCGTGAGCGAAAGAGACAGCGCCGAAAGCGGATCGTGTGAGGCCGTGGTCGTTCAATAATTCGCTTTCACCGACAGAACTGCCGCCGCCACGGTCACCGTGACCGAAAGAGACAGCGCCGAACACGGATCGTCGGAGGCCGTGGTCATTCAATAATTCGCTTTCACCGACACAACTGCCGCCGCCACGATCACCGTGACCGAAAGAGACAGCGCCGAACGCGGATCGTCGGAGGCCGTAGTCGTTCAATATTTCGCTTTCACCGATACAACTGCCGCCGCAACGGTCACCGAGAGCGAAAGAGACAGCGCCGAACGCGGATCGTCGGAGGCCGTGGTCGTTCAATATTTCGCTTTCACCGATACAACTGCCGCCGCAACGGTCACCGAGAGCGAAAGAGACAGCGCCGAACGCGGATCGTCGGAGGCCGTGGTCGTTCAATATTTCGCTTTCACCGACACAACTGCCGCCGCCACGGTCACCGTGAGCGAAAGAGACAGCGCCGAAGGCGGATCGTGTGAGGCCGTGCTCGTTCAATATTTCGCTTTCACGGACACAACTGCCGCCGCCATGGTCACCGTGAGCGAAAGAGACAGCGCCGAACGCGGATCGTCGGAGGCCGTGCTCGTTCAATAATTCGGTTTCACCGACACAACTGCCGCCGCCACGGTCACCGTGAGCGAAAGAGACAGCGCCGAACGCGGATCGTGTGAGGCCGTGCTCGTTCAATAATTCGCTTTCACCGACACAAATGCCGCCGCCACGGTCACCGTGAGCGAAAGAGACAGCGCCGAACGCGGATCGTCGGAGGCCGTGGTCGTTCAATAATTCGCTTTCACCGACACAACTGCCGCCGCAACGGTCACCGTGAGCGAAAGAGACAGCGCCGAAAGCGGATCGTGTGAGGCCGTGGTCGTTCAATATTACGCTTTCACCGACACAACTGCCGCCGCCACGGTCACCGTGACCGAAAGAGACAGCGCCGAACGCGGATCGTCGGAGGCCGTGGTCGTTCAATAATTCGCTTTCACCGACACAACTGCCGCGGCAACGGTCACCGTGAACGAAAGAGACAGCGCCGAACGCGGATCGTCGGAGGCGGTGCTCGTTCAATATTTCGCTTTCACCGACACAACTGCCGCCGCCACGGTCACCGTGAGCGAAAGAGACAGCGCCGAAACCGGATCGTCGGAGGCCGTGGTCGTTCAATATTTCGCTTTCACCGACACAACTGCCGGCGCAACGGTCACCGTGAGCGAAAGAGACAGCGCCGAAAGCGGATCGTGTGAGGCCGTGGTCGTTCAATAATTCGCTTTCACCGACAGAACTGCCGCCGCCACGGTCACCGTGACCGAAAGAGACAACGCCGAACGCGAATCGTCGGAGGCCGTGGTCGTTCAATATTTCGCTTTCACCGACGCAACTGCCGCCGCAACGGTCACCGTGAGCGAAAGAGACAACGCCGAACGCGGATCGTCGGAGGCCGTGGTCATTCAATAATTCGCTTTCACCGACACAACTGCCGCCGCCACGGTCACCGTGACCGAAAGAGACAGCGCCGAACGCGGATCGTCGGAGGCCGTAGTCGTTCAATATTTCGCTTTCACCGATACAACTGCCGCCGCAACGGTCACCGTGAGCGAAAGAGACTGCGCCGAACGCGGATCGTCGGAGGCCGTGGTCGTTCAATAATTCGCTTTCACCGACACAACTGCCGCCGCCACGGTCACCGTGAGCGAAAGAGACAGCGCCGAAGGCGGATCGTGTGAGGCCGTGCTCGTTCAATATTTCGCTTTCACGGACACAACTGCCGCCGCCATGGTCACCGTGAGCGAAAGAGACAGCGCCGAACGCGGATCGTCGGAGGCCGTGCTCGTTCAATAATTCGGTTTCACCGACACAACTGCCGCCGCCACGGTCACCGTGACCGAAAGAAATAGCGCCGAAAGCGGATCGTGTGAGGCCGTGCTCGTTCAATAATTCGCTTTCACCGACACATCTGCCGCCGCCACGGTCACCGTGAGCGAAAGAGACAGCGCCGAACGCGGATCGTGTGAGGCCGTGCTCGTTCAATAATTCGCTTTCACCGACACAACTGCCGCCGCCACGGTCACCGTGAGCGAAAGAGACAGCGCCGAACGCGGATCGTCGGAGGCCGTGGTCGTTCAATAATTCGCTTTCACCGACACAACTGCCGCCGCCACGGTCACCGTGACCGAAAGAGACAGCGCCGAACGCGGATCGTCGGAAGCCGTAGTCGTTCAAAATTTCGCTTTCACCGACACAACTGCCGCCGCAACGGTCACCGTGAGCGAAAGAGACAGCGCCGAACGCGGATCGTCGGACGCCGTGGTCGTTCAATATTTCGATTTCACCGACACAACTGCCCCCGCCACGGTCACCGTGAGCGAAAGAGACAGCGCCGAAAGCGGATCGTGTGAGGCCGTGCTCGTTCAATAATTCGCTTTCACGGACACAACTGCCGCCGCTATGGTCACCGTGAGCGAAAGAGACAGCGCCGAACGCGGATCGTCGGAGGCCGTGCTCGTTCAATAATTCGCTTTCACCGACACAACTGCCGCCGCCACGGTCACCGTGACCAAAAGAGACAGCGCTGAAAGCGGATCGTGTTAGGCCGTGCTCGTTCAATAATTCGCTTTCACCGACACAACTGCCGCCGCCACGGTCACCGTGAGCGAAAGAGACACCGCCGAAAGCGGATCGTCGGACGCCGTGCTCGTTCAATAATTCGCTTTCACCGACAGAACTGCCGCCGCCACGGTCACCGTGAGCGAAAGAAACAGCGCCGAAAGCGGATCGTGTGAGGCCGTGCTCGTTCAATAATTCGCTTTCACCGACACATCTGCCGCCGCCCCGGTCACCGTGACCGAAAGAAACAGCGCCGAAAACGAATCGTCGGAGGCCGTGGTCGTTCAATAATTCGCTTTCACCGACACAAATGCCGCCGCAACGGTCACCCTGAGCGAAAGAGACACCGCCGAAAGCGGAACGTCGGAGGCCGTGCTCGTTCAATAATTCGCTTTCACCGACAGAACTACCGCCGCCACGGTCACCGTGAGCGAAAGAAACAGCGCCGAAAGCGGATCGTGTGAGGCCGTGCTCGTTCAATAATTCGCTTTCACCGACACATCTGCCGCCGCCACGGTCACCGTGAGCGAAAGACACAGCGCCGAAAGCGGATCGTCGGAGGTCATGCTCGTTCAAAAATTCGCTTTCGCCGACACAACTGCTGCCGCCAAGGTCACTGTGAGCGAAAGAGACAGCGCCGAACGCGGATCGTGTGAGGCCGTGCTCGTTCAATATTTCGCGTTCACCGACACAACTGCCGCCGCCACGGTCACTGTGAGCGAAATAGACTGCGCCGAACGCGGATCGTGTGAGGCCGTGCTCGTTCAATATTTCGCTTTCACCGACACAACTGCCGCCGCCACGGTCACCGTGACCGAAAAAGACAGCGCCGAAAACGGATCGTCGGAGGCCGTGGTCGTTTAATAATTCGCTTTCACCGACACAACTGCCGCCGCCACGGTCACCATGAGCGAAAGAGACAGCGCCGAAAGCGGATCGTCGGAGGCCGTGCTCGTTCAATAATTCGCTTTCACCGACACAACTGCCGCCGCCACGGTCACCGTGAGCGAAAGAGACAGCGCCGAAAGCGGATCGTGTGAGGCCGTGCTCGTTCAATATTTCGCTTTCACCGACACAACTGCCGCCGCCACGGTCACCGTGAGCGAATGAGACAGCGCCGAACGCGGATCGTCGGAGGCCGTGGTCGTTCAATATTTCGCTTTCACCGACACAACTGCCGCCGCAACGGTCACCGTGAGCGAAAGAGACAGCGCCGAAAGCGGATCGTGTGAGGCCGTGCTCGTTCAATATTTCGCGTTCACCGACACAACTGCCGCCGCCACGGTCACCGTGACCGAAAGAGACAGCGCCGAACGTGGATCGTCGGAGGCCGTGGTCGTTCAATAATTCGCTTTCACCGACACAACTGCCGCCGCAACGGTCACCGTGAACGAAAGAGACAGCGCCGAACGCGGATCGTCGGAGGCCGTGCTCGTTCAATAATTCGCTTGCACCGACACAACTTCCGCCGCCACGGTCACCGTGAGCGAAAGAGACAGCGCCGAAAGCGGATCGTCGGAGGCCGTGGTCGTTCAATATTTCGCTTTCACCGACACAACTGTCGCCGCAACGGTCACCGTGAGCGAAAGAGACAGCGGCGAAAGCGGATCGTGTGAGGCCGTGGTCGTTCAATATTTGCGCTTTCACCGACACAACTGCCGCCGCCACGGTCACCGTGACCGAAAGAGACAGCGCCGAACGCGGATCGTCGGAGGCCGTGGTCGTTCAATATTTCGCTTTCACCGACACAACTGCCGCCGCAACGGTCACCGTGAGCGAAAGAGACAACGCCGAACGCGGATCGTCGGAGGCCGTGGTCATTCAATATATCGCTTTCACCGACACAACTGCCGTCGCCACGGTCACCGTGACCGAAAGAGACAGCGCCGAACGCGGATCGTCGGAGGCCGTAGTCGTTCAATATTTTGCTTTCACCGACACAACTGCCGCCGCAACGGTCACCGAGAGCGAAAGAGACAGCGCCGAACGCGGATCGTCGGAGGCCGTGGTCATTCAATAATTCGCTTTCACCGACACAACTGCCGCCGCCACGGTCACCGTGAGCGAAAGAGACAGCGCCGAAGGCGGATCGTGTGAGGCCGTGCTCGTTCAATATTTCGCTTTCACGGACACAACTGCTGCCGCCACGGTCACCGTGACCGAAAGAAATAGCGCCGAAAGCGGATCGTGTGAGGCCGTGCTCGTTCAATAATTCGCTTTCACCGACACATCTGCCGCCGCCACGGTCACCGTGAGCGAAAGAGACAGCGCCGAACGCGGATCGTGTGAGGCCGTGCTCGTTCAATAATTCGCTTTCACCGACACAACTGCCGCCGCCACGGTCACCGTGAGCGAAAGAGACAGCGCCGAACGCGGATCGTCGGAGGCCGTGGTCGTTCAATATTTCGCTTTCACCGACACAACTGCCGCCGCAACGGTCACCGTGAGCGAAAGAGACAACACCGAACGCGGATCGTCGGAGGCCGTGGTCGTTCAATAATTCGCTTTCACCGACACAACTGCCACCGCCACGGTCACCGTGACCGAAAGAGACAGCGCCGAACGCGGATCGTCGGAAGCCGTAGTCGTTCAAAATTTCGCTTTCACCGACACAACTGCCGCCGCAACGGTCACCGTGAGCGAAAGAGACAGCGCCGAACGCGGATCGTCGGAGGCCGTGGTCGTTCAATATTTCGATTTCACCGACACAACTGCCGCCGCCACGGTCACCGTGAGCGAAAGAGACAGCGCCGAAAGCGGATCGTGTGAGGCCGTGCTCGTTCAATAATTCGCTTTCACGGACACAACTGCCGCCGCTATGGTCACCGTGAGCGAAAGAGACAGCGCCGAACGCGGATCGTCGGAGGCCGTGCTCGTTCAATAATTCGCTTTCACCGACACAACTGCCGCCGCCACGGTCACCGTGACGAAAAGAGACAGCGCTGAAAGCGGATCGTGTTAGGCCGTGCTCGTTCAATAATTCGCTTTCACCGACACAACTGCCGCCGCCACTGTCACCGTGAGCGAAAGACACAGCGCCGAAAGCGGATCGTCGGAGGCCATGCTCGTTCAATAATTCGCTTTCACCGACACAACTGCCGCCGCCACGGTCACTGTGAGCAAAAGAGACAGCGCCGAACGCGGATCGTGTGAGGCCGTGCTCGTTCAATAATTCGCTTTCACCGACACAACTGCCGCCGCCACGGTCACCGTGACCGAAAAAGATTTTGCCCATAAACGGATCGTCGGAGGCCGTGGTCGTTCAATAATTCGCTTTCACCGACACAACTGCCGCCGCCACGGTCACCGTGAGCGAAAGAGACACCGCCGAAAGCGGATCGTCGGACGCCGTGCTCGTTCAATAATTCGCTTTCACCGACAGAACTGCCGCCGCCACGGTCACCGTGAGCGAAAGAAACGGCGCCGAAAGCGGATCGTGTGAGGCCGTGCTCGTTCAATAATTCGCTTTCACCGACACATCTGCCGCCGCCCCGGTCACCGTGACCGAAAGAAACAGCGCCGAAAACGAATCGTCGGAGGCCGTGGTCGTTCAATAATTCGCTTTCACCGACACAACTGCCGCCGCCACGGTCACCGTGAGCGAAAGAGTCACCGCCGAAAGCGGATCGTC